>NC_090923.1:1203183064-1203808064 GCF_040938575.1 Ambystoma mexicanum | reverse complement strand
GAAGTAACCGGCCCCCCTCAGATCCACCAAACAAGCAAAGCTCTCTGACTAACAATTCCAACCCTGGGCCTAACCCCTCACAAGGGTAACACAAAGAGAAGTGCCAGCAAAGGAGTTTAAGCTCCCAGAGTGACCAGGGAAATACATGGCGAAAGGTGGGAAGAACAACAAGCAGGCACACTTCTCCACACTAAGTAACCAACCCAATCCCGATAAATTGAGAAAGGGGAATCACGCAGAGACACTACTGGCCGAGTTGTCAGGGGCATCCAGCGGCACCCCACTAACCCAGTCTGCAACAAAATCAGACTTACAGAACTTACTAGCAGCCATGACAAGGGAATTCCAAAAAGGGGCCGAGGAGGTCATGAGATAAATCTCTACGCTGGATAAGCGGGTTGATGCAGTTGAAAGCAGGACAGCTGACATCAAGAATAATCTCTGAACAGTCGTTTGAAAATCAGAGAGGGAATGGACAGGATTGTGGCATTGGAGGCGAGGTGTGAGGCACTGGAAACTAAACAAGAGATTGCCGAAAACCACTCTAGATATAATAAATCTACCAGATACGGGCCCGCGGGAAATCGACAGGGTTCACCGGACCAGGACGAGGACGAGGCAAATATACTCCACTTCTCCAGATGTCCTTGCAAGACAGAGGTTTAAGGTGAAGGAGGCAATAATGCAGGGATCCAGAAACTCCAAGCACATTCAATTTAGAGGTGCAACCATCTTAATATATCAGGATCTGGCAAACACCACCCTCTTAAAGAGAAAGGCACTGGAACACCTCACAGAGTGGCTGCAGGAAAAGAAGGTGCCATATCGCTGGGGCGTCCCAACCTAACCTAACTAAACTTCACGTGGGAAGGCAAACAGATGCAAATACGACCTTAAATGAAGCAGAGAAATTATTGGGCTCAGGAGAAGAAAGCAGAGAATCTGAGAAAGAATCAGCCTCCCAGGAACTGATGGAGAAACCTGCTATAGCCATCTGGACAAGAGTGAACCGCAGACTCCGGACTCGTGGCCCACCACGAAAAAACAACAAGAACCCAGACTGAATGCGAAACAGTGACTCGCCATTGCTGGGGTCAGATCCCCCTGTTGGGTTCCCGCCTCACAGAATCCTCTTTGGAGCAGCCAAGCGAGAGACAGGAAGGAGACAGTCCGAAGCAGAGAAGTGCCCTTTGCCTAAGCTCCAAGAACCTAAGGTTAAAGTTAGAGAAAAACCTCAAGCCGGGGAAGAGAGAAGATGTTTCACGGAGGTATGCCATTGTAAGAGCACTATGCCCTGTTGGCCTCTAGGTTTGAGCTGGGATTGAGGGCTGTTCTCATCCCTGACAGTTGTGGGAAGGGAGAGTGGGGGGGTGGAGGGGGAGTACGATATGGGGGGGGGCCGTGGTGAGAGTATGATCTCATTCAGGAGGCTAAAGGAGACGAAAGGGAACAAAACATCAACATCAGAATCAATCACAGACACATAGTCGGAACAATCCAAGCCCCACCGTTTGGCAGGGTAACCACGTAGATCCAAATAGTAGCAAGAACACCATTGAGAGTCATGGGGTCAGATAATGAGCATGAAATACAAATGATAACATGGAATGTCCAGGGGCTTAACTTTCCGGGCAAAAGGAGGTTGGTAGAACGTAGATTAGGCCAACTCTCAGGGGACATTAACATCAATAAACACTGGGATCTGGTGAAACAGCCTGGTTCTTTATCACAAAAACCTATGTTCGCCTTTAAAAGAAATCAGAACCAGAGTCAAAAATTGGTCCATACATACAAGGAATTGAAATTGATTCTTAACCAGTGGGGATTACCTCCCATCACTGGACATTATACATGTTGAAAGTGTGTGGCCTGTCCTCTCACTGAAACAAAACGGGAATTCTGATATGGAACCATGGTATGGAAAATGAAATATCACACAAACTGCCTCACTAAGCATGCTGTTTACGTTATTAGCTGTCCATGTCAACTCTTGTACGTTGGAAAAACGACCAGAGAAGTAAGGCAGCGTATATCAGAGCACGGAAGCTGTATACGAAATAACGTGGCAGATTAAGTCTCTGGTTGAACACTTTACTAAGCTTAAACATAAAGACACTGATATGATATGGTTTGTCCTTCAACATATAAAGGTCAACATGCGGGGGAGGCGATATAGGAACATTACTGCATTGCATTGAACAGCGCTGGATCCATACTCTGGACATAGTTCGGAGGGGCTTAAATGTTTCAGTAGAATGGAACACCCTAGTCACAAGAAAGTAAAATAATTATGTGCATAGTGATCTATGTGACTCATATGTATTCACACAAGTAAAAGGGTGTGTATGAAATTAGTAAGATAACTGGGGATACATTTTATGAAACAAATTGGTTGTATTATCCTGGTATGACGAACAATGGCTCCAAGTCAAGATGATGTGGTCCCTACATGGAAAGATGGTAGTGATTAATAGTATAAACACTTAGAAAGCATTAAGGATCATGGATTCTGGATCCACAGTTAGGAGTGGATGGAACACGCTTTACTCTATCTCAAAGCTGTGAGGAACCTCTGTGATACAGCTGTTTACCATTTGATCCTATTATGGAATAAGAATAAAAAATGTGGACGTTTTTCGAATTCAATTCTTTAAGAAACAAATGTTTTCAGGTGAGTTTGTTAATGTTACTCTCCACTGATGACATTGGGTGGAAATAAATATTTGTGTGTGTCTCATGACTTTCGGGGCGGTCTGTTCCTCTTTCATTGCGTCTGTTTGATTTGCTTGGGCCGAAAGGATGTGAGATAACAGTCCGTTTTTTGTGTCCGTTGTGACATTAGGAGGCTATTTGTTTTGCCCTCTTTGGCATCGGTCGGAATTGCGTTATGTAAGCAAACGAGAAATTAGTCTGGTTTCTTTCTCCATGATGTTTTTGAGCATCTGAATAAATAGAAGTCCATTTTCGATGTCTATGCCCTAGGGTGTGTGGAGACGCGGTACGAATTCATCTGTTGACTTGAGTACCGGTATACAGAAGCAACGTTCTTGGAATACAAGTAAGCGGATTCGTGCAAAGGTATTGAGTGGTGCCTAAAAAATCTGTCCCAATGCATTTAATCTGTGGGAGCTTCACGCGGGTTGAGCTTTCAAATTTGAATATTGTTTGACCGGCAATGTGCCGCAGAAGGAAGACCTTTTGTCTTTTTCTGGGGCAATAATTATGAGAAAGATGCATCGATTTCCCACTGACTTTGAGGTTTGAGCTGATCAGAGACAGGTTGGCTGTTCGATCCTCAGTAATGAGGAGCCTCTCACTTGCGCCGATTTTCGTGGCGGCTTTTGCAATATTTAATGTCATAACATGGCGTTTTTGAGGAAGGTGCTGTTTTAGTGAATGTGAATATTGAGATAGACTGGAATTTTGATGACCATATATCTCCCTTTATAGAGACTCCAGAACACATAATCAAGTATAGAAGGAACTTTTTGGCATTGACGGCACTGTGATGGAAAGAAGTTACTCATCACAAGAACTACCCACCCAGGTGTGATTCACAAGGGGGGTAAGTTCATACAAGATTGTTTAATTAAGTTAGTTGAATTGAATACATATGGAAAGTCTCTTTCCCATAGGATTCAGAGACAGATGGTGCATGTCTGTTATTGACGGTGACAAAAACATACTGATCCAGACGCCACTGGCATATATGCCTGAATTTGTAAGTGGTTTTGCATTTTTTATCTACAATTAATGATGAGGATAATGATTATCATTAGGTTGTAAAATAAGTTAGAACTTTTCCTTTGCAATTTCACAGGACCTATTCAAATGAGATTATAGGTGCCAGTGAAGGATTTAGTCTAACACATCTATCTACATCTCCGGAGTGGCGACACAGGGGTGAGTAGGATGTATTGCATTTAATATTTAGAATTGCATATGTGACAATAGTCACTGATTGAAGAAATAGGGATGACACAAGACCCTGATCGGTTTTACTTTCTGTATGTTTTTTAGATTTGAAAATGGATTACTCCAGTCCATGAGGGGCAGGACCTCTTGATATTGCCTTACGTCCTGAGGAAGGTCTTGAGAAGAATAAGGACAGCAATTCCTGTTCAAATTGACCGAAACACGTGTCGACGACAGAACAAACTGTTTGGAAATTATAGCCAAACGATATAGGACATCTTAAAACAAGGACAGCTTTTAAAAAATAGATGCAAAAAGATTATTGTAAACATTGGTGTAGTACTTGAGTAGGACTACACGATGTAGGCCGTAATGGTTTTATGTATGTATGTATGAATGAGGGATTGAGAGTATTGGTGTCTGAGAAGTGAAAGAATTGTGATTTTTTTCTGTAAAAATGAAAATATTGTTTTAATGGATGAAACAAGAAATATGTTCACTTAATGAATTACTGAATAAAATGTGCATTAATTGAGATAGTAATTTGTGTCACCCTGATCCACTGGTCCACCCTTTGCTTTGTATTTTGGACATTGTATGCCTACAGGAGACCCATCTTCTACTGGCGGATGAACGACGAGTTAAATTCAACAGATTTAAGAAGGGCTACTTTGCCACGTAAGGGGAAAAAAGTGTGGAGTAGCCATACTACTTAGCGAAAATGTCCCCTTAACTCAAACCACAGTAAAGAGAGACCCTGTGGTAGATTTCTACAGGTAAAGGGACACTTCCTAGAACAACCACTTACTATAGCAGCCATCTATTGCCCATCCAACGCACAAGAGAGAATCCTGCTCGATTTAATCCCAATGCTATTAACATTCACAGAAGGGCACCTCCTGATCGGGGGGGCTTCAATGTAGTCCCAGACCCGCAAGTGGACAAAACACCCCCAAACCAGATCAGAATTCACCCGGGCATTTGGTCTCGCCAAATTTCTCAGGGATACAGGAACAGTAGATGCTTGGCGATTAGCCAATAAGGGTGCTACTGGCTTCACCCTCTACTCAAATGTGCACAAAGGCTTCTCCAGAATGGGTTTAATCCTAACACTGAGTGTTCTATTCCCCTGTCTCGAAAAGGTACAAATTCATACAAGATTTATTTCAGACCATGTACCTGTCACAGCAGACCTGCGAATTTTACGCTCCCCCCCCAAAACACTGGAAATCACAGGCCGCTATCCTGCTAGAGGAGGCCATCAAAAGGGAAGTGGCCAAGACCCTTATCCACTACTTCAGAGAGAACACAATAGGGGATTCCCCCAGGGCTATGATCTGGGATGCCATGAAACCGGTAAAACGCTGGGCATTAATTAGCGCAGCAGCAGAGCAAAGGCGAATCGCACGACTCTAAGGATCCAAACTAGAAGAGGAAGTGGCAGAACTAGAAAAAGGTTTACAAAAACACCAAACTAGGAAAGCTGAGTGGGCCCTCAAAAAAGCTAAGACAGCCCTAGAAATTCACTGGGCCGATGGATCAGCCAGAGCCTTGGCGTACACAAAGCAATTTTACTACATTAATGGTAATAAAGCTAACCACATACTACCTTACAAGCTAAAAAGGCATATTTGATGAAGATCTGCCATGGAATATAATCATCGAAAAATCCGACATCCTGGACAACATCAAAAGGCTAAGCTCGTCTCGGGCAAGTGGCCATGATGGTATAACAAACCACATGCTAAAACAAACCCAGACGAGTGGGCTGTGTTTTGTGAAATAGTCTTCAATATCATAATAAAGGGACAGAAGATACAGATGTCATGGAAGAGTGCTATAATCGTGCCGATTTTTAGAAAGGGAGTTCGATCTGACCCTAAAAATTACAGGCCAATTGCACAATTGGATGTTGTCGGAAAAATCTTCGCAACTCAACTCCAGAAACAACTGACATCTTGGATTAAAATCTCTGGAGCATTTGACACAAGACAATCTGGCTTCATCAAAGGTGAAAATTGAAGCAATACGAAAGAAAAAAAACATCTTTGCAGCATTCATAGATCTTGCCCATGCTTTCGAAGCTGTTGATCGTAATATGTTATGGGAAACATTGAAAAACAAAAATTGCCCTGAAGGACTTATCCGTGCAATAAGACAACTTTACACGGGTACTAATATAAGAATCCGTCTTGACAGAAAAGGCTCACTCTCCTGTGCTATAAAAACTGAACGAGGAGTGAAACCGGGATGCCCCTTGGGGGCGGTCCTCTTTAACTTCTTTATTGCAGATGTGGGAACAGCTTTTGACGATATAAGATCTTTCTCGCCAAAAATTAACAACAACAATATTGACTGGATGCTTTATGCTGATGATATTGTGCTTATTGGCTTAACAGAAATGGCTTACAATGGAAATTATCCGCTCTACATTCTTATATTAAAGAGAATGACATGGTAATTAACAGCAACAAAACTGTGATCATAGAACTAAAGAAATTACAGGGTCAAACAAGCATTCAAAAAAGAAACTTCCAATGGAAAATTGGCTCAGATACCTTAAAAAGACCTGCTGAAGTAAGATACCTTGGTGCCACAATAAGTGCAAACATCAACGATGACCCGATGGCAAAAGCGATAAGGGCAAGAGCTAAGCAAGTGACTTCACAAGGATTGCTTGTTAACAAAAAATATGGTAAATTTAGCCTAAAGCCAGTCATCGATTTTTATAATCTTAAGGTGGTACCAGCCCTAATACACGGTGCAGAGACTGCTCTGGGATGCTCTTACAACAACTGGGAAGTATGTGAACATCTCTTTTGGAAAAAAGTCCTACGCCTAGGAGATGGAGTGCCCAAAGCATGTATAAGGTATGAGCTCGGATTAACATCAATTACACCGAAAATCACATGGAACTCTATCGCTTTATGGCAAAATAACGGATCCGAACTCAACTCCTCAATTTCAAATTCTCAAATTAAATCAGGGAAGTGATGATAAAGCGATTCTAAATCTCTGGATAAGAAGTTGTAAGAAGGTGCTGGAAACTCTTAACACACCTGAGGAAACTCTGTGGCGCAATCCAAACAAGGTGAAATTGAAATTATGGCAATGGAATTGGTTCGAAACCTGTCAAAGATCCTTATACAAATGCATGCAAATTGTGTCAATAGAAGCTAGAGCTTATAACAAACCTGCACGATACATTCTAAAATTCCCAGATAAGAACTACCGCAATGTATTTTTAAGATTTAGGCTAAATCAATTTGAAACTAAGGAGATTTTAAGATTAAGGAACCAAATAGCAGAAAATGATCAACTCTGCAGGTTTTGTAAAAATGAAAAAGAGACTCTAAAACATCTGGTAGCTTTTTGTCCGGCACTACGAGAAAAAAGATCCTTCACCTTTGGAACCGAAATTGGAAAAAGATCTACATGGAGCTGTGACGATTGGTGGTCAGCTTTATTTGAAGGAGTAAATAATAAACTGACATATGCTCTGATCCATTTTTTAACTCATGTGAAAGACGCTCTAGAGTCTTGAAAGCACTAAAAAGTTAATTTACGATGCAATAAACTAGGGTTGGGACTTTGTGTGCCCTGGGGATGGATGCATTGGAATTTAGAACTCTGAAGTTACACTCCAGCATAAAAACTATTGAATTTGAGGAATCTATGAAGAGCTGAGCTCTGTGGAATGCTGGAGTTGTTTATTTATTGACTTGTAGTTGATTAGTATTCTTGTCCTACTTGCAATTGATCTTTTTTCTTGTGTTGGTTCAAATGTGATGAAGTACTTTAAAAAGTTTGTAACAAACTGATAAAAAAAAAAAAGGGTACACATCAGGAACATCTTCATGCTCAACGGGGGTGGACAGTAGCTTGCGGTTTGCTGAGAAGGAGAAAATTGAATTGATGGTAGAGCACCACAGTGAAATAATGGCTGGGCACCCCATACCACCCGATAGGCAGACCCAATACTTACACTCTATTAGTGAGTCGCCCCCTAAATTCCAGATGGATCCCCTACAACTGCTGATATCTGTAGAGGAAAACGCGGAAAACCCTGAGAAATTCAGTTTAGGGTCCCGATGGACTCTCAGCAAAATTTTATAAGATATACTTGCATATCCTATCCCCGCAGCGCACAGTCTTATTTAAGTTATTTCTAACTACTGCCAGCATTACCCTATCTATGGCAGAATCTCTAACAATACTCACCCCCAAACCAAGTAAAGACCCTGAACAACGCGTCTCCTATAGGCCAATCACACTGATGGAAAGATATTTTCCAAGATTCTGGCAGCTAGATTATGGAAGGTTCTCCCAAAATTGATAGAACCAGATCAGACTGGATTCATCCTTGGACGATGTACTCAAGATAATATCAGGCGCACAATCAACCTTATAGAAAGCACCTCCAGAAAGGGGGAGAAGCTGGCAGTTCTCTCCCTAGACGCCCATAAGGCATTTGACCTGCTAGACTGGGGATACATTAGAAAAACAGTTACCATGGGCAATGTCCAATTACCAGAACCCATTCACTCACCTAAGAATTAACGGCACAAGATACACATTACCAGAGGCACGCGACAAGGATATCCATTATCCCCACTAATATTCACCCCATCAATGGAACCATTCACCCTCAAACTCTGACAAAACACAAGCATACAGGGCCTTAAAGTGGGTAGACAAGAGTATAAAACAGCCATGTATGCGGATGATGTCCTCACAATAATGCAAATGGATAAATCCATAAATCCCCTTTGGCAGGAGATCAAGGCCTTCGGGAGGTATCCGGATTCAGGGTAAACTATGCAAAATCTTCGGCACTGGCGATTAATATCTGACGTAAACATAGGGAGTCGGTCAGCACCAGTCTCCCTGTCCCATGGGCAAAATCCATAATTGGGTACTTAGTATAGATCCCAAGCAAAGTAGAACAACAAATATACCAATGCAATTTCCCACCGCTGTTTAGGGAGCTACAAAAAAGCTTGGGAGAACTGGCAGAAGCAGGAAATCTCATGGCTAGGGAGGATAGCGGCGGTAAAAATTAACTTAGTCCTAAGAGTAATCTATCACTGCGCAACACTCCTGGTAAACATCCCAGAGGGAGACCTACTGAAATTGCAGAAAAGTATTCTGAAATTCATCTGAGGGAGGTGGGAGGGGGGGCCACACAGCCAAGCGGATTATGCTCTGCGGCAGGGGCTTAGGAGGACTGGGGGTCCCAGACATTGCCAGATATCGCCAAGCTGCACAGCTCTCACACGCATTTGCCTGGGAAACAACAGCAGACCAACCCAGCTTGAAACAAATTGAGGAAGCATGGTGCTCATCCCCACTATCCTCCCTCCCACATATCTCTCCCCCACGGATCTCTGCTACCCCAGGTCCCCTCACAACCACAAAAAACACAGTGTCAAACTGGAGAATTGCAGCTCGTAAATGGGGATGCACGGACTTCACACCTGGCACCCCCCAATAGCTTTGCAGCCTGGAGGGAAGGAGGACTAAGGAGGGTGGTGGGCTTCCTGGCCAATGGTAATCCACTCACGTTCGAAGAATGTAAAGCAAAATATAAGATCCCAGAGGCTAATCGCTTCTACTATGCACAGTTAAGACGCTGGATATCGCACGGGGCTATTAGAGAGAATTGTGGGAGGGAACTAACAGCAGTGGAGCAGACTCTGACAGCATCTCCGCCCAGGGGTAAAATCTCAACGCTATACAGATTATTAGACAAAACAGACCCGAACAGGAAGGAAAAATACATGCTCAGCTGGGAAAAAGACCTGGGGCGCACATTAGAAATAGAATATTGGGATAGAATTTGGGCAAGACTGCATTACTAACAAAGGGGGGATAGAAAAGTGTGCTACCTGTATTACGTAACACCCGAGCTGCTTAACAAAAGTAATCTAGCAATTCCCCCGACTTGCTGGAGAGGATGTGCAGTCACTGGCTCCCTGTTCCATCTGCTATGGTACTGCCCAAAAGCGTGTGAATTCTGGAGAGTGGTCCTGGAACAAATTAAACTAATTACAGACCTTGCAATCCCATGTGAGCCGGGCATAGTACTAATGGGGGACACGGAGGATGGGGCATTCCCACTAACAGGTCAGATAGCAAACTGAATCACCCACCTCACAGCTGCAACTTTTCCACAGCTCGGCTGTGGAAACACCGGAAGTGCCGTTGCTACCCATATGGTGGTCGGAACTCTGGGACATAGTAGTTTGAGAAAATCACTGCTATCTGCTTGGGAAACATTAATGCCTTCCAAAATACCTGGGCCCCCTTCACGGATTACGCCGAAAAATTCCCAGGAATGGCCCAAAGCCCTCCCAGGACACGCTGGCTCAAACAGAGCCTAAATCTGGCGGTATCAACTCAGGGTTGCAGGGACACTCACAGCAGCAGCAAAAGAGTAAGCCCTGGAAAAGAGAGTGTGTGCGAGAGCGAGTGAGTGTGTGTGAGTGTGTGTGTGAGTGTGTGTGTGAGTGTGTGTGTGAGTGTGTGAGTATACAGTACTACAATTTATGCTATTCTTTGATGTTGGTGCTGATATACATTTTCCTAAAAATGAATAAAATGTTTTGTTGTCAAACGCATAGCAACTAGTCTGTGAATCGCTCGTGTCCAAAGTCATGCCGTTGTCTCCTTACCAAGTCTTGTGAATTAATCAGCCGACTCTGCATACCCCAGTGCGATGGACCACCAAGCGGTGGAATCTCGTGCACGTCCTGTCTGTCCTGTTGCTAGGAGCTCTGCACTCAAAACCGCCGAGTCTGATAAACATTAACCGTGGCAACCTTTAACATACTCATGTATTTTGTTGCCCGGATGTGTCCAAAGTCGAGAATGAGGGCACCATCTCAGTTTGGCGTGTAGCAACATGTAAGGAGGGACAAAAATGCCCAGATAGTGATAATCTGCGGGTCTATAGCCCTGTTCATAGGCATTTGAAAGAATTTATTTATAATTGGTTATTTATAACACACTTAATACCGGAGGAGGTTTCTCAGCGCGGACCCGGGATTCAAACCTGTGTGGCTCTGCGTCTTGCTTCCAAGACCGGCGTATTACCACTGAGCTATACTACCCGTCATTTACTACCAGTTATTCTTAACAAAATCCCAATGATGATTGAATTCAGTGGTATTTTGAAGCAACATCAGAACAATCCAAAAACCCTCCCTCCTTTCAAATTAAGAATGTGTTTAAATGTGTGTATATTTTCTTGGCTGTGTGTGTATATATGTTTTGATGATTGATGGTCATCTTTTTTGAGGTCGGAGCACCATGTGGGTGTCATAAGGAGGCGTAAAGAAGAGACGGTGTGCTCGAAGACTTAGTTATTTTATTGCGTTGGGTGGGTTGTTCTACTAGAGCTAGCTGACCTAGACGGGAAAGTGGAACTACTACACAAATGGATTGCAGACACAATAAATAAGATCGCCCCAGAAAAATCATTCACCCCATCAAAAAAAAAAGAGCAATGGCAAAATGGTTCACACCACTATTAAACACCATGAAAAAGGAAAACAAAAAGATGGAACTGGAATGGAGGAAAGAATACAACCCAGACAAAAAAACACTGTTGCAAAATACAAATGCATGCATACAAGAAGGAAATTCAAAAGGCGAAAAGTAGGCATTATGACAACAGAAGCACCAATGCCACCAACACACAAAAAGAAATGTTTAACATTGTCAAAGAGATGAGAAACCCACCAGGCTGCGATAACACCCCAACCCCCTCAGAGAAACTTTGCAACGACCTGGCAGACCATTTTAAGAAAAAAAATCAATGACATCCGACAAACCATACAAAAGAGACCAACCAACCACAACATACAACCAAACAAACCTAACACAGAACCACAGCACAAACTCAAAAATGTTCCTGAAATAACAGCAGAGGCATTCGCATTGCTGGTAAAATGCAGCAAGAAAGCTGGGTCACCCATGGATCCCTGTCCCCCGGACATCTACAAATCAATCCTCGCACAAGGAACGGCCGCAGAATACTACAGAAACCTTCTAAATCTATCACTAGCAACAGGGACTGTGCCAAGGACCTTCAAATCAGCCTATATCAAGCCACTTCTAAAAAACACAAGTGGCGAAGTAGAAGACCTCTCCAACTACCGGCCAATCTCAAACATTCCCTACCCGGCAAAACTCCTGGAAACCTACGTATATAAACTTACCCAAAAACACCACCTACTAGACCAAGCTCAAGTAGGTTTCAGACCAGCAAGAGGAACAGAAACTGTACCTCGCAACAACCACAGAGCCTCGATATTTCAACAACACTGACCTCTCGAGACAAGCAAAGAATTCCCCCAAACAACCGGAAAAAAAGACAGGAGTACCCAAGAAGAGATTGGGAAGCCATCAACCCTCTCACTCCAAACATCAAAAGAACAGAAGGGAACTATCTATACCCACAACATACCATACGCGACGACGAAGCACTAGTAGTCAACAACCCAACCACTAATCTAACAGACCAATTCAATGAAGAAGCAGGCTTTGCTGATCTTCAACCAATCAGCATAAATAGAGAAGCACCCCGATTGAACACCTACAAACCAAACAAGGAACAACAAATAAAAACAACACACCAAAAAGATCCATTGCAATCTAATCAACGCAAGGTCAATGTCCAACCATGACACCGAAATCTACGGCCTCCTATGTGACGGAGGTATCGACATCCTATTTGTAACTGAAACATGGCTAGATGACAATTACAAGATCACCCTCAACAACTGCCTGACTGATGACTTCAAATGCATCCAAGCAAACAGGAAAACCAAAAGAGGTGGTGGACTGGCAATAATCCACAAGGAACACCTGGTTATCAAACTGGAAGACCCATTAAAAATCGATAAATGTGAATCCTTATCCAACGCCTAGCAGTAAACCCCAGAACAAATCCAGAATTCATATTGATATACAGACCACCAACCTACGATGCAACCTTCATAGAGGCCTTCACAGAAGCAATCACCAACCTAGCTATCGAGCACAATCATCCGATCGTCCTAGGAGACTTCAACATCTGGTTCAATGAAGAAAACCGCTGCCAAACAAAAATGTCTAGCCAGCCAACCAGCAGCAATGAATCTACACCAACTAGCCAACGGAGCAACCCACACGGCAGGGCATACACTTGACGCAATCTTCGCCAACAAAAAATTACCACGGCACCACCAATTCAAATACTCTGGAGCGACCAACTCATCTTTCCCTTCTTAATCACACTGACCACTCATATAAACAAGCAACAAGACAAGCCACGGATCATCATGAAAAGAAATTGGTGAACCATCAAAAACTCCAACATAACTGAACTTCTGGAACTCAGCAAACCGCAAGCAACAACTATGGACAAAGCGGACCTGGACAAAAAAAATGTCTCTACTCCACAACTGGATCACAACAACGATCGACGAAATCGCCAAATAAAAACCTTTCACCCCCTTCAGGCAAAAGAGCAACGGCAAAATGGTTCATCCCACTACTCAGTGCCATGAAAAGAAAAACAACAAAAACTGGAACTAGAATGGAGGATCAAAAACGACAGTTTCAACAACATATCCGCACATAAAAAAAGGAAATAAAAAAAGGAAAAAGGTAATACTACGACAACCGAATCTTCAAAGCACCAAACACCCAAAAAGAACTCTTTAAAATCAAATGAAATAAAAAACACCTGGCTGTAACAACATGACAATACCATCAAAGAAACTATGCATTTACCTAGCAGACCACTTAACAAAATCATTGCCATCCAACAGACCATACAAAACAGACCATGCAAACAGACTACGGAACCCACCAACCCCTACAAGGAACACTCAAACAAACTCCGAAGCAACCCCGAAATATCAGTGGGGACTTTCGTCAAACTGGTAAATCAAAGCAACAAAACAGGTTCCCATGAGGATCCCTGCCCTCCGAATATATACAAATCAATTCTCCAACAAGGAACACCCATGGAATACCACCGGAATGTCTTCAACCTTTCAATCTCAACAGGGAAAGTGCTACAATCCTTCAAATCAGCATAGATCAGGGTGGTAATCAAAGATACAGTACAAAATGTAGAGGACCGCTGCAATTACAGACCCACCTCCAACATCTCGTATCCAGCTAAACTGTTCGAATGTACATATACAAAATATCCCAAGAATTCATAGAAGAGCACTGCTTACTAGACCAGGCACAAGTAGGTTTCAGACCAATGAGAGGTACGGAATCAGCACTCCTCTCAATATGGGATGACATAAAAGCAAATGCAGAGACAAGAGTACTGCTTTGATACTTCTAGACCTCTCTGCGGCAATCGACACAGTTAACCACAACCTCCTCATCACGAGATTGGAAGAACTTGCAATAACCGACCGTGCCCCACTGTGGATCAAATCCTTCTTAACAAACAGAACAGAGACCATATGGATGAAACCTTTCAAATCCAACCCAAGAGAATCCTCATGCGGAGTACAACAAGGATCATCCTTCTCCCCGTTATTATTGAACATCTAACTGGCTCAACTAATCAAGATCAAAAGACACAGCCTCGCCTGCTACAACTACGGTGACTATACACAAATACAGCCATCGCTCTCACCATGTCCAGAGTAGACTACGCCAATAGCCTGCATCTCGGGTATGCCTGAACGACTTCTAAAAAAAACTACAATGCATACAAAATGCGACGGCCAGACTGCTCCTCAAATTATCCCGAAGAGAACACATCACACCAGCGCTGAAAACACTACATTGGCTACCAATAAAACAGCTAATCAAGTTCAAATCAATGAATCAATGTGCATCACGCACAGAGCAATCCACAACCAAGGCGCAGAGTTTGAGAGATAAATTAACCCCACATCACCCAACAAGGATGCTCAGATCAAGCAGCGACATCCGCTTGGAACCGAAACCCTATAACAAAAGTAAATTTGGAGGATCTTGTTTTTCTAACCTCGCACCAAAAACTTGGAACGATTTACCAATGAACAAACGTAATGCAAGAAATCACCTACTATTCAGAAAACTCCTCAAATCCTGGCTCTTCACCTCCTAACTAGAAGAACGCCTACAGAAGCATATACACAGCTAAAACAAAGATGAGTGAAGAAACCGATCCCGGATCCCCCAAAGCTATCATCTATAAACAGAATCCAAGGAAGATAATTTATGGCATACAAACTTACCAACTGAGAGATAGATAGGATAGGACAAAACTATGGATTAAACACAGCTATATCGGGACGGAAGGACAAGGACGATTTATCAATAGCAGCCTGGCCTCCAAATTGCACACAAGCACCAATAGATCACCGACGGAAATAGATAGCAAGGGAATAGGTGACTGCTAATTTACAGCACCAATACCAGAGGGGGAACTAGACACACCCCGTCCCATTACACCAAGTTCAAATACAACGCAGCCGGGAACGCACCATGCTACTCATAGCAATTAGATGAACAAGAAAGAAAAGTGGAAATTGAGCCAACCTACAGGACAATTGGATACAGAGAATAAAATTTTAAGGACTATGATATATAACCCACTAACCCCAAGCTAAAATCTATGCATGCCCAATTCACCCAAAAATCCACACAACCATCTTCTCACTCAAAACCGCATGCACTTCACCACACCGTAACAAACACATAAACCGTACCAACAGCACACAAGGTCTCACATTGGTCCGATACTCACACCAAAGCTCAGTGCACGGTGAAAACCGAACTGAAGCCGACAACAGCACGCCAATTCTCTCACTTTCTAACTCCCTCTTCACCCCAACTAACCTAACCCGCCTTCTTGGTTACAGATCCGCCTGAGGAAAAATTCTGTTGGTGACGGTGTGAGGTATAAATACCTTTACCATTTAACATTAGAAAGCCAATTCGTATCTAATGCTTGGTAATCATCTGGGCATTCTATGAATTGTTCAACTGCTTCATTCCCTCCAAGTACTTCACTTAAGTATGTGGTTTACTTGTGGTTAGCTGCTCTCCTTTGTATTAGAAGCTGTGTTGAAATACTAGGACTGTTCATACATAAACCGTTGTGGGTCCTTAGCATAAATAGATAATGTGTGTTGTCTACGTCTAAAGATCCTTTTTCTCTCCGCCTCTTTGCATCATAATGCGCTAAGTTTACGACCAGGCAGAAGCCATACATTTAGCTTTAGGAGATGGGTCTACCCAGAGGCCCTTTAAAATTATATATATAATACATTACTCATCGTAATCGTATTTCTGATGCTTGTATCTGCTTAGATTCACATGCTATGCATAGGCCGACATCTAATGGAAGCTGCAGAGTATTACAGTTTTCGAAACTTGAAAAGGGACATCGACAGGGTGTGGCAGTAATACTTGTGATGTCCACTGTACCCATGGTCCTTCACGCCTTGAGGTCCCTCACATTGTTTTGTTTCTGACATGAGGTTGCATGAAGAGCAGCATGAGGACAGGTGTAGTGAATCAGAATCTATCAGATAAAGCCCTGAAAAAACATTTATGCACCTTCTACTACAAGGGGAGGAAGGGTGGGCGCATGTGAATCTAAGCATATAGAAGCATCAGAAACACGATTACGGTGAGTGATGTATCCCATTCTGAGGCTTGTGGAATCTGCTTAGATCAAATGCTATGCATAGATTAGCGAGCAGTGTTTGGAGAAGGTGGTGGGTTGTGAGAAGGTACAGCGGCAAATAGATGTTTTAGAACAGCTTGTCCCACCGAGAATCTGCTTTAGAGTGTGTGTCAATGCAGTAGTGCTGAGTGAAAGTATGTACTGAGTTGCATGTAGCTGCTTTGCAAACTGCGTCCAGGGTGACGTTTGCGATAAAAGCCCGAGTAGCTCCTGTCCCCCTAATGGAGTGAGCTCCTGGTATGAAAGGCAGTGTTTTGCTTGATAAAGAGTAGCAGAGCTTTATGCATCAGACTACCCATCTAGAGATAGCATTTTATTTAAATGCGGCCGGTCTCCTCCTCAGCCTGGTGCTACAGAGACAAACAGTTGGTCTGTTTTTCTGAGTGGTCTGGTCTTGTTTACATAGTAAAGGACCGGCCTCCTTACATCTAGTGCATGGAGTTTCTTCTCAACTGAGCTAGTTGGTTTCTGAAAGAAGGCCGGTAGCTCAATGGATTGGTTTATGTGGAATTTAGAGATTAACTAAGGTGAAAACCTAGTGTGCGTTTGTAAAACCAATTTATCTTTGTGGATAACAAAGAAAGGGTCTTGCACCGACAATGCTTGAAGTTCACTGACTCTCCTTATAGAGGTGATAGCCACCAAGAAAGCCGTTTTATACGTGAGGTGTTTAAGGCTCGACTTATGCATAGGCTCAAAGGGGGCTCCCATGAGTTTTGCAAGTACTACATTGAGGTCCCAGCCTGGCGGTGGGTTTGATATAGGAGGGTGGAGTCTCTTTACTCCCTCCATGAATGCCTTAATGACAGTGATCTTCTACCATGATACTTTATTGCGAGAGGTGGTGTATGCAGATAGAGCCGCCAGGTAAACCTTTGTAGAGTTAGACTAACCTTGAGTCTAATAAGGGGAGCATGTAATGAAGAATGCGCGTTGGAGTACATTCTATCGGGTTTATTTGTATTGACTGGCACCAAATTACAAATCTTCTCCACTTGTCAAAATAATTGTCTGTCTGATGTTCGGTTTACGTGCCGCCTCCTTGGGGATATCCATACACCTCTGAGGTAAATTAAGATGTCCAAACTATGACCTCAGGAGCCATGCTGCCAAGTTCAGTGAGTGAGGTTGAGGGAGTAATGCTGGGAAATCAAGTTGGTCGGGCACGGGAGCTTGATCGGATCGCACATTGCCAGTTTGCGCAGATGTGGATACCAAGGTCGTCTCGCCCACATGGGAGCAACTAGGATTAACGTCATCTGTTCTCTGTGAATCTTGTGCACCACTCTTCTCATTAGTGGAGTTGGGGGGAAAAGCGTAAGCACATTTCCCTGATCAACTCATCCATAGGGTGTTCCTCTTGGAGCCTGGTTGGGGAAAACTGGACGCAAAGTCTGGGCATTGCTTTTTTTCTCTTGTACCGAAAAAGTTCCCACTGTGAAAAAATGATCTACGACAATTCTGTCGAGTCGCCACTTGTGATCTTTTGGTAGAGGATCTCTGCTTAGTGAGTCCACTAGGGTGTTGAGTTCCCCTGGAACATGTTGTGAAGTCAGGAACATCCCCTGTTTGAGTGCCCATTTCCCTATTTTCTGTGCTAGCCTGGACAAATTTGGAGAGTATGTGCCCCCCTGCCTGTTGATATAGAACATTGCAGTAGTGCGGCCTGTGAGAATCTGTACCAACAGATTTGTCGGGTGTGCTTCGAAGGCTTGGCGCGCTTTGAATACTGGTAGAAGTTCCAGCAAGTTCATGTGGTTCTGTGCTGTGATTTGAGTCCAAAGACCACGTGCTGTCAGATGAAGGTGATGAGCCCCCCCCCCTCCACCCGGAGAGTGATACATCTGTTTTGACTACCGCTTGCACTGCCGGATCGTGGAAGGGTTTTCCCTTCAACAGATTCTCCTTTATCCACCAGCATAGAGCTTGTACTAGTTTTGGAAAACGACCACTAGATCGTCCCACTGACCGCTTGCCCGAGACCACTGTTTCGCCAACCACTCCTGCATCGGGCGCATGCGCAATCGTGCATGTGGGACCAGGTAAATGCAAGATGCCATCATGACGAGCAAACATAGCTTTGCATACGACTTTGATGGAAGGACAAAACCTTCCTCTGTTTTTATGACGGCTCCTAAGAACTGTTTTGTCTTGTTTGGTACCCGGCTTGACTTTATTTATCGAGAAAGCCCAATTGGAAAAGAAGGTTGATTGTTCTTTGGGTGTTTTGCTTGCAAATTTGGGGTGTTTCCCCAGTGATCAGCCACTCGTCCAGGTAGGGGTACACTGGGATTGCCTCCCTGCACAGGTGCGCTGCCACCACCGCCAGTACCTTGGTGAATACCCTTGGAGCGGATGCTATGCCGAAGGGTAGCACCTTGAATTGGTAGTGCTGGTTTGCTATCTTGAAACGCAAGAATTTTCTGTGCGCCGGGAACATTGAAATATGAAAATGGGCATCTTTCATATCCAAGGTTGCCGTGTAGTCCCCTTGCTTTAGCAGTGGGATTACTTCCTGTAGCGTAGTCATGCAGAATTTTTGTGGCTTGACATAAGTGTTTGCAGGGCGCAGATCTAATACAGGGCGCATTGTTATCTTTTATGGGCACAAGGAAGTACATTAAATAGATACCCTGGTTTACCTGGTACGATTTCAATGGCGTCCTTTAACAGCAGTGCTTTCACCTCTTCCAGGAGCATGCGCTGTTCCTCCTTTGTGGTTGTTCTTTGTCACGGAGGATGGTGGGAGGGCCGTTCCAGCAGCTCTATGCAATAAGCGCTTGCCATGGTAGAAAGCACCCACTTGTCTGAGGCGATTCCCTCCCATGCGCGGGTGAAGTGTGTTATGCGCATTCCTACTGGAGTGACATGGTTGGGGACCTGAAGCGGGTGGTCATTGCTTTGGGGGTATAGATCCACCTTTGGATGGGGAGGATCTGCCCCTGCCACGTAATCTTCTTTAGCCTCTCTGAAAGCCTTGTGGGGATTGGCCTCGATTTAAACCCCAGGACGAACCCCGTCTCTGGTTGTACCAGATCCCCTTTGAGAATTGTGCCCCCTGAAGCGATGAAAATTATAGCCACCACTTTGAACTAAGGGTTTGTTGGTGAGCTGGCCCAGTGACGAGTGTCGTACGTCATACGCTTCTTTTACACTTTTCAGTGGATCCTCTAATGCCTTGCCGAATAGAACATTTGGCTCAATCGGCATTTTTAGAAGAGTCGCTTGTGTTTCCAGCTTAAAACTCGACTGGCGCCACCATGCGTGGCGCTTGATGAGTGGCCTCAGCAATAATTCTCCCCGCGTTATCAGCTGCATCAAGGTTCTTCAGAATGCAGTTGGAAACAGCTTTCCCTGAGATGGTGAGGGAGAGTTGGGATTTTAATGGCTCTGGAGCTGAGGCTATTATTGTGGCTATTTCGTCACATTTGTGGCAGTTGTAGCTTGCTAACAAGGTGGTGTTTACAATCCTCGTCTGATATGCTGCCGAGGTGGCGACTTTCCTACCGAAAGTTATGTTTTTAGCTTTCCTTGTCAGGTGTGCCTCTGATGAAGCGAGAGGTATTGCAGTCCTTTTCCTAGTGGTGGTTACGACTAATGAGCCCGGCTTTAATTGACCCCTGATGTAGAAGGGGTTTGAGGGGGCTGGATGTAACTTTTTTTGATGTGGGGGTTTACTGCCCGTGTCAAATTAGAGGTTACTAAAGATGGTTGAATTCTCCTTTGCACAGATTGCAATAAAGGGGTGAATGTGGTTGCCGCTTTTTTGTCTTCAAATATATTTTCTACAAAATCTTTTGTCTCTATCTGGAAGTGTTCCGCTGCCTTTAGAAGCATGTCACTGAACTGGATCTGGTTATCTACTGGTGAGTCCGCCACTGGTGTCTCTGTATGGTCTGGAAATGGTATGACGTAAACGTCTTCCTCATCGTCGTCATAATAATGGCCTACCTCCCCTATGTCCCCCTGATCCTCTGAATCTGAATATGCTCCTGTCCCCTGGAAGCTTTGGGAGGGGTCATAAATGTTCAAGCTGACCAGGGTCCAGTAGCGGGGTGGCTGTTTCCGGGGTGTCTGCGCATGCTCGTTTTGCAGGGGGTGGGGGTTGTAACTGTTGACCCACTAGCTAGTGTCATGTTCTGGAGGTTTTCTAGAGCCTGAGGGTTGCTGTCAAAAATGTTGGCCATAAAAGACATGCACCTCATAACCCTGTCTATATCTTCAGCAGACCACTGAGAGGAACTTGGGATAGTTGGAGTGGGAGCTAGCTCAGGTGTAGATTGCCTTTTGTGCCTTATAGCCTGCATTATTGTACTCTGCCCCTAGGTAACAGTCTCCTTTTCTCTAGAGGCTTTGTGGTTCTTCGAAGTGTGGTGTTTTTTGGTCTGCCCCTTCAGAAATGTTTCTGGTCTAGGTTTTTTTTAACAAAATGGGACAATTTCGATGTTGGATGGGATTTGTCTGGTTTCGATGTGTCCATCAGGTTTTTCCCAATTTTGATGTGTCTGTACACTGTCACTTATCGGTGAGTGAACGGGCCAGTACCGCGTCTTTCGATGGTCAGTTTTCGGCGGTTTGTTTAGACGCATCGTCCGAGCTGGATTTTTCCTTTCGACTTCAGGGGCCAGTCGTGAGGTGAACGTGATTGCTCAGAGGACAGGGAACTGATGGACCTTCCCCTTGGAGACGGGTGTGGCCTTGTAGTCAGTATAGACGTTGACTTATTGCCTTGGGTTGTGCGCTTAGCTTGTCTGTGCTGGTGCCGCTGGGTGTTGTCCCCATAGCAGAGCCGCCAACTTGTCTGGTGGGGTCGGGGGCTTGCCCATGGAATCTGACAGAACCCTTTCGCCGTTGTCGTCACTTAAGATGCTGAGGTCATTGGAAGCACCTTCCACGTCCATGGCGACTTCGGCCAGCATGGCGTGGTGGGCCCAGCGCTTTGTCTTGCGGTCCTTCAGGGTTTTGGGCTTAAAGAGCTTGAAGGCTTTGCAATGGCCCTTGTTGTGATCCCTTGGAAGACAGATTGCACACCTGGTGCAAGTCCTTCCAGGGACATTTTTTATTGCATGTATGACAGAATTTAACAGGTGTATTTTCCAATTTGAATTGGAAAGGCAGCTTGGCGAGTAAAGTGGGAAGAAGGGGAAATATGCATTCTCTTATTTCTACTAAGATACAAACCACCTCCCACTCTTCCTACTGTGAAGGCCGAGGCCCAGCGCGGCCTTGCGGAAGTTCTTCGAGGCAAGTTCTGCAGCCGACGAAAGTAGTCCTCGAAATCGTTGAAGTTTTTGTAAAGAAACGGCTATACAGGACAGAAAGAGTAACTAACTCAAATCTTTTGATAATAAATGCTGTTAGCCAGAAAGGTACTCTGCTTTCAGCGTCCGATAAAGATGGCGGAAAAAACAATCTGAGGGATCTCGACGCGTGAAGGACCATGAGTACAGTGGACGTCACACTAGGGATAGTATCACTGGCACGCCCTGTCGAGGTCCTTTTTTGAGCTTCGAAAACAACTAATACTCTGCAGCTTCCACTAGATGTTGGCCTGTGCATAGCATGTGATCTAAGCAGATTCCACAAGCCTCAAATATATATATATATATATATATATATATATATATATATATATATATATGAATGATGTAGGCATGAGCAAATGTTTTTTCCATTGCGTCTATGGGAAAAACCACTCATTCTGGGTGCGCCCCTATAACGTTGCACACCCCACGCTCCTTGATGAAACCTCACCAAACTTTGCAGGATCAATCTGACGGGGACATATACTTTTTTGCAAAGTTTTGTGAGGATTCGTGCAGGGGGGGTCAAGTTATAAGCCGCCTAAAATGTTCTCTTCCTATGGGTTGAGCAACTTAACCATAAATACAGGGCCGCTACCGCAGACCCTGTAATCACACTTGCACACAGTTCTAGAGTAGCGAACTAGAACTTAGTGCGCCCCATCATAAATAGTATATCTTTTTCAGTATATTTGTGTTCTGTCCTCTATTGTGTTATCTATTGGGATCAACTGTAAATATCCATTAGTCTTCTCTATTCACTCAAATGAAGCCAAGTCTAGTCTGCCCCTATTACACAATTATTCTGCTTTATCTTTTAGTTGGATCTCTGTCTTGTCACCAAGATGAATTGTTTCACACTCTTCGCTAGAAGGCAAAATACAATTCTCCCTAATGGTGTATTCGTGACCATCATAATGGAAGTCACCAACCACCTAAATGATCTGCAAATTCACATCTACCCATAACTCTGATGGATTGCGCCCCCCACTCCCACCTCCGCGGGGGCAGTATTTGGGCCTTCACTGTCAGGCCATAAGTAAATTGGCCAAGGACTTTGAAGAGAAGGGGCATGTCTCCAAGATCCGCCAAAACAAGATATTTCAATGGGGTCTTCCAGACTATGAAGTTGGAGAGGAACATCTCGTCTCCGGTGGACATACAGAAACTGGCAGGTATTTCCGTTAAAAAAAGCTATAATGAGAGCCTTGGGCAAACACAAATTTGAATCCTAGCTGTGCCGACTCAGCCATTTATCCTTTCGCAGGATGATCAAATGAGTACTGTGATGACTCCCTTGCCAATAAAAAGATCTGAACTAAAACAAAATGAAATTAATTGTATTGATTTTTTATTATGACCTGCAGTCTATTTTTTTACCATTTCCTTCATGGTTCCTTAGGATCCAAGAGGTCCCTTTAAATGTCCCCAGTGAACCTTAATTCGCATAGATGGAGTCCACATTTGTGAATTCTTTCCCCTCTCCCTCAGTTGCTCTTAATTTAACATAATGTTGTATTACTCTTGATCTTCAGATTCTTAATCCTTGCTGCCAATGCATCTCAATTGTCAGTGATTCTTGATCTTGGCAGGGCATCATTTCCCAATACAATATCACTGATTAATTGGTGTGCCTCCTGATCTTTGGTGGGAGTAACTTTCCAACAATAATGACTTAGTTCTTTTACAGGACTTCTTTTCCCATCAAGTATTATTGAATTACATTTGAACAATGATATGGCCCTGAGTCGTATCAGGATGCATTATCATCAACAATGTCTCTTGTTCTCTAGGAAATGAAAAAACTGTTATAATTCACTCTTGGTCTACGTAAAGTCTCTGTTTTCCAGCTTCCATCAGTTTTGATGATTCCCATTAGACGCTTGCTCTTTGACAAGACTGTTTCCTAGCATGCATTATTTCTCTCTTCTGAATTATTTATCAGACTTGCCCTGGAAGTTAGGTCTAGAGCTTTTGAGCTTTGGCCTTCCCCCAATCTTTGTTAATCTGAAACTGGTTCACTGACCCTTTACCATAGCAAGTTTTTATTAGGTTAGCTACTCTATGCATTATATCCCAAGAGAGCTTAAGCCCCTTAAAGATGGGTGTCCAAAATGTACTCCTTGTTTCTTGGGTAAGCAACCTCGCTTAGTCACCTTAGTGAGCCCTGGTAGATGGAGGCATCAAGGATCAGTGGCAAGCCCAAATGCTTACTATTTATATTGAATTAGTAAGCATATGCGGCCCCTGCACGAAGCTCCTTGGTGACGCTCTTGATAAGTAAATCTGAAGGCATTAAAACAGCTTAAGGTGGCTAATTTTGTGTGAAAGGAAACTCACCAGGCAATATATAGTAATGACAACCTTTTTGCCAGGGGCCAAGACAGCAAATACCAGATCCAGTAGATATTTTAATAGGAAATATGGATTGAAGGCAGATGCCACATCCTGTGTGTTGGCCTGGGTAGGAGACTGGGAATGTTTGAATGAAGTGTCCCTGAATCATTTGGTGAACGCCAAATGTTTAAAATGATGCCAACTGTGATTGCAAACTCAGCTTCTAATAGGGGAATCTGCACCTAAGCCTTTGTCAATCACTGGTGTGATTGCTGTTGTGCAGAGAAGAGATCGACAACTGAAGACAAACCACTGGAAACTCCTTCAGCAACCAACCAAAATCACCCTGAAGGTGAAGCGCTACTCTAAGCAGAGGATGCCAGTCTTCTCATTGAATAGAGGGAACCGTGAGTGGCACACCCTCTGCTTGATCTGCTGGATTTGGCTAGCTCAAAAGCCCCCATGATCACTATGTTCCGAGAAGATGGTTGCTTGCCTTGTGCGGCCTGACAACGAGGCGGGTCTACTGGATGATTGAGGGTGAAGAAACTGGTAGGACTACTGTCATTAACGGAGAACTACAAAAAAAGGGAACAAGAATTCCTCTACAAACTCTGGCCACAGAAGAACCCCAGACCTACCACCTGATCTGTATTGCTGGGCACTAGTTTGCGCTGCCAGGTGGCTGGAACTGCGTCTTTAGCTACTAGACAGTTTCATCTTATGCCAGGATCAGCTGCAGTGTTCTGACTCTGCAACATTTCTGGTAATTTAAAGTCTTCCTTCCTGCAGTGAAGTCTTTGTTCTCACCAGAAACATGATTAACCATGATTAACCAAAGAGTATCTGCAGCTGGAGACCTTTTGACTTTCAAAAATATTGCCACTTTATTTGTCCTCTCAATTTCTTTTCTATAACCACTAGCACTTTACTATTGCCTTTACAGCATCTCATTGACTTTTATGGGAGAAGTTTATTTCCTTTAGAATAAAATACTGACTTTGGGACAGTCTAACCCTAACTTAGGCATCCTTGGTGTCCAAAGGCCCAGGCTGATCCGGAACTTCAGCAGTGAATGTTGGGGCTTAATCAGATTTTTTGTGGTTCTGGCTACTTAACTTTCCCTGTCCCCTAAATGTTTTGCTGGGTTGCTTGGGGCCAAATTGGACTTCTACTGAATTCCCTTGCCACTTCAACCTTTTTTCTGGCGCGCTGCCCTTGGTAGCCCACATGCCTACCAGGATAGGGGTGCTTTTAAGCACCTCATTTTGGGCCCCATGTGATTCTATCAGCAGGAAAATGTGTTTAAGAGGCTGGTGACAGCTGTGATTTAGCTGTGGTTTCACCTGCTTTGTATCACTTTTACTGTATTACTAGCCCATTGCAACAATGGGGTCACTATGCATTTAAGTCCTGCTCTCTGCCATTATTTGTGTATTCCTTTGTCAATGTGGACCACAGAACACAGCCAAAATGGTTGTTTTTATGACATAGGTACATCCTCTGCCTACAAAAGTACACAGAGTTTAAACTGGCATATATTGATTTAAAGTCCACTAGATGTCCTAGTTTCCATCCTATTCAGGGTCAGTGTGTTAAGGGATCGCTTGATTGGTTGCTACCTTGTTTGCGTCAGCCATTTAGTGAATGTCTTATTAGTGGCCGACCCAGTGCATTCCTTAGTGCTTCTTTTCAAATTTCTTTCAAGACTGCTGCTGTAGATTGCCTGCTGCAGGAACATGGGATGGCTATACCGGCTGTAGCCTCACATCTCTGTCCTTCCTCCCAGTTCTTTCTTGTTTGGTGGGATCCCATCCTGGGCTCTTCCTTTGCTTTTCCCCAGTCCTCGATGTTTTGACGCCGTATGTCTGTCAAAACCTCCTGGACAAAGTGCCTTGGGGTGGAGTCTCTTTCCAGTCTGGAAGCTGGGTGGCTTGCTGCTACCCTACCACAGCGTTAGCTTGGGTCTCTTTCTGCTGTTGCCACCGTTGTGGGGTTCCTTCTTGCTGGTGGCTCCCTCCTATCACCTTGAGCAGACCTGGAATTTCAGTCCGTTTCCTACATCCTCTATCACGTTCTCTACAGCTGCTGGTGCTTATACCTGGCGGGTCCTACTCATAGGTGCCCTATTTTCTGCTCACGTGGGCTCTTTGTTGGGTTGTGGATTTGAACTCAATCAAGCGGAGGTACCAACTGGAACTAGCCAGACCTACATTTTGCACCTAAAATCACTGTTCTTCCACTGCTCTTGAGCAGAGTTTATCATCCAGTGAAGGGAGTACTTGTCCCTAGGTCCTCATATTTTTCAGATTCTTTATAAGAGGTACCCTGGGTTGGAGAGTAGCAGGCTCTTGAGGTTGCACCCTACATCATTTTCTATTGGCTGGTGCAGGATTGTGCTCCTCTGCAAGCAGTTATTCCTGGCCTGCCAGTTCTCGAAAACTGACCTGGAACGCTTCTTGGTGGTCTCCTCTGGTGTCCTTCCTATTCTACTATTCCTTTTCCCTCCCTCAGCCCTGCTAAGCTAGCACTCTGCTCTTTCCCTCTCTCACCCAGATTCCTTACAGCTTGCTGACTGGCTGCCTGGTGAGTCTCACAGGTCCCGGGCACCCCCCAGCCAGTCCTCCCTCACATTTGCCTCTTGGCCCTACACTTTCCAAACCCTCATTGCAATTGAGAAATTACACAGGAGAGTGGCTCTCCCTGCACTTACCCCAGTCTCCACCAGGGAGGTTTCCCTTGCTACCACTAAAAAATAAAAATGAATGAAAAAATGTTTTTTTTAAAAAAAAATGTTTTCTTAAAATGGAAGCTCCTGGGCTGTGGCAAGAGGCATGTGGATCTGTTTCTGGAGTGTCTGGTTTTCTTGTTCAGGCCTCTTAAAAAATACAGGGGGTTCCACACGTGTAACACTTTGAGCAGTGAGCCTAAATAAGAAAGAATAGGAATAACAAATAGTCTTTCTGGAATTCTATATAATAATTCCTAGAGTCATTAAAGGTTTATTTTAGGCACACTTCCGGGGGCGAGTCACCAATTTGTCTCATTTCGTCTGTTCTAATACACCTCAAATTCACAATGCAGACAAAAACTATATGTATTTTGCTTTTCGGAAGTTGCAGTTATAGCATGTTTTTTTATGCCATCATCTCTGTAACGATCATCTCAAAACATTCCATCTCGGTGTCCTCGGTCACTTGATAAAATCCTTGTGTCTAACAGCTTGTGTACAGTGTAGAAATGTTTGACCATAGCACATCAAGTGGCCCTTGATTTCATTGTGCCACAACTAATGCTTTGTTGTAATGTGTCTATCTATCCTATCTTCCTGGCATGCTGTTCAGGATGTTTGTTTGCATGTATGAGTTAAGGAGTACGGGATGCCGAGTGAGTGCTCTGCTTTCCCTGCCCTATTCTAAATTCTTTCATTCACAGCTATGAACCCTCCCAATGGTATGTATGTTGGCAACCTATGGAGCCTGAAAAGTAGATCCATGAAGGCTTGACATGTGACCAACTTTGCACCAGACCTGCAGATCAACTGGCCTGCTATTAAATCTCAGTTACTAGATTAATGGTATCCAGTACAGAGTTTAATTTGCTTTCCGACTTTGAGAACATTCAGACATGTAATTGCTCATTTTACTATAGCCAGTACGATAACTATAGCTGGTAAGATAGCTCAGTGGGTTGAGCGCCCGCTGCTGCGATGTGTGTGAGATCTGCAGTTTCGAATACCGGCAAGGCCAACTCAGCCGTTCATCCTTCTGAGGTCTATAAATGAGTACCAACACAGGTTGGGTGATAATGTATGTATATTTGTTCTATATAAAGCGATTAAGTGTAAGTGCTATATAATAACACATTATTTCTTGGACATCTGCTTACATTCACAGTAATTTGGTAAAATGGGCCTATACACACTGATCTTTAAGATACATATGGTTAATTATTATTTGAAATGTATATCACATTACAGTGATATTGTAACCATATTAATCGTAGTGTACTTGGGTACAATGCTGTGTGTTAAGCGGTGAAAGGTTGTGCTCCATCACTTCCTGGGATGTCACAAAAGGGTGGGGCCAATTTACATCACTTACTGTGATGTTGTCAAGGGTCATGTGATGTCACTTTCGCTACCCTAGGCATTTTGGTGAAATGATGTCCCTGGTCACCACCGACTGGTTGCACTTGGACCTCCACCGCCCTTTAACCGTTCTGTGCACTTGCACGATCCGAATTCACCATGCCTGAAGATAGTTGTCCTCTCTTGTCTTCACCCCTTAATTGCACTTGGTAAAACTTAAGAATCGCTGACAGGTCCATTTACTGTTCTAAACTGTTAATATATTATATGCACTTACTCTGCCTTTGCAGACAATTATGGTCTCAAAATTTCAAGGGCTCTGAACGACTGTTTTCTCCCCATATTCCCACCCTCCTTGAGCGCTTTGAAACACTGCCTTGTGTACAGACACTTTATAAATAAACATTGCCATTAAACATTTAGTCGATTTCACATTGTGCTGCATCTGTGGGGCAAAAGAAGAATGTTCCTTGCTTTTCCCATAACTATGGAAAGCGTATCGCATTCATCTCATTTTGCTCTATGGTAAAACACAGAAGGAACTTGTGAAACTCTGAAAAAGTGAGTAACAGGTCTGCACAGTAACATTTTTCCCAAGCCCCCCTGCGATCCT
The DNA here is from genome assembly GCF_040938575.1 of Ambystoma mexicanum. Lineage (NCBI taxonomy): Eukaryota > Metazoa > Chordata > Amphibia > Caudata > Ambystomatidae > Ambystoma > Ambystoma mexicanum. Next base: position 1,203,779,109 of record NC_090923.1, on the reverse strand, counting down.
AGGATTATGTGAGCAATTTATCCATTTAAAAATAAAACCATTATAATTCACTCTTTGCAGAGTATAGTATTAGATATTTTATGTCTCGTTATTGTGTTACAGTTGTTGCCTGTGGGTTATTGAGTGTACTTGGGCCTGCACTTGCCCAGAACAGTATTGCCTGATTTTATGTACCATTATTAAAGTCACTACTATTGCTGGCTCATGTGTGACCCTTTTTCCCCCCCGTCAGGTATTAGCATGTGCTTAGTACTATATACTTAAATTATCGGCACTAAAATGTATTGGAGGGAGTAGGGAACACTGTTCAAACCATGTTGTTTGTATTGCAATTGCTTGACTATGTGTATGCACCTTACCGGGGTGTAGGAATCCGTCATTTTCTTCCCCTCCTTTATCATGATCAGTTTTAGGGTTGTCTGCTCAGGGTAGTTATCCAGGTCCAGTATCCAGAGTTTTAAAATACTTTCTCTTTAAAGTTTTCACTTTGGTTGAATCTACCATGTGCATATATATGTGTATATGAGGGCAAAGAAGAAGGCCTTTACGGGTTTTTATAATAAACTGTGCAACTCTAGTTTATTCGTTGATGGTACTCACTGGTCTACCTATAATTTGTGTGTAACACTTCATTAAAGTACAGATTTCTTTTCAGTATATCTGTGTAGTCTTCTATTGTGTAACCGGTGGGGCCTGAATGCACCAAGCAGTCTAGCAGTCAGCAAATCTAGCCCCACCCCCCAAGAGTGATTATTTTGTTATTTGTCTACTACTACTTTACTAATAAAAAGTGTAATCAATCCACCAGAATCGTGAGCGGTTATTTCTTCCACCACACGGATGAGGCTTAGCCAATGGTGGTTAAATATGGAATAAGCCCTTGAAGTGTCTTTCTAACTGGGTTTGACGTGGCTACATTGAGTTTTGGAGAACTGACAAACTCCTATAGCAGATCGATATGTGCAACAAGAATGATCCGAGATATGATGTGGCATTTATAACGCGTCTGTACACGTGTTTATAGGCGCGACAAGACAAGGGGGGGGGGAACAAGGGATAACAAAATAACGATCTTACTAGGCCTTCTATCATTCAGATCGTGCAAGTGCGGGGAAGAGGGAAGAGGAGAAGGGCCAGGGGGACGGGAAGGGGGAAGTGCAAGTGCAGTTAACTCATAAGTGCAGCCAGCATGTGGCTCAAAAGTGCAGACAGAAGGGACTGTAGGGTTGCATATACAAACCCTTCAGTGCTGGGGAGCACGGAGGCACTGCAAGGGCAATTGGAAATGCAGGAGCCTGCGCCCGAGTTCAGAGGGTGACTAGGTGACCAGTGCACTAAGCAGTCAGGTGCATCAGCAGCGGAGAGGAAGAGAGAAAGCGGAAGCGAAAAGGAAGGTCTCGAGTTGCTTCCAGAACCAGAGGTGGTTCTGCTCAAGTTTGAGAGAGGCAGGGAGGCTGTTCCAGAGGGAGGCCCCAGCTGTGGAGATATATCTGCTCCCAACTCTCTGCTTGGAGAAGCGTCTGACCCTCAGAGTTGGAGGTGGATCAGCAGAGAGCTCGAGAAGGAAGATGTTTTGGAAGAGAAAGTTGGAGGTAGAGCGGTGCCAGGGCCCAGAAAGCCTTGTGGACAATGCAGAGGCTGTTGAAGATGATCCTTGCAGCCACGGGGAGCCAAAGAAGCTATTTTAGAGCTGGAGAGATACGATCCCTGGGCTTGAGGCCAAGGACAAGCCTGGCAGTTGGCGGCAGTCCTCTTCTGGATAAGTTGTAACGGTCGAAGAGTAGAGGCAGGAAGATTTAGAAAGAGGCTGTTGCAATAGTCCAGCCTAGAGAGGACCAGAGCTCTGGAGACAGTGAGCTTCTGGGGGAAAGTGAAAAAAGGAAAATTACCTCAGAGGATGTGCAGCTAATAGTTTGACTTCTTAGAGATGTCAGATGTGAGGCGAGAAGGAGAGGGTGGAGTCGAAAATGACACCAAGGTTCTTAGCCTCACGGGAAGAGGGCTTAGAGTGTATATTCATGCTTGTTGAAGCTAGTTGAGATCGAAAGGAGAGGACGTTATCCAATGAAGGTTGAAGAGGGTTAAATGAGTGCTCCAACATCCAGAAACAGAAGCAAGTTCACTTACTCGTATATTGCGACCTCAGATTGTTTTCCGACAGCCTTTATTACGTTAAACTGTGCGGAAAAGCCTAATCTAGCAAAGATTAACTGTTCAGGTAGCTAAATTCAGAGATGTTGGGGAGGGATGAAACACTCACCCCCCTGCTGAGACAGGAAATCTTGCGTCACTGGCAAAATCTCTCCCTCCCTCTCTCTCTCTCTCTCTCCCTACCTCCCTCTTCCCACCCTCCCTCCCTCTCTCCTACTCTCTCTCTCTCTCCTCCCCCCGCCAGCCCCCCCAAGATGTTGTCCTGTATGTCCTTGTGGAAGTGCATAGCTCTTGCCCACGCTGTTCGTCTCAGATCTACTCCTATACGGATAGATTCTTGCAAATCCTGAGCAATTAGTTTGTCCTCAGCCAAACCCAACTTGAACGCTGTCATTCTCTCTTGAGAAAGGTATTGCTGAAAATTGGCGATTTCGAAACATAACCGATGGTTAGTGACTGACAGCAGCACATCTGAGCTTGCCTGCCTTAAATGAAGGGACGCATTAGCGTAAACCTTTTTGCTGTATGAGTGCAGCAATTATCTTGCTGGACCGCTCCCCCTCAATGCCCAGTGGGCTGTGCTTGTTCAGGTCAGCTCTCCAAGGTCGAGCAGGGCTTTTGTGCTCTATTACCTTCCAGACCGCCTTCAACTGTACGTCCGGCAGTTCTGCACACAACTCGAGGTCACTGGCACCGCTTGTGGTGGGTTTTAGGCTGCTGGCCGTTTGTCTAATCCTCTGCTTGCTCTGGTCCCCGATATCAGGCCTGCTAGTACCCTCGGGTCTTCCTATGGCCATCGATGCGTAAGCAACACCTTCAGTCTCTCGGAGCCTCTGTGTACTCTGTGAGGGAGACAACACTTTAAGTGATCATGTTGCCACGCCCCCGGTGGTCTCTCGAAAATTGATTTCTAATAAGATCCAACTAAGCTATATTTCTCACTGCAGTTTGCAAATTAAATTAACCTGAGTCAGAGTATCATTTGTGGGCGGGTACAACCATGAAATGATTACAAATTGAATGGCATGGAATATGCCAATTATCCAACCAAACAAATTGCATTTTTCGACTAGGGGTAAACAGGAGACCATATAGATCAGCAGCCTTCAAACTACAAAAGAAACTGTTGTAAATAACTCGGGCGTAGCTCAGAATATCCTTTCAATATTCCTGCAGTCTTGTATTTTATCAGTAATAATGGTTGTTTACAAGGATGAATGCTAGCAGATGTACTCCTACTAGTCAATATGCCAAATACAGTGACCAAAGGGATTCAGAAATCCAAGTTCTCTTTGCTGCTAAATGTAGTACGAGAATGCCTACACTAGGTCTGAAAAACACAAACTTGAAGAGACAAATGCGTCAGACTTGAAAGATTGACCAAGAAAACAATACATTTTGGGATAAGTTGTGTTCTGTTATAAAGAATTCCAATTAACTATGCCAATTAACACTGTAGTGGTCTTACAGCACAGGTAGCTTGTCCGAGAAATTGGTGTAGTGTACCCCTGCTTTGGTTAAACAGACCATACAATAATGTGGAAATAAAAAAGGAAGAAAGGGCAAAAGTAAGGGAAGATACGGGAATAAGAAAGGGATACACAGAACTAGCATATTGGGAAGGAACAAATGGGGCTGAGGTGAAGGGGATGTGTTTGCATAAATAGGAGTGCAGATGTAACGGTGGATATTGAATCAACAGAAAGCAGACGTTGAAAGAGGAAAGAGAAGAAATCTTGTTGTAACAATTTTTCATTGATGGCATTTCATGGTGCCTTGGAGGGAAGTCTGACAATTAGTGCAAGCATGGGGGTTTGATGGTCCCCCGAGATGTGCTACGGAATCCCTTGATGTATGGAGGCCAGAACATTCACAAGCTTGGTTTAGGCAACCCCTGAAAGCCCCAGGGATATAACCTGGGACTGCCAGGCCAACTGTCAGAAGTGACAGAGCCAATGATTGGCAATGTAAAGAAGGTGAATGTTGGAGGAACCACAGTAGGTGAAGAGGCAATAGGAAGAAGGAAGTGAAAATCGCTTTGCAAGACCCATAACTGTATGGCCTTGGCATGAGGGCGAATTCCCTAATGCGAGATGTGGGAGCAGTCTAATGTCAGTGCATCGGGTTTGCACCAATTCCATGTGCTGTTCTTGTACTGTCCACTGCTAATAGTAATGCTTGGGCCATTCAATTACACTACCCAAAGGATGCAGAGGCGTTCCCCAGGAGAGACAGTAAGTCAGAGGTAAGGCTGTAAAACAATGTATGGCAGGTCAGATAAATCAAAAGGAAACATTCAGTGAAAGACAATCCTTTAAGGGCAGCTTTCCATTCTAATGGCATGTATGCAGTGCTAATCTGGCACACTGTGTGAAAAGTCCCAGTGATGCCACTATCCCATTGGCTCAGAGTAAAGCTTTGAGGCCTTTCTGTACCCACCTGTATATAACTACCCAAAGCACACAGGTATAGGAGAGCAACTGCTCTTCCTGTTCTCTGTAGGGTCATGAAAAGCTGTTTCTATAGAAAGGTAAGTGGTGAGGAATTCTGGGCAGTCTTAAATGAGTTTAGGTGCTAAACTGTGGTTTCTCTGTGAACAATACCCTGGGACAGGCTAGCTGAAAGTTCTAGATGCCTGCGATGAGCTTTGTAGGGATGGCAATAGTGGTGTGAGTCATGCGATTACTCTTTGGCTGAAGTTGGGTTGAAGATGGGCTCTGCTGGGATTTAATCTGCATAATCCAGTCATGATTACTTTTCTCAACCTGGACTACAATTACCTAGTTCTGTTAAAAGAAGAAGGCAAAGGATGACCACTAATTCAATATTTAGAACAGAAATGCATCCCAAGACGCTTGAGGTCATGCATATTCCCAGATTTTGATGAAAACCAAGGTGGAAATCTAACAAATGGCTGAGAGGACAAATCCTCCAATTAAATGTTTAGACTATTTTTTTTTTTAAATATTTAGACTATTGATCATGCATGCGAAAAGAACAGATGAGAAGGTGGATAAAGAAATGGAAGCACTTAAATAGAAGACATGAATTGTCCAACAAGGACCGAGAAAAATAATGACACTCAAATTCTGTGAGAACACTGGGACAAAATCAAAATCAGGAAAGCATGTACATTGTTTTGCGATGAGAAGGAATACAGTAACAAAAGAGCATACATTTTCCAACTAAACATGACAATAACAAAACATTAAACGCAACTTAGACATGTATGTGATATCTTGGAAAGCGTCGAGTCCACACCAACATTATGCTATGTCTTCTTTCTTCAGGTTCATTCAAATTCCCCTCTCCATAATCGGGCTGCTATAACTGCTGTGCTTCAACAAAGAGCTTCTTATATACATTTCCTACATTCCACTGTCATAATACAACAGCCTGTCCATGAGGCCCAGTCTGAACATAAACAAACTGCTTCAAATCTACACCTAAGATTTAGTATTGCATTGGCTGGTAGAAAGTGCCATTTTGAATGTATTTTGCATCAAGTGATTGTGCACAATATAACATCTCCCTCCTTTTACTGACGGCAAGGAAGATGAACAAGTTACTTCTTACCTTGTAACGTTCTTTCGACAGGATGTTCCTCCGACGTATTCCTTATCTTTGATCATACATTTCCAGCTTGCTGGCCTCGGAATTTTTTTCTGTAGAGGGCGATGCGCGTCAACTTCTGCCGAGTCGATGTCCCTCGATGGCCACCGTATCGGCGCCGACGTCACCATGCCCATAAATAGCCACGCGCGGCGTCCGTTGCTCAGTTCCGTTTTGTAGCATAAGAAAAGTCATGACTGAATTGGTTATTGATCTTGAAGGAGCATAAGCTGCAACCACAAGGGAAGTATTACTGCGGGGATGGATGGGAGGAGCAATAAGGAATACGTCGGAGGAACATCCCATCGAAAGAACATTACAAGGTAAGAAGTAACTTGTTCTTCGAAGGGATTGTGTCCTCCGACGTATTCCTCATCTTTGATAGATTCCCATAGCAGTGGCATGTAATTGGAGGTGGGAGTGAGAATGTTATGTATCCCTTTAGGGATGGACCGAATGTAATACGGCCTTGCCAAATCTGGTCTCTTGACTAGTGGAGGAATCCAGGTTGTAAAATTTTGTGAATGTATGTGCGGACGACCATGTGGCAGCCGCACATATGTCTCGGACCGGTACCCCTCTTTAGTTTAGTTTAGTTTATTTTTATTTATTTGTACCGCGCACCGAACCCTGGGGTAGCTGGGCGCCGGAGACTTAAAAACAGTTACAGCATGGCAAAAAGATACAGTACAGATTGTGAAAAAACAACAACGGCTTAGTAGACCGGGTTACAGGTGGTCAACAAAGGCAAGCAGAGAGAAAGTGCATTAAACGGCATTTTTGTTGGAAAGCCATGTTTTTGTTTTGGCTCTAAAAGTCCAAAATGAGGGTTCTGCTCTAAGGTATGGTGGCAAAGCATTCCATAGTTTGGCAGCTAGGACCGGGAAGCTGGCGCCGCCTGCTTTTTTTAGGGAGAATTTGGGAACAGAGAGGCAGTGTGCGTATGGAGTTCTAGTTGGTCTAGTTGAGGTGTGATTGTGGAACTTGTCTGCCAGGTATTTGGGTGCGTCGTTAGAGCGGCATTTATGGACGATGACGAGGGATCTGAGGGAGATTCTGTCTCGTACTGGGAGCCAGTGAGCATCTTGTCTGAAGCTGGAGATGTGGGCGTTTCGTGGGATACTGAGGGCTGCTCTGATGGCATTATTTTGAAGTACCTGTAGTTTGTTCAGGTTGTGTTCTGATGAGCCAAGAAAGAGGGTGTTGCAGTAGTCAATTTTTGAGAGCACTAACGCTCTGGCTAGTGTAATGCAGCTAGAAGGTGATAGGAAAGGTTTGCAGGCGTTGATGAGCTTATTGGTGTAAGCGGTTGAAGAGGCAGTTGCGTTCACCTGTCTTTTGAGCGAGAGAGTAGAGTCTAGATAAACCCCAAGGGTTTTAATTTCTTTGGCTACTGTGATTAGGTTACCGTCTATGTTGAAGGACGCGTAACGGGGGTCTAGTTTGTTTAGCCGGGGTTGGGAGCCGACAATGAGGAGCTCAGTTTTCTCATCGTTGAGGCATAGGCCGTGCTCTGCCATCCAGGCTTGGATCTCTAAATAAAGGTTGTTGATTTTGGTGGAGTCCTCGTCGTAGCACCCTGATAGGGTGATGAGAACCTGGGTATCGTCAGCATAGTTTGTGTAAGTGACACCTAGATTATCTAGGCGGTCAAACAATAGCTTTGTGAAGATATTGTATAGGGTCGGCGAGACGCACGAGCCTTGAGGAACGCCGCAGGTGATGGGGACAGGGAGTGCTGATGCCCCTGGGGAGAAGACTCGGGTGGTTCGGTTGGTTAGGAAGGACTGGATCCAGGCAGTCGCCTGGTTAGAGAAGGCCGCTGAGGTCATCAGATGTTCTGTGAGGATCTGATGGTCGACGAGGTCGAAGGCAGCTGATAGATCTAGCAGTAGGAGAATGGCTAGATTACCCTTGTCCTTTGCCTCGTCCATCTGGATTTTTAGGTCCAGTAGGGCTGACTCTGTTCCATGCCTTGGCCTGAAGCCGGATTGTCTGAGACCCAGGAGGTTGTTGTCTTCCAGGTGCTTCTGTATTTGCAGGTAGGCCACTCTGTCTAGGATCTTTAGGATGTAGGGAACGGTGGTGATTGGCCTGTAATTAGTTGGGTTATTGGGGTCTAGATTAGGTTTTTTTAGAAGTGGCATGACCCAGGCCTCCTTGAGGCTACTGGGCACTGAGCTTGATTTGAAGGATGCATTGATGAGGGCTGTTATGAAGGGGGCCAGAGTGTTGGCGCCTTCTTGGATGATGGGAGCTGGGCATGAGTCCCCTTGGCATCTAGAGGGCTTGAGGCCCTTAATGATGCTTTCCACTTCTTTAGTGGAAACTGGTGAGAAGGAGAAGGGGGGGCGAGTAGGTGTTTTGGGGGTGGTGGGCGGAGGGTGGTTTGTTTTTTTGGATAGGCTGAGCTTTTTCTGTTCGATTTTGGATTGTAACATGGTGATTTTGTCTGCAAGGGCTTTTTGAATCCTCTCACACCAGTCTGCATCTTTCACGCAGGTTTCAGCCAGAGTGGGGGGGGATTCGAGTTCCCTAAGGATATTGAAGAGCTCTTTTGTTTTGGATTTGGCGTTCTCAATTCTGTTATCATATGTCTCTTTTTTGGCCTTAAGGATAGCAGTTTTGTAGGTGGTGGCTGCTATCGAGAGTTGAGTTTTGTTGGAGAGGTTGGGCATTTTTCTCCAGGTGGCTTCTGCGGCTCGTTTGGAGTTTCGGAGGATTTTTAGCTCTGGTGTGAACCATTTGTTCATATGAGCTGCCGGTTTGGCTTTGGTGAGTTTGAGTGGGGCGATGGTGTCTATTGCTGATTCTAACGTTTTGTTGTAGAGGTCAGCGAGTTTCTCTGCATCTAGGTTGGCGTAGTTTGTAGGGGTACAGATATTGTCTATAAGTGGGCGGAGGTTTTGTAAAGTAATGTTGCGGTTGTTTCTGGTGAGGGTTTGGGGGATGGTAGGGGTTGGAGAGTTTGGTTGTGAATTCCCTTGTATGGAGAAGGAGATGGCGTGGTGGTCAGACCAAGCAGTTTGCTCGTTTTTTGTAATGGTCGTAGAGCAGTTGAGATCCGCTAGCCAGTCCAGGGTCCTGCCTTTGTTGTGGGTAGGGTCTGTGATTCTGAGCTTGAACCCTAGTTGGGAGATGGTGCTTTCCAGGGAGAGTGCATTGGTATCGTTTGGGTCGCCGAGACCGAGGTTGAGGTCGCCAAGAAGGATAATTTGAGATCCTGTTTTGGTGTTGGTGGTCAAGAGGTCAGATATCTCTTCCTCAAATGTGGTGATGGGGCCTGGAGGTCTGTAAAGGAGGTGTAATAGTATGGTTTGTGTGGCAGAGAGTTGGAGCTTAGCTGACAGAAGTTCTGCAGATCGGAAGCTAGGCGGCGGGATTAATCTAAGTCCAAGGGATGTTTTAGCGATGAAGGCTACTCCTCCTCCTTTGCCTGTGTCCCGGTCTTTCCTTAGTATTGAATAACCTTCTGGGATGGCGAGGGATAAGGCTGGGCCTGCTGCTTGGTGCAGCCAAGTTTCCGTGATAGCCAGGAAGTGTAGATTGTTGACAGAGATGAAGTCTGCGATATCTAGCGCATGGGCGAGAGCCGAAGAGAGCCGAAGAGGCTGCGATACCCCTGGTTGAATGAGCCCTAAGATTTTGGGGTGGCTCTTTCCCTGCCAGTTTGTAACGTTCCAGAATGGCCAAAATAATCCACCTGGAGATGGTTTGTTTTGTTATGTGTACACCCAACTTGTGACCTGAGTATACTACAAACAGTTGGTCTGCTTGCCTGATCCTAGCCATTCTGCTGATGTAAAAGCTGAGAGTTCGCCTTGGGTCCAGCCTATGTAGCCTTTCTTCCTCTTTCCCCGGATGGGGAGGAGGGTAGAACGAAGGTAAGGTAATTTTCTGAGTAATATGAAATTCAGAAACCACCGTTGGGACGAAAATTAGGCTTCACCTGTAGGACAACTTTGTCCTTGTGAAAAATTGTATGTGGGGGTTTACAGGAGAGAGCTTGTAGCTCGCTCACTCTCCTAGCAGATGTGAGTGCTACCAATAGGACAGTTTTAAGCGTGAGAAATCTCAGCGAACGAGAGTGAAGTGGTTCGAATGGAGTGCCCATTAGGAGGTTTAAGACTAAATTTAAGTCCCATAAGGGAACCTGGAATGGTTTTGGAGGATAAACATTAGTTAATCCCTTGAGAAATTGTATCACTAGAGGAAGTTTGAAATACGATGGTTCCTCCGCAGTGCGCTTGAAGATAGAAAGCGCTGCGAGATAGCCTTTTACAGTGCCAACTTGAAGGCCCGAGTTTGCCAAGTAGAGCAGAAACGATAACACCGTTGGTGTACCACATGAAAAAGGGTCGATATTCTCTTCCCTACACCAGCTGCAAAATTTGTTCCAATGGCAGCGGTATAAAGACTTTGTTGCTGGCCTTCTGGCCGAAAGCAACACCTCCATGACGTCATCAGGGAGATCCCAATCCTTGACCTCACCCTTTCAGAAGCCAAGCGTGAAGGTTGAGGGTTCTGGTGTCTGGATGGAGAACCTGACCTCCCTTCTGCGAGAGAAGATTCTCTTTGAGTGGAAGACGGATTGGAGGACAGATGGACATATCTAGAAGGTCCGGGTACCACGTTCTCCTGGCCCAATCCGGGGCAATTAGGATCATGGTTTTCCGGAATCTTCTCAACCTCCTGATCATTTGAGGAATAACAGGGACTGGTGGGAACGCATAAAGGAGTGGAAACTCCCAGTTCACTACGAACGCGTCTCCTAGAGCTCCTGTCGGGGGAAATTCCCTTGAACAGAACAGATCGCACTTCCTGTTGGTGCTTGTGGCGAACAGATCCACCTGAGGGGTTCCCCAAAGGGTGAAGATCTCTTGAAGGACTTCCTGAGCTAGCTCCCACTCGTGGGAGACTGTGCTCTGCCTGCTCAGAGCGTCCGCTGTCAAGTTCTTCTTTCCGGCTAGGTGGACTGCTGATAGAGAGATTCCTTCCTGAATTGCCCAAAACCAGAGCTGCATTGCCTCTCTGCACAGTGGCAGTGATCCTACGCCTCCTCTTTTGTTGAGGTAGTGCATGGCCACTGTGTTGTCCGTCATTATCAGGACATTTCTCCCCTGTACTGATGGCAGGAAAGCTTTCAGCGCTAGTCTGATCGCTCTCAGCTCCAATGGGTTGATGTGTAGTCTGGACTCCGATCGAGACCAACGACCGCTGATGGTCAAGTCGTTGGCATGGGTTCCCCACCCTGTGAGTGAGGCGTCTGTGACTATTGTTATCTCCGGCCATGGTTGCCAAAACAGTTCTCCTTTCAAGATGTTCTCTGGATAGGCCCACCATTGAAGGTCGCGGGCTACTTTGTCCGGAATCCGGAGGAGATCTGTCATTCTCCCTGAGAATTGCGACCACTGACTTCTCAGTGCCCACTGAAGAGATCTCATTCTCAGGCGAGCCTCTGGCACAAGGAAGATGCAGGATGCCATGAGGCCTAGCAACCTCAAAAAGTCGAAGGCTGGGAGACGTTGGGCATTTTGAAACTTGGTGACCATCTGTAGAATATCTTGAGCCCTCACCTCTGGTGGCAAGGCTTTTCCCAGGGAAGTGTCCAGGACCGCTCCAATGAACTGGAGTCTCTGTGATAGTATCATCTGTGACTTCTTTAAATTGAGGGAGAAGCCCAGTTTGTGAAGGAAGTGGAAGACATAATCTAGCTGGGCCTGGGCTTGTTTAGAAGATACAGCCCTGATCAGCCAATCGTCCAGGTAGGGGTAGACGTGGATCCCTTCCCTCCTTAGACTCGCCGCCACTACCGACATCAGCTTGGTGAAGACCCTCGGGGCAGAGGTTAGCCCAAATGGCAGAATTCGAAATTGATAATGAGAGTCGCCAATTGCGAACCTCAGGTATTTCCTGTGTTTGAGATGGATTGGCACATGGAAATAAGCATCCTGAAGGTCCAGAGATACCAGCCAGTCCTGGAGCTGGAGGGCCTGAAGGATCTGAGAGAGAGTTACCATCTGGAACTTGTTCAATTCTCCTAAGTCCAGGATGGGTCTCAGTCCTCCGTCCTTCTTTGGCATGAGAAAGTAGGGGGAGTACCAGCACTTGTTCCTGTCCGCTACAGGTACCGGTTCTATGGCACCTTTCTCTAGCAGGTCTATAATTTCCTGCAAGAGGAGCGGATCTGGAACTTTTAGAGAGCTGTTCCCCGGTGGATGACTCTGAGGGATGTGTAGAAAGGGTAGGCAGTAACCCTGGGCAACTGTCTCTAATGCCCAAGCATCTGCCGTTATAGCCTGCCATTCCGTCAGATGGTGAGTTAACCTGCCCCCTACAGGTGTATTGTGTGGAAACGCCTCAGAGTGGTTTGGGGGCGGCTGATGCAGATGCCGAGGGTAAAGAGGCACCTGCTGCTGCTGCGGCCTTAGTACCTTTGACCCTTCCACCTCGGGTGGATCTCCTTTGGCCTCTTTGAGCCGGCTGTCCTCTGCCTTTCCCGAATGCGGAATAATAGCGAAAGGACTTTCCTCTCCAGAGGTTCCTGAGGGGCGAAAAGGAGTTTGGCGGATAGCAGCTCCTAAAGATTTTGCTGCTGCTTTAGAAGTCTGCAACTTTTCCAGACTGTCATCAGCCTTTTTTCCGAATAGTGAAAAGCCGTCAAAGGGCATATTCAAAAGTCTGGCCTGTACATCTGGAGCAAAGCCAGACTTTCGCAACCACGCATGCCTGCGGATTGTTGTACTTGCCGCCATGGCCCTGCTGATACGGTCAGCGGAATCGATGCCAGTTTGAAGTGATTCGCACATAGCATCTTTGCCATCTTTAATAATGTTAAGGAAGGCTTCCTTTTCCTCTCCTTCGGGTATGCAGTCAGCCGCTGATGAAGCACACTTCCACAGTGTGTGACTGAACCTGGCGCGCGTACAGGTGGCGTTGATGGACTTCAACGCCATACTACAAGCAGAGAAGACTTTCTTCGCCATAGAATCGTACCTCTTGTCATCTCTATCCTGTGGGACATTAGGGTAAGCGGTCCTACTGCTAGATGAAGTTGCCGCTTGGACCACCAGGCTCTCTGGAGTCGGGTGTTTTGATAAGTATTCAGGGTCAGCAGCCGCTACCCTATACTTGGCTGACAATCTTTTATTGACCGCAGGGATAACTTCAGGAGTTTCCCAATTAGATGTAATTTTCCTTTGTAAGGCTGCATGGAAGGGGACCACAGGGTCCTCCTGTGGACCTTTATCTAATATGTCTGTTAGGTCATCCTGTTGAAAAACAGGCGAAGGCGCAGACCAACCCATAAATTCAATAATTCTTGCCTTAAGGGTTCTATAGAGTGTTTTGGCATGTTCCCCTGGGTCTGGCTTAACAAATTCCACTTCTGGGGAAGTGTCCAGCCCACTTGCCTCATGTAGTGACTCCTGTAGGTCCTTCAACCTTCTTTCCTCAGAGAAGAAATCCTCTGAAATAGGCAAAGTGGTCCTCTGTAACGCAAATGTTTCCTCGTCAGAATCTTCCCCCTCTTCATAAATTGAAGATAGTCCAGGGTACTCTGACCTCTGAAATGGTGTAAAACCCATCTCTAAGGCAGAAGGAGCCAAACTCGTCATTATTGGGCGAGAAAACGTCGATGTCGTTGACGCCGATGTGACAGGCTTCGAAGGCGCCGAGAACGGCGTCGAGAAAACTGGAAGAGTTCTCGAAGAACTCGAGAGGATCGGGATCCTACTCGAGGACATCGACGACGGTCTCGGCGTCGTGCCGGAGGCTCTTGGAATCACCGTTGGCTGTGGAGTAGCCTTGGTCTTCTCTTTCATCGGCGTCTATGTCGGCGTCGAGTCGACCGACCGATGCGTCGAAGAACCCTTCGACAACAGCGTCGATGGCGCCGATCCATGCGTCGAAGGAATCTTCGACGACGGCGTCGAAGATGGTGCCTTCTTACCCGATGGCTCGTGGCGCTCTCGGCTGGAATGTTTCGCCGGGTGCTGAGACTCGCGGCATTTTGATTTTTTGGGTTTTTCACCCGGGGTATCACCCTCAGCTCTCTTCGAGGGGGTCGAGGACGCTTTCTCTAAGACGCTTAACATTTTCTTTCTGAATTCTTCCCACTCAGCCTGAGAACTGTGTTTTGTGGGACAGGAGACCCTTTCTGGGGAAACAGAAGACGACGAGGAAGGGGATCTTTGACGTCTCTTTTTTGAGTGTCTTGATCTCGACGAATGGTGGGAGCTACTTCGAGATCTAGAATGGGAATGTTTTCGACGGCGAGGAGATGAATGCCTCGACTCAGCCGAAGAAACCTTCGAGGAGGTTTAGACTGACTTACCTCTCATGAGCTTCCCCTTGCGCTCCTTCAAGGCTTTCGCCGTCATGGACATGCAGTCCTCACACTCCAAACAATGGTGCTCGGCTCCCAAGCACCACAAGCAGATCCTGTGTGGATCCGTTATCGACATTTTTTTTACCGCAGTCTCGACATTTCTTGAAGCCGGATCGCGGCGTCGTCGGTTCCGATGAAGATGCCATCGAGAACGAGTAGGTTTTTATTCGAGTAGATATAGGGTTATCCTGACTAACTGAGCAACGACGTTCCGAGGCCCCACAAAGCGCGGAAAAACGGAACTGAGCAACGGATGCCGCGCGTGGCTATTTATGGGCATGGTGACGTCGGTGCCGATACGGTGGCCGTCGAGGGACGTCGACGCGCAGCGCCCTCTACAGAAAACATTTCCGAGGCCAGCAAGCTGGAAACGTATTATCAAAGATAAGGAATACGTCGGAGGACACAATCCCTTCGAAAATTAATTTCTTGCATGCAACCCAGACTTTATTGAACACTCTTCTATCCTCCAAGACGACTGCCCCACACAGATCCTCTGTGACCACTACTAGCTCTTCATACCTTCTTTCTCTCTTCTGTACAAATCCAGGCTTGCAAATCTAGACCCTGCCCCCTTCCAACACTCTTGCCAGTCTGGTCCTTTTTTGTGCATCATAGCTCCTTGTCATACTCACCTCCTTACTTTCCACCCTTTCTGTTAAGGCTTTATGGTCCCGCTCTACAAACCTAGACCTCCACAGCCACAGTGGACATACTGCAGTGGAAGCTTTTCTCCTCCTAAGAACTTCAAATGGTATCCAACCCGTCGTTGCATGGGGAGCTAGTCTGTATGCATATACTCTTTTGGCGACGACTTCTTCCCATATTTTCCCCTTCACTGCCCGCCATGCGGATGCCTTGCATTATGGTGCTGTTGAACCTCTCAACCATCCCATTAGTTTTGGGACGGAAGAGAGATGACTTGATGTGAACACCACCAATGCTAGTCAAGAACTGTTTCATCATGAGTGATGCGAACTGGACGCCGTTATCAGATCGTCTACTAGGAAAACCCTCTCTGGAATGCACTGTCGAGGAATGATACTCCTGCCTGTGTGTCTGCATCCTGCACAATGCATGTCTCTACCCATTTAGAGAACATATCCATCAACACTTTGATATATTTTCTTATTGCATTAGATCCCGTTATTGGTCCTAATATATCAATGGCCACAAACTCCAAAAGGCATCTCAGGAAATTCAATTGGTTTCAAAGGTTGGGCATTGCAATGTCTTGTCAAGATTCTATACAGACATCACAACTCCTTATTAGGCTCTCCAGCTGAGTGTCCAACTCTGGCCGCCAGTAGTCAGCCCTTAAGCGTTCCTTGATTTTGGACATGCCCAAGTGTCCTACATGACCAATTAGTAACAATGTGTTGCAAATGCCTTGAGGGGGAACGACTATTGGATCTGAAGAGTAAACCTTCCTCAACACAGAGTTTATCTCTGATCTTATGATGCGCACTTAACCCACCTTCCGATGTCCAGGCAGACCAATTATTCTGCACAAATTCCATTATTTTACTTAATTGGGTACCTTTACTGTCTGCCTCTTTCCACTCGGCTTCAAATATGGAGGGACCACAAGTCCAAAATACCTCTCTCTCCAACTCTCCATCCGTTTTACTTTCCCCATCAACCTGACAACTTTCACATCTAGATAAAACAAAAATAAACAAGAAAATCAGCCATGACATTGGGCCTTATTACGAGTCCGGCGGTAACCCTGTTGGTGCTTCTGGCGGGTTGCCGCCAGACTAACATTTTACTGGCACCTAGATTACCAGTGCTACCGGGACATTACAAGTTCCGGCGGACCGGGAAGCTAGGTGCCGGAAAATGTTGTTCCCCATTCCCGTGGAGTCCCATAGTACTCCACGGGAATGTGTTCACGGATGTACTGGCACCGTTCGCAACGGTTCCGGTGCTTCCATGACCGCTCTGCCTACCATGGCCATCGCACCAGGCAGGGTAAGACCCGTTGAGCGCAGCGGCCCCGCCAGGCAGACTCTTAGTGTGGCGGTCCGGAAACAAGGGTGCCAGTGAGCTTACCGGCACCCTTGTTTCCGCACCACCGCACTCATCATGAGGCACATAGTCTTTCCCAGAAATATGTTTTACCACAAATTGGGCCCTTGCAAAGCTGTCATCCACCTGAGGATTCTTCTAGACACACCGTCTAGACCTTGGAGTTAAAAATCCCTACAAATGGTTTGTGGTCTGTAAACACAGTGAAATTCCTAGCCCATAGAAATGTTTTGAATTTTTTAATGGATCATAACACACATAGAGCCTCTTTCTCAATAACAGAGTATTTCTCCTCTGCCTCTTATGCATTTAGAGGCATACGCTATGACTTTTTCAACTGCCTCCCTACGCCTGCAGCAGCTCGGGTATTGCTGGCATCCGTACCTATTCACATGCGGTATCAAAGTTACTCAGAACTGGAGCATTTATAATAAAAATGTTTATGTTCTCAAATTCTTCTTGACATCTCCTTGACCACAAAAGGGACTTTTTTTTATTTTATTTTTTTACATAGTCTCCTTATGGTCCTAGACTTGTCAGCAAATCCATTCACAAACTTTGCATACTACTTTACTACTTTGTACATCTTGTTTGTCATTGAGAGCCTCGATATTCACAAAACCATCCTTAAGCGAAACCCCTTGATTATGTTTGTGTCCCAAATATTCCATTTCAACTAACTCTGAATTTACACTCATTCTTTTGTAATGTTACACCAACTTCATTTAAACGTACTAAACACTGTATATAGTCTTTGACCATGTTCTTCTAGAGAGCATCCTGTAATTAAGATGTCATCTTGAAAGAACCAAACTCCCTGAACAGTTTATGCATTATCCATTGGAAATATGCTGAAGCTGACAAGGCCAAACACATCCTTCAGTTTCTAAATGTGCCCT
This sequence comes from Ambystoma mexicanum, assembly GCF_040938575.1. Taxonomy (NCBI): domain Eukaryota; kingdom Metazoa; phylum Chordata; class Amphibia; order Caudata; family Ambystomatidae; genus Ambystoma; species Ambystoma mexicanum. The sequence goes on along the minus strand of NC_090923.1, from coordinate 1,203,762,027 downwards.
TCTGCATGACAAATGTGGTGAGGCTTATGGAGGCAGAATGTAAATTGACCTGGTGTAGGCAGATGTTGGGTCTAGCATGCTGAAGAATTTGGTTCCAGCCCTCATGCCCACCATTTCTCCGATGTTGGGCAGAGGCAATTTGTCAATTACTACATACTTATTCAAGGCACGTAAATCGACACAACTGAATATGGCCATTCCCCTTTCATACTACTGCAACTGGGGAAACACATTCTGAAGCCTCCAACTCTTAGATTATACCTTGTGAGAGCTATTTCTTAAACTCCTTGGATACCTCTCCTCTTAATGCTATGGACACACATCAGGGTTTTGCAGTAACTGGTATGGAATTCGTCTTGCGATCAATACTGTGGGAATAATTACCCTTTAAGCAGCCAATTGTTTCTTCAAACACACTTGTGAAATGGTCTTCCGGTCTAGTTTTCTTACTGGAAATGGTGGCTGTGTGTCCAGGCACTCTAGGGTCGATAACAATTCTGAATGTGGCCTGTTCAAACCAGCCCTGTAGGTTGCCTTCTCTCCTTGAGACAAACGTCTGCATTTATTCTTTGATCATCCCACACCAGTTGGGTCTTAAAATACCCGACAAACTCAATGGGTTCTGGCCCGTGGTGCCAGCAAATGGATTCCCTTGCATTTTTTACCTACTAAAATATGGGCATGTGGTTTTCGCCCCTTCTTGATCTTGATGCCCATCTCATTCACTGGCAAGTCACTCCATCACGCATATCATCACAATCCTCACCACTTTCACCCTCCTGGCCTGCTGAGATTTCTTTAACTACACCCTTATTAAAATGTCTGCAGCACCTGGCAAAATTGCCCTTTTTGTAACATTTTAGACATACTACAGTAAGGGCTGGAAAATTAGGAGCATTTGCAAAATATGAAAAACGTCCACACCTGAAACACTTTCTACCCTTGGACAAACTTTGACTGCCCTCCTCGGATCTAATGATGAATGATAAGTCATTTATATCATTCCTGTACACAAGTGTTTCTAGTCACGACTAGACAAGGGAGAGAAGACAGAGGGAGGACAATACAAACTATCTTACTAGGCCTTGTGACATTCAGATCGTGCAACTGCGATTGCGCCAAGGTGCAGGAGGGAGAGTAACATGCTTGTTACTCTTGTTGCTTTTGTTCTTTGATTCCATTGGTTTCTTGCCAGACATTCTGGTGACCTGCATTAACAGTTTTGACCTCATTAGGGATTGGTTTGATATCAGGTTCTTTCACACGTGCCATTATGTGCTGTTTGGCAATGCCTAATGCTTCCTCCAGTGAGGGATCACCCTTGGTCCACATCTCCTCTTATTTTATTCTCCTTGACCTTGAGCATGAATTGACTCCCAAGACTTTCAGCATTTGTCATGACAAATTTGCAACTGTTTGCCAATTCTCTCAGGGCGGTAATAAACAGTTCCACAGATTCCCCTTGTAATTGATCCCTGGTGGAAAAGTGGTACCACTAATACAACACTTACTTTTGTTTCAAAAGGTCTGTCCATTTTTTTGATAATGGCATCATAGGCATTGGGTACATCTGCCAATTCCCCATCACCGGCAGCAAGAACAATAGGATCAGGTAGACTTTTTAGAATGAGTCTACCTTTGAAGCCTACGCTATGCATATGTAAGGCTCTGCGCCTTTACATACTAAAGTTGGGAGCATGCACTGCCATTACATAGTCTAAAACATCTTTCCAGACCTCCTACCTGATCAAGGGTTCCCCCTGGTTTGGGCAAATACTGAAAATGGAGAGTGCTCATTTCTGTAAAAGTGCAGGTTACCAGAACACACAAACTGTTACCCCAGGCACAGTCCAAAAATGTATGTATACACCAAGAGAAATTGTAAGGCAGAATTATGAGGGATTGCAGCAGCACAAACTCAGTATTTCTGTAATGCTGAACAAAGGTATCAGTTATTGTCACTGTAAGGTTCATGTAAAAACCACATTAATAGGAACAGAAAAATGTAAACTGCAAAGGAGACAGCAAGACAAACAAAGAAAATTACAGTTACTGTAAAAATTCAAATTGCACGGCAGAATGCCCAGAGCGATAATGCATAAAGGCAAACAAATGTACAGAACCAGGATGGCTGGTTGTTGAAAATGTGAGGTGCTGGCATTCACTGCTCAGGGTGATCCTAAGCCAAATTCCAATCACCTTCGGCCCAGCATATGAACTTCTGCCAATGCAAGTGAAGTAAAAAGCCTTTGCATTCACTGCTGCGGCCAGGGGAAGACTCAGGGGCCAGCAAGTCATTGTGGGACACGCACTTCCCGGTGTGCATCCGACGTCTGGCATGAGAGTCCGAGAGGTCCTTTCCTCTTCTCCAGCGGGAAAACACGCAGCAAGCTGGGAACCTCACAGGAGGGAGCAAAGACCCGTTCCTAGGACAGAGGAAGGCGCCAGACGTCACAGAAGATTGAGGGGAAGGGGAGCTCACTAGCAACTTCAGCTGGCTGGCTGGCTGGCGGGGCTCACTCTTAATGGAAGCAAATCGTGGAGGCAGTGCTCATGTACTGCAGTGGAACAAACCGAATGGGGCACCAGGAACAGGTGCTAAGAGCAGTGGCACTTTGAAAACACCCAGATGAGGCTGCAGCAGCTCAAAATTCTCTGTTAAGATGCCATGGAGGCAAAGTCAGCAGTCCACCCCTGCAGGACTGGAAGACAGAATCAAGAAGCAGCAACAAAATCCTCAGATCCGAACTTGAATATAGGAAGAGGAGCAAGCTCCAGCTTGTCGCCAAAAGTGATATCTTGGAAAGAGGAGAGTCCACATCAACATTACCATACGTCTTCTTTATTCAGGTTCATCCAAAGGCCGCTCACCACAATCAAGCGGCTATAACTGCCCGTGCTTCACCAAGGAGCTCCCTATACATATCTCCTACATTCTACTATGTCATAATACAACAGCCTGGGCATGAGGCCTATTCTGAACATAAACAAACTGCTTCAAATCTATACATAAGCTTAAGTATTGCATTGGCTTGTGGCAAGTGCCATTTCGAATGTAAACATTTTGCATCAAGTGAATGTGCACAATATAACACTACTACTTGGAGGTAGCTAGTAAGGTTCTGAGGCTTAATCCGTAAACAGTAGTGGTGAATCCGGTACCTCTAGAGCAGAGCACCCTACATATACGCTTAGTGATTCTTTTTGTTTTTTTTTTAGAGGCAATAAAAAGGTGCTACAGAGGCAACCAACAACCAGTTCAACAAGCAAGAAAAACTGTTTCTTTCTGAGATCAATAAGGAGTAGATGCATCAACAAACAGCCCAAGAGAGGTGGGGGGGGGGGGTGTAAATCAGAGGTCACAGAAACAACCATAAAAGAAACAAATCAAGGAACAAGAGCAAACCTCAAGACCCAGATATGAGAAAAAAAGCAAAGTTAATTTGTAATCTTTTCATCTGGAATAGGTATTGTGGAAGACAAACTACTCAAAGGTTTCTCTTTCGCTCCCACCAGCAAAATTAATACCCACAATATACCAATATAAATATACTAGAAAACGTAAACCTAAGATTGAAATTCTTTCAAAAACTCTAGGATAATCTTGCACGTAACTAGGTGCACTCAAACATACTAATATGACAAAGCTATAGCTGATTTGCACAATGTTATGAATAGAAGATGCAGTAGAGAAACCACACAATGACCTGTTGAATAAATGGACAGTCCATATGATCTGGGTATTGAATTTGAATTGAAAAATGATCTTTATTTACTCAAGTCCTACCTGAAAACAACAGTATAGATCCCTTCATAAGTATTATAACCAAGGGCTTAAGGGTACTTTTCACTAGAAATATCACCATTAAAGTAACGCATTAAACATATAAAATCAAGATTCCTCTATTGAATAAAGGAAGCAGATAAAGGGGACAATCGTGATGGATACTTCAGACACTATATTAGATAGGAGTTGTCAGCAGAACACAACATATTACGAGAATCCTCCCTCCAATCCAACAAAGGAACTACAAAGTAATTTAAGTAATAAGTATCAGACTGGTGTTGCATAAACCTTATTACAGAGGATTACAAGGATTCTCTTTTGTGAAACATCCTAAACTTTAACAATTTCCTTTTGCCAACACTTAAAAAATGTATAACTTTCTACCTTGTAGACCAATCAGTAAAAGACTGGTTCACTTATGGAACTAATTTTGCAATTTAGTGACCGAAACTTCAATCCACTGCTATAAAAGCAAGATTTTAAGATACTCTAGATGCCACTCAGGTATTATGGTAAATCAAATGACATGAAGATTACAGTTTAATTACTTTAGATGTCTCCACTCTATACACCTCCATCAGTCATAAATTAGCAATTGAGACGGTCAATCATTTTTTTCATGGAAAGATCAGCTTCCCATTACTTATACAATGAAATGATTGAGGAACTTCTGAAGTTCAGTTTAGAGAATATCTTTATATTCAACGGTGCTCCACACTGCCAGAAATATGGTGTTGCTATGGGAGCCAAATTTACTCCATCAGTGTTATGTAAATGTTTAAATTTAAATGTCATTAGTAGAGATATATTCAGGATAATTTGAAAATAAGTACTAAAATGATTGGAGTATCTTAAACTACAAAGAGAAGGAATATGGAATTTCTCTCACATGAAACTATAGTAAGACATTTTCCATTTCTAGATTTGGATATGTATATGGAACAGAACAGTTTGAATGAAATAATATATCACAAGCCCACAGAAGTCAATTTGATACTTCATCCTATATCATCTGAAATCTATCATAAAAAAACATCTTCAAGGGCAATCTCCTAAATGCCAAAATAATTTGCACGGATTTGGTTGAAGTGGTCTACCTACAAGAAGTTAAATAGGCAACAGAAAATATTGTCCCAAAGAGGCTACAAACCAGTGACCGTTAAAGAAGCAATAAAAACATTCCACGAACCAGATTACCCAGAAACTAAACATAAAAAGACAAGTGATAACGGAAAGAACATGGTTAGATGTAGTAATCAATTTTCTACACAAAAACATTAAAGGATTACTTAAAAACACGGATCTACGCCTCATGGACTAGGTTGAGTCGGAGTACATAGAACATCCAACCCTGTTTTTTTCAGTAGCAGCACATATAAAACTATTGTGCTTTCCAAATCACAAACCATTATATTGGGTGACTTCAACTTAGGTTTTAATGACCCACTAGACAGAAACGCTCTATCCCTTGCTAACACTATGTTAGCACTCGGCCTCTGGCACCAGATCCAGAATCCTACACTTGCAAAAGGCCGTACCCTAGACTGGCTTGCGCATATCAACTGCAATTCTACCATTACCTTGAACTCTCCTTGTCCATGTTCTGACCACCATCGTTTAACATTCAATATTGATACCAAGATTAGCCGCACCAACCTCCTACAGTGGGGCCCGGCTGCCCGGTCAAGAAACAAACAAAACATCATGGCCAATAACCTACTACCCTTGATGCAACCCTTCTTAGTAACACAAAACTCTGGTAACGCTGATCCGACACAAATGACTAAACAGTACAACAAAACTATACTTGCAGACAGACAAAATACCCCCCTCTTGCCTTACACAAAGCCAAATAACCTGCCCACATATATGGGTGGTTCACTCCCACATTAAAAGCATTAAGATATGCTAAGAGAAAAGCTGAATCCCACTGGAAAAAAATCTCCTACTGAACCAAATAAACAAGAATTTGACAGAGCCACCCTCGAATACAAACAACAAGTCCTCCTAACAAAAAGTTTGCTGTACAATGTAAGAATCACTAAGGCTAGCTCAAAAACAAAGGAACGGTTGTCAATCCTCAGAGAACTAGGATCTCCTGTTGCCCCAGTGGAAAGTTGCAACAAGGACGCAAACTGGTGTCTGAACATCCAGAATGCTCTCCAGGATAAAAATCACACTACTTCAGTCAAAAATTGAAGCAAAAAAAACGAATTAAACTTACCGAACCTTCCAGTAACCACGCGAAAGCCCCAACCAACAATGAAGTGCCACAATTTGAATTTACAAAGGTCACAAACTCAGAAGTCCTCCAAATCATCTCTAGTCTAAACCCCTCAAGGTGCCAGCCAATGTGACCCTTGCCCGGCAACAGTCATTAAAGACTGCGCCCCTCAACTCACTCCATTCATCACAAATCTTATCAAAGCCTCATTTAAAAACAATTGCGTACTCACCGACCTCAAGAACGCCTGGGTATTACCCCTACTAAAAAAACTACACTCGACTCAAACATACCTACCAGCTACTTCCCAATAACAGTACCCTTCATACCGAAAATTCTAGACAGGGTAGCCTACCTTCAAATACAGAAATATCTTGAATCTAATTATATACTTGGGTTACGACAGTCAGGATTGCGCCGGAGACACAGGATGGAAACAGCACCCTTGGATTTAATGGACGGCATTAAAGAAAGAGGGAAGTTGGACCTACTTCTCCTCCTTGACCTCTTGGCTGCATTCGATCTCGTGGACACAACATCTGTTTAAACACCTGGCCTCACCTCAGCAGCACATTTCTCTCCTAACACCACCCAATGGATCAAATTATTCCTAACAGACAGAACAATGAGAGTCTTCTCCCCCAAGGCTGAAGCACCACCTACCGTTGTCTCATGTGGAGTACCTCAAGGATCGTGTGCATCTTTAACATTATACAACATCTTTACTAAGCCCATTTTTGACCATATTGATGATTTGGGTGTCACCTACACTAACTACGCAGAGGACAACCAAATCCTCATACCTATCACTGGGGACCATGTTACTGATATCGCCACACTCAATGCCATCTACCTAACCATTCAAGCATGGATGGCTCATCACGGGTTGTGCTTGAACAACAATAAGATTGAGCTCTTCCACATAGGTTCTCAACTCAGGCTTGCCAAACTAAATTATGCTTTCAAATTCTTTAACATTGATGGTAACACCATCTAAGTCTCTAATTAGGTAAAAACACTGGAATTTTACCTGAACTCATGGCTCACACTCTCAAAACAAGTAAATGCTACCACATCAGCTACAACCTACACATGTAAACCTATCACCCGACAGCTGTACTACTTTGGCCAGGGCCCTAGTCCCGACCAGACTACTGTAACGCCTTATATGCTGGCACCAAGATCCACAACATCCGAAAACTCCAGGTTCTGCAAAATAACGCACTTGGAGCTGCACTTAACATCCTCAGATTCGCACATACCACAACGAGACAAAATCCATTGGCTTCCGGTACAAGAACGGATCATGTTCAAAACATACCTTGACACAAAAGTCTTCACCGAGCGGCCTCCACATACCTATCAAACACAATATGAAAAATGCATCTTGCAAGGCCTACAATAGCAGCCTACACGCACCTCCTCGCCACACTGAGATTCAAGCTTCAAAAAGTGGGTGGCAGCAGCTTTCCTACGATTGCTAGCAAGCAGTGGAATACCCTGCTTGTCCAACTTGGAGCCCAAGAATCCTTTTGGATATTCTGTAAACAACTGAAAACCTACCTCTTTACACAAAGCTTGGGTAACTAACTTACCCCTCACATGTCTGTTCTACATATTGAACTCTCACTAGTCATCTGTGGACTTCTCTATGCAACTATGTAAACAATGTATCACTCCTTCACAAACTATTATTGTTGGGGACTGCTGTATATATGTAACCATGGAAACAATTGTAACATTATCTTTAAGAAAGAGCCCAGATGCCCTTGGGCTTGGAGCGCTATATAAGAAACAAGTAAATAAATTGTGAGCACTAGTCATCTTAAAACAAGAACATTGATAACAAGTACTGGGCAAGGTAAGATAATGAGTTTCAACACATTTGGCAAAGGCAATATGTGTCAACATGCTATAAATTAAATCAAACCCATAAAGCTCAATGAAAAAACGTTTTAACTACAAAACCACATACTGTATTTAATCAACATTTGCACAAATGGTATGCGACTAGCACAATGTAATGCAATAAGTAAATTAATATGACAACCACAGGTGATGCATTGTAATGCCAACAATTAACCAATGCCATCATAAAACCGTAGTAATAATCTATGTTCTTAAAGAAAAAGTTGACTTATTTAAACTCTTTTGCCCCCATTTATTATGCTTCTCCCTCCCAACGCTTGTTTTTCACCCTACTAATTGCGTTCATATGTTCCTACATTGTCAAACGACACTATACGACTCACACTGGTGCCATTTTCTTTGAGGTAGCCCAGAAGAAGTGCCAAGTGTGTGAACCACCTCTGTTGGCTAGTTGTCGCAAATAAGAAAAATAAATGTGCATTTTAAAAATCACAGCACAGGGTAAGAATCCATTTCAGATCAGATCCGACTGAGCTATGTTTCACTGCAAATTGCAAATTAAATTAACCTAATCCATAGTATCAACTTTAATTTATGAATGTGTACAACCATGAAATTATTACTAATTGAGTGGTGTGGAATATACCCATTATCCAACCACAGAAATGGTTGTTCTTCTAGTAGGGGACTGCAGCTGACCCTACACTGTTAACCGATAACTAGAGCCTTCAAATTCCAAATGTGACTCACTTTTAAATAACCCAGGAGTAGATCAGATTATGCCTTCAATTAAGTGTTTCATCAGTAATGCAATTAAAAAAGAGAGGCCAGCCAGTATGGTCAAATATCTTCAGCAGCAGCCCATTTTCCAGCAATCTTTAGGCAGGACATCAGGAACTGATCTTAGAAATGCACAGGGTATCCCAATGGTAATGCAGTCACCCATGGGACGAATCCTAATCCAGGCAGCAGACAAAGGTCACCAAAGAGGCTGACCCTAAAAAACACCAAACACACATTCACTGCCATACTGCATGTAGATTAGGAAGTTTGGAGGACTTTAAATAAGTCTACATCAATTTAAACCACATTTGAGGGTTCAGGATGTGCACACATCAGCAAATGGGCAATTCTGACTGTGCCTTAAGGTCAAAACAGACAAAGGAATATTCAGAAAGCACATGGCCAGGAGCAGGGTTTAAAAAAATAATTAGCTCTCCAAAGGCTACCATATCTTTGCTCCGATCTACTTTTGCGGTAGAAGGAACTACAACCCGGGTGCTGCCAAAGCTAAATCACAGTTGCCACCAATTTACTGAACAAATGGCTTTCAGTGTGACAGAATTATCCTGGGACCAACAAGAAGGGCTTAAATAGCACTGCTGCCTTGATAGCCATATGTGCGACTAAGGACTGCACATAGGAAAAGGTTTGCCATGGGAAAAGGACTTCAGTACAAGCATCTATAGCCACAAGAGAAAAGTACATCCGCCCAATGAAAAGAGTGCAAGATGCTGCCTTAGGTTCTACCTTCATCTCCCCTTTCCCCCTACCTCAGACTCTACCACGGACTGCTCTTAGCAACCTTCACTCTGCCATTACCAATACTCTTGACATCCTCGCACCAGTCACAAGGATCCGCCTGAAATCCACCACTAAGCGTAACACCTGTTATGACTCCGAACTTGCAGCCCTGAAACGAAAGGGCAGAGCAGCGGAACAGAAGTGGCAAACCTCAGGTTCACTCTCTGACAAACTGTCCTGCCGCCTGCTCCAAAGGCAATACAGACTCTGCCTTGATGCCAGGAAAAGGGCCCACATTCAGGCACTAGTATCTGGCGCATCCAATAACTCGGCTGAACTTTTCAAAATCTTCAGGGAGCAAGCAAGCTAAACCTTCCACAGTCTCCTCCTCCCTCTCCTCCTTCCCATGCCCTCTGCAATGCACTGGCCAGACACTTTGCCACCAAAGCCCAGGACATCATGAACACCCTTGCCACTCACCCACCAAACCCATCTCACACCTCCTTGCCTCCCTTGGCCACTCGCCCTCCTCCTACGCCTTCTCCTCCTTCACCCCTGTCACATCTGAAGTTACCAAAGTTGTCTGCTCTTTGAAGGCTTCTTCCAAACAGGTTCCCCCCCTGCTCCTCCAGAACCATCAAGGACAACATTGGCTATCTTGTCGCAGCACTCGCTGATTTCTGCAACCACTCTTTCACCGCTGGTCCTTTCCCCTCCTCCCCCGAGCACTGCCTTGCGTGCCTGCTCCTGAACAAATCTTCAGCTGATCCCACCCGTCCCTCCAACTACCACTCTATTTCAATCACCCCCTTCCTGTGGAAATTGATGGAGAAGCTCGCCTTGCCCCAACTCAACTCGCACACTGAACTTGTCGGTGGTCTCCACGATCATCAATCTGGATTCCGAGCATCCAGAAGCACAGAAACTGCTCTTCTGAACACCCATGAAGAACTGCTTGCATCCATGGACTCCAACTCCCCTGCTGTCCTTCTCCTACTTTATCTCTCCTCTGCCTTTGACATGGTCAACCATTGCATCCTCATACAGAGGCTCCACGATACCCTAGGCATCTCGAAACGAGCACTGGAATGGCTGACTACCTTTCTAACTGACCGCTCTTCCCAAGTCATCTTGGCACCTTCTCCTCTCGTACTTCCTTCTCCACCAGTGGTGTCCCCCAGGGATTTATACTTTCCCCCTGGCTCTTTAACATCTACCTTGCTTAGCTTACACTCATCTCCTCCCCCAACTCCCAGTGTTATGTAGATGACACTCAATTCTTTTTCAGACTTCCTGCTGACTCAATCGCACCTTCCTTCATCCCCCGACTGCTTATCTGCCATCCAGGCCTGGTGCACACCAACGATCTCTGACTCAATGCCAGCAAAACTGAGATCCTTCTGATTGGAATGCCTGCTCCTTCCCTCTTCCCTTCTCTCTGGCCTTGATCTATGGGCTGTCCCCCTGCTTCTTCACCTGAAGCCAGAAACCTTGGAGTCACTGCGACTCCTCTCGCTACCTCCTTCCTCCCTCACACTCAGGACATTGCTAAGAAATCCCACTTTCAACACTTCCTTCTCAAAGGAATTCTCCCTTTTCTCACTTTCCCCCAGAAGCCCAATGTTACCCGAGCACTGGTTTTCTCTAGCCTTGACTATTGCAATAGCCTCCACCTGCATCTACCTTCCTCTACTCTGCGACCCCTTCAGCTAATCCAGAATAGAGCAGTGAAACCAGGGATTGCATCTCTCCTGCCCTACAAAATATCCACTGGCGCCTGGTTGCTGCAGGGACAATTCAAATCCCTCTGCATCATCCACAAGGCTGTCTGGGGCCGGGGACTACTCGATATGTAACTCTCTCATTCAAAATACTCTCCTTCTAGAGCTTTTCATTCCTCTGGCACCAACTTCCTGTGTGTAAAGCGTTTAGCTAAACAGAGTAAGGGGAACAACCCAGTACCTACCCTACTGCCCTCTTCCTTTGCTACACTTGCACGTTCTGAATACTCACAAGGCATAGTAGGTTTAGTCCCTTTCCTTCACTGTATTGTTTGTTTAATTTAATTTTATTGCAATTCCCATGCCCCTCCCTGTTGCCCTGTGGGTGCTTTGAAACAGAATTAATTTACTGTACAAGCACCTAACACGCAAACAAACTAAACATAAAAACATGTAATCCAGCAGAAAGTTCAGGAGAGCCAGAAAAGTGGCAAGATATAATTCTAAAAAGCAAACTCTGCTTTAACAAGGGCGGTCCCTTTATTGTGAGTAATGAGTCTAGTATTCAATGAGTGGTGGTTCCATGGATAGACATTTGCATCGAGGACAATCAAAAATTGAATGTCTGCTTCTTGAATAAGGCAAGTACGAGACACTCAGGGGGGCTGGGGAGTTGAGCAGGGGCATTTCTCAGGGTTTCAGGTCAGCAAAAAAAAGAAAAATCATGGGACTAGTGTAGTGCTAGATTGGTAGCACCCATCCATGCTATGACCTGTCTAGCAGAGAAGGGGACATGAACATTAATAATATAAAGTTCCAACCAAAATGCTGTTAGAGGGTATGCATGGCATACAGGCCACTCCACTGATGCAACTAATCAATAGCAACTCAAAATGCTCCTTTTAACCCTATGTATCCAATTAGCAGACTGAGGAGTAGGGTGGGATGTGAAAAGGAAGAAGGTTTCAATACTAATGTCCTGATTCATAAAGGCTGGCACATTTTGGGAGAGTTGAATGGGCATTGCAAGTGTGGTGCTGTGCAGGCCAGCCCAACATGAATATTGTTTCTGGGGCATGACAATAACTGTAGCTACTATGAACATCTATAATGGGAAGTCAGGTTTCAACAATTTAGCCTGACCAAGCCAAGTTTTTCAGTGTCGTAAAGGAGGAATACAATATGTTGTTTCTTACTATTAACATTGTACATACTTCCGACTGCCCAACTAAAAACCCCTTCCTTATATTTGAAGCATGTATGTAACTTCCGTCTTTTGTGAACTACCTTAAACCCCTGAAGCAGGAAGTGAAATCAGGAGGAGAGAAGCAGACTTTGTAACAACATTCCACGCATCACATGGTGGTCGATTGATCTTGTAGTCTTTGATGCTCGGATAGTGAGGAATTGCCCATTGTTCAATTATCTGAACAAAATGGTCCATTAAGGAACAACCCATCATGTGCCAAACAAGGAAAAATCATTTGTCATCCAGCGGACATCAAGACATGGGTGATGAAGCAAGCACAGACCATACGCTGGCTGGGCAGAGAAGAGAAATACTGAGTTTACACGTTTTAAACTCCTGTATGCAAGTTGTGATCAATTTTCACCAGAGTGCACTAAATTTAGGAAAGAAAATAAAAGCTGTCTTTTTGGAACTAATACCATACTTAAAACTCTGACGCACAAAAAGGAGTTAATTCATGGACACGTTTCCAGTGTCCCATGAAAGTTACACCACCACCACCTGTAAGACTGCTACATTCACAACCATGTTACGGAGAAGTGTACACAATTGTACTTTGCACCATGCTCGGTACCCTGACCTGGACAGAAATGCATAGTCTGATGATCAAGTACCATTATTTGTGGCACATGGTCTCACACAAGCTGACAGTTATAATTTTAAAAGTGAACTACTGCTCAAAGTTATAACTCACCACGCCAAAGCTGTAGGTGTCCAGCTCCAATGTCAGCTTTCCCATCTTCACATATTCATCGGGCAGGTATGCCATTGTGCCACGCACCATTTTAGTCCACATGGCCGTGCTTCTCTGACCTGCACCCGCCGGAGTAAATCTGAACCGAGCCAGGCCAAAATCCCCAAGCTTGGGAGTCAGTTGCTCATCCAAAAGGATGTTTGAACTGCCAGAGACAAAGTAAAAACATCAACCAGAGGAGAAAAAAAAGGTTTTTTGCTTTACGCACTAAATGAAGTACTTTTATGGCTGTGTCCGCAATAGTTCCAAGATGAGAGGTAAAGCCTTGCAGTGGGCAGTAAAATTGTTCTAAAGCTAAAAATGTACAGTGGTCAAATGGGGTATCCAGTAATAATATTGCAGAAAAAAATAAAGAATTTACAAAGATGAAAAAATATTGCAAGAAATAATAGAGCGGGTGAAAAATGCCTAACAGCAGACATAAAATTGAAATCAAGAAAAGAAAACGTAATGATAGGTGTGGAATTTAGGTGTAAAAAAAGTAGGTTAAAATTGGGATAGAGGGGAGGCAGACTAGGAGAGTTTAGGAGTAGGAGAAGTAAGGTGGGGCGGGGAGCCCCTGACCCCCAAAATTAGCTATTTTTCCAATGGGCACTGCAAAGGGCATTTAGATCTTTTTTCTTGCAATATTTTTTGCACTCTGTAATAGTACGTCTGTTATTTTTGCAACGAAATCACAGTGAACCGTTAAATGGGCATGTGTCGTTTGCAGTTTTGTCCTCATCCAGAGTAGTTATGCATCCCACCACATGGAAGTTCAGCCAACAGCTTCTAAGCAATCACCGACTAGCAATATCATATTGCAAGTGTGTGGGCAAGGGGCATAAATTATAAGTTACTCACCGTAGTGACTAACATACTCTTAGTCCATAGTCCCCTTTCCTCCATACTGTATGGGCGTCCCTTCCAAGGGACGGGAGACTGAACCTTTTTCACCAGAAAAAACCTTCTTCCCCTTTAAATTTAGAGGCGCGTGGGGGCGCGGCCAAGGGAGCATGCGCTGCCCCGACTCCGCCCTCCGGCGCCACTACCTCAGTCCGCATTGACATGTCGACAATAGATTTAACATTGCCTAATGACACCAGTATTATTAGGGGGGAGGTTGGTGGGACGTATGGAGGAAAGGGGACTATGGACTAAGAGTATGTTAGTCACTGCAGTGACTAACTTATAATTACTCTTACGTCCCGTTCCCTTTCCTCCATACTGTATGGGCGATTACAACCAATTATAGCCCCAGGCTGGAGAGGAGACCCTCCTTAAGCAAATAGGTTCCTGAGAACCGCCTGTCCGAAAGCCGCATCAGATCTAGAGCCGGCATCCAAACAGTAATGCCTGCAGAAAGCCAAATGAGAGGCCCAAGTGGCCGCCCTACTTATGACTTGCCAAGGGACATGGCGCTGGAATGCGATGGCCGTTGCCTTGGCCATGACCGTGTGGGCATGCATGTTGGCCGGAAGCGGCTTGTGCTGGCCCTCATACGCTTCTTTGATGGCCGAGGCCATCCAGCGGCATATGGAAGCCTTGGAGGCTTGACAGCCTGGTCTTGAGCCTCCAAAAGTGACAAACAGGGCGTCCTATTTGCGGAAGCCCTTGGTCCTGTCCAAGTAGAATTTCAGAGCACGCCTGACATCCAGTCAGTGCAGCACTCTTTGTCCTTAGGGTTGGGAAAAACATAGGAAGGACCATTTCCTCGTTCAGGTGGAAAGCATACGGAACCTTGGGCAGAAATGCCAGGTGTGTACGCATGACTACCTTGTCCTTGTGAAAGGTGGTATATGGCTCAGAGGTGACCAGCGCTTGGATCTCGCTGATTATGGGCCGAGGTAAGGCCGACTAGTAAGGCTGTATTGATGGTGCGGTCTCTTGACGGGCAGAAGAGCCTAGCAGGACTAGTCGGATGTTTCTTGACGATAGGGTTAGAGGAGGAAAAAATGCCTTCCTCAGTTCTTGTAAGCCCCAATGGCTGCAAGGTATGTGCGGCAGGTCTCCACCTGTAAGCCTGAATGAGCGAGGTTCACCGAGAAGGAGAGCGTGTCGTCCAAAGTACAAGCCAAGGAGTCAATTGCCTTGGAGTCTGCCCAGTGGCCGAATCTGGCCCATTTGCTTTTGTACTGAGCCCTGGTGGCTTTGCTCCTGGTGCCTTGTATGATCTCCAGAATCGCCTGTGAGAGGCTAAGGTGACGAAGCGTTACCTGCTCAGGTACCATGCTGTGAGGGCTAGTTTCCCTGGTGCAGGGTGGATGATGTGGTGGGCCCGCTGGAAGGTGTATCAGGGGCACCTCCGTGAGAACCATGGCTTGGCCGGCCACCATGGAGCTATCAGAATGATGAGGAGCCGGCCAGACTCCTTGATCTTGCAAATTACCCTGTGGATCAGAGGAGTGGACGGAAAGGTGTAGGCTTTCATGCCGGTCCACTGGAGGTGAAATGTGTCATCCTGTGAGCCGGGGCCCTGACCTTGCTAGGATGCGAACTGGGGACAATTCTTGTTGTGCCAGGTGGCAAAGAGATTCACATGGGGGTGACCCCACCTGTTGAAGACCTCCTGAATAACTAGGTAGTTTAGCTGCCACTCTTAATTGTCCGCTCCCAGCCTGCTGAGCCTGTCCGCTTCCAGGTTGGATTCCCCCGGGAGGTGGACTGCCGAGAGGTAAATATCGTTTTCCAGGGCCCATTGTCACATGCTGATCACATGCTGATCACCAGTCTGCACAAAGTAGGGGATCTGGTGCCTCCCTGCTTGTTGACGTAGTACATGCTGGTCGAGTGGTCTGTCTGGATGAGGACAACCTTGCCCTTGAGAAGTGGTAGGAATGCTTTAAGCGCTAGCCAGATGGTGTTAAGCTACAACCAATTGATGTGGTATTCCTGCTCCCGTCGAGTCCAGGTGCAGTGGACCGAGAGATCGTCCAGGGTGGCTCCCCAGCCTTCGAGCGAGGAGTCTGTGGTGATGGTGACCTGCAGAGAGGGCGGCGAAAGGGTTTGCCCCGTCCCTAGGTTGCAGTCCATTGACCACCATGTTAGGTCCTGGTGGAGAGATGGAGGAACATTGATGCTCTCAGATTGAGAGCCCAGCTCCTGATTCCATGAGGCCGTGAAGTGCAGCTGAATACTCATCCTTAGTCGTGTGTGGCACGGCTAATAGACCGCTGCCAGTAGACCCAGGAGATGTTGGTACCACCATGCCAAGGTCACCTCTCTGCTGAGGAAGTGGGCGGTGGCCTTCTTGATGGCCGAGATCCTGTCCTCTGACAGGAAGACCCTCTCGGAGCACGTGTCCCAAGAATGTCAGAGTTTGTGTAGGCTGCAGCTGTGACTTCTTGAGGTTGAGCGAGAAGCCCAGATTTTGCAGTGTGTTCATAAGGGCATGGGAACAGTGGCAAACCGCTTCCAGAGATGTAGTCCGGACGAGCCAGTCCTTGAGGTATGGGTCGATGTGGAGACCCTGCGTTGTGAGGAGGGCCGCCACGGTGTTCATGAGTCTAGTAAAGACCCTGGGTGCCGAGTTGAGGCCAAATGGAAGGATTTTGTAACGAAAATGGTAGCCCACGATCCTGAACCGTAGGAAAGAACGATGGGCCTGCCAAAATCGGGACGTGTAGGTACGTGTCCTTCAGGTCCAGGGAGCACATCCAGTCTCCCCTGTCAAATGTGTCTGCTATAAAAGCCGACGTAACCATCTTGAATTTTTTCAGGGGTAGAGAGGCGCTGAGGGTGGAAAGGTCCAGCACAACTCTCAGGCCCGCCTGGTTCTTCTGAATGGCGAAAAATCCTGCAGTAAAAAGCCAAAACCTTGCTGGAGGCTGGAACTTCCTCCACTGCCTGGCTCTCTACGAGCGACCGGATCCTCGCCAAAAGAGTTGCTGTCCCAACCTCTGGGAGTGGAGGGGAGGAGGGAGCAGAGGCTGGGATAGGAAGGAAGTGCCCCGTGGATCCTACGGAGAGGATCCAGGGGTCCACGAAATTCTGGCACCAGAAATGTACATTGAGAGCAAGCCTGCCCTCCCACCGGAGACACGTGGACCCGAAGGGGCATGTCATGCCTTCTTTCCCTAGGAGGCTGACGCCGAGTAGGGGGACAGGAAAAAGCCCTTACTCCCACTGCCCCCGTTTTTTGTGCCAGTTCTGAGACGGCGAGCAGTCCGGCTGCCTGGATCTGCGTTCCTGGAAGCCGCGGAACCCTCCATTTGTACGACCCTTTTCCAAGCGCTGCTGAGATTGGGTGTACGATTTGGGTGTGGTGTTTGTAAGAATGGATAGAGACTTTGCTGTTTGTAAGCCGTTTTTCTTTTTGTCCAGCTCTTCATCCGTAGAGGAGTGGAGGAGGTCCCCCCCTTCAACGGTAGATCTTGGATGCGCTCCTGGACATCCAGATTACATATTGTTGCCGGAGCCAGGCTGTTCTTCTCATGTACGTGGCAATGCAGATGGCATGGCCCGAGGTATCGATATGAGCCACTGTGGATTCCATTAGGTCATGCCCCACGAGCTTGGCTTTAGCTAGCCCCGCCTTAAAGCGTGATTGGCACTGGGTGGGAGTTCCGGGAGGAAGTCCACAATTTCCCACCATAACCTTTGGTTGGTGGCAGACAGCATGGCATCTGCGTTGGCCTGACGTAGGTGCAAGGATGCATTGGAGTAGATTTTCTTGCCATACGCCTCCAAGATCATCTCCTCCCTGCCTAGCAGGGCCGCAGAGGAGGTGGCGGAGGATGACTGAGGCTTGGAGTATAGTGATGCTGCAGCGATCACAGAGGAGTGTGGCTGAGGATGGGTCGAGAGCAAGAGTGTATCCCGCTTCGTCTGCCTGTACTTGGCGTCCAGGCGTCGATTGATCGGCTGGACCGAGTGGGGCTTGAGCCAACCTTTCATGGCCAGGCAGACTACATCAGTGTGCAGTGGAATCCCCGTCCTGCTAGAGGGGCATCCGTGAGTACTTCAGCCAGAACCCCCTCTGCCAGCTGTTCAACCTCAGGTTGGGAGAGGCCCAGGTACTCCACCAGGCCAGCAAGACGTTTGTGGAAGGCCATGGCTGAGGATGGCGTGTCCGTATACTCCTCTTCGTCCGTATCCTGCAGTACCTGTGGAGGAGGAGGAGTAGATGGTGCCGGAGGCTGGGGTACAGGGACCGCAGCCAGAGGCTGAAGAGGGGGCGGTGTTGGCTGTGGAGCCGGAGGAGGTGGTTGCACCAGGGCCTGGGGGCCCGATGGAGGAGTCTGTGGTGCCGCTAGCATGGCGGGGATGACTTCCCTGATGGCGTCTTTGATGATAACCCCCATCTGAGGAGACCTCATGAGGCTGAGGAACTTCTCGAAGAACACCTACTCACTAGCCAAAGAGGTGGCAGGAGGTGCCGACAGGGTAGCGGGGGGCTGCAGGAGCCACTGCATACCGTGTCCATATGGACTCAAAGGAAAACTGCCCTGCGCAAATGAGGGGTAGACTGTAGGCCACGTACCTGGTTGAGGCCAGTCCCATCTTGACACTCGTTCTTTGCCGAATTCCTAGAATGGTGTCGGACGGGTGCCTCTTTCTGGCATGGTGGCCATTTTGTTGAGCTGCCTGCCTGCGACGTGGTGCTCGGCCCTCTGGGCCCGGCCTCGTCCAAGACTCTTGCATGTGGATCACTAGGCCTACCCTGCTCTTCGGGCCTCGGCCTGATAGGTGTGACACTCTCGACCCGGGGGCCGGTAGAGCTGTGTTTAGGCACCCCCTCGGATGTATTGCTGGTATTAGGGTGTAGCCCCTACGGGTGCTGGTAAAAGGGCAGAGCCCCTCTGTTGTAGACCCGGTAAAAGAACCCTCCGGTCCCTCAGCACTGCACCCAGGAGGATCAGAGGATCCCTCGACCCAAAGGCCGGTAGCTGCAGCAGCCTCGGTGCACGTGCCGGTAGAAGGACCTGACCGGTCCCTCCAACGCAGGAGAGTCCCTGGGAAGGAGTCTCCCCACATCAAAAAACCATGACCCAGGAACATCATCGCCAGCATCATCTTCATAAAAGGCCACTCCACCCTGTCAAAGGCCTTTTCCGAGTCAATCAAGACCAGACCGGCATTGTTCCCTTGGGTGTACACCTGATGCATTAGGTTGTTGGTCTTTCGGATATTGTCTGAACCCTGTCTCCCTTGTATGAAGCCACCTGAGCCCCATGAATTAGGGACGGAAGCAGGGTTTCCAGTCTGGAGCCCAACATTTTTACGTCATTATTTAACAGAGAGATATGGCGTTAAGAGGCACATCTAGTCAGGTCCCTGCCATCTTTGTCTATTGTGACTATCGTGGCCTCCAGCTTTAAGCTAGGCAAGGGGCCCTCCCATAATACGTTGAACACTCGGGCCAAGGATGGGGCTAGAGTAGATCTGAATCTTTTGTAAAATAGAACAGCAAACCCATCACTTCCAGGCACGGTCCCAGGCTTAATTCCTTTAAAGGAATGGTTCGGTCAAAATGTTTTATTGCCCCAAGGGCCGGCCATGTGTTTTTAAGCCTAAGTCGCTCGATTTTAGAAAAATTTCCTATGGACCTTACCCGAGTTTTCGTCCATTAAACACACGCGAAAACAGGCATCAGGGAGCTGCGATTTTGTGATAATCCTATCATTTCCCCCATCGCCCTGGCTGACCTGCTTTTGCGGCACTAAATCATATCCCCTGCCCCTGAGCCTGTCATCAGCATATGCGTACCGCCCATTTCACAACGCCAAAGCACGTCTCGTGTCAACATTCGCTGTGCTTCAGCTAATGACGTGTCGCCATGGAAATGGCAGGACACCTTTCTTCATTAAGTATAAACAGACCGTTTCACAACATACAGCAGCAGATTTTCGATTCCATTCCTCTCTCTGTGTTACTTTGAGTATTCTGTGACTCGTTTCTGTGCTCTGGTCAGCTACCTTCGTTGCTTGTAGCCCGTGTGAACAGATACCAGTACCACCGCTATCAATTATTTTAGTTTGTTTAACACACAATGGCTACAATAATGCCCTAAATGTACGAGCCCGAGTATACCGAGGAGGAACTACTGGAAAGGGAAACACGCGAAAACGATGGGTCTTCGGACGGCAGTTGGGAGGACGATTCAACAGCCGAAGAGCCTGGACCTAGTCGCATGGACGGTGTTTCCACATGGTGCACATGCAGTCGGTGCGAGCTAATGCCAACTGAGGACGAGAACTGCTGCTGCTGTGAAAACTCGGGATGCATGGCCTACATTTCGGAAGGCGAGCCACGACCGCAATGCATCACCAAGCTGCTAGACTTCAGGGCAGCCTGCCTCACACGGTCTGTGTTGAGGATAATGATGGTGCTTATGCACGAACTTCGCAAAACTGTTTGTCCTCGTAATCCGAGTAACGAGTAAGTATACTCTGCTTGTCATGACACTCCTATTTCATGGTCTTCTACTATATCCAAAATTACATATACATATCATTTTAACGCACAAAAGTCTTTCAATAGTGTGCAGTGTCTAGATAGCATTTGTCCGAGCAGAATGCCATTAGTTACAAGAATCGTCATTGACAACAAACATTTATTAAACTGATCTTGGTCATTTGAAAACAGTTTGTTTCATTCCTTTTCAGAGGTGGTACGGGCTGGTGGCCTATCGTTCCTTTACATGGTGGCTTCACGGGAGGCTTGGACACCGCGTTCGAAGAGTGATACCCGCCTGTGCCGTTCGTGCCATAAGAGAAACCTTCCCGAGTGACAGCGGTCAGTACAGGGGATTTTCTCTCGCTGTGCTGCAACCTGAACTGTACAATGTTTAAAGTTTTGTATTTTTGTGTCATCAAAATAAGATACAAAATAAAACACCACATATATTTTAACAACGGTTGTTTCGATTTTTTAAATGAATCAAGTGTGTCTCCATTCAAGGATGGACGTCAGTCATCTGTGCTCGGAATGGGTGAAGTTCAGGTCGCTGTGAAGCGGGGTGGTCACTATCTAAGCTAACATAATATATTATCAATAATGCATGCACTAAATAACACTTGTTCAAAGTCTTTCAGTCGGTTATGTCTCTATAAAAGTCACACATATATCTATACTATCAATTAACATTGGATTATACAGGCCTTAGGTCAAGGGTCTTGACCACTATAATACACTGTTTGAAGTCTGGGTCTGTGCTCACAAGAATCTCCAGTATGTGGCATTTGTTATTGATAGGCAACGATATACTGCAGTAGGGGTCTAATGTTAGTTGAGGATCTGCTAGGTGGGCATCATGGCGTGGTCAGTGGTCTGGCACATGAAGAGAATACCTTGCAGGGACACAGGCAGAATGGCAGTAAGTTTCCACTGGCGAGGGTGCGTGGGCAAGGACACGTTTGTGGAGATGAACGAGTGATGTGCTTGGTTCAGGCCGGTTCACATGCAGGACCGTGATCTCAGAGTGATGTGTTACATTTATTAGCTGTTGCAAATACCTCTGGAGTTTTCCAGTCAGAGTGGGAATGAGGGTGTGGGCCATGTGCTCTGCGCGCTGTACTATCGCAGTGAGGCCTGGTCACCAAGATGGAGTGGAAAGGGGGTACAAAAATGGATGCCCCGTGTCCTGCTCAGTGTTCCCATCTACGCGAATGTCATCCAAAGTTATCACATAAGGACAAGGGGCGAACCCACTACTGGAGGCACTTGGTACGGGTTTCTACTGAGAAGTAAAGGATGAGAGGGGCCTGATGGCCCCTCGCTCCCACACGCTTGCCTGCACGCCCCAGGCCCTCTATCAAAGGCGGTTCGCACCCGGGGATGAGCACTGGCATGGGGGGCTGTTACGGGCGCAAATGGCCAAGGTGCCAAACAGCACGTACCCTTCAAAAAGGTATCCCACGCCCAGGGGCCATCGCTCACATGGCCTCCTCAGACCCCGTGTCTCCAGGCAGGCCTTCCCCGAGGCAGGCCGCCCCCCTGCAATAAACATAATACCACGACATACACAAGTCATTCATTCACAAACACACCTGTTTCTAATACTTTATAAACCACTTGATATGTCTCATGAGAACATCTTTGTGCTTTGCAAGTCAACTCCTGAACCTTCTACCTGAGAAGCACTGAGATCTATGCTAATCTGCTCGTCGCCGTGCTATCTGTGACCGCTTTGAGCAAACTCGTCAGTGTGCTACCTGTGGCCATCTACTTGTTCTCCTGCAACATACTGCTCGGCCTGCTGAATCCAACTGTTTGTTGGTCAAGGTAAGGCCATGTATCCTAGTCATATTTCGGTCATTTTTACATTTCAATCTATTTGCTATTACAGTACCCAATAGAGCTGTGGTCACTGGTCTCATTGCTATTGACTTGAGTTTCAATTTTTATGCTATCAATAGATCTATTTATTTTCATCTGTGTCAATTGTCATCGAATGGCATCCTTCGGGGGTCCAGTCTATAATGTAAGCATGTTTCCTTTTCGTGCAAGACAGAACATCCAAGGGACGAGTCACATGTTCTGAGTTTAGTCACATAATTTAAAAAATATGTCTGTAACTTGTGCAAATACTAAGCTGCACATGATGAACTGGTATGGTTCCGGCGACCAAAACAAACCTTGCATTGAGCATGATATGGTTCATTTACTTTTTTATGACATTTTTATTCATCAAGGTTTTATAATACTCTTGATATTTAATTTTCAGAATTTTCAACAATGCCTGCCTGTTCGATTAGCGGTTGCCCTTCGAAGACCCATGCTACATCTGAAGGCACTACAATGCATGTTTTCCCGAAAACTGTTGATCGAATAAGAGAATGGGTCAGACATTGCGGATATCCACTGGATGAGCTGGAAAGTAGAGTCCAACAAGTCTTTGAGGACAAGAGGGGTGATCGATACCGCATCTGCAGCCGGCACTTTCCCTCGAACATGTACACCACATCTTGGGTAACAAAGAAGAATAAACGGCGATCGACACGAAAATTGCTCGCAAACGCTATTCCCACTCTATTCGTCCACATTCCGCCACTGGTGAGTCAAGTGTCCGTTTTTAGCTTTAGGCCTTGCGGTAGTGTGTAGGTAGCCGAATGGATTCATTGATATTTTAGGTGTTGTTTCCAATTTGTAATACTTTCGACATTGATATGAGTGTATAGCTTTTTGAATAATGAAATTTATCAATATATTATTTTTAGATTTCATAACGCACAAACGAAATCTATATATGGGCACAGGCAACTGTGCTATATTGCGCATTACTCAAGTATTCTCTCTCCTTACATGGCAATTTTAAATATTGGCATTTCATTATCAAACAATAATTTACCTTTACAACTTCTTGACTATCCCTTGAATCTGAAGCAAGAACATTCTACTTCCGTCACGTGCTCGCAGTTATCAACCACTTCTAGCACTTATGAGGTAATCATACTTGGCTATTCCGCTACAGACTTGTTTTATGCATGTCAAGTAATAGTTTTTATGCATCGTGTGATTATTTTACCAATTGTTTGGTTAGTGCTTTCCAATTGATATACACCTTAGTTGTCGTCCCCTGGTGTTTGTTTTCAGTTATAATTAGTGTTATCCATACTAATGCAAGTACTGTCTTTCAGGGAGATGCTGAAGCGTCCATCACATTGACAACAGCCCTAGATGTTCTTCAACAGCACGAGATATGGATACTGACAGCTCCATCGTCCGTGATTGTCAAGACTGGAACACTTGCCGTTTGATTGTTCTACACCATGTTTCATCGTGGTTAGCCGTTGATTGTACCTGCGCGGTCGACCCAAAGCGTGTGTTGTGTTTTCAATATTGTAATCCTTACTAATGCAAATACTATGTTTCAGGCAGTTGTTGAATCGTCAACCCACGCAGTTGATGCGGAGCCTGACATTCAAGTAATTCCAGTGGAAGCGGGACCATGCGGATACAAATCGGCGCAACAGCTTTCGGAAGTGCGCACCACATTGACAACAGCCCTAGATATTCTTCAGCTGCACGAGGTATGGATACTGACAGCTCCATCGAGCATGATCATATAACGTGATTCCATTTGCTATACTTTCTTCCCTATTAACGCAAGTACTGTGTTTCAGGGAGACGATGGAGCTTCCACTACAATCACAAGATCCCATTTAGATGATGCAGATGTAAAGAAATCGGAGAAATAAGTCGATTAAATCTGATCATATTTAAATATTCCTTGATTCTTTTAGACAATGCAACATTTGTGGTTATCTCTTTAGATGTACCTGTGCCGTCGACCCCAAGTGTGTGTTATGTTTACAATATTGAAAACCATACTAACGCAAGTACTGTGTTTCAGGGAGTTGCTGATGCCTCCTCTTCAATACAATCATTCGTGGGAGTCCATGCAGAGCGGAGGTATGGATATGGACAGCTCCATCAAACTAGGTCATCAGAGCTCGAATACTTGTCGTTTGATTGTTCCACACAATGTTTAAATCATGTTTGGCTATTGAGATGTACATGTGTGTTCGTCCTCACGTTTGTTTTATGCTAACAATATTTCGATACACAGTAATGAAAATACTATATTTCAGGGAGTCGATGGAGCCTCATTCCGTGCTGTCTATGCGGATACAGAAAATATAGTTGTTGCAGCACAAGAGGAAGGGGAGACATGCGGATACGTATCGGAGCAACAGCATGCAGATGTTGAAGGTCGAGTCAAAAAAGTTGCAAAGAAAAGAAACAAAAATAAGGTTATTTACAAACAGTTCATAACTTTAGAATTTTTTTTGTGCTGGGGACTATTTTATGTTTTTTTCCAAGTCAATCGTACTATACTTTATCGTGTTTAAACTGAACATCCCTTTTCCAATCTATCCTCTAGTTACCCGTGGGGGTCCGAACTATACATACACAGACAGTGAAGCGAATGAGAGATGTTGCTTGCCAGACCATTTACACTATGGAGGAACTATTAATTCAGACGCTGCGTGTTGAGACTCGAGATGCTCATGTCCAATGGCCAGAACATGAAATGAATGTGTCCGGAGAATCCAGTAAAGTTGTAAAGGACCATTGCTACAGTGCGACCGTACCATCACAAGAAGAGGATACTGAATGTATTGAAGATAGCTCTGAAGTAGTCGAAGACCAATTCACACAATCTACACCCACCAAAAAATTGCCACCCAAAAAGCTGTCGACATTGTTGTATTCTCCCATCAATGTTGAAGTAGCAGGTGTTGAAATGACAGTTCACCAATGCATCAGAACTTGATAGCAGCGATATTTCTTTCAAATGTGGTGAAATGTCCTCAACGTCACAGGCCGAAAGAACTTTGAGGCAGGATGACAGTCTAATGAAAGAGGGCAAATACATAGTATTCGACAGTTGTTTGATGAATATTCTAAGTATGCTGAAATGTGGGCATTCAGTTAGAGGGAAAGTATGTGGGAAGCCATTGATTCATGTGACTCATCAAAAACAAGGCAGTAACGTCAAAATACATGCCGTCTGTAGATTAAATCATACATTCTCATGGTCTGCACAACCAATGCTGGGGAAACTGCCAGCAGGCAATCTACTGTGTGCAGCTGCCTCACTTTTTAGTGGGTCCAGTTTTAGAAAGTTAGAGTCTTTCTTTCAGTTTGTGGGACTCCATTTCATTAAAAAAACGCAGTACTATAAATACCAACAGGATTATCTGTTTCCGGCCATTAGTGATGCTTGGAAAATTGAACAATTGTCTCTAGCAAGTACATTCGAAGGCAAACGATTCAGGTTAGCTGGCGATGGACAGTGCGACAGCCCTGGATTTTCTGCCAAGTACTGCACCTATCACTTTCAGGACATGGATAGTAAGAAAGAGTTCGCTGGTCGTGCAGGTAACACAATGTACATCCTCAGTGGTCATGGAGAAACTAGGATTTATAAAATCAGTGGAATATCTGCAATCGAGGGGAACGCACATCGACCTCATAGCCACGGACAGACACGTTTCAATTGCCAAGACAATGAGAGAGCAGTTCCCACATATTAAACATCAATTTGACGTATGGCATCTTGCTAA
Organism: Ambystoma mexicanum; assembly: GCF_040938575.1. Lineage (NCBI taxonomy): Eukaryota > Metazoa > Chordata > Amphibia > Caudata > Ambystomatidae > Ambystoma > Ambystoma mexicanum. The sequence continues at coordinate 1,203,735,907 of NC_090923.1, read as the reverse complement.
ATCAATCAATAAGAAAATCTCAGCTGCAGGGAAAAAAAAGGTTTTGAAAGTATTTTGCAGTGGTCACGGTCTATCAGCAACCATCTTTGGTGGAGCTCCAAAGCTTGTGAAGGGTCAGTGGAAATACTACTTGAAAAATGGCGGTCACTGATGCACCACTGTACCAACGTGCATTTCCACCAATGTGAACATGGTCCTTTGTCCCCAGTGGAGGCACGGAAGAAGAAGTGGTTGAATCCATCTTCACCGACACACAAAGCCATTGAGAAGATTGTTTTCGATAAAACTCTATCAAGAGATTTGAGGGGACTGACAGAATTCTGTCACACAGGAGGTTTGGAGGTGTTCCACAATATGTGCCTAAAGTACAGGCCAAAGCGCTTGCATTTCAGCATACAGGGCATGAGACATAAGACTCTACTAGCGGTCTTGGCCCATAACGAGAATCTCGGCCGTGAACAATCTAGGACTAAGGGTAATGTAAGGATGCCTCTCTACACTAAGGCCTTTTCAAAAAGAAGTAAGCAATGGGTGATCAAACCAGTCTATGAGGAAATGGAGTTCGACTTTGTCAAAAGCCTTATTGTTGCTGTATTAGAGAAGCACAGATATGGAATTTTGAATGTTTCTGTGCAGAGCACTGATCCATTGCCACCCAAAATTGCCACTGTGCCATGTCCACCCAAAGGAGAGCTGGTTGTCGAGTACAAATCCCGGTTTAAATAATTGTAATACGATTGTCTTTTTGTAAATAAATGTTATTATACAGTGTGCATATAAAGTACGCTAACCCTAACCCCTACCTTCACCATCCTGGATGCCGAACAACCTGGGTGTCATCTTTGAACTCTCTCTCTATTCACCTCATATTGCTGACCTTGTCTATATGTGTATGTATGTATGTATTTTGGTTGATGTAACTAATTTTCGCAATCTCTTCTAAATGCTGGGCACTGTTAACCGAGGGGAGGCTTGCGTATTGCAAATAATAAAACAAACAAACAAAAAATCTCACTTTCAACTCAACTCCTCGGGTACTTTATACTTTATACTTTCTGTGACCTTCCCCAAAAAATGTAAAGTCTCAATAGTTATGGTTCTTTAGGGCTTCAAAGCTCGCAGACAACAAGGACAAAATCGGGGGCAGATGGGATAGAAGCCAGTTCGCATTTGCACATTGAGGCACAGTACATAGATGGATTCGAAACTTCAAGTTCTCACAGATGGCTTTACTACGGGATGTTGCAAAGAAAGAATGTATGCTCATTTCTAGTGAAGGTCAGCGGCTTTGATTTTCAGCTCGCGCCCTGAAGAGGCCCACAACTCGCACTGGCAGTATAAGGTTCTATTGTTTTTTTGAGCTTGAGAGACAGGGACCATGCCGAAAGAACTGCATTTGAAGGGGGTGTGGGGGGCGCAATAACGTAAGACGATAAGGCAGAAAATTCTTAAACTAGACCGAGTTTCATGTTAGTACAGTATACGAAAAATCGTTGTCAAGAGCACAGTGGGATTTACGGACTGCATTACGCAGAGACAAAATGGAAATTGCAAATATAATGTAAGTAACTCTTTAGACGCTTTTATACCGGAATGAAGAATTAATGAATGGATGCATGAATAAATGAATGAATGAAGAGCTTTGAAAACGTTTGTGGGATCGTCCTTGTAGCGAGCACATGGGCATGCAGGTCCACATTCCACACGCATGTAGATAAAAAGTCGTTCCTCATTGTGTACTAACCTCGATTTATTTCGTTAGTTTTCGCATTGATTTTAGAGCCGAACATACTCCATTGCACTATCCTTGAAAGCAAATAGTTTCAGCTCGGCCGTAATAAATAAAATGAATAATATTAATAAAGATCGGCTGGCGAGACTAATTATAAATTTTATGTTTTCAAAACAGGTATATCCTTGCCTTTTGCCACTGCCACCAGTTTCAGACACCGGCAGATGGTTTTTTTAACCGCCACCTGCAGCTTAATGTAAACAACTGCACCATTCTGATGATCTTATGGGACGATCGCCAAGGGCCCATATGCCCTTACGCGGTATTAGCGGCTAGAAGCAACATATCAACCTTTACGCTGGCCTAGTGCCTACTTGATGGAACAGCCTTGCGGTTCAACGTGCGACAAAAGTGCTTCTTTTAACGAAAACCAACACCCTGTGTACCATAAAGGAACAGCGGGTGACTCACGATAAACTTTTACGGATTTGCGGATAGAGATAAAAGAAAATAAATGACTTTCGGAGTTCATATGGCAATTGCTGAATATTCTATAAACATTTAATGTCAAATAAATGTACTTTACCAAATTTACCGTGTTGCTGTTTGATTTTAAAGTACAGTTTCATATTCCGAATTGTGGCGCGCTGTGTTGTTTTCCGGGTTCTGTGTGAAGTCGCGTAGAAGACGACTGGACGCGTTTGCCTACGCAGCACAGAAACGTCACGGAGAGAGGTGGGGAATATGAATGTTTTGATAATGTCAGGCTCAGGGGCGGGGGATATGATTTAGTGCCGCAAAAGCAGGTCAGCCAGGGCGATGCGGCAAGTGATAGGATTATCACAAAATGGCAGCTCCCTGATGCCTGTTTTTGCGTGTCTTTAATGGACGAAAACTCGGGTAAGGTCCATAGGAAATTTTTCTAAAATCGAGCGACTTAGGCTTAAAAACACATGGCCGACCATTAGGGGCAATAACATTTTTTGACCGAACCATTCCTTTAATTGTCTGCACAATCTCCTCCTCAGAGATGGGAGCCCCCAGTCGTTCAGACTCACCCCTCGATATGCCCAGAAGGGACAGGGGGTCCAGAAATTCAGCTATCTGTTCATCTCTGCCAGTAAATTCAGATGTGTAGAGATTTTCATAGAAGTTGGCAAATTCCTTCCCCCATTCCCCCCAGATTGTGCACCAGCCTGTCCCCCTCTCCCCCGATAACCCCCATCGATTTTCTTTTCCTTTCCTCCCTTCGCTTCCAAGCCAGGATTTTGCCCGCCTCCACCCCCCCCCCCCCCCTCTCATGGTATTTCTGCTTTTCCGGGGCCAGGCACTAGGATGGCCCTGTAAATTCACAATTTATCCGGCATACATGGTGTGAGGCAGGCAGCCCACAAACCCCCCCCCCTCCCCCCCAACAACCCCCCTCAAGCTCCCTGGCTGCAGTTCCCTGATCTTGATCTTCACCCGTAGCTCATCTTCTTGCACTCTGCATTTCTTCTCTTTTTCTGGGATCCTATCCTGAAGACCCCCCCCCCCCCAACCCTCAAAATAGCCTTGAAGCCTTCCAAGAAAGACTGCACCCCAATCTCTCCACTGTCATTCAAGGCAAAATAGTCTGTAATTTCCAATTATAGAGTCTGGGAGAGATCCCTATCATTTAGCAAAATGTAATTGCAGCGCCACCCTCTCCAGGGCCTCTGACCAAGGTCATTCCCCACCACGACTGACTATATTATGGGATCAGTATGACGCAAGAATCTATAACTTGGGCCTCCACCTCAGTATCCACCAGTATCAAACCAATCCTAGAGAAGGAGTTGTGGACCGCTGAGCAGAAGGTAAAGGCTCCAATGCCCCCCTCCTCCCTCCACTAAGGCCAAACTCCTGGTAGATTTTCCTAAACCTTATAGAGGTCGCTTTGCCTGGGTTGTCGCACCTCCCATCACCCATCCTCTTGCGATCTCTGACAAGTTGTAAGACCATGTTAAAGTCTCCCCCCACCACCAGACGGCCCTCCACAAGAGCCTCAAGTCGTTTTTGACTTCCTCTCAAAATTCCACCTGTCCCACGTTAGGGGCATTGAGCGAACACAGTCTTCCTTTCGTCATCTCGATATCCCTTAATGAATAGAAATTGACCCCCCGGATCCTTCTGTATCCTGTCCACCACCAGTCCCACCCAGGCCGAGAGTACAAACGCCACTCTACTTGTTCTCCTCGCTCGAGGCCACAAAAACCTTCCCTCCCCATCCCAGCCCCAGGCGTGGTTCCCTCCCCCTCAGCCAGTGAGTCTTACCATTAAGTGATCTAACTTGGCCCTTCGTATTCGTGTATGGTCATTGATCTTTTAGCAGGAGAATTAGGCGCTCTAACATTAAGGGAGCCAATCACCAGGTCCCCCCTCGCCCCCTCAGAGGTCATGACACCTTTCCCCAACCTCTCCTTGACACCATCCCTTCCTGAGACATGCTAAACCATGTTGCTGAACACGTTGAGCCCCATGAAGGGCTGTTCCCCCAAACTCTAAACAAATAAGCCCGCCTGCCCTCCTCCTCTTAAGTGGCCTGCGTCGGCCCACTTCCCACCCTCCCCCATCCCTCCGGCATCTGATCCTGAAACTCCCACCACCTTTTAGGATAGGATCACCAAAAAGGTTCTGAGTCAAGAGGACTCACTTAAACATCTCACTGTTCTTGAGCCCCCCTCACGAGAACCTCAATAGAACATTTCCTTCAATCACCTCTCTCCGTTGAGATACTCCCTTGCACCCCACGCATTTCATATTACCAGATCAAGGGTCAGAGGGGGGTTCTCATGAGGGAGGAGGGCGTATTTAACTTTTTAGATTTGTAGGCCCCGCCATCTTGTGTCTATTTCTGGTGCCTGCAGGCAGAGCCAGAGGACCATCGGTCCCCCCAAAGCCTGATGCTCGGAGCCGTGAGTCTCACATGAGTTCTTCAGACACTACTTTTGTCGCCCTCCATCGCCAGCTAGTAAGTCTTGCCGTCATATTCAAAGTTCAGTGAGAACAGTAACCCCCACCGGTATCGTACCCCCTTGTCCATCAGCCACTTGGTGATCAGGCCTCACATTCTACTCCTTGTGAGGGTGAGAGCCGAAAGATCCTGGAAGGTGGTGATCTGAGCCTCGCCGTGGTTAATTGGGCCCACCTTCCTAGCCCTACCCAGGATATTTGTCCCCTGTTCATAATAATGGAAGCGTGCCAGCACCAAGCAAGGACCTCTGGAACCACCCCTCGCTCAATTGGTTCGATCAATGGTAGGTTCATCCATGGCATCGTCACCGAAAAGCCTACAGATCACCTCCCGGATGGCTCTCTTGACGTCGCCCTTCGTTTCCCCCTCTCTTTCTGGAAAGCCAAAGAAACATAGGTTATTTCTGCGTTATCTGTTTTCTATGTCATTCAGTTTGAGCGTGGTCTCTGCTTCCCTCCTATCCAGGTCAGCCAGCCTCACATCCGTCTGGAGCTCCAGGGCGTCCACTGAGGACTAATTGGCCTCCAGCCCTTGAATCTGGTCTTCCACCGAGAGGAGTCGCTGGTCCATTTTGTCCAACCTCTGGTCAAGGGCTGACCCGTTTCCCCATATCTCCATGAGGTGGCGGCCCTCATGGAGATGATATGGGGAATTGGGTCAGCCCTTGACCAGAGGTTGGACTTCGTGTCCGACGTGTCACCCTCCATGTTGGCACCTGGCGGTGCCGAGGCCGCTCTGGCACACTCCCCACCCGCAAACTGGGACCTCTGCAAGAACGTTCTCCAGCTCATGGGTGTCAGGGGGCAGTGCCCCAGTGGTAAAAGCTCTGCGGGACCGCACTCTTCTCCCTCTATGCTGTTGCCCTGGGGCCTCCTGTCAGGTCGTCTCCTCTTCCCTCAGGGATCTGGCTGCCCAGAAGTTGACCTTTTCTCATCTTATTTGCCACCATCGTCTGGGGGTTGGGGGGATTCCCAACACCAGTCAAGGCCAACCATCTGTGTCACCTACCAGGTTCTTCACGGTGGCTCCTCCCCCCCCCCCCATGTATAGCAGGGGAGACTCTTCCACCTCTTCTCCCTCTGTATTGGGGGCAGCCGATTTGGTCAGCAAGGGTCCGTCTCCCGTTAATGTAGTGTGGCCCCTCATGCTCCCAGAGCTGGTACCCAGAGACGCTGGATGGGGGCAGAGTGAAACACGAGGGACTCACCTGGGCCTCAACCTCCTACTGGCCAAAGGGGTCTCCTGCTCCTCCTCACTGGCCACCCTCCCCCAGGAGAGGGGGGGCAGCTGCACTGCATTCATATCCGCCACCTGTCTCCAGTCCCCTCAGGCCACCAATGTGGGGGTCCCCCGCAGCACCACAGGGCCACCGGGGTGAAGGGAAACCCAGGGCCACAGTCACAAGTCACTCGCCCTGCGTGGGGCACTGCACCTACACACTTAGTGGGCCACACAGGAGGGAGCCTCCTAGCCCCCCCACACAAGGAACACCAACGGCTGCAGTGCCAGCTCCTCCTACGGGGCTGCTCTGTCTCCGGCTCTCTAGAGCCTTCCGATGTGGCAAGACTGCTGACTTTGCCGCACTCCACTGGCCGCCTCATCCTGCTACAATTAGGACTTTGAAGCCCCGGCCCCCGGAGCGGGTGGGCTGTGCAGACCCACACAGACCCCCCGGAGCCTCCAGTACACCGTCCGCGGAGTCCGCCCAAGCCCGGGACCTGCAGGACCTGTCCTGAAACTGCTGCAGGCCGGGGTTCTCCGTTTCTCCTGCCTCCATTTCCCCTGCGGATACCTCAGCCGCACCAGCTTCGAATCGCTCCAAACTTGGAGCTGGTGCACCCCGGGGATTCCCCTCATGAGGGCCACCAACAAAATCTCTTTCTGGGAGGGTAAGGGGTGCTCAAGCCCCTTCACTTCTTGCTGCCTCGGAGTGCACAGAAAGGTTAGCTTTCCTCCATGCGGCCCCTGGTGGCCCTCCCATGTGAGAGTATTGTACTCCCTATTTTTTTTGAAGTTGGGATTAAAATGATTTCTAGGGAGTAAATTATAAATTAAATTCCCCAATGGGAGAATTTAATAAGCAAGTAAAAATGTGTTTTAACAGTAAAACAGAAACACTTTGAACTAAGTATTTCTTTGTACCTCTTCAGATCAGGCAGTAATAACAGTTTTTCGTGTGGCACTATGTGCACTACTAATATAAATGTATCCATGCAGCTGTGTGGATGAAAGAGGTCTGTGTCCTATTTTTGATCTGAGTATTTTTACTCCCTTTTAGTATTTTTTGGGAGCATTTGCCTATTTTTAGGGAGTAAAAGTGGCTGATACACCCATTACTGTTAAAAATGTTGATGTGATTTAGGCTCAAGTTACAGGAGTGAGACCTTCAAAAACAGTTATTGCTGGAAAGGGAGCAGAATTCACCCTCTTCTATAAAAGACCTCACTTAAAGGAAGGTGAATGACCAAGCACTTGGAAAGAAATAGGAGATTTGAAAACATACTTGCCCTCACATTGGTTAGGTTCTGGAGGAACTTGGAAGCAAAGGGTTAGAAAATGCATTGCATGCCCAACACATGCAATGCCACACCCATGTAAACATGCAGCAGACATGTTACACCATCCTTAGTATCCAACTTGGTCTGTGCTGTCGCAAAGGCAAAACTTCAATGTCAGCTCCAGGCTTTTATAAACTCTTACTGATTTTCTCCTACCAACTTTGCAGAAAGACATATAGAAGAAGGTACTCCTAGTGACTACTAAACTCCTAAATTTGAGTCCTGTTTCTTCCATACTAGTGGGAGAGATATATGGAGGACAGGACCAGAGCATGTTGCGAAGATAAAAGAGGCCATAGCACATGAAGCCACATCCATCGTAGATTATCACGCACACCCCCCCAACCCTGCAAGCCACTCCTTTTAACCTGGATGCACAGAAAGGGCTCCTTTTAAAAAGGTGACTGGGGCAGGGCCCATAAGTAGGAAAGGGATCTATGAACTAGGAGTACAATAGTCACTATGGTGAGTAACTTATTCTTACTCCTGTGTCTCGTCACCTTTAATCTATACTTAAGGGCGATTTCCACAACCAAAATAGATGGAAATATAGCCAGGGAAAAATGAATCCAGAAAAACCTTGTACGTTCCTATCCGAAAATAATGTGCTCCACTGCCTGGCCCAATTGAGTGTGGTCTGGAGCTATTGTCAGTAGACTAGTGATGGCCTATGTTGATTTACGCTCTGATCGCAGCCTGATCTTCGTGCCATTATGTTAAAAAGAGAGGGAGAAAGGGTATCCCCACCTGTATCGAGTGTCTTGTTCCTTCAGCCATTTCGTCAGGGGGCCACACATCCTCCTTAGGGCTAGTGTCATGGCAGACAGAGCTTGGTATATCTCTGTTGATTTACAAATGATTGACTTGGCACAGACAAGATGGAAATGGAAGTCCTTCCACAGAGAAGCACAGAATACAGTCCACAATTCAATGTGCAATTGGGCATTTCATAGATGGGGTGATGTGCCCCTTAAGTTAGAAGCGGAAGAAAATTCTATATTTTGCCCCTGGCCCTTACACATTAAAACTTTAACGTCCTGCTAACATCAAGATTACGGAAAAGCCAGTCTGCCTACGAGTCCAGGTAGAAGATTAATTTCCTGTTTTATGCAGAAGCCTGAGAATACCTTCGCAAGAATTGTACGAGTCTGAAATAAAACGTTAATTACTTTTAACCCTATTTCTCCATCCTTGGTATCTTCAATAATATTCATAAACTCTTAGCTCTGTCTATGTATGGGATCTAGTCAAGCCCTTTTTCATAGTAGACATCAATTTTTCAATATGTCTAAAAGCAGATCAATTGGCCTTTGACCCTTACAATAGAAACTTCATAGAAGAACATTACAAATGCTTATATACGGATTAGACACCATCTGTGCCCATTGGGAAAGTTTTAGCAAGAAGAACAAGTTACATACCAACTGGTAACATTCTTTGGACTGGATGTTCCTCCAACGCATTCCACATCTTTGACAGACTCCCAAAGCAGTACCAGTAAATACAGGAGGGAAAAGAATTTAGAATGCCCAATTAGATTGCGTAGTAAAGAACCGCCTTCCCAAAGGCCATAACCGGACCATGGATTGTATCCAGGGAATAATGTTTTACAAATGTATGGTTTGAAGCCCATGTAGCGGCATCACAAATATTCCTAATAGGAACACCCCGCTGGAGGGCAGTGGAAGTAGCCATGCCCCTAGTGGAATGAGCTCGCAACCCATCAGGAGGGTCTTTAACCGCCAACCGGTATCACTCCGTAATGGTAAGGATAATCCACCTGGACAAGGTCTGTTTGGTAACAGCCTAGCTCAATCAGTGTCCAGCATATCCTACAAAGAGTTGATTGTCCACTCTGACCCTGGACATCCTAGAAATGTAAAAGCTAGGAGCTTTCCTAGGATCCAACCGATGGAGACACTCCTCTTCCTTACCAGGATGAGGAGGAGGGTAGAAAGATGGAAGAACCACCTTCTGACTCAAATGATATTCAGAGACTACCTTAGGTAGAAAAGAAGGACATACTCTCAGTACAACCCTGTCCTTGTGAAACACAGTAAAGGGTGGCTTAGCTGAAAGTGCCTGCAATTCACTCACTCTGGGAGCGGAGGTAACCGCAACCAAGAACACAGTCTTGAAAGACAGTAATCTCAAAGGACAAGAGTGCAAAGGTTCAAACGGAGCACCCATGAGAAATCTCAAACCGGGAAAGGGGACGGCGGGAATACATTTGTCAATCCTTTAAGAAACTGATAAACCAAAGGAATCTTAAAGTAAGAACATTCTTCAGACGAGCGCTTAAACAGGTAACCTTTAATGGTACCCACTTTAAGGCCCCTGTGGGCCAAAGAAAGCAAGAAAGACAAAACCATAGGAATGGAGCACTGAAAAGGATCAACACTGTGATCCCTGCACCAGTCACAGAACTTACGCCAACAATACAGGGATTTTGTTGCAGGCTGCCTGGCCCGAAAGCAGCTCCTCCTCCTCCTCCTACTAGATGGACATTTCCAGAAGGTCCAGATGCCACGCTCTCCTGGCCCAATCTGGAGCAATGAGGATCATGTGGGAACCAAACCTCCGTAACCTCTGCAACACTTGAGGAATGACGGGGACTGGAGGAAACGCGTACAGCAGTGGGAATGACCAATCCACCATGAACGCGTCTCCCAAGGCTCCTCTTGGAGAAAATTCCCTTGAGCAGAATCTCTTGCACTTCCGGTTGACACTGGTGGCAAACGGATCCACTTGCAAGGTTCCCCAATGGGCGAAGATCTCCTGAAGGACTTCCTGAGCCAACTCCCACTCGTGAGAGACTCTGCTCTGCCTGCTCAGAGAGTCCGCCGCTGCATTTTCATCGCCGGCCAGATGAACTGCTGAGATCGACATTTCCGGCTGGATGGCTCAGAACCAGAGCTGCATTGCCTCTCTGCACAACGGGAGTGACCCTGCCCCCCCTTTTTTGTTGAGGTAATGCATGGCCACTGTGTTGTCCGTCATGACCAAGACACTCTTCCCCCATACCGAGGGCAGAAAAGCCTTTAGGGCCAGCCTGATGGCTCTCGGCTCTAACAGACTGATGTGGAGTCTGGACTCCGACGGAGACCAACGACCGCTGGCGGTCAAGTTGTTGGCATGAGCGCCCCATCCTGTGAGGGTAGCGTCTGTCACTACAGTCACCTCCAGCCACGGTTGCCAAAACGGTTCCCCCTTCATAAGGTTCCCCTCGTTCACCCACCACAGAAGGCCCTGGAAGACCGAGCGTGGGATCTGAACAGGATCCGTCATCTTGCCAGAGAACTATGACCATTGCATCTTGAGAACCCATTGCAGGAATCTCATCCGCAGCCTGGCCTCTGGCACCAGAAAAATGCAAGAAGCCATGAGGCCGAGCAACCTTAGGACCTCAAAAGCCGGGAGACTCTGGGCATGTTGAAACTTGTCCACCATCTGTACAATGTGATGAGCCCTTACCTTGGGAGGCGAACACTTGCCCAAGGACGTGTCCAACACAGCCCCGATGTATTGGAGCGGTTGGGAAGGTGTTAGGTGGGACTTCTTTAAATTCAGGTAGAAGCCTAGCCTGTGGAGGGTGCGGCAGGTGACACTGAGATGATGCCAAGCGAGCTCGGGAGATCGCGCCCGGATCAGCCAGTCGTCCAGGTAGGGGTAGACGTGAATCCCCCCCTCGCCCGAGGTATGCTGCCACCACCACCATGTGCTTGGTGAAGACCCTCGGGCGGAGGTCTATTCGAACGGCAGGACCCGAAACTGAAAGTGCGAGTCGCCAGCCACAAACCTCAGGTACTTCCATGTGCCGATCCATCCAGCACACAGGAAGTATGCATCCTTGAGGTCCAGAGACACCAACCAATCCTGAAGTTGAAGGGCATGGAGGACTTGAGAAAGAGTGACCATCTTGAACTTGTCCTTCCCGAGAAGTTTGTTCAACCAACGCAAGTCCATAATGGGTCTCAATCCCCTGTCTTTCTTTGGGATCAAAAAATAAGGGGAATACCAATCCTTGTTCCTCTCCGCTACAGGCACCAGTTCTATGGCACCTTTCTCCAGCAGGGACAAGATTTTCTGTGCAAGGAGCGGATACGGACTCTTCAAAGAGTATTTCCCCGGTAGATTGTCATGAGGCCGCTGAAAGAAGGGAAGGCAGTAGCCGTGGGCTATGGTATCCAGAACCCACGCATCTGAAGTAATGGCCCGCCATTCTTCGAGATGCTGAGACAGTCTGCCCTCAGCCAGCGAATCATGGCCTCACAACTGTTGGAAGCGGCTGCGGCAGTGCCTGAAGGCAAAGAGGCAGCTGCCTGAGCGGCTTTGGCACCACGATCTCCCCAACCACCACGGGTACTTTTTCGCTGGCCCCTTTGACTGGCGGCCGCTCTCGTTATACCAAAGGAGGAGTAGAAACGAAAAGGAACCTCCGCTCCACTGCTGTCCCCTAGGATGAAAAGGCGGAGGTTGACGCACCGTGGCGCTTAAAGACTTTGCCGCAGCTTTTGAGGTCTGCAACCTCTCAAGGCTCTCGTCAGCCTTGCTGCAAAAGAAATGAGCGCCATCAAAGGGCATGTTCAGAAGACGGGCTTGCACATCTGGAGCAAATCCCGACTTCCGCAACCGTGCAAATCTGTGTATAACTGTGCTCGCAGCCATGGACCGGCTCACACCGTCAGCCGTATCCAAACCCGACTGAAGGGCCTCACACATGCCATCCTTGCCATCCTGCACGATAGCAAGGAAACCATCCCTTTCTTCCCGCTTGGGAATACGCTCAGCCTCAAAAGCAACACAAGACCACAGAGTGTGTGTAAACCTTGCAAGGCACATGTGGAGTTGGCCGATTTCAAGGCCATGCTCCCAGCTGAAAACACCTTCCGTGCCCAACCGTCCAAGCACTTTTTGTCCCTATCCAGAGGGATGGTAGGGTACGCCGCCTGCCTCGAGGTGGCTGTAGCCACCTGAACCACCAAACTCTCAGGAGTGGGGTGAGTAGACAAATAGCTGGGTTCGCTAACGGAAGGGCGGTATTTCTTAGTAAGATTTTTATTTACAGCCGGAACAGATTCCGGGGACTGCCAAGCAGCTGCCACCCTTTTCTGCAAGGTAGAATGAAACGGAAAAACAGGGTCAGAGGACGGACCTTGATCCAAGATGTCCGTCAGATCATCTTGCACAAAGTCTTCTGGAGGACTAGACCAGCCCAGATACTCCGAGACTTGTGCCATGAGTTTCCTATAAGAAGGCTCTGATGAACCCCAGGCTCATGTCTAACAAACTCCACTTCCGGGGAAGTGTCCAGTCCACTTGCATCACGGAGGGTCCGTCTCAACTCCTCCAACTGACTGTCCCCAGAAAAAATTGGAGCATCCTCAAGGTCACCAGGTTTCTCAACCTGGGACCTTTCCTCCTCTTCAAAAATATCATCCAGAGAGGGTTGGGGACAGAAGAGGGCCTGGAGGCCAAAACCGGCCTCACCGACTTCAAGCTGGCCTTTCGTGGAGGATCCACAATGTCTGGGTACTCCAACAGCAAATTCCGAGAAAAAATTCTCAAAGGCTTCGACATCCAGAGGGTCGACAACCTTGATGTAGAGAGTGCCAAAGGCTTCGGCGTCGACGGTGCCGTGGGGTGATACGACGGCAAGGCGTCCATGTCCAAATCGTACGGACACGGCGCTGAACGAGTCAACGCCAGCCCCGAGCCCTCAATTGGTTGCTGCGATCTCGCTGGGGACAAGGACCGAGGCCTAGAGATACATCTCTTGAGAACTTTCAAAACCTTGCCCGTACGGGACCTCAACGGCTCCCGATGTGTGTTGCGTCGTGAACCCGAGCCTGAAGGCGTGCGAGCCACAGACTGAGACCAATCCAGGCAGGCTTCGGCAGAAGGCTCGACTGGACCAGTGTCTTGCGATTGAAAAATCGCCATCATAGATTTCTTGAACGCTGCCCATTCCTCCGGACTCGAGTACTTCGTAGGGCACGTAACCTTCCTTGAGGCACCATCCTCCGAGGAGGACGGGGAAGGCGACCAGTGACGGCGCTTCCGCAAGTGCCAGGACGAGGAAGTTGAGTGGCGGGAACCACTCTGGGACCAAGAACCCCAGGATTCCTTCCGACGCGGACAGTCACCCCTCGAGTCATCAGTGGAAACCCCCTTGGACTTGGAAGTCTGGGACTTAACAGGCTTCAAGCCCCTACCTACCTGGAGCCTCCCCTTCCGCTCCCTTAAGGCCTTTGCAGTCAGCGATTGGCATTTCGAGCAGTCGTCTGTGTCGTGCGACTCGCCGAGGCACCACAAACAAATGCGATGGGCGTCTGTGAGCGATATCTTGGACTTGCAGTCCCGGCAGGTCTTGAAACCAGACCGCAGAGTTTGAGGGGTCGAAGAGAAATACATCTTCAATGGAGTAAACACACAAGGCGCGCTGAGTCTCACAAAGTTAACACGTTTGCGGAAAAAACGGAACTGAGGCTACGGGAGCCGTGCGTCCTATTTATAACATCCTGTGACGTCATCCTCGACAGAGGCCCTCGAGGGACATGGAGCCGACATCATTGATGCAGGACGCCCTCTGCTGAAAAAGTTTCCGAAGTGCACACCTGTGGACATTACATGTCAAAGATGTGGAATGTGTTGGAAGACGCAATCCATTCGAAAACCAAAAGGGAGCTGGTGTCAAAAGGTGAAAATATATTTGCCAGGTTTTATCAGTATCGCATCATGCAGCAAAGTGACAGTTGCAGATATCCAGCAGCTACTTTTAGTTCCTGAGCAACAAATTCTTATTTTGATTCCAGCTTGGGTACCTAATGTCATACAACCTGCATCCTGATAGGAGTATATGGTGGATTCCCCAGTACTCAATGTGCCCACGGCTGTCATGTTTCCTCATTCGTACCCAGTAGAGAAGTTGTGAGATGGGTCAAGCCCTCCAAACCTATGACTCCATAACTTTTTTCCCCGAAAGGCTCTTCCACCCCACACCATCGACCCGCATGTCTACCTTACAGAACTTGTTTGCACACAGAACACTGGCACTCATTTATCCAGCACCCCACTCCCATTCACACAGCCACCTGTAGTGTGTAAGGCATACCATACACGAAGGCAGAGGTCTGCAACCTGAAGCTCTCCAGATGTTTTGAACTACGACCTCCATGATCCTGCATCATTGACTATGCTAGTTAGAGCTGATGGGAGATGCAAGTGAAAACATCTGTAGAGCCAAAGGTTGAAGATCGCTGCAATGCTACCCAGCTTTCCAATACATTCAGGGAGACAAAGACTGCAAGGGCAACTGAGCAAGGTCAAACAGGCAAAGCTTCCTTCAGGCAGTGCATCACTGCAACTGAGAATGGGAAACGGTTACAGAACCACAGCAGAAACTACAGTTCTCACACAGCAGCAGATATTTTACAAATGATACTGTTGATTACCAGCAGGGACGAACTTCACCAGTGAAGCCAAGTTCAGACAAGTCCACTTATGGCAGACTTAAAAATGACGGTGGATAGGAAAACCTGAGCTAGAGAGAAGTCACTTCTAAATCATGCCCAAAAAACGGGGGGGACTTCAGAATAGAAACAGGGCCTGAAAAATCTGATCAGATTAGGATCAGAGAAAGCCTGGGGAACAACCACTGAAGGGATACATTGGTCCTTCCAGATGATCAGGATCACTAAGAATGCAGAGAACCCTGCAAAGCGTGTCATAGACCGAGCTAGTAACCTGGAGGAGGATAGAGCAGATACGGAGAGCTTGAGAGAATTCAAATCCACGAGACACCAAAAGGAGAGGTGTGCAAGAGTGCACCACCGGTCTGCTCAGGACTATATTTCAGAATCCTCCAAAGACCAGACCCCATATGAGGTAATGCTATGATCCCATTGTGGGCTATATCGGACACTGGTAGAGACCAGATTAGATAAAGAGAGAAAGTGAAAAGACTGCTGAAGGCCATTTCTAAGACACTGGCAGAAATCTGATGAGAAAAGTCAAAAGTAGGCAACTGGCTTTTCCCCCTTCAGACTAGTGGGGAACCTTTTATCGCCTGAAGAACAAGAGATAAGAAGCCAGTTTAAGACCTCCTTGCAAAGACTATGACAGGGTCTAATACCAAATGAGAGCAGAGAATATTGAGGCCCAGGAGGGGGGACACCTCGCTGGTTGCTTATACAAATATAGCCTGACAAAGACGCAAAGCCAGAGGTGGAAGAAACATTTGCTGGTATTAGAATCTAAAGCATGAACTCTATGGCCCGAGGGAAGAGAAAACCTGCTGGTAGGGAGTTGACTATGCCATCATTCAATTCATTGGCCTATGAGGGCAACCCATGGCTAGAGCATTATACTTTAGCTTGACAAACACCCTAAAGCAAAGGAACGTGGGGAGACGTTCTTGCTGGTTGCAGGAACCAAGTCAAAAGCAGTTTATTACATCCCATGGACAGTGAGGCCAAGAATCAAGCTATGCACTATTCCTTGGGGCGTTTGTTAGATTAGAGAACCAATGGAGGGGATAATCAAGATTCCAACACCACTGAATGACTGAGTTTGTGCATCTCAGAACATCTAGTATTCAAGTATTATTTTATTAGAGTAATAGCTCTAGACCCAATAGGCGTTACGCAGAGCCCTCCTGCTGTGTAAAATTGTCATGAACGTAAACAGACCTTTTTGGCTTCAAGAACCATGAAGTACAGGGCAGAGAAAGGAAGGGAGCTCCAACTAAATATCGAAGCACCTTTCAAATCCCCGCCCAGGTGTGACATGAATCTGGAGTGCACGGGAGATTCAGGCGAGCATTTCTGCTATGGGTGAAGAGCAGCAGCAAGAGGGGTAGACAAAAAAGGTAATAACTAGTGGGCAATACTGTTTGTACTTTCCCTTTAGAATCCCTCAATGGATATGGCATACCTGATGCAGATAGTCAGTCCATTGTTGCTGGGAGACTAAACACTGTATCCAAAGTGTTGTGAAAACCCGCTTTCAGTCCTTGGGTGATAGGGCGGGGACAGTAAAGGTATGCTCTCACTCCGGTGATGGCTCAGTGGATAGTAAAGTCTTGAGCCTCTGGTTTTAGTCATGCAGAGAAGCGTATACTCATGAACAAAAATAAACTCGAAATACCTATCATCACCCGTAGGAAAGATCGGGTTGCGAACAGCGTTTCCAATGGTCTGTAGACCTTATAAACAAGAACAATGTTCCTCCGGATCATGTAGGGACCGGGGACAGACAGCAACAGTTATCCATTGCCACACACATCCAAATTAGCGTGACTGAAATAAGCAAAAAAGGTTTTTCTGGTTCAATTGCCGCTTTGTAAATTTGAGACATTGAGCCATTGAGAAGAGAAGAACAGCCATTGCCACTTTTCTGCTTGTGGAGTAGGCCTCTAGATCAGTCAAAGATTTGTGACACACAAGATGCTAGTCATCTAGAGAGGGATTGTTAGCTGCTGGAAGAACCTAAGTATGCGAGTATGTAACTAATTGGGCCACAACTGTGGAACACAGGTCAGTCATTTAAACAGGTCAACTATTGAGATAGAGCCTCATACTTACCCCTTGTCTGGTAGAATTACCTTGAACATACCCAATTCTTTCATTTATTGCAGAAATTACTATATGTCCTGTACCTGATGAAGGGCCATGCCCAAAACGTGTTGTACACATAAAGGACAACAGTGCACCCCCACAGTGCCTTTGCAGTGTTTGTGCTTTCTAAACAAGACTACAAATATGTTTTCATCTATTTGAAATGCTAAATTCATCAATATTGATTTCATTATTGATTTAGTAGATACATATTATTCTTTCATGTTTCTTTGTAAACTTATGTCAGAACTTTTATGACAGGTGTTTGCCATTGGAGACTTAGGAACCTTACATTGTTAATTGTTTCAACACTTGAATTGTTTGGATTAAATTGCCTTTTGATTGTATTTTTTAGTACTCCATTACTGTTCATTTAAATACATTTCTGATATTCATCAGACTACAGTGTGCCCTGTTGTCCCCCAACCATTGGGGTGACCTCCCGTTTCACATTTAATTTTATGCCTAGTAGCCAAGACATCCACAGGAGCACCTACATTTCTTTATTGATCGTATTGATAAAACATCACTGCTCATCACTTGAACCATCTAGATTCCCTGTGTGAACCTCTACAACCCTTATTTACCACTAATTATGGAGGCACCTTCTCCCATCAAGATTTTCATGTGGCCTTTATCACATGGCCGAAGGAGAACAACCACTGACACCAGAATAAACTTTGCAGGTTTTATTAAACAAAGCCCAAGACTACTGCATGGAAATTCGTTCAGGATGGCTCCAACAATGTTTCTTGGGAAACCTGGTCATTGGAATCAGGCTGATAGCCTATAATCAGCAAACAAAAAAAACATTCAGAAGGTTCCAGACAGGCAGACCTCCTGTCTCGTTTGCCCTAGAATTCAATCTTTGTTACTTCTTCTCAGAACCACAGGACTTCTCTGCCTCTTGACACAGGGAGGAACACCCAAGAGCCACAAGTGTCCCGAAAATTCCCACCCTTCACTGGGTATCTCCTTTTATCTTATCCTCAGGGATATGACCCCCTGCTCACCCTTCCACACTACCACGGTTATATTACTCTTCTCACTAATCTGCACCCATTGATACAGTGCCCTTCCAACTACTCCGCACCCAGGGGTACAGTGCCCTGCTCTCTCTCTCTCCAATGTAGAGCACCACTCTTATGGGATCCCAGAAGTTCACCTCTTCCGCACAGGCGCATACCCCTCTTCTGAGATTCAGGGGTTCTCTTCTGCACTTGAGCAGTCTACCCTATTGGGGTTCGGGGAAGGCTCTTCTCGCACTCATTGAGCACACGCCTCTTCTGAGGTTAAGGGGGCTCTTCTCCCCTCTGGAGCTCACTCCTCTTCTTGGCTCAAGGGGCCCCACTGTTCTGATGCTCTCGAGCTTCCTCTGTGAACTACTCTCCTCTGCTCCCAAACCTTTGATTTAATTTGATAATAACCGTCCCATTCCAAGCCAGAGGAGAGAAGTTTTTGAAAGGCTTTTCAGCATCTTGCATTATTTCAGTTGGCTTCCTAGTGCTGAAGCTGGTGTTTGTTTGCTGTTCTGCTCTTAACTCATCTCCTGGCTGCCCCTGCACACAAATTTGTTTTGTGGTTTCCTGATGTAAAAATGGCATTCGGAATGGACAGGCACACATCTAGTAAGTTCACACATGTTTATTTTTCTTTGGAGGTGGAGAAGAGGAAGTATTTCTCTCTTTAAATGCTGAAGCAGTCGGGGAGGGTGAAAACAATTCTCCTTTACATGTGCTGCTATGGGGGGGGAGGAGGGGAAGAGGGGGGGCGGTTCTGGCAAAAGTAGTTTTTTCCCTTTGAGGATCTGCATCGGTTGACTAAGGAGGCTCCTTGAATGTGCTAGTGTTTTCCTCCAGCATATCTTTCCCTAAATCCATTCAAGACACGATAATCCGCTTGGGGATTAGATCTCTAAAGCTGATGCATCCTGGGAGATATAGTCCTGAATACCTTGTTTCTTAGGGACACAGTAGTTTCTAATTAGTTGCTCTCTCAGGTGGTTTGGAAATAGTCCAGGCTGGTCCCATCAGGCCTACTCTGAGGTGGACTGGGGACTGGATGGTTTCATTGCGACTGTCACGCCATTTTGCTGCAGAGATTGGATTAGGAAAAAAACAAAAGAAGAAATATGGACTGGTTGATGGCCTTCTCACCAGTATGAAATAGCCATACTGCATGAGCTCCGGAGCTGTGCTGTCAGTTTCAATGTTGGCAAGTTGTTGAGGCAGACAATAACTTTCAGTGCAGAGAGGCGATTCGGCCTGCCTCTAGTGAAGCCAACTAGACGACAGAAGGTCCAGGCACCACCACTAGGGTGGCCAGGCTTGGATGATCATAATCATCAATGTCACTGTGTATTTTTATTTACATTTTGCATTCATTGAAGAACCCGGTTGTCATTTTCAACAGAAATTACTTGCAAAGTAGGCAATAACAGAGCAGAGGTAGTCCTTGGGTAAGGAGCCTATGTATAAAAGCATTGCTTGAGTGAAGTGTACCTGGTGGTGAGCGGGTAAGAGTGACAGCATATACCAGGGAAAGGAACTGGAGGACATACAATTTTAAAACAATGACAGCGTGAGGCCAGTATTTACACATTTACAAATTACAGAGTGGTCCTGAGGGCATAACAGAGGTGGGTCGGTTGGTTTCTTTGACTGAGATGGTGTAAGGGTTTTGGGGTCTCCTCCCATTGTTGCCAGCAGGAGCTTGAGACAATTTTGAGGAGTTCCACTGAAGAGATGATTTCAGTGGTCAGGGGGTGGGGGTCCATTCCAGTGGTGTGGCGCAAGTAAGGAGGGGTGAAATCTGGAACATGCACTGGGGTATAGGGGACTGAAGAGATGAGCTGAGAATTCAGGAGGGAGGGTGCATTTAGATTAAGTCAGAAAGGTGGTGGGGGCAATGGATGGATTTATAGACTAGAAGATGGAATTTCAACGATTTCTCATGACGAGCCAACTAGCGTGATGACCGATAGAGGAATATCTGGGAAGCATGAAAGGGTGCGTCTCATATCACAAAACTGAGGATCAGAGAAGGCTGGTAGACTAAGAAGTAGGCTTGTACAGTAGTCCAGTTGTCAAAGCAAGGAGTAGCGATAACTTTGAGTTGAATTGTGTGTCATGTGTGGGCAGGTGTATAGGTAATTGAGTCTGGCTACGCAGCCAGTGACTGATGAACAGGAACAGTTTAAAGTCACTGTCAAAGAGAACCCCAGAGTTGTGAACCCAGGGGGGAAGGAGGTCAGGGGCTAGGGGTGGAGGATTAGAGAGAAGAGAGTGGGGGTAGTGCTGGAGGTAGCAAAGAAAGAGGACTTCCCTCTTTGAGTCAAGCATGAGTAAGAGTGGGGACATCCAGTGGTGGCTGGTTATGCATTTAGAGATTGCAGGGGTGAAGTAGATGATCGGAGAATAGGGTGAAGAGAAGCTGGCCTACAACTGATTCTTGAGAAACACCCTAAGGGAGGAGTGTATGGAGGAGGTGCTTGAGTCCCATAAGATTGAGAGGGAGCGGTCAGAGATGGGAGGACATGCACATGAGTATAGTGCTCTTGAAGTCAAGTAGGAAAAGAGTTTGAAGGAAGGAGGGCTGATCTTCAGTGTTGATTGTAGCCAAACGGTCTAGTACGACAAAAAAGGAAGCAATGAGAGAGTGGTGGACAGTTTTAAGAGAATTGGTGATGTGAATAGGAGCAAAATCATTTGAATATTTTGGGTGGAATCTAGAATGGAGAGGTGCAAAAAGTGTTTTCCCCTCAAAATACAAGGGTTTTAGAGTGGTATGGAAGGAGAGAACATCTTTGTAGAAAAAGGAATTGTTGGGGTCAGCACTTAGTTTCTTTAGCAGAGGCCTGACTGTGGCTGTTTTGTAACAGGCTGGGAAAATACCAGTTGAGAAAGAGGTTTGAGTAAGGCAAAGGTGAGCAGAGGTAACGGGTGCAAGTTCGTTCATTTCTGGTGCAAAGGCCTCAATTGGAGCACAGAATGGGCTGACAGAGTGAAAGATGGGTAGGCATGTGGAGGAGGAAAGATGGGAGGAAGGGAGAATGAGGGAGACCGTGGCAGAGGCAGGACAGTGGACTGGGTAGAGCCTGTACTGTGGTAATTTTAGTGAAGAAATACTAGGCAAAGTCATCCGGGGAGAGGAGGAAGAGCCTGGGGGGCTGGAGGGTCCTTGATAGTGTTGCATGAGCAGATCGAGGTAACATGATTAGTGTAATAGGGTGATTTGGCTGTATTGAACGAGTCAGTAGAGAGTCCTTGGTTTTGGCCAATGAGGAGCATTCGGGTATGGGGGCATGTTGGTCTTTACACCAACTACATAAACATCAACACATTGTTGTTCTCAGCAACCGGATGGCTTGGAAGATCCATGGTTGAGAATGCAGGTGGGGGAAATGCGTAGCGTAGTGATCATTGAAGGGGTGGACAGTTCAGAGTTGAAGTAAAGGCAATATCAATGGAGTGAGCAAGTGAAAGTGCTTGAAACAAGATGTTGACTTGGTTTGAGTGGGGGGGCCATGGAGTTGGGCTTCAAATTTTCAAATTATGTTTCTGATAGATTTGGAGAGGACAACGGGGGAGGAATAGACATGAAATTAATAAAAGTGGTGTTAGGGGCAAGGGGCCGCAATTGTGGAAGCAGAGGAGACCAGGGTGGATATGCTATCAAGAAAGCCGCCTTGGAAGATTATGTAGGTTGAATGGTCAGAAACTGAAGTCAAGTTGGAGATGTTGAGCAGAGACCGCTTTTAGTACTGGGGAGCCGAATAGCTCCTGAGGGGGCATCAGACTAAATGATTTATAGGCAATCCTCATTGGTGGTGAATGCACTCAGTTTAGTGTCCTAAATAGTTCTTCAAATTAGCACAAGCACAGCTTGGTGTTTGAGAGGAAAATATTTTAGAAATGATGTGCTGAAATGATGCATTTTGCAGCACAATATAAGAAAAATTGGGTAAAAAAAGACATACAATTTACAATTAGTTCTCTATGGAAAGACATTCTGTCACAACCCTCGTCCCAAACCCCCACTGGCAAGCCCATTGGACAGGTGGGATCTGGACTCTGGTCTCTAGGGCCTGGCAACCACTTCCTCCTGGGGCCAGGCCTGGCACCTATGGCGCCAGGCTCATACACCATGAAAGACATGTGTTCTGGAAACTACTATATTGAGACGGTCAGCCAACATGGAGGCATCCACATAGCTTGGTTCCTAGGAACCAAGCTATGGGGTCTAGTGTTTTGGGTGTGGTGGCCTAGGGACTACTTTACCTGGACTACTTTGTTGGGGCTATATAAACCACACCCGAGCAAGACAACACTCTTCACGTTACTTTGCAGCTTGCAACGTGACGCTCACCGTGTCCAGCTATACCCACGAGCCCCGGAGAAGCAGAACCTGCAGGAAGACAAAAGGAATACCGTTAGCAGCAGCATCTTACCTGCAATCCTCATCTTTATCTTCTCACAGCTCCTGTGAACAGCTTCCTCGAATCAGCATGCCTCCCGGACCGAACGACCTGAAAAAGGAAGGTAGAGACAACATTAAAGAAGGCATTAAATACATTGCAAATTAGAAACTGCTCAAAAGGCTTACCTGGCTGGTCGCCTCTCGGCTGGCATCACTCTGGAAATTCCACACACACTGGGAGAATACCGCGACCTACGAGAAAAGAAGGAAAACAGGTTAGCAAAGGCAAGACATCGCAGCGCTGCACATAGCGCTTACTTACCGCATTATAGCGCTCATTACGCGCCATCAGTTACCAGCAAGGCTCAACAAAGCCAGTTCGCCATGCTGAAGCTCTGCATATCTAAGGGAGAAAAGAGACATTATTAAACAAAGAAAGGCATGCAGGACTAACAGTACGAAAGAACAGCAATAAGACCTACCTGAAAGACATATAAACGGGCCGGCGTCAGTGAAGTAACTGGACCGCACACGCCCATGAACGACAACGCGCCCCTGCGAAGAAGGCAGGACGGAGAGCAACTACTTCTACCACAAGGTGAGGAGAGGGCCCAGAGGGGCTGAAATCATACGGGGTGGAGGGAGGATATTTATCTCGATCGGCCATTCTTGAAAACAGCCCTCCTGTATTTTCAGGCAGAACCTTCCCCACAGACCACATCTGGGAATCTGAGAAGTATACCAGCGAGCAGTCCGGCTTGGTGGCGTCCCCGTGGTAACACATTCTCTAGGTTCACCCCTGTTCCTCCAAAACCATCAAGGACCACAGACTCCCTGGCTCCTGCCCTGGCCGACTTCTGCAACCACTCCTTCGCCACTGGAGTCTTCCCATCTCCCTTGAAGCACTCCCTTGTGCACCCTCTTCTTTAGAAACCGTCGGCAGACCCCTCTTGCCCGACTATCGCCAAATCTCCAACACTCCTTTCCTGCTGGGCAAACTGCTGGCAAAGCTGGCCATCTCCCAGCATAATCTCCACACTGAATCTGTTGGTTGTCTTCATGACCATCAGTCTCGCTTTAGAGCTGCCAGAAGCACGGAAACTGCTCTCCTGAACATCCGTGAAGACCTGCTCTCCAACCTCGATTTTAACACCCTGTGTCCACATCTTGCTTGATCTTTCTTCTGCCTTTGACACGGTCAACCATGCCATCCTGCTGAAATGTCTCTGTGATAACCTGGGTACCACTGGTCAAGCCCTGGCGTGGCTGACTTCTTTCCTCTCTGTCCGACCCTACCAGGTCCAACTTGGGTCCTTCCTCTCTATCTTTTTCTCTACATGTGGTGTCCCCAGGGGGTCTAACCTCTCTCCCTGGCTGTTCAACCAATAACTGGCACTTCTTGCCCACCGCATTGTCACCCTCTGCCCCAACTTTCAATGCTATGCGGACAACACTCAGCTCATTTTCAGGCTACCTCTTCTCTGTCTCTCATCAGTGACCGTCTGCTATCCAGGAGGGTTATGCCGCCAATGACCTCTCCCTTAATGCCAGTAAGACAGATTCTCATCGGCACCCCCACTCGCTCCTTTCCTGTCACTCTCTGGCCGGCCTCTCTTGGCCCTCTTCCTGCTCCCACCTGCAAGGCTAAAAACCTGGGGGTCATCTTCAACTCCACACTCCTCTCCTCACATCTGACGTCTCCAAGAAGTCACACTACCAGCTGCACCTCCTCAGAGGTATTCTTCTTTTCCTATCCTTCCCCCCCAGAAGCTCACTGTCTCTAGACCTCTGGTTCTCTCTAGGCTGGACTATTGCAACAGCCTCTTTCTAAATCTGCCTGCCTCTACTGTACCCCTCTGCAACTCATCCAGAACAGGACTGCAAGACTTGTCCTTGGCCTGAAGCCCAGGGATCGTATCTCTCCAGGACTGAAATCTCTGAACTGGCTCCCAGTGGCTGCGAGGATCAAGTTCAAAACCCTCTGCATTGTCCACAAGCCTACTGGGGCCTCAATACCTTCAACTCTCTCTTCCTAAATATCTTCCTTCTCAAGCTCTTCGCTCATCTGCCTCCAACTCCCTCAGGGTCAGTCACTTCTCCAAGCAACGAGTTGGTGGTAGATCTCTTTCTTCGGCTGGTGCCTCCCTCTGGAACAGCCTCCCTGAAACTGGAGGAGAACCATCTCCGGTTCCGGAAGCAGCTCAAAACCCTTCTCTTTGCTTCTGCTTTTTCTCTTTCTCTCCCCTGCTGACCTCCTGGCTGAAACTGCACTGGTTACCTGGTCACCCTCTGATCTCAGGCCCAGGTCCCTCCCTCGCCAGTCTCACACCTATACTACCTGTACTGCCTGCCTGGCAACGCCCGCACGTTGGGACTGTTCTGTATCCCCAACAGTCCCACTACCAGCACTTGTACCTGATTTCTGCACTCACTTTTGCACTGCTATTTGATGGCCGTTACTTGTTGTTGTTGTTATTCTATTCCTATGTACTGCCCTCTCCCTTCCCCCTAGCCTCCCCCTCGCACTTTCTCCTTCCCCCATCCCATGCACGCGCGATCTGAATGACACTTTGGCCTAGTAGGATCATTGTCTGTCCTCCCTTCGTTTCCCCTCCCCTGCCTCGTCGCGCTTGAAACACTGGTGTATAGGCACATTACAAATGCCATATCATGAACAAAAAAATCCAGTAAATTTCCTGTTGCACGGCCAGTCATATCTCTGGTGAATATTTTCAGTGGAATAGCCTAAATGTTTCCTTAAATTTCTTGTGATGGAGCCCAAAAGAAATGAGAGGGATTGGAGAGCTGCAAATTTCCCAACCACAAGCAATTTTTTTTTTAAATCAAGTGTTTAAATGACACATTTTGCAGCATCATTTTGGAGAAAATAGGGTAAACAGCTGTACAATTGGTTCTCTAGGGAAAGATATATAAAAAAAAAGTAAATTAGTAAATTTCAGGATTCAGAGCCAGTTCTGTATTGCAATTATTTTCAGTGAAGGGGTCGAAATAATTCCTCAATTAGCACAAGCAGGGAGCCCAAAATAAAGAGGATTTGGTGGGGGGCAACCCTCTTGCGCATGAGAATTATTTGAAAATAATGTGTTGAAATGATACATTTTGCAGCACAATATTTGAAAAAAATGAAGTTAAAAACAATGCAATTTAAAGTTGGTACTCTAGAACATGAAAAAATCCACTAAATGCCATGTCACCAACAGTACACCACACAAAAGCACTTTACATCATTTTCACGAGGCTGTGACCAATAGCTCCATTTGAGAGCAATGGCCACTGTAAAACACATGCATGAAGCTGTGTCTGCTATAATTTATTGAACACCAGGGTAAGAAATGTGCCGGAACAAGACTGAGCGCAGCTCTGGCACAGTTTGTCTTGCCTGAGCGCTGTTCCCTGCCCCTGAGCTCCAAACCCCACAGGCTAGCCCAAGACACTTCAACATATGTTCCCAAGCAGAGCTCTCACCCACAAGCAGCCATCACTTCAGGAAACTCAGGCACACAAAACTGGCAGTCTCTCCACACAGCGCATATGTTAACTTTCAAAGACTTCTATCCTGTTTACAAGCTGTTGGCATTGGTATATACGTCTTTCAATTTACAGATTTGTTTTTGTTAGGGCGAGTAGTGTGATAAATGAAAGGAGAAGAGAGCCCAACTACCATTACTTGCTCAAAGGTTTCTTGCCGATTTGCCATCAGATATAAGAATGCCTACAATTTTATATTTGAAATATGTTCTTAAAATGCTCTTTGCTTTTAAAGAGATCACTAGGCTTGGGTTCCTTGAAGTGAAAGGGTGTTCTGTGACCTCGATCGCACCGTGACCTCGGTCCCACCCACATACCCACACCCCTTCCCAAGGAGGGGGTTCCTAGCATACATTTCCACCATTTTCAGCACTGTATGCCAGTAATAGTAACTGAAAATCTCATGAAGCTGTTGTCACCTCCACACACCAACCCCTACCATACAAAAACATCCACGCACAAACACTCATGCTTAGACACACACATGCACACAGTGATGCATTGCTAATATACATGCATGCACACAGCTACATACTCACTCAACTACTCTTACATGCATGCACACACACCATGCATTCTATTCAAACACAAACATTTATACACATCATACCAAAACACACTTACCTTGGTCTTGGTTTCGTCAAGCAGCAGAGGGGGATGGGCAAAGCAGTAGCACCGGGTGCCAGGCTCCAGGAGGGATTGAATCCAGATGCGCAGCACAGACGTGTCCTAGAAGGACTACAACAAAGGTAGTGCGCGTTGGTGCAGCACCATTGGGCAACGTGGTTGCTCAGCAACCTTCAACAAGCATGGCGCCGCACAAGTCGTCATATGTGCCCATTTTTAAAGGAATTGAAAACATCAATTAATGTGCTCGGAGTGGAGCGCCAGCACTGCAGAGACTTGGAGGGAAACCCCTGCACCAGGGAGGAGCCAGAGTGGCAACAGACTCCCTGCTCCTCTCCTGGCTCTGCCCCTCATGTTGGGTCTTAGAGACACAGAGGTTGCAGGCACCCATTATGATGGCAGGGGCAGTAGCTGGGAGCGTTTCAATTAAGAGTTCAATATTAGAGAAGAGGTTGTGGGTGTCTTGTGGGTGGTAGAAAAGGATACTAAGAGGGGTGAAAGCAAGCAGTTGGACACAGGTGTGCTGTAAGGAAGGCAAGGTATCAAACAGTACGAAAGACAAGTGATCACAGTTGAAGTGTGTTTATTGAATTTCAATTTGGTTTGAAAAACGCCTATCTAAACCTAAATATGAGAGCAAGCTACAACCATCAAATAAGAACAGTCGTGGTGTCTTGTCAAAATAAAATGGCCTATACTAATAAACCTATTGCCAATCCTTACTTCTAAATACAAATAGTGTGGGAAACCATGTTATGCAAAAGAAATGTGTTCAAGAAATATGTCAGGATATTCAAGCCATTTGCTCCCCTTCCCCACGTTTTCAGCATGGGACACGGCGGCACACTCGAGCTTAGCACAGTCTCTGGCTTCTCTAGCACAAGGGTGCAGTTCAAAACTTCAACATCATGGCCTTCTGTGCCAAAGTCTCTTTGCCGTTCAAAGTCTCTGACTTCAGAGGGCCTGATGTGACAAACAAACATTCAAAAGTTCCTTTCGCATCAGTATTCTCATGTACAACTTCTTGGGTGATTCACTGTTCAGCCGGGGGCCCTCTGCCTGGCTCAGACTCACTTTAACATAAAGATTTCAATTGATCTCCCTCTGCCGGGCTCAAACCAACTTTGCCACATATGTTCTTTACTGTATCAACATCAAAGACTTTCGATGGGGCGCTGGGTTTTGCTTGACCCGTCGCAGGACCACTTCGATTCACAATTCTCTACAGCTCTTTCAGTTTTCAGCTTGATACCTTACAGAGACCTTCGAATGAGCACCCACGTGGTGCAGCACCACTCTGTCATAGGTATCGTATCTTCATTTCAAAGTTCAATCACTCATCAGCAGTTCAACTTAACTTTCGTCTTTTATCACACGTATTTCAAACAATGTTCGTTCCAGCACTCGCCATACAATGTTGCCACTTGCAACCTTGGCTACAACACAGACCGGTCTCCCCAACTCACCGGCTCTGTTAATTTCACTGACGCTGCTTTGTTCTTGAAGCCAAGGACAGTACCACGGCAGATAATCCTCCCCGCCTTGATTCTAGATGCAGGAGGGCCCGGTATCGCCGACACACAATACAGGATTCTTCAGCCTGTTTTCCTAGTCTTACACTTTCCAATTTCGAAGGCTCATGAAAGCAACAGTACCTTGTCGAAAAGGTCAAGGGAACTTCCCGCCTTGCAATCCCCTTCTATTTCGCCATCTTTCTCCTATTGTTAAACTGCCATCTTGGAACTGCTGTTTGCTCATGTGCTTTGCCTCGCTCAGAGTGTGCTCTCATGCTCCGCCTTTTATTCATGCGGGGAAGCTTAATGGAAGTCAGGTGTGTGTGATGTTCAGTAAATGCCTGACCATTGTATTGGGACACGTCAGGTATACGGCTCAGGTGTTAGTTTGTTGTCTCATAGCGGGCTGTCCGTGAGAAAGTGTGCGTGTTGTAAAGACGGTGGGAGGGGGTTGGAGTTCCTAAATATCCTACCTGGTAGGATGGGGTAAAGGTATTACAAGCATCTCACTGTCCGGTGTCCCACTCCCACAAGACCCTCACCCAGGTGATCCTCCCGCAGAAACTGGATCCAAAAGCAATGGCTGTGTCCTGGCCAACTGGATGACAGATCCCTGGGGACTAGTGGGTGAGACACCTTCTGGTTTGTCACTGTGCTCAAAGGAGGAGGGCTTGAAATCAAAGAGGAAAAAGGTGCTCATGTAGCCTTGCTAATCCAGACATGACCTGTGACAAATCAAAGGGATCCGTCACTTCTCCTCTAGGCGGAGCCTTTCCCTGTGAGACTAGGGAGGTGAGCCGGCTCCACAACACCCTCCATTAGGGGTAGAGGAAAGCAGGACCTCACGGGGAGAGACTTCTCTTTTGGGGATGAGGAACTCCCCAAGAAACATACCAATACCAATACCAATACCACCTCACAAAAAAATTCAGTGAACAAAGGTATGAAGAACATTCCAAAATACGTTGTCATCAAGAAACTCAGATTATTCGTTGGAATTAAACTTCTCTTGTAATAAGAGGATCAGGATCTGTGGAAGGATACACAGCAAAAAACAAACGGAAAAAGGACTGCGAGAATGCACCGGGGAGACCCATGGCAACATAATAAAAGGAGGCGGTGGAGAATGGGAAGTGAGAGAGAACCCATGAGTTACAAATTCGCTCATAGGGGTATGTGGAAGAAAAGCTGGACATGCAGTGTTCCATATCCGAGGGAGAAGAGAAACTCCAGGCACACAACATCAGGAATGAGAAAAGAAGAGAAACCGAGGTGGACGTGAGGCGTTCTTATCCCAGACGAAAGCTAAGTGGTGGCATGACCAAACCAGAGCAGTGGTGGACCAGTGGGGTCTGAATTACACCGACACAACTTCTGGGGAAGCTAAACGGAACATACTGGCAAACAAGATACCAGCAAGATTGTACATGAAACAGGAAAAAGGAACACCAGAAGAACTCAGAGAGGCCAACCTGACCAGAAGAAGAGAAGGCAGTAAACCTGTGACGTTTTCCCAGAGCATGAAAGGTAACCAGGAAAGCAGGAGACCCAGGACGGGAACTGAAAATCATTACTGCAATGCTCATATTCGTCCCTGTCGAAATAAGACATTGACATTGAATGAAAAGGAAGAATCATTACTGGAAAGTTCATACTCGTCCCAGTCGAGATAAAGTATTAGCATGCTATGCTAATTCTTACTCTGATGTTTACATAAAGTAGTCAAGGAGAAAAACTTGAGATATTACAAAATAAGAAACTTGGTGAAAAGGGAAAACCTGAAGAGCCCATTGAAACAGAGAATAGGGGCCAAGCCCAAAGTGAAATCGGAGACTGAAATAGATGTTGAGAACCCAGGAAGTAAAGGGGAAAGGCCCAAGTGTTGGATAACGTTACCTTGTGAAAGGAGAAGAATAAATGTAAGCAAAATAAGACAAGAAGAGAGCAAGGTGGAACAAAAGAGCACTTCCAAGAAAGGGAAGGTTGAAAACTTGAAGAGCCCAGTATCAGAACTGCATGAAGGACTAAAAGTAATTAACGAGAACTAATCGAGAATCGATTACTGAACTGAACTTGGTGAAGAACCAGCTTGCAGGAGAAGGGAGTCATTCTCCTGACATTGCCATTATGATAGTGGTAGGTTAGTTGGGACAGTGGACAGATTCTGATTTGGGACTCACTGACTAACACCATAGCTATTTTCATTAGCTAGAGGAAACCCTCAGCATAGGGATAGGTAGCCATGTATTCCTTTTATTGAATACAAATCATCATTGAGATGAAGCAGGAGCAGTGTTTAGTAGCTCATGAGGCCGAAACACATCTGTGTTGACAAGTTCTGAACATAGCAGTGTAACATATAGACACTGCTCACTAAGTCGAATGAGGAGGCAACTAGACTAAAATAGCCCAGAATTTAAGAGGAGGATGAATAACAAAATATATAACTAAAAATAAATGTAATGTTTTGCACTTTTACTCCTGTGTAGATGTGAACACTTAAATATTGTATTGTACACAGTTTTGTATAAATGTATTTTTAATGACTTTTTGATACATGAATTTGATCAAATAAAAAGAACACTTTGTATAGAGAAAAGTTAGCGAATCAAGGTCTATCCAACAAATCTGATCAGTGTGACCTTCATGTGTACTTGTGCGTTTGCAGGTTGCCAGACAGAAAGATATTTTCTTTCTGCGGGATGCTGTGTTCTTAGTAAATCAGTCAATTCCTTGGATATCAAGAACATTCTTCGTCTGAAGCAGAGAATCTTGCAGAGGGTTCTGTTTAGTAGTGTTCGAGTTGGATGCCCAGAGAGACCAGCAGAGTGTTGCCTCACTCACAGTCTAATGCCCTCCATATATATATTTTGGGGATTTATAAAGCGCCCAGCGGCCCGGAGGCATTGTGGCGCTCTTACAGAATGTTCACTTAACAGTTTTAGGACAGACATTACAAAGGCAGTTTAACAAAATCGATGACATTGTTAAAGTGCGTTCCGAGGTTACAGAGGAACAGAATTGGAGACAATGTGTTAAGCGTTCTAGTTGAATAGTTCATTCTTTAGCATTTTTCTGAACACTGAGGGATTCTTCGTTTCTTAACCTGCGCGGGAGGGTGTTCCAAGCTTTTGGGGCTAGAACTTCAAAGCTAGTGCCGCCAGCATACTTCACACATCCAATTTCTTTTTGACAAAATAGGCAATCAATGGAATGGCAACTCGGGTAATAAATGATACAAACAGCATGACTATTGGTTTTGCATTTTTACCTCACCAAGATACATTTATCAAAAAATGCCAGCATGCTCCCTAAAGAAATGGTGAAGGACTCCAAAATGAGGATAATGCAAGAAAATACAGCCACAGCATTTCAAAAATAGGCTCCATGTGTATCAGGGCACAAAAAATAGTGAAGACAAGCTTTTTGGGAGGAAATCAGTTGTAAGTGAAGAAGAATGTGCCGATAGATTATTGCTCTATAAAGAAGTAAAATAACTAAGGGCTCAACTGCTAATGCACAGTTACTTGTTTTCTGGATTATTTGGATTATTTTGTTTTAGGGGCATAGGGGCTGTGAAGAAGCAGCTTAAATGCTTCTTTATTGTGCTATCAATATCATATGGTAATTCACATTTGGTGCTAAACAGGTTGCATACCTACACCTACAGCCTGAGGAGTGATGTTAGGCTTAAGATCCACCTCTCCATGATATGGCGAGGAACAGTAGAATGTGAAGAAAGACTGAAGACAGCAACAGGAATGGAAAAGATATTGATGAAATATACTGCCAAATCAGGCAATGGAATATTCCAGTAACAGCGGCCATTGGTCTCAGAGACAGATAGTTGACAGTCCAGATGTCCTTCCGTCCCTCTAGGCAGTACCCGAGAGTTTCTGTAAGAAGGCTTGGTACTTCAGGAACCTGAAATCACACATTTAGTATTGTTTGCAGCATTATGCCCAAGGAGACCCTCAGTGATAACGCATTTACCCTCCCAGTATGGTGTATGGTTCAAGCAATACTGCCAAGAGCAGTGAGCAATTGGGAATGAGTCACCTCACCAGGATACCTGTAAAAATAAAAATGGACTCCCCTTCATAGTGGTGAAGATATTAAAGTCTTCCAGTGTATTACACTGAAAGACTATCCGCTATAGACAAAGATGTGCCAAGGTCTCACTTGTAGAGACCACCAAAGAGTATGTAAATTGGCGAGAAATGGTCATGTAGGCTCAATTACTTCAGAGACCAAAGTATGCAGATCAGATACCATGAATGGTCTGCGACAGGTAATGCAGAATCTAAATCCTGCGCGTTGGGACCAAGATACAAGAGTGAAGAAGAAAAACAAAAGGAAAAATGTATTTGAAAAGTGATAAAAGTCTTGCTTTGCTGCTCACTGATGTTCCTTTCCATTTAGTGGAGAGAAAAAGGACTGACCGACGAGGCCAGGAGCATTGGGCGGGGCTAAGGTGGGGTGTAGCCGCACCTCCAATAATTTTTTCAATTTTGGAACATGCTCTGGGCTTGTACCTTTAGGCGACTAGCTCTCATAAGTATGGCGGAAAAGGGTCAGAGCGCAGTAGAGCATGCATTCACCACATTTCTGCTAAGCATGGAACGTTAATTACCAGCTTCACAGACAAGGCTCAACGGCAGACCACTTCTTCTAGGAATCTCTCCACTGGAAAATACTCACCCTTACAATAGAGGTGATGACCAGAAACATGCACTGGCTCAGCACCTGGTTCTAAAAGCTGTGAAGAGGCCACTGTGGAAGCACCCGCCATGGATGACTTGGCGAGTCTGGGGGCCAATCAGAGCCACTCACTCAGTGATCACACTTTCAGGGGTAGCAAACAAGTGATCGATTACACATACACACCAAGGCTGGTGCCGCAGGTCCATATGCGCAGTGGTACACCGAGCTCCACAGACATTCAGAGAACTAAAGCCCGGCATGAATTGCAGACCAGGTCTAATCACAACCCAAACAGCAACTATAGAAGATCTCATGAGTTGGGGGCTTGCACCAAGCACACAACTGTAAACCACTACTGACCAGTGATTCAACTAGGCAGGTGGATTCCTGCTGGGGAGTCACTTGCTGGACTTGGGATATGATAAGACTAGTGCCAAGGTTGAGCTCAAACATTCTCCAACTGTCCTAATGGGGCATAAAGGAACTGGTAGGATTCTCCCACAGGGAGAGAAGGTGGGCTCACAGGGCCAGGGACAATCAGGGAATCCTAGGAAGAAGCAGCCAGTGAATCAGGGCAATTACTGTCCAAGCCACCCTATTATCCATATGTAAACAGGGTCAGAAATCCACTAGCTATGTGGGGTAAAGGACATTGTAGCAGTCTGCAACGAGTAAGAGAATGAGCAGGAGGAAGGGGCTAAGGTCTGTGGTGGTTAAACCAGAAGAGTCACTAGTGAGCAAGGCCAGCATGTAGGAGGTGGTAGATTCCAAGGAACCAAAGTGAGAAAGATGTCAAGTTAAGAGTGCAGGCAAGAGGAGGTGATCTGTGGAAGACCTGGACAGAGGCTGATAAAAAAGGTGGTTAAGCAAGTCAGAGGCTCTATAACCCCTTAAGATTGCTTGCGTCTGGCAGGAGAGCTTTACCCATTTATGGTGCTCTAGCTAGTCGAGGGCACTATATCACCTACAATTTGGAGAGTGAATGGGGCAATATATCCCAGGTCCAGCAAGAGTGAGGCCAGTCAGTGAGGGTTGGGGCTCAGACTAAAGTAGTAAGTAAGAAGCCCCACTTCCCCCCGTCCCCATCCCCAAGAACCCTAGAGTTAGCAACCAGGTAATGGGGGAAAATCCTATAAGGCACAATGGTGGTGTGGGGGAGGGAGCATAGATATCCAACTGAGTTGTCCCCAGTTGGGCAACAATCACCAAAGAACCCTAGGGAAGGAAGGGGAACCACGGCCCAACCCATAGTGGAGACCATCAAACCTTAGAAAACATGAAGTGTCCAAACAAGATCATCCCAGTGTCATGAGCGGCCTCAACAGCGAGTAGCGACCAGGGTCGTTGAGGACCAGACCCCGGCAAGGAAACAAAATGCTATAGGAAACTCACTCTCAGTGACTTTACTGGCCATTGTCTTGGGCGAGAGCAGTCTGGATCCTTGACTGCTAGACTAGGGCCCAGACCTTTTAGGACTCCAGACCAAAAGTCATTCTATAAGAGGGAACACACTGTACTGCTGCACTCATCATGACACCGACTGTGGAAACTTGTAGAGAAAACCCTATGTCCCACAGGAATTACTCCAACAAACTCTAGAAAAACAAAAACGCAGGCAAGGGGGAGGTGGAGAATCTCAAACCACAGGGTAGATCAGCATCAGATGCATTGTACAATGTTTCGGTCTCCAGGACAGCTGACCACTCAGAGAAGGAACTAGGCAGGCGAACCAGCAGGTGGAGGGAGCAGTTTATATTTTGTGATTTACCACCTTATTTCCCAGAGACTTTCTATGTCATTAGTGCCATTGTTAATACAACCCTATTTTTCTTTCAGTAAATGGTCAGAAACTAAGTCTAATCTCCGAGTGTTCTATCCCTTCCCATTTTTTACATGAAATGAATGATGGACTGGGTGTTAGAGAGATTTTGCTCAGGTCTTATTTCTAGGACCCCGATATATCAACCTACTGGAATCACAGGGTCTTTCAGAGTTATCCTGAATTTCCAAGTGGTAGTATGGTTGAGTAGTCAAAGCAACTCTTAGAAGGTGAAGGATATTTTACAGTAAACACCTTTGATGAAGGGACCACATACTAAAACTGAAAAACAATATTGTTTAGATTACATTTTGCAAAGTAACAATTGTAAATGGGTGAATAAAAGTAACTTTTCTATAAAGTTAAAATAAGAATATGCGACAAAACAGGGTTCAAAAAGTCAACAAAATCAAACTGAACTTTTATTTAGTGTCCCAAATGCAGTGTTCGTTTATAGCCCTAAGGAAGTCACTCCCTCAATGCAAGTCTTAAGGACAAGGTCTACACACAGGGCCACACAAAACAAAGGAGCCTGAAGAAGAAACATAGCAGAATGTTGGGAACCTCACGGAAGAGATCCTGACACTGAAGACGACTGACCATCATTCCAATACTAAATTGCAGAGAGGAGCTCTGATGTCAACAGCTGTAGAGGTTGTGGTTTCCAACAAGCTGGGCAAGGGCAGCAACAGAAGGGCATGGGCCCAAAGGGTGAGTTAGCAAATGTTTTCTTTTTTTGCTGCTTTTACAGCCTCAATTCTTTGAGGCCCCCCAAGTTTATTTGCTGGCCGATTTGGTTGTCCTGTACATGGTTAGGAAGTGATGTGTTTTTTCCAACTCGCCTGCCACTGCAAGCAATTACCTTGTCCAAGAACACAGACTAGGCCCGTGGTTATCAGTGCATGGGAACCGTGCCCCATTATATCTTTAATGTAGCACTAGTTGTCCCTATGGACACTAGTGAAAGGGTGGAAAGCCCCCCCCCCCTGCCTCCGCTGCATCTCTTTTTACCCTTTGTGGGTTTCCTCACCCAGGCAGTGTGTTCCATTCAGGCTGGCGGGAGAGTTAACCGTTTAAAATATTTGACTGGTGCAATGCTGCAGGGTTGCCTTTTATTCAATGTAGTGACCAAAATGGATACCTCCATGTTTAAGAGCTGTCCTTCATAAGTATTGACTTTACTTGGCCTTCTTCCTTGTGTGTGGTGGTATAAATGACATATGGTCTTTCTTAGGATTATGGGGCCAACAGATTGGCTCCAATCCAGAAGGCGTCATGATGCCTACCCCCAGGGACCCAGACCAAGTCCAGCAACCCCGGAAGGAGGCATCAAGTTATACTAAGCAAACTCAACAACCCCTGTTAGGGGCTATTTGGGTGCAGTCCTGGCGCCATAGGGCACCAGGCTCATAGATTAAAATTTACCTGATGCAGACCATGCTGCAAACTCACCTGATGCAGACCATGCTGCAAGAGCTCCAAGCCAAAGGAGGCTTGGAAGGGACTACTTTACCTAAGGGACTATTTTTTACTCGGGTGGGGCTGGGGAGGAATACTTACCTGGGACTACATTGGAGGCTATTTAAACCACGCCCGAAGAGCAGCACACGCTTCGTGTTATTCTGCATCCAGCAGCGTAACGCTCACCGTGCCTGCAAGTCTGCATCCAGTCTTCTGCCACGCCCGCCTCGAGCTCCTAGAAAAAGGGGAGAGAAGGAGAAAAAGGTTAGAACAAGAGCAATACCTTTGATCCTTACCTGAATTCCTGATCCATCACGCCTTCGAACTGGAAGAAAAGTTATTTTATGTGTGTCGCCTCGCCTGCAGCAGCGCCGCGCTGAACTCACTGGCCTTCGCAGCATCTTCACATTCCACCGCATCCTTCTGCATGCTCCCGCCGCACTCCGGCACCTAAGGGGGAGAAAAGAACAGCAAGGTGAGCCAGGGGAATACACAGAGGCAATATTAGTTACCCTCCATAGACTTACCTGATTTTACCACCGGGGGTACTATTCCTCTTCACGGGTCGGCGCAGCTTCCACTGCATCCTCGCCGAACCCTGGCCCTTAAGGGGAAACAAAAGGACCGCAAGGTGAAACAAAGGGACAAACAAGGGGAAACTTCCTCACCACAATAGACTTACCTGATTTTACCGCCAGAGGCATTATTCCCCGAGACTTCATATTTTCTCTCAGCGCCTGAATAAGGGAGAAAGCAACAGGTTACATATTGACATTTTATCAAACTGTGTTGGATAATACAAATCCTTACCGGAATATTACCGGTTGCCACGAGGAACTCTTCGCTAGGGTCAAGCTGCAACCTGCAAGGAATCGGACAAGAGTGAAAGTCAGACATTTGAACTCTTACGAACTACATACTTAGGGCGTCTTGCCGGGAATCTCAGAGTCAATATTGTTCTGGAACTCACCAATTCCTTCAAGCCAGTGAAGCAACTGGTTTTCAACGTGCCTCGGCGCTCAATGCAGGATGGAGAGCTCATCTTTCCAAACCATCAGGTGAGACTATAAGAGGGGACATCAAAGGTGATCAGTGGGGAGAACAGCGGGAGTGGGGGAGGGTTAACGCTCAACTCCACAGGTGGTTAATTCCCTTTCTCCATTTGCAGAAGAATATTCCTACGGGCCAAGCAAACTAAGCTAGGTGGGCCAGTCCAGTCCGTCATCTCGGCACTACGCGTCACATTGGTGGAGGCCGCAGCTGTCCAGTTCGGATCTACGCCCCTGTGGGAGCCAGGTGAGCGTAACATAAGGTCTGTACTTCTTGAGTGAGGGGACACCACCATGTGTCCAAAACAGAGCAAGTCTTCATTGTTCATCATCGAAGGACATCTTTACTTTCCGATCTGCTGCTATCAGCCAATAGACAAAGTTGGCCTCCTGTTCCTTTGCCCTCCATTGTTGCCTGAATACCCCAACTGGTCATTCAGAGATTGCTTTTTGCCTGTAGCATATTCTGGCCTTCTTTGCTGTTGTGTAACTTCAAGTGAGGGTGATCTTCACTGGGATCCAGAAGTCTGGCTCCCGTTACCACCTGGAACTTTGGGTTCACAAGCATAGAATGGAACTGACAAGCCAGAGCCATTCCTGACACCTGAACTCCCCTCTGCACCGTAAGCCCCATGCTTTCTTCACAGCAGATGTCAGCATGAGTAGTGTCCCCAACTATTCTGATGAACATGGAGTTGCCGATATTCCTCGAGGGCACCGAAGGCTACCTTGTATAAACGTTTTCCTCAGGACCTCTGACAGATGCATTGTCCTTAGGGTGCAATGTCCTTACCTACAGCTACCATGCTCCTACTCTTTGGTGGTGAAACCTGTATGTAGGAATCTCACGTGGGGTCCATCAGACTCTCCAGATAGGTGGCTGCCCTCTTTTCAGGAACGCACAAGTACATGCAAGTACATAACGTGAATAGAGAGCTTATTGGGACTGTGGGACTTGCGCTAGTATGTGCGTTGCTTCCTTTTTTTTTTGTTTTTCCCAAAAAAAATATTGCCATTTCTTTAAACATGAAACATCGGGACTCGGAGTCCCTTTTCACCCCCCTTCCCGCCCCCCACCGGTTGTCGTCCATGCTGTCCTTCTGCGTGCCCTTGGTGTTTCGATCTTAGCCTGTGAACATGTCGAGAATACGTATGTTATCAGGGCACCATTGGAGCATGTAGTCACTGTGCAGGTATTCAATGGCATCTCCCCAGTCTGTAGCGAAGCGCTGCCTGTCCCCTTGGAGGTTATATGTGATTCTCTCCATTGCTACATAGGTCCATATCCTGTGGAGCCATTCTTGTGTGGTTGGAGGGGTATTTTGCTTCCATTTTTGCGCAATTGCTAGCCACGCAGCTATTGGGAAGCCCATAAAGTTCCGTTTTTGCATCTTGGTGAGAGTCATATCTCGGGGGCCCACAGGCCACACATCCATATTTCTTCTCCTAGGTTATCAGTATCCTTAAACAGTTCTTGCATTTGCTTTCTCACTTCCGACCAGAAGTGTTGTAGTTCTTTACAGTCCCAC
Organism: Ambystoma mexicanum; assembly: GCF_040938575.1. Lineage (NCBI taxonomy): Eukaryota > Metazoa > Chordata > Amphibia > Caudata > Ambystomatidae > Ambystoma > Ambystoma mexicanum. The sequence continues at coordinate 1,203,697,335 of NC_090923.1, read as the reverse complement.
CATATGTGGCTCCATGTTCCCATAGTGTTGCATCCCCTCCAACATTTCCCTTGTTCTGTCGGGAACATTTTGTGTAACCTTTCCAGGGTAAAATGCCATTGGATCATCACTTTGGTCCATGCTTCTCTCGTTTGTATAGCTCGTGTCCATTTTGGGATTATTAGCCAGAGGTATGTCCATTGTTCCCTCGCGATTTGTTTCCCTAGCGTGATTTCCCAGTTTTTCATGTAGTGCCATGTTATATTTTCTTCCTGGGCGTTTATGAATTTGTATAGGGTAGATACGAATTTCCTTTCTCCCGTCTGGGTCAACATGCATGTCTCAAATGGCCTGAGATCCCTTGTCAATGCCTTGGTAATTCTTGGCGTTGTGTGCCAATGAATGATTTGTTCATACTGGAACCTATCCTTTTCCGTGAGGCCCAGCAAATCCTGGCAATCTGCTGTCCATCGAACATGTCTCCCACTTTTGTGCAGTCCGCGTCTCGCCATTTCTGGAATGCACCTTTTTCCGCACCTGGGAGGAAGTCTGGATTGTCAAACATTGGTATGAATGGGGCTGGGTCTATCGTGAGCGTTTCTTTCTTGGTTGCTTTGTCCCAAATTTCCATGGTGGAGCTCATAACTTCACTTACTTTGATGTTTTGATGTCTGTGCTCGGGTTTCCTCCAAAGGAGGTGACACAGTTTTGATCTTGCTACTGCTCTATCCTGTGCTTTCCACCATTTTTCTGATGTGTGTGTAATCCATTCGTTTAGGACCCATAGTTGAGCCGCCTCGTAGTATTTCCTAAAGTGGGGGAGCACCATGCCTCCATCTGCTTTATGCGCTGCGAGTACCTGTTGTGACAGTCTTGGTGTCTTACTTTGCCATATATATTTTGTTGTTATTTTGGTGAGTGTCTTGAAAAAGGTCGTCGGTATTCGAATTGACTGTAATGCTGCCCCACCAAGAGATTGTCAACGGGTTCCATCGGTCCAGGTCTCTTTTTACGTCATCTAAGAGTTTCGTATAGTTCCCCTTGTAGAGGTTTTTTATGGTTGGTGTCAGTGTCACTCCAAGGTATCTCACGCCTTCATCTGCCGTTTGTAGTTGTAGGTCTTTTGTTTTCTCGTAGATCTCCTTTATCTCTCCCGCCAGGGCCATTACCGACGATTTCTGTTTATTTATATTAAGTCCGGATATTGATCCATATTCTTCCAACTGCTGAATAAGTAGGGGGAGGGTCTTGATTGGTTAGGGTCATCATCATATCATCTGCGTAAGCGGCTGTCTTGTGCATTTGGCCTCCCATTTCTATGCCCTTTATGTCTGGGGCCGCTCTGATCTTTGCCAGGAAGGGTTTGAGAAAAATTTCGTACAGTAGTGGTGACAGGGGGCACCCCCGCTTGGTGCCCCTTCCTATTTTGATAGGGTCCGACAATTCCCCGTTGACTGCGATCCTGGCCGTTGGTGAGTTGTAGTTGGCCCCGATCATCTTTATGAAATCATTACCTACGCCCATTTTCCATAGTATCGCGAATAGCATGGTCCATTCTACCTGGTCGAATGCTTTTTCTGCATCAATCAATATTATTGCTGATGGGATTTTCATGATTCCCGTTTTCTCTATGAGGTGTACTATTCGCCTGATGTTGTCATCGGTTTTCCTGTTGGGGATGAACCCTGATTGTTCTTGGTGAATCAGCTTGGGGAGCAGGGGTGCTAGCCTGTTGGCAATTACTTTTGTGTAGAGTTTGGCATCAACGTTGATTAGGGATATTGGGCGGTATGAGCTCAGATTTTCCAGATCTTTCCCTTTTTTGTGGAAGACTAGTATCTTTGCCTCATTCATGGAGGCAGCGATGTTGTTTGAATTCTTGAAAGTGTTGAATAGGTTGGTTAGATAGGGAGTTAAAATTTCCGCAAATGTTTTGTAGAAAACCGCCGTAAAGCCATCCGGTCCTGGAGTTTTATTCTTGGGAAAATCCCTTATTGCTTTTGTGACCTCTTCCATCGTTATTGGATGATCCAGGGCTGCTTTTTCAGCTGGGGTTACTGTAGGAATCGATATATCTTTTAGGTATGCCTCCTGTTCCTTTTCGTTTGGGTGCTGTGAGGTGTACAGGTTCTGATAGAAGTCTAGGAATATTTCTTTGATATCTTTCGATTGAGTTTTCTTTTCTCCCTGTCCGTCTTTCAGGGAGTGCACCATTTGATCTTGCCTTCTGCCTTTTAGTTGTCTTGTTAGCAATTTGTCTGCTTTATTTGATTTCATCACGTACCAGTGTTTTGTGTGCAGCAGTTGGGTTTCTGCTCTTTTGGTCCTGATCAGGTCTAGCTGGCTCTGGATGTGGCGAAATGCCCTCTTTATTTTCCTGGAGGTATTCTTTGTCATTTCTTCTCTTATTTCTTCCAGCTTTTTCCCCAGTTCGTCTTGTACGAGAGCTTGTCTTTTTGTGCTTTCAGCGCTATTATTTGTCCCCTGATCACCGCTTTGAAGGCTTCCCATATAGTGCTTTGGGAGACGTCCGGGGTGTTCTGCACAGAGTAGTCCTTTATCTTTTCTCCAATTGTTTCTTTGGCCACCATCTCCATAGGCCTGATAGTTTCTGGAATTTGGGAAGTATGATCCATAGCGGGGCATGGTCTGATAGTGAAATCTGGCCTTTTTCTATGTCCTGGATTTGTCCCACCAGGGCTCCTGTGGCCCATATGTAGTCGATCCTGGAGCTTGAGTCATGTACGTGTGAGTGGTACGTGTATCCTTTTGTTGTGCCTCTGAGTCTCTGCCACATGTCTTCAAGTGCCATATTCTGCATTGTCTGTTTAAGCGCTGGTGAAGGCGTTCCCTGTTGGGAATTTTTGGGATTCAATCGGTCTTCTGTCTGGTTCCAAGCTAGGTTGAAATCTCCAGTCAGGATAACTTCCCCTTCCGCAAAGTTTTCCAATTTGTTGATCATGTCTTTGATAAAGCCCTCCTGGCCCGTGTTTGGAGCGTAAAGGGTTGCTAGAGTTAGATGGCTATTGTCTATCTGAACCTTCGCAAAGATGTAGCGGCCATTTTTGTCAGCCATTGACGCTTTGATTTGGACCTTCAGGTGGTTAGCGAATGCTATCAGCACCCCTTTTCTTTTCTCTTCATCATTGGATTGGATAATATTGTAGTAGCCTCTTATCCGTTTAAGGCCTTTCCTCTTTTTCTGTATGCGTGTTTCTTGGAGCGTTATTATGTCAAACTTCTCTCGGTGCAAGAAGTGTTCCGTTTTTTTTTCTTTTCACTGGTGTGTTCAGGCCTCTAATATTGAACGTTAGAATTTTTAGGCCCATTCTCTCCTGTGTGACTGGTGTTTCTTCTTCGATTCATCTTGTGGGTCGCCCTTGTATGCATTTGAACCGGTGGTTAACTCTTTTCCCCTCCAAACTTTCCCCTCAACTCCCCTTCCTCCCCCCTCCCTCCTTCGCACCCCAACTTTGATCCTGAGGAGGCCTCTGGGCCCTATGGTTGCACCGGCGTTGTGCCTTTGCTCCATGCCCTCTAACATCTCAGGTTTAAAAGTTTGCAGGGGTTCCTAAACCCTGCTTGTGGTGCAGATTCCTAAGCCGTCCCTTGGCTCTGCCGCACCTTCATGTGAGCACCTGCCCAGTCTGTAGCATTTGTGTGTTTGTTACCTCTCCCTCCATCTGTTCTTGCGTAGTGGTTCATTTTTGTGCATGTTTAGTTTTTCACTGGTTTACAGGATTGTAGTCTTGTTCTTTGCTTTTCTGTTTGCCACCCCCTCGGCTCCCTCTTTTGTCTTGGGGATTCACTTTTATTTGGGGGCTCTGTCTCTTGTTCCTGGCACCCCAGTATCTTGAGGCCTTCCTCGCTCGCAGTGATTCGGTATGGTCTTTCTTCCCATGTGAAAAGGAGGCCAAAAGGGAATGTCCATTTATATCGGATCTGTTTTTCGGTTAGGAATTTCGTTACCTGGCTCATTTCTCTTCTCTTTCTGAGCGTTGACTGCACTAAGTCTTGGAACAGGAGTATTTCTTTTCCATTCATTCTTATTTGCTCCAAGGTCCTGGCCTTCCTTAAGATTTGTTCCTTTTGTACGTATTGTGTCATGGCCACTAGAACATCTCTTGGGCGGGTTCCAGGTTCCCCTGCTCTTCGAGGGCCTACTCTGTGTATTCTGTCGATGACGATTTCTTCTCCGGAGCAGTCCTTTAAAATGTCTTGGAAGACTTGTTGTACTGCTGTACGAAGGTCTCTATCCTCCACGGTTTCCGGCATATTTTTTATTCTTATGTTTGATCTTCTGGATCTGTTTTCTAGGTCTTCGCATTGTGATTCGAGCTCCATTGGCAATCTAGCAAGGCGGTCTTGTGCTTCTGAATATTGGAGAACTTCCTCATCCATATTCTGGACCATCCTTTCCAGGTTATCTGTCCTTTCCTCAAGGTTTTCTATGTCTTTCTTCAGTTCATGGACCGCTTGTTTCAATTCCCCCTTCATGTTTTCAAACTGCGTCTGGGCAGAGGATATAAACTGGTCCTGGAATTCCTTAAACCAGGTTTTCATGTCGTCTCTCGAGGCCATTTCTGTGTCTTTTCTGTTTTGATGGGTCTCCCCCCCTTGCTTTTCTGTTTGTTTGGCTGCTTGTGTCTGAGTTTCCTATTCCCCAGATTTGGGTCAGATCTTGGGCCTGTTTGGGTCCGCTTTTGTTTGCCACGGAGGCCTGTAATCTTAGTGTTGCCCTGGATTTTGACATGTGTGTGCATTTTTACTGGCTGGGCATTTTATTGTTGTTTGTTCGCTTTAGGTCTTAGAGTTCTATCGAGTGTTCAAGGTGGTCCGACTGTCTTCAACCCTTGGTAGGGTCCTACCGCGCAATATCTGTTCGGGTTTCTGTGGTCACTCTCTCTGGCCTCGAGTGATGGAAATTCCCTTGTTTCGCGCACTTTTATTGGGGATAGCTGTTTCTCCAGGGATTTTCCCTCTGTCTCCCCTCTCGTGTGTTTTCGTTTCCCTCTGCCGTGTCGCTCGCTATCCCCTGCGGTATCTCCTGCCAGGGGCCCCCTTGTCTGCGGGTCCGTCACTTGAAATATCTATCGGGCTCCCCCTGGCCCACCGTGAGGTGCTTGCCCCGAGTCTCTGGGGTGTGCTGGGTTGGCTTCCTGTAGTGGCCCACCGCCTCCTCTGATTTTTTCAATGGGGGGGATGGGCATGCGGCCCCCTCCCCTGAGCTTGTCCTGTGTTTGCTCGGGGAATGTTTTTCCCCTCTCCTGCTTATTCCCCCGATAGTGACCCGGGGTCGCTATTGCTGCCCGTGTGGGGAGTGGGACCCTTCCTGCCGCTCCCGATGGCTCTCCCCAGCCTCGTACCTGTGCTCCATGGTTACCGCTGATCTGCTGGGCTCTGCGATTTTCTTCGCCTCAGTTCCGATCCGCCGCCTTCCCCTCTGGTCTCCGACCGGGATTCGTGTGGAGAGCGTCTGCTTCTACTGGCCTGCGGCTTCTCCCCTCCGGGCCTCTCCATCGGCTGCTACCTCTCCGCAGGCTCGGCGCTTGTTCCGGGCCCGGCCTCCACCTCTTCGGCTCGTACCGCCTGGTTGGCACCTGCCTTCTGTCCGCTCTTCTCCCGCTGGGGGGTTCTTGATGGCGAGAAGCGTGCCCGCTGCTCTGTCGGGGTCAGCTTCCTGCGACCCGGTCCGCTTCCTGTCTCTGCCTGGCTTGTTGGCTGGGCCGGAGGCGCCCCCTGTGGTTCGGCTCTTCTCTGAATTGCCTTGCTGTAGAGCGGGCTGCTCTGGGGCGGATCGTCGGCGCTGATCCGTCTTGTTCTGGCGGGATCGCACAGGGGTCTCGTCTCCTCTTCTTCATTTCTCCACCTTCCGTAAGTGGCAGAGGGTGGGTACTCTTCACTGGGCACGGTGTATGCTTAGCTTGTAGGCTTACATTGTTGCGGCCCGAGCTGTGGGACAGAGCTACGCTCACGCACATCTACCCAGCTCGGCCGCCATCTTGGAATCGTTGCTTCCTTCTTTGTGTTGCCTGCCGCCCGTCAGGAAGATGTCAGGGGGACAAACCTCCTAAAGTCCCAGTGTTTGCAAAGGATGTTCTGGGTGTCTAAGATCCAATACCTTGTAGTTAGGCGTTGGACAGTGGTTCCTTTTTATCAAATAAGTATCAATTTCCACACACGATATGTGTTTGCAACACTTGTTGGTTTATTTCTCTTTCAGTGATTCAAACATGGACTGTCACTCCTGTGTGAAACATATTTTTTGCTTTATTTTGGCATGTGGTACATAGTATGTTGTATACTTTTTATTCCATGAGTGTCGACACGCGTTTCAACCCATGAGGTTTTTCTCAAGGCAATTGTAGAATGAGTGTGTTTCCGGATGGTTGGAAAAGTATCTCCTTATTCAGCAAGAGTCTAGGGTGGTATCTCTTTCCCTCGGGTGTGGGTCCTTGTGGTCTCTAGGTCTCGCGGTGATCGCTCACTGCAATTACATGCTTACAAAACATGTTACTATAACCCCATCTTACCTATAGGCCTATCCTATGGGGAACCTTTCTATCATTACACTTAAACTCCAAGTAACCGAAATAAAAGACTTCAAGTGAACATTTGATCAGAAAACAGAGTTTGAGATGTTAGTGCCTTCCATTTTCGTTAAAGCCTGTGATATGTTTCTAATCTAATTGTTCTCTGGAGGATAGTTCAGCAAGACAACACAGAGCAACACAGGTTCGATACCTGGGTCCGCGTTTAGAAGCCTCCAGGTATTAATCAGGTTATAAATAACCAATTATAAATAATATTTACTTTCCTTGCCCACATGAAACTGCTATAGTAACAATTTGCATTGACAAGAGTAAAATTTTGTCTAGTTAAAAGTGTGGCTGCTGTACACTGACTTTAATGCACATATATTGGAAATAAAAATAGGGTATATTTTCAGTGTTTACCTTCCCTTGCTATCATTTGTGTGTCCGATGTTTACCGGATAGCATACTCCTCCACGCCTTACAGCTCAGGCACGTTTACAAGAGACAGTTTGGGCAAACTTGGTGGAAACCCTGCAGGTCTATTAAAATGGTGCGCTCTTTAAAACCCCACAAATGTAATGGTGTAGAAAACCTTCCAAATGGAATGCACCAACCCTTCCCCACACCTGTGCAGGAAGAGATGCGGTCAAAGCAAGTGTCCCAGAGTGGAACCGAAGACGAGACTGCAGAGGGGTAGCTGGAGGTGAAGCCAGAGATTTCAGTTCTTTCCTTGATGAGCAAGCTCAGCAATTATTGACCCTGCAATCAGAAGAGGGGAACACGGACTTCAGGCAGACCCCACGGTCCTGAAAAATTAAGAGGCTACAGCGTGGTGTCCCAGCACAGCAGCAAGTGAGTTTACAGCTGCCTATTGGATGGGCTAGATCAGCAAAAGAAGAGTCGCGCCACCAAAGATTCAAAAAAAGACTTCAGGTGAAATTAAGGAACCCCACAGATACAGGATAATGAGCAGGTTTTATAGCAGCTTCGGGCCACAGCCTGCACAATAAGAGATCCCAGAGAGAGAAAAAAAAGCACAGCATAACATCACTGGAGGTCTGCCCAGTGGGTGGACAGTACCAGGGTTCTGCTATATGATTTAATCATTGAATCAAGTGTTCAGCAGCAACCACACCAGGCCTCTTGAAGGGTGCAGTGCTTGTATTATGGGGTCAATAGGCACAGGCGAGACCTCGAGGAATGGATTAAGCTGGTCACCCTTCATGTATGGAAAGGAGTGCTGCAGTGTGTTCCTTATGGTCACAAGCCACGCAATAAATCACTGTTGGGATTGTCAGAATCCAGGGAATGCTGAAGAGCATTTTCCAGTCTTCAGGCAAGTAATTCTTGCTGTTGCTTTGGGATCAAATCCAACTTTTATGGGCATCTTCCTGAGTAATAACTGGGAGGGTGGATTCCAAGATAATCCCAAACATTTCCAACACTGAAGCACACCCATTCAAGTTCCTTTCCGAGTCCCGAACCCAAGAACTCATCAGAAATAATCCTATACAGTAACTAAAAGGTTCCACCCAATCACACAAGGGCAACAACGTACATCTCTTGGATCCTAGATTTACAAACTAGAGACATATTTTGAGCACAGATGAATGACAAACGATTGTAGAGAGTCAAAGTGGCAATAACATGTGCAGCCACCACTTTAAGATACACTGCCACCAACTAGAACAACTGTCTGGACATGGTTCATTGCCTTGGGGAAATATGGTGTACCGTGGCAGAAGCCCCACATTAGGGAGCTATTAAGGCTAAAAAAAGAGCCGCATACAAAAAAGTTGCGTCCTCAACAAGAAATGGATTTGGCCAACTGGGGAAAAGTAGTTTGAAGCATCATAAAAATTAGCAAACGTTCCAGAGGAATCACAAACATAGGCAACATGTGATTCCTCCAACCCCCTGCCCAACACTAGGTTGAAGTGACGAATCAAGGACATTCGTCCATTCTCCCCAAGGGGAGCCCCCTCCATGAGACTAGGGAGGTGAGCCTGCTATGCAACACACACCCTAGGGGTCAAGGCAAGTGGGACCTCATGGGGAGGGACTCCCCCTTAGGGGACAAGGACTCCCGTTCCTGTGAGGATCTTCCCAAAGCTTTTCACACCATGGCCTATAGAGATACTCTACAATGCCAGAGACTGTTAAACATCAGGACTGGGATAAAAACACTTGATAGACATTATTGTTATACAGCAAAGGAACATGTCCCTTTACATCCAAATATCCAATCCACTGGGATATGTTGAATAATGTATACTCGGCACCCGAGGAGAGAGGAACGCATACGCTCTGAGCTGAACAACACCCAGAGAAGGCAGAAACCAGTAAGCCTGCAAGTTTCAAACTCACCCAATACAAGCGGGACGCCAGAGCTACAGCGAGTCACCAGAGAGAGAGAAACCGGGGTATCAGAGGCTTGGAGGAAGGTGGTGGCGAGACCACAAAGGATCCGTGGTAGACAGCCAGTACACAAACCATCGCTGATACCACTGCATGCATCTTTCAGCAAGGTGGCCAGTCCACTCGTCAGACACAGAGAAGAAGAGGAAATCCGAGCGAGAGAAAGCAGACAGATAAGTCGACAGTAGAAAGAAACCAGAGAAAAAGTTCCCAAGGTAGCAGGCTCACGAGGTCATTCTCCTTCACACCCAAAGGTAATGGGGAGAAGAGGAATACTGGGAGGCCCCAAAGGAATCATTATGCCATTCAATCCACTCATCTCAGTGGAAGTAATGAGAACAGTTAAATCTACAGTGTTATGGTACAGGGTAAAGGATTACTCAAGAGTTGAATATTGAAAGAGAGGAACAGTGGATAACAATAACCTTGGAAAAGGGGAAAGACACTGAACTTTCTGTGCAAGAAGCATGTAAGAGAAGAGAGAAGAGAATATTATGAGCCAAATTTCAAAGGAACTATACCATTGAATCAAATACAGAATCAAACAGACCAGAACAAGTTGAACTATAATCCCCAGGAGTGAAAGCCTATCAGAGGAATAGTAATTTTCACGAAGGATATGCTGAAACCAGCTGGCCGGAAAGTAGTTATTATAAAAAAGATCCCCAAAGTGGATTCCAAAGAAGCCTACAGAGAAAAAGGCAATGACCAATAAAAGGATTAGAGACTGATCCAAGAAATCACAAGAGACTATTTAAGGATTATGTATTAATCAAGAAACCTACAGACTGATACTAGAAGTATCCACCAGTGAAGGGAGTAATCCTCCTTGCTTACATTAGTTTTCACACTGGTAGGGTCAGTTAGGTTAGCTTTAGACAGTGGACATATGCCTTTGGGCATCAACATATGACGGACTAGCACATTAGTAATATAGGCAGGGACCACCCGTAGTAATAGGGAAAGTTAGGTCTTACAATATTACTTTAATATTGTATAAAAATGTACTAAAGGTTCTGGCTCACACAGTTTACACTGCTAATTCAGGGAAGGCATGGTATCAACATGAAACACAGACACAATAGATGCAAGTTTCAAAATTGTTTATTTTGTATTTGGTAAGGTTGGGAGAATTCCTAACTGGCCCCAACTCTAGAATGGGAGTAATCTCGACAATTCAACAAACATATCCAAGTCAGTCTAGTCAAAATAAAAAGGCCTAGACTAAAAAAAAAAAAAAAAAAAAGAAAATAAAAAGAACCCTGCCCTCTTTCTCAAATTACAAATGTGTAAAGAGGATATCAAAAGGTAACAACTCCCTTCCCCACGTTCAGAAGCACAGTCTCGAGAGTTTCTTAAAAGGATATGTGGTTGGCACAGTTCTATCAATCTGGCACACTTTGGCTTACTGGTACAATTCAACAGATCAGGCTTGGGCTCCAAGCTTTTGACAGTTCAACAAATTCTTGAGGCTTCGCCCGCCTTGCCACAAATACACAATTCAAGACTTGACTTTAATTTACCACAGTTCACCACAGGCTTCCCTCTGTTGGGTTCGAACCACTCTTTCTTTTCACACTTTTGTAATTTCACTTCTCACATGGGTTTCCCTCCATTGGGCTCAAACACTCTTCTCTCTTTGTGGGATTTCCTTCCCCAGGTTTCGTTTCATACACTTTACCTTACTTTACTTTTACTGTCAAAGACTTTCGAAACTGCACGGATTTCACATAGACCTCTGCAACCTCTCTTTAAAATATTTGAAAATCTTTATCAACTAAACACCAATGCTTCTTGGTACTTGTAGTTTCTTGGAATTATCATTTCTTTACTTTGCCCTCTTGGTGCATTTAAAGTTCATATACTTCGGTTTTCCACTCAAGCAACTTTCATTCAGGATCACAGTTACTTGCTTCCTTCAGTTTCCCGTTTTATCACAACTTCAAACATTTTACAGAGACTTTATAATGTGCGCTTCCGCCTCGCAGGACCACTCTTACTTTGTATACGTTCATCACAGTTCAGCAATTGTGTTTTCCATATCGCGTTTATTGGCACATGCGTAACCTTCAACTCGTTACAGTTTCATTTGCTTTTAACATAAACTGGGCCTTTGTTGCCTTCGATAACTCCCTGGTCGTGTTAATTGGGTTTCTTTCTTCAACGCCTTTCATGTGGAAGTCAAGGCTGTTACCAATACCTCCTCTTCTCCTCCCTAAGTTACTCATTCACCCAGGAGGGGAGCGGGCCACCTTGAAGCACTTAGAAGGTATATCCTTTCTTGTCAATCGCTTTCAATCTTGGAATGCTTACGGCTTTCCGAAAGTATGGAATACTCACCTGGCTCTCTCTCGTTCTCCTTAAGAGCTGATCAGCCCCTTGGCCTTCCAACTTAGATAGCCTGGTTCGCATCGGCCTCGGAAGAGCTGCTCCTTCTTGTACCCAGCCTCGCTCTGAGTGTGCTTCTACGTGCCACCTTTTATCCTGACAGGGAGTGTTAACAAGTAGCAGGTGTGTGTAGTTAGGATTACGTGCCTGACTCTGCCTGATCTCATAGGGACAGAACCATTGCACGTCATTAGAGGTAATCTTCCTGGTCTCATTCCTCATCTTCCTCAGCTCAGTAGTGTCAGTATGCAGTAGGGAGGAATTATGGTTGCTGCAGTTTCCCATAAAATAGGTAGGGAGAGGTGTTAGATGGGCTGTGGGAAAAGGGGGACACCATGTCTCACCATCAGGTGCTTATCCCCTACTCCCCAAGGACACCACCTGAGTACGGGATCGCCGGGGACCCAGTTGCGAAACACCCTCTGGTTTGTCGCAGTCTGTTGAAACAGAACCATGTAATGATGAAAGAGACAGGGAAATTACATCAGGCCAACACAATGACGTGGAAACATATTGCAAGTGTTGAATTGCCCTAAACAATAACCATTATATTGTAGAAGGTATATACCTTGCACCCTTTTCATGCCTCTTCCTTCCCCACCTTTTTCTAAAATCTTCTACAATAGGGGTTTGGATAATTCCACAACAAGAACCAGCTAGGAGAAGTATCCAAGCAAGATCACTTCCACAGAATGTCACTCAATAAGCTGTACTTCCATCTTCTAGGCACTTGTGCCTTCATTCATAAAATCTATCCATAAAAATGGAGTGCTACTCTACAATGCTAATAACATCAAATGGCCTAAGCAGGTGGAGAAAGCAAAACATACTCTTGGAAAGAATAGTAATGCGATTCTCAAATGTTTTAATTCACATGGTAATTGAGTAATCGCACCAGCACCGACTGCTTATAACGCGAAAGCCAAAGCGGCATCAATATATAGTTCAGAGCTCTGGGGTTTTGTCAGGTGTACTAAACTTAACACAAAAGGCAACACCTTTTACCTGGCCTGACCAATGCCATAATATGGCTTGAGGTAGACCAAAGCCTAATAATATAGACAATTACGTTTAAGCCTGTCTTTTATTGTGGTCTTCATCTACCCAGGGAAAATATAGAGACACCTTATGGGACCTCCTATCACAGGGTGGAGGGTGCAATTTACTGTGGTGCATGCATGTTAAAAAAATACCTCAAATTTGGGGTTTCTGCATCTGTGGCACAGCCCACGTAGTATTGTAGCAGATTTGAAGGCTATGCTTAATTCAGTACACTGCATTTTATTGCGTGATAAGGTTACTACATATGGCAGTAATCATATCTTTGCTAATCTTTATATAAGTTGTAAACCTAATTTTGGATATGAAGTTTATTTAGATGAGATGGCCCCAGCGCTTATGCACATATTGTTCTTGAAAATACGGTTTGGTATCTTACCGCTAGCCTATAACCAACAGGCAAGGAAAGAACATGTCTCTGATATATATAGCTCCTGTTTATGGAAATGTATCTTTTTATTGTATGTACTTTTATGGCTTTGTGCCGAACAAAAGTGGTATTGAATTGGAAAGAGAATCATTGAGCATTTATTTTTATTTTTGCCCAAATTATGCTCAGATGTGATCAGCTTTTTTGAGAGCGTATAATGTGAGATGGGTTCAAGATGAACTTTACAATGGTAAAATGACCAACAAAAGGAATGTCATTTTTGCAGTTGCTAAATTCCTATTTAAGGCTTGGCTTGTTAGGTCAAAGTGCATTGATTTATGATTTGGATGCTATTAGTTTGTATGCAAGTTAGAGCAGTTTTTGAACTTCAGTCTTTATGAATTATGTGTAGAGGGACCTTATCGCTAAGCAAAAATATGGATACTTGAATTGGAAGCCATTAAGTACTAAGCACTTTAAAAATGCTGCGCCATTTTGATTCACTAACAAAACGAAGTATTTTTATCTGGAAATTTAGATATTCATTTTAGGTTTTTTTGATTGATTTTACATATATGTAATATTGTTTGAGGGCTTATCAAATGTGTTCAATAAGTATTTTATGACTGATGTATCAGTCTTTTGCAAGTTTTATTACATGCGTCGAAATAAACTATGATGATGATTAGCATACCACCTGTTATGACTTTCAGCATCGCACTACAAAACGAAGATAAGCGGTTTAAGTTCCCCTTGCCCCCTTACCGGATTGCCTACTCGATGGGGAAGACTCCACATATATACAAGACTATGACCCTGATGACATTTTTACCAGTATCCCGCCAGTAATTCCGGCAAGATACCAGGAAACGCACTTAGTTACCAGCACCCGATATCCCGGGATATTCCAGGTACCGGCAACAGCAGTAAATCACCATTCCTTGGAGCCCTATATCTTATAGGACTACATGGAGGGGATTGCAGGTATTACCGGCACCAGTAATACCGTTTTTTGCTGGTGGGCAACTTGTAGTTTTGTGGTGCTGGAAAAGTGGCAGTCATGCAATTACTGGCACTTCTCCAGCATGGGGTCTGGCATGGATTCACATGCTCATGAATATTCCCCGTCGTCAGGCTGGGAATCCTCGGTAAAGAAAAAACCAGTATCAGTTTCGTTTCTGATCTGTCTTTCGTAGTAGTAACCAATCACTGATCTCTGCGTCATACTGACCACAGCCAATGACTGCCCTCTACCTAAGCCCAGATTTTTACCGCACGTTCATGTGTTGGGATCCTCGTGCTATTGCTCGAGCGTTAGTGCTATTTTTTCACGTTTTTTCTCAAAAACTTCGTTTTTTCGGTCAAAAGAGCCTCAAGCTCCACCGACTCTCCATCCGATCAACGGGGACCCGTGTCGGATTCATCTACGCCCCTCAAGGGTGAAGATTTTGTCGAGCTACGCTTTTGGAGGACTCCAGAAGTTTCTCAGGCCCATCTCGGACATGGCCCAGGAGAAGGGAAGCTCGACGCCCGGAAAGCTGTTCAGGGTCTGCCCTGGATGCCAGCTGCAGAATGTCTTTAAGGAAGACGAACACTCCTTTTGTCTTTACTGCCTACATGAGGACAAGACGCACGTGGAGAAGGACTGTGCGTTTTGCGGCAACATGTCGGAGCGGACCATGAAGGACCGCCATCAACGTCTCGCCAACTGGCTGGAAGGGAAGAGCCCGTCCGGCGAGAAGAAGAGGAAGAAATCCGAGCGGTCTTCTAAGACCTTTGAGGACGCCCCGGCGACGGGGGTCCAACACAGGCCAAGCACCGCGAGTCCGCTGGCACCGGGAGCGCCGAACGGTCGGGCTCTACAGGCGCCAGGCAGGGCGCACCCTCCACGGCACCATCAACCACGAGCCAACGCTCTGGGTCGGGTAAGAGGAAGGCCGAGCACCCGGCGAAGCTCCTGGAGAGGCCCCGGTCGAGCTCGAAGGCCCCATCGGAGGGGGAGCGAGGCAGTGTCCCCCCCCTCAAGGAGAAGGCGGTGAGCGCACCTAAAGTGGTGAAAGCCTTAATCCATCTGGCCAAGGCCTCTATCGAGACAGTCGCGGCGGCCCTGGCTCAGCCTGTGGAGGCTACACCAGTGGTGGCGACCTCGGGGCTCAGTCTCCCTGCCTCAGCGGAGGGAGTCCTCTTTTATGCCCATCGACAGGACCCCCGTGAAACCTTCGGCGGAAAAGAAGAAGGGGGGGGCAGGGGGTCGTCGTGGATTCGGCCTCAACCTCTGAGGAAGAGCTGATCGAGGTCTTAAGCCACGGCCTTGGCGTGGAAGAAGACCATCCCGTTCGGGAGGGATCCCGACGCAGGAGACGACGATATCGTCAAGGGTGCTGACGGGGCCCCTGACCGCCCGTCGGACTCCCCTCTGCCAGCGCCGCAAGACAACTCGGCAGCCATTTTGTTGGCTATACAGTCCTTATGCTCAGAGATAAGGACGAGACTACCATTACCACCAACGGAGGAGCCACTCCCGTCGGGGGACCCAGAACCAGGACCTTCTGGGCAGCCCTCCCCCCAAGAAAAGAAGGATTCACCCTCCACCTCCTTTTCAGCCGTCGTGCCCAGTTCAGCCCTCCTCCCCGTCCACGACTCGAGGGGATGATACGGGGACTGACACGGCCGCGACGGGTACGGACGACTAGGTGTACGACGAGGATCTGCTGTCGTCACCTCCCACCCGGGCTTCCCCGCCCGACGAGATTGGATCGTTTCACTCCATGATCGCCAGGGCATCCGAGCTCTTCCAGCTCTGTCCTGAGGAGAAGAAAAAGGAAGGTTTCCTTTATCAACGGTGCGAGGCCAAGAGGAAGACGGTCCTCTCGGTACCTCTACTGGACGATATTTGGGATGAGGGCCTCGCCCTCCTCAAGAACCCATCCACAACGCCGGCTAGAAGAGAACGGTACGAGAAGAAGTACCGGGTCCCGGACGCGGCCCCCTTGTGCCTCCGGGCACAGCCTACCCCGGACTCCGTCGTCTCCGCGGCGGCCAGGAAGAAAGCGGGAGGTGCGGCCTCCACGTCGACTTCCCCGCCGGACGGCGAGGGAAAGAAATTGGACACGATGGGGCGCAGAGTCATCTCGTCTGCAGCAACGATGATTAAGGCGGCCAACGCCTTGGCTATCGTAGCCCGCTACGACAGGGAGCTGTGGTACAAACTGGCTCCCCTGCTGGACTTCCTACCGGACGACAAGAGGACGGAGGCCCTGGAGATCCTGCAGGAAGGTGAGGTGGCGTCGGACCACGCCATCACGATTGCGACGGACATCGCCGACACTGGATTTCGCCAGTTGGGCAACGGCGTGTGCCTTAGACGGCGTGGATGGCTCAAGGCTACTGACTTCTGTCAAGACGTACAGACCAGAGTCCTGGACATGCCGTTCGATGGGAACAACCTGTTTGGGAAAACAGTGGATGATTCCCTTCAAGCCATTAAAGCGGACACGGAGACGGCCCGGGCTCTCGGGGTTCTCCAGCAACGGCGGCCGCCCTTTCGGAGCGGCGGAGGCAAGGGCGCCTCCAAAGGTTCCGGCGGCGGATTTTCCACCTACCGTCAAGCGGCCCGTTCGTCGTCTCAGGAAGCTTACAGGGGACGAGGCAAGTCAGGCGGACCCCGCCGTCGTCGCCAAGGAGGTCAAGGCGGCAAAGCCTCGTCGAAGCAGGATTGAACCGGCCGTGGGGTCGGGCCCCCACCGAAGCACCCCGGTGGGAGGCCGGCTGGCGAGCTTCGTCAGCGTGTGGGAGTCCATCTTCACCGACCGTTGGGTGCTGGACGCCCTAGCCCAGGGCCACGCGCTCGAGTTTCAAAGAAGGTGCCCGCGCGTCCCCCCTGTGGCCAGGAAAGAGCTTCACGTCCCTCAGCTTCTCCTGGAGGTAAAGGCGATGCTCAGGAAGGGCGCCATCGAACTCGTCCCAAAGAGGCTTCGGGGCTCCGGAGTTTACTCAAGATACTTCCTCGTGAAGAAGAAGACGGGAGGATGGTGCCCCATCCTAGACCTACGACGACTGAACAAGTTCATCAAGGCACAGAAGTTCCGGATGGTCACCCTCCAGCACGTCCTGGGTCAGCTGGAGGAGGACGACTTCCTGTCGTCGTTGGATTTGGAGGATGCCTACTTCCATATTCCCATCCTAAAGGGGCACCGAAAATTTCTCAGGTTCGTGGTCCAAGGGCGTCACTATCAGTTCAGAGCCCTTCCCTTCGGACTACGGTCGGCACCCAGGGTATTCACCAAGTGCCTCGCACCAGTGGCGGCGCAGCTGCTCCGAGAGGGGATCCACGTCTACCCCTACCTGGACGACTGGCTCATCCGAGCCAAGACGAGGGAGCTCGCCGTGGAGCACACAGCAAGGACCGTCCAACTTCTCACGGACCTGGGATTCTCCGTGAACTACGCCAAGTCCCACCTGGTACCCGCGCAAGAAGCACTGTTTCTGGGAGCGAAGCTCGACACAGTGTCCCTTCTGGCCTCCCCGTCGGAGGAAAGGACCAGTTCCATCCTGGGCAAGGTACAGCGGATGCTGGTTGCTGACGCGGCCAAGGTGAGGTCCATCAAGTCCCTCCTCGGAATGATGTCTTCTTGCATCTACCTCATTCCCCTGTGCAGGCTCCGGATGCGCCCGTTGCAGGAGTTCCTGGACGCGCGCTGGATCCAAACGACGGGCAGCTTCGAGGAGAGGATCACACTCGACGAGAGTTTCCGACGAGCGATCCGATGGTGGGGCGCCCGCACGCATCTGACGGCGGGCATGGACTTCCAGACCCCAGGCCACCAGGAGACAGTGACCACGGATGCCTCCCTGGAAGGGTGGGGAACGCACACCGAAAAACTGCACGCGAGAGGCCTTTGGCTCCCGACGGAGAAGTCCCTCCATATCAACGTCCTGGAGCTCCGTGCAGTGTTTTGGGCCCTCAGGTCCTTCCTTCCGTCCCTCAAGGGCAAGGTGGTGAGGATCTTCACCGACAACACCACCATGTTTTACATCAGGAAACAGGGCGGAACCAGGTCCCCAGCACTGTCCAAGGAGGCGCAGGACCTGTGGCATTGGGCCGTCGCCCAAGGGATGTTTCTGGTGCCGTTTCATCTGGCAGGGATAAAAAAAACACCATCGCCGACTCACTCAGCAGGGAGCTGCGCTCGTGCCACGAGTGGGAACTACGGCAGGATCTAGTGGATCGCCTCTTCCGACGGTGGGGCACACCCCAGATCGACCTGTTCGCGACGGCGACGAACTCCAAGTGCCGGAGGTTCGCCAGCAGGTTTCCCCAGCCGAGGAGCATGGGCGATGCTTTCTCGTTCCCCTGGGAGGGCCTGTTCCCTCCATTGCCACTGCTGATCCGGCTCATCAACCAGCTCAAGAGGTCACGGTGCAGGATGATCCTCGTCGCACCTGCGTGGCCGAGGCAGATATGGTTCCCGGACCTTCTGGACTTGTCAGCGTCCCCATCAATCAAGCTGCCAGTGGACGCGGATCTGCTCTCCAGGGAAGGAGGCGCCATCCTCCACCACGACCCGAAGTCGCTGAACTTGCAGGCCTGGCTCCTGCAGCGCTAGAGTTTGGAGGATACGACTTACCGGCCGACTGCAGAGAGGTTCTTGTAAAGGCCAGGGCGTCCTCGACTCTTAAATGCTACGGACACAAATGGAAGAGGTTCTCTGGCTGGTGCCACGCACAGAAGATTAACCCTCTAAGGATTACGGCTCCCCAAGTACTGCCGTACCTGTTGACGCTGGCCAAAGCTGGACTGGCACACGCGTCCATCAAGATTCATCTTGCTGCGATCTCCCGATACACCAGAACCACGGGGCGGACGTCCTTGTGGTCTCATCGTCTGGTGAAAGAGTTCATGAAGGGACTGTTCAGATCGTTCCCGCCGGTGAAGGCTCCGGCCCCGGCGTGGGAGCTCAACGTGGTGCTGACCAAGCTCATGGGACCTCCGTTCGAGCCTCTGCACTCGGCCCTGTTGAAGTTTCTGTCGTGGAAAACAGCGTTTCTTGTGGCCATCACCTCCGCACGACGGGTGGGAGAGATCCAGGCCCTTTCCTGCAAGGCCCCGTACTTGACTTTTCACGACACAAGGGTAGTGCTCAGGACGCACCCCTCCTTCATGCCCAAGGTGCCGTCGGACTTCCACCTCAACGAACCCTTGGTGTTACCTGTGTTCTTCCCGTCGCCTTTGTCGCCGGCTGAGAGGACTTTGCACTCGCTGGATGTGGCTAGAGCGCTGAAGTTCTACGTGGACCGCACGAAGTGTTTTCGGAAGACGTCACAACTCTTTGTGAACTTTGGACCTGTCAATCAGGGGAAGGCTCTCTCGAAGGCTTCCATTTCCAGATGGCTCTCCGGCTGTATCATGTACTGTCATCGGTTGGCAAACCGACCGCTGCCTGGCCGTCCGAGAGCCCATCCCACCAGAGCGATCGCAGCTACCACGGCGTTCCAATCTGGTGTGCCCCTGCTGGACATATGCAGGGCTGCTACGTGGAGGTCGACGCACACCTTCACGAAATTCTACTGCGTCGATCGGGATTCCAGGGAGGAGTCCAGGGTCGGCCAAGCAGTGCTGCGCAACCTGTTCGCCTGAGGTGAGCCTGGTGAGGAGGTAAGATGCTTAATGTTGAGTTTGATGTAATGCTTAATGTTGAGCCTTTGCCACCTCCCGTGGTTGTGCATGTGTGTACTGCTATGTATTCTTTATTCATGAGCATGTGAATCCATGCCAGACCCCATGCTGGAGAAGGAACAAGTTACTTACCTGTAACTGTTGTTCTCCAGCATGGGTCTGGCATGGATTCACATGCGAACCCTCCCGCCTACCCCTCTGCGGCTCTTCACTTGGTCATACAGCCACTTCACGTGCTTCCAAATCTGAAGATGGCTGCCAGAGGCGGGGCTTAGGGGCTGTGGTCAGTATGACGCAGAGATCAGTGATTGATTACTACTACGAAAGACAGATCAGAAACGAAACTGATACTGGTTTTTTCTTTACCGAGGATTCCCAGCCTGACGACGGGGAATATTCATGAGCATGTGAATCCATGCCAGACCCATGCTGGAGAACAACAGTTACAGGTAAGTAACTTGTTCCTTTTCCTGCATCGCCAAACTTATGAGGGCCCATCTCCTCCCGTACGTCACACTTATTGCTGGCTTTTTCTCTACAGGTTTTTCCAACAAATGAAGGTAAATCGTTTTAGCAATGATGGTTTTAACACAACAGCTTGGTGGTTCATAACTATTGACAGAGGAAATTTAATAATTCTCTGCTGCATGGTGGAAGCTTTATATAATTAATTCTGTAAACTTATACTAAGGGGCTGCCCACTAATTAGCAGTTCTTTTTAAAATGACATTTCTGAATATATATTCCGATATGTATGGTAGTTTTAACTCATACGGTTGCCAGGAAAACTGGGCATAAAGAAACAGCCCATTTGTTGAGTTAACATATTGGCCCATTTTTGATTTTCAAAATCAGAACTTGAAAAATGAGGAAAATATGTTCATAATAACCTTCAAATGGATAATTAAGACTACACAGCCCTTAGAATGTATTTACCATCACAAATAAATGAAACAGGATTGTTTTGGTGCGAAATGTAATTCTGCGATTGTTACTGTGATGGGAGATTATTTGAAAAATATGAAATTATCACATCACAAAGCAGTGCTCTAAATTAAAATGGGATAAGCAGGAGCTAAAAGCAGCTCCCGAGTATCTAGCATTAACTAGTGACCAGGAGCTCCACTAGGGAATGAGGAGCTAGTAAATGGTGTCCTAGCACTTCCACATAAGAAGGAAAAGTCTAATTTGTGTTCATTATTTATGACCCCCTTGTGCTTTAAATGTTATATAGATGTGTCTGATTATTTATAGATTGTC
The DNA here is from genome assembly GCF_040938575.1 of Ambystoma mexicanum. Taxonomy (NCBI): domain Eukaryota; kingdom Metazoa; phylum Chordata; class Amphibia; order Caudata; family Ambystomatidae; genus Ambystoma; species Ambystoma mexicanum. Next base: position 1,203,676,649 of record NC_090923.1, on the reverse strand, counting down.
CCAAATGCACAGAGTTAAATCGACATAGGTGTGTTTGTTCAGAATCCGTTGGCTTGGGGAGCCCCAAGTAGCTCCTGCTGTTGGTGTCAAGCTAACTAGGCTCTTCTAAGCTGCAAGCAGGAGCCAAATGCTCCCCTCAATTTCGTTCCTCCAAAGCGTAGAATAAAAATGCTTGCTGTACACAGCGTTACTTGTATCCATTGCACACATGCTTGGAAACATGTATACTTGCATTCAATTTTTACTACTTGAAGAAAACCCCATGTTGCTATAAACATGAAGCCAAATGACTAGCTTAGATTACAGGTTGCAAGTGTTACCCCACCCCTTCCACTTCCTGTGTACCCCACGATGAACCAGGTGATAGTAAACCTTTTAACCCATGGCCTGGAATGGAGGTTCTCTTGGAAGACCTGCACCCCCCCCCCCTGCCTTCCCGCCTGCCCATGAGCGACCTAGTCAGAATACGAAAGTCTTGCATTGTTGTCACTGCCATTTTGACACTTGATTTGGCGAGATGACGGATGTAGTAAGTAATTTGATCCAGGACAGGGTGACACTGCAGTTCTTGAAATTGAGCATTAGGTCTTACAAAGCTGAAACTAGTTCTTGCGAGAAAAGTCCTTTCAGTGCCCGTGATAAACTGAAGTCTGTTATGGAGGGAATATGGAATTAATACATGGTGTCTGTCTGACACCATATATACCAAAGATGATTTTTCACATGTAATGCAGAGCGAAAGGTCCTGTCCGGATATCATGGAAAGTGAAAGGGGACAAGATGTGCCTACCAGTGGATGAGGTGAAGTAAGCGGGAAGGAATGGGGAGGTGAGGGGAGCAAGCGGAAATGTGAAGTGAGACTCAAAAGCTTTAACTGGCTTTTTACTTGTTTCTTGATTTTCTTTCGCTATCAAATCTCAGCTGGAACTTGGTGTCTCACCCTCATATTCTACACGGCTATCAGGAGAGGGATGCTGCTAGTGCACTCCATTTTATCCCTGGGTGAGTTCTCACCCAGAAAGTGTTTTGGGGAGTACAGGCTACATATTTTGTTTTAGGTTACACCACTCTCTAGCCTTTTTACTACATTGGTAGTCAACTGCCTATGTGTGGCACCCACTGGGCTATCTATATATTTTAAAAAGTGTACACCACAGCCATTTGGTTTCACAATATTTGTTTGTGTGGACCACAAGGATAGGCCAAAATGGCCACTCTGCCTTCCTTGGCTCTTTGCCAATTGACACTTTGTACACTTTGTATGAATGGATTTCAGGCCTTGATGAGGGTCTCCTGGACACCTTATTCCACATGTGTTTAGGTGTCTCCAAGTGTACAGAGTTTGATTGGCCAATCTTGATGATTTGGCCGCCAAAACCTTGGGAGAGAAGGGAGCGAGAGAGGGATATATCTATCTCTTTGGGGCACTGATTTCCATCAGGCAAAGTGAGTGGCACTTTTCAGTCGTTTTGGTTAATAAAGCATCCAGATTCAAAAATGTCGTTTTGGTAGAAAAAAGTTTTCTTTATTTGGATCCTTACAACTCGGCAAGCAACATTTAAAAGTTAAAATTACAGGCCATCAAAATATCGCACTCCCATAGTGCAAAAAAGTGCGCGTTTTCGGGCGTTAATGCGTTTTGCGGCAAATCTCGCAGCTTGTTCACAACTGCAAGCCCCCCAACAACCAGTGAGTTTTAAAACATTAGTGCAGAGCATACGGGAAACACTGGAGATTATTTTAGTCAAAATAGAAGAAGGACTCCCTTTGCCAATGCACATCTTGTCTAGCAAAAGCATGGTGGCCATCTTATAATGTGACAGAGGTAGTGCTATTGACTTTTATATGCAGCTTTTCTTCACGAGACACATGAACAGTACCCCTCGTGCATCGAATATTTTGAATTGTGCCCGAGTATCCTCTGTTTTGGGGATTCCATGCATTTTTAAAAACACACTATCTGACATTTCAAATCTAATGTCATATAGATGCCCGACTTGCCACAGAGTTACAAACAGCCACATAGACATTTAACAGTATTTTGACACAAAGTTCTACCAAACAAGTGCACAATGCACTAACAGGGTTATGGGCCACCCAGCCCCAATGTGCGATTAACGCCTAGTGGCTTCATTGATCAGCATAGCATTGACTTTCTCAGAAACCTTTGTATTTCATGAAATGCATATTGCACCAATGGCTATGTTGGTTAGTGATCCAGTTGTCCCATCTTTGGCTTACAATCGGCAGCACAATTCTTATACTACGCAGTACATTGGGATCCCATGATATGTGGGTAGCAAGATGTTACATACTACAATGGCAGTCACTCTGATATAGTGTGGCTGTCGTCAGTGCTTTCCAATTACTAAGGTGCACAGTGCAAAAGGCGACAAGCGCCAAACTTTTTCTAATTTGGCAGTATATTATTCGTAAATAATGAATTGGAATCCTTACGTGCCAACATGTCGATAGACCGCATCGTGCAGTGGCAACAATTATGATGATTCCATAAGGTGCATAGTGCAAATAGCGACAAGCGCCAAACCTTTTCCAATTTAGCAGCATGGTATTGTTCATATAAAAGCCTCGGAATCTTTAAGTGCCAATATATCGGGAAACCACATCATGCAGTAGCAATGATTGTGATCATGTTCCTGTCTCTGATGTTCTAAAATGTGTAAAGTTCATAGTGCAGTAGCAGCAGTATTGGTCAGCATAACAATGTATCACGACTGAAACTTTCAGTTAGCAGCATAGTTGGTTTTGTGCGAAATTGCATTAGACTCATAAAGTGCATACATATCCATAAGGTGCAATAGCAGAAATTCCTATCAGTTGCATACTTATTCCATAAAATAATTTCTGAATTTCCCATTGCAAAATGCATTGAACTGCTGCATCCAGTGTGTCTCGCACGGAACCTAATCATATAATTCTTTACAAAGTTGCACATTTACTAGTTTTATCCACTGCATTTCTTAAGGCTCCTTAAAATCCACCAGTTCCCAACATCTCTGCATCACATGTTAAAAATATCAACTATCACACGAGTAAATATAAAACGAAAGAAACAATCAACAAGAAATCTGAAAAAAATCATACAAATATTAAAATAGTAGTGTCCAACTTTGACTCCTAATCACAAAGCACATTTTGTAATCTTACAAAGTGGCATATTATGACGGAAATTATAACATTCTGTCTTAATTCATACATTTGTTGACTCAAAAGAGGGAAGAAAATCCAGGTGGTACAGACATCGTCCTAAAAAAGTGTAAAGTTCTTAGTCTATATTGTGCCCATACGGGAATTTGCTTTCAAAGTCTAGAATGCACCTAGTCTCTTTTTGTCGTAAAAGTTTTTCTTTGTTACCACTCTGGGACCTGTATCAATTTTGTGAATCCCAAAGAAACCAAAGCTCTGCATGTTTTTGTTGTGGCAATCTGCAAAGTGCTTGGCCATAGGGTAATTAGCATCACTATTGATGATGGCTCGTACGTGCTGTTGTATGCGAATCTTTCATTTACATTTCGTACTGCCTATGTACCATTTTTGGCAGGAACATGTGAGGACATAAACAACATTTAGTTCCACATGTGATTTTGTCCAATATCGAAACAGTTTGGTCTGTAATGGGGTGTTTAAAAGAACAACAGTTCATTGCATACTTGCAGATGCTGCATCGAGTGCATTTGAAGAAACCCTTCTGATTTAGTAACCAGCTTTTCTTGTTGGTGTCTTCTTCTTTGATCAGAGTCTTTTATAGATCGATTCCTTCTAAAAGTTATCTGAGGGCCGGTCTTTAGGTTACTACGAAGATCTTGGTCAACCATGAAGATTTTCCAGTGGTTGTTGAGAATTCGCCTAATCACAGGTGCCCGAGTGTCAAAAGTTAGGATCAGGCGAGTACTGTCTTTTTCCATCTTCGTCAGGTCCTTCCTCTCGGATCCTGCTATGAGACTTGATCGTTCTTTCGATCTGGCTTTGTGATACGCTCTCTAAATCACTCTCTTGGGATACAGTTGTTTTGAGAAGCCATGAGCCGTAATTTTACTTTCTCTGTCATAGGATTCCAGTGTGGTGTTGTTTCTTCTCAACCTGATAAATTCTCCATACGGAACACTCCAAATAAGGTTTTTGGGGTGTCCGCTGTTCGCATGCAGTGGTTTATTTGACCCTGTAGCTTTTCTATGCAGCTCACAAGTTATCTTCTCATTCATAATTCTCACGTTGACATCGAGGAAGGCGATTAATGTGCGACTATGCGTTTCCGTGAATTGGAGATTGTTCTTGTTGCGGTTCAAACGGTTGATAAAGTCCACCCAACCCGTCCCTTTCCAGATAATGGAGATCATCAATGTATCTCAGCCATAAAATAACATTGTCTGTGTATTCACGATTACTGTCTGTCCAGACTTCAAGTTCCTCCCATGCGCCCATCGTTAGATTTACATACGATGGCGCAAAGGTGGTGCCCAAAGCGGTTCCGTGCAACTGTTCGAAGTACTCATTGTTGAAGAGGAAGACATTGTAAGGCACAGTTCAATCATCGAGAGTACCATTTGCGTGCGTGCCAAATAGTTTAGGGATCTGGTGTGAAGATAGTGTTGACACGCCTGTTTCCCGTACTCATGGCCAATAGATGTGTAAAGCGAAACCACATCCATACTGGCCAACAAATATTCCTTTTCCCATGGTATGTCTTCGATCCTAGATAGGAAATCCGTCGTGTCTCTTGGGTAGGACGGAAGCACAGAAACAAAAGGAAAGAGGACTTTGTCTATATACTTGGACATATTTTCCAAAGCCGACCCCATCAAACAGACAATGGGCCTCCCTGGTGGTTTTCTCATGTTCTTATGTACCTTGGGGAGAAAATAGATTGTTGGTGTAATGGAGTTAGTGGTCGATAAGAACTTGCAACTCTCTTCGGTTAATAGGCCCTTCTCTTCCCATTCTGCAAGGAACATACTGATCTTGTTTTCCAATTCTTTAATGGGGTTGGTTTTGATCCTTACATAGCATTTTTTGTCATTGAGCTGTCTATATGCCTCTCTTATATAGTCTGTTCTGTAGGACTATATTTCGCCCGTTTATCAGATGGTTTGATAATGCAGTTTTTTAGTTCCTGTAGCTCCTGTAATGCTTGTCTATCTTGGGCTGACATATTATCCTTTGGGATTTGCTTTTGTTCTTTGCTCCGTAGTTTTTTCAGATCTTCGACTACTAGACTCTGAAATGCCTCAATGTTGTTCCCAAGGTTGGCCATGGGGTTAAACCTTGATTTCAATTTCAGTTGGCTCTTAACTGTCCAGTCTGTTCCGATGTCAAGTTCCTCAAAATCTATGGGTTCACCATCATTACCCACTTCTGTTCCCTTTTCCAAATCTACCAGATCTGTTAGTGCATTCAACTCCTTGATCTTCACCTCAGTTTGCCCCGTTTCTTTTACTTTAGGGCGTTTTTTTTGTATATGTTGGTCGCAAAGAATTTCATTAGACGTATCTTGCGTATGTATTGGTCAAAGTCTATTCTTGTTTGTATGTAGTCATTCTTGGCTTTGGGGCCAAAATATAGACCCAGACTAAGTACCTTGGTTTGATTTTCAGTGAGAGCATGTTCTGACAGATTAATTATTTTGAATTTGGTGTCGTCTTCATCTGGTAACTCACCTACTTTCCAGAGCGCAGCAATCTGGCCGGGGTATTGTTCGTTGCACTGCCTGCTCCTCTGCCCCCTCCTTGTTTTCGGCCGCCTCTGCCTCTCCCCGACTTTGATTTCCACCTCTTTGTGGCTTGTTTTTTCTGCCATCTTGGTGTAGTAAACGCATTTCGTCTAAAAAATTCATTAGGATATTAGGGTCGTCGGTCTCGCTACTTGTTAAATCTGACTCTGAAGCGGATGAGTTTTCACTTGTATTTTCCTCGATTACATCAGTGGATTTGGCTGATTTGGATAGGGATGCTTGTCTCAGTTGGTCAAACCTTTTCGCAAAGGTATAGTCTTTTTGTCTCTCAAAAATGTCCTCTGTTTCATTTCCTCTTCATACTCGACCAGATTCTTTTCCATACTACTCTTGAGTTTCTTCCCTTCTCATGTTTCATGCATCTTTGTTTTTCCAATGTTTTGATTATATATATATATATAAAACAATGCATTACTTACCGTAAAAGCATTTCTGATGGTTGTATCTGCTTAGATTCACATGCTGTGCATAGGTCCGACATCCAGTGGTCACTGCGGAGTATTGCATTTTGTTTTTCGTAGTCGAAAAGGGGACGTCGACAAGGCGTGTCTGTAACACTATCCCTATAGTGATGTGCGTTGTACCCACAATCCCTCACGCGTCGAGGTCCCTCTGTTTGTATTTTTTCTGCCCTGAGGGAGCCTTTTATACGTGAGTGAGTATAGAAAAGAGAGAGAGATGTAGAAAGGTGTCTATGTTCCTTCCATCCGAGCGGGGAGGAAGGGTGGGCGCATGTGAATCTAAGCAGATACAACCATCAGAAATGCTTTTACGGTAAGTAATGCATTGTCTTCTGATGTTTGTTAATCTGCTTAGAATCACATGCTGTGCATAGACTAGCCAGCAGTACCCGGAGTTGGCGGTGGGTTATGAGAAGGAACAGTAGCGAAAAGATGTCTTAATACTGCCTGTCCCACCTGGGAGTCAGATCTAGAGTGTGCATCTAGATAGTAGTGTTTTGTAAAGGTGTGCACAGAACTCCAGGTAGCCGCTTTGCAGATGGACTCAAGGGGAACATTTGCAATGAACGCTATGGAAGCCCCAGTGCCTCGAGTAGAATGTGCTCTTGGCTTGAAGGGTAGTTCTCTCTTAGCAAGAGAGAAACAGAGAGTGATGCATTGAACAATCCATCTAGATATAGTGGACTTTGAGACTGCATCTCCTTCTCTTCCTGCTACCACCGAGACAAAGAACTGATTAGTCTTTCTCAGTGGCCTGGTTCTTTCCATGTAGAACATGACAGCTCTGCGTACGTCTAGTGTATGCAGACTTTTTTCTCCCAAGCTGGAAGGGTTTTGAAAGAACGTTGGTAGTTCTATTGACTGGTTTACATGGAATTTCGAGATGAATTTTGGTGCAAACCTTGGGTGCGTGCGTAGAACCACCTTATCCTTGTGAACTGTTACGAAGGGGTCTAGAACACAAAGAGCCTGTAGTTCACTTACTCTCCTAATGGAGGTTATAGCTATTAGGAAAGCAGTCTTAAGCGTGAGGTCTTTAAGAGTTGCCTTGTGCATGGGTTCAAAAGGCGAGCCCATGAGTCTAGAAAGTACCACATTTAAATCCCATCCGGGAGCTGCGTTAGCTATCGGAGGGTGTATTCTCTTTACCCCCTCCATGAAGGCCTTGATAACTGGTATCTTCCACCACAACACTTTAAGTTGGGAAGTGGTGTATGCAGAAAGTGCCGCCAGGTGAACTTTAATGGAATTGAACACTAGACCTGAATCCAGTAAATGGGTCAAGTACAGAACAATGTGTGTGGGAGAGCAGTCAACCGGGTTGATGCTCTTACCTCTACACCAGATGACAAATCTTTTCCACTTGCTAGAATAGCAGTGGCGAGTATTAGGTTTTCTGGCTTCCCTGAGGATGTCCATACATCTCTGCGGGAGTTGTAGATGTCCAAATTCTATGATCTCAGGAGCCAGGCTGCTAAGTTCATGGTCTGAGGGCATGGATGCAGTGTCCTGCCCTTGTCCTGTGACAGCATGTTGTACGGGCAGGGAAGTTTCACTGGGGGAGATAGGGACATCTCCATCAAGTGAGCGAACCATGGCTGCCGGGCCCACATTGGGGCAACTAGTATCATGGTAACTTGCTCCTGGTGCATCTTGTGCACCACTTTGTTGAGAAGGGGAGTCGGGGGAAAGGCGTAAACAAATTTCCCTGACCATTGAATCGACAGACCGTTCCCCTTTCACTGGTTCTGGGGGTACCTGGAGGCGTAACTTTGGCATTGTGAGTTCTCCAGAGTTGCGAACAGGTCTATTTCCAGGAATCCCCATTGCGTGAAGACGTCTAAGACGATGTCTTCGTGCAATCGCCATTCGTACTCTTCGGGCAGGGGGAAGTCTCTGCTGCGTTCGTCTGCTAGCAGATTGAGTTCCCCTGGTACGTGTTGTGACAGTAGGAACATGTGTTTGAGAGCCCACTTCCATATATTCTGGGACAGCTTGGACAGTCCTGGAGAGTGGGTGCCCCCCTGCTTGTTGATGTAGTACTTGGCTGTGGTGCTGTCTGTAAGGACCATCACTGCCTTCCCTTGTAAGTGTTCCTGGAAGGCTTTTAGTGCTTTGAACACCGCCAGTAGCTCCAGTAGGTTTATGTGCTTGGATGCTACGTTCGGAGTCCACACTCCGTGAGCAGTCTGATGGGATAGGTGAGCCCCCCATCCTGTGAGGGATGCGTCCGTGGTTAGAGTGGCCTCCACCGCGGGTGTGGCAAAGGGTTTCCCTATTGTCAGGTTTTCCTTTGTCCACCACCGTAGCGAGAGAACCAAGGCTTGCGAGACCACCACTAGATCGTCCCATTGTCCGCTGGCCTGACACCACTGGCTGTTGAGCCACTCTTGCATTGGGCGCATGCGCAGGCACGCGTGAGGTACCAAATAAATACACGACGCCATCATTCCTAGCAATCGCATCGCTTTGCGCACCGTCACCTCTCGACCTGCCACATATTGGGGGATCTGAAACAGCATGTTTTGGACCCTCTCGTTGGAGGGGAAGACGAGGCCGTCCTTTGTTCGAATTAGAGCCCCTAGGAATTGTTTGACTTGGCTGGGGTCTAAGCTGGACTTCTTCTCGTTGATGGAGAAGCCCAGTTGGAACAAAAGGTCTACAGTCTTTTGGGTGTTTGAGAAGCATGTCTCGTAAGAATCCCCTGTTATGAGCCAGTCGTCGAGGTAAGGGTATACTGGGATGGATAACCTGCGCAGGTGGGCCGCTGCCACTGCCAGTACTTTTGTGAATACCCTTGGTGCAGATGCTATGCCGAAGGGTAGCACTCTGAACTGGTAGTGTTTGCCCTCTATCATGAACCTGAGGTATTTTCTGTGCGCTGGCAACATTAAAATATGAAAGTATGCATCTTTCATGTCCAGTGTTGTCATGTAATCTCCCTGTGATAGCAGTGGGATCACTTCCTGTAAGGTCACCATACAAAACTTTTGGGGTTTGACAAACTTGTTCGCTGGGCGCAGATCTAATACAGGGCGCATGGTTAGATCCTTTTTGGGTACAAGGAAGTACACTGAATAAATACCTTCCATTACCTGAGATAGAGGCACGACCTCTATGGCTCCTTTTTCCAGCAGTTGGTCCACTTCTTGGAGAAGGATGGCGAGGTGTTCTGGTGTCATGCGGCGTCCCCTGGGGGTCTGTATGTTGGGGAACTGTTGAACTCTATACAGTAGCCGCTGGCTACGGCGGAAAGTACCCAGCGGTCTGATGTTATTCCCTCCCATGCTGGAAGAAAGGATGTTAACCGGCCCCCGACCGGCGTTGCATGGGAGGGGACGCGAATCTTCGCGTCACTTGGTGGTGGTGTTGGCTTGGGAGCCTCTGGGGGTGGAACCCCGGCCTCTTCCCTTGCCACGGCGTCGACCCCTCTGATTGTACTGGCCGCTATTGCCCTGGTAGTTGCTGGCAGAATACTACTGTTGTTGGTGGTTTTGTTGCTGGCGTTGTCCACGAAAAAAGCGCTTATTACCAAATCCCCGCCTGTTAGGGGGTTTTGAAATTTGGTCTAAGGTCCTTATTGTATAAAATTCTTTCTTCGCGTTCTCCAGCGCGTCATCCACTGCTCTCCCAAAGAGGTTGGACTCCTCTATGGGTTTATTAATAAGGGACACTTGTGTTTCCGCCTTAAATCCGGAATTGCGAAGCCAGACGTGACACTTCAGTAAAATTCCTTGTACCAAAGTGCGGCCAGCCGTCTCTGCTGCATCGAGGGTATTCTTTTGGTGTTTTTCCGTGTGCGCCCTTGTCGCCGGGGTGTTCATCCCCATAAGCTGGGCGTGAGCCGGGCTTGTCGGGGCCGGGGACGGACGACGACGAGCGTGAACGCTCCTTTGAGAGGTCTACAGCCTCCGTTACGGGGGCCGTGTAGTCACTGTCCTCGTCACACTCGGCGGCGGCAGCGGGCGAGGAGTCAGGCCTAGACATGGCGTAGGCTGCCCACCTTTTGACCCTGCGGTCTTTTAGAGTTTTGGGCTTTAGTAATTTACAGGCCGCACAGCCGTCCTCCTGGTGATCGAGGGGTAAGCAACGGTTGCACCGTTTGTGCTTATCCTTCCAGGTATATTTACCCTTGCAAAGCGGGCAAAACCTAAATGGCGTCCTCTCCATAGCTGAAGGTAATAAGTGTGACTACGACCTCGAAAGAGAGAGAGGGGAAAGAGAAAGGCATTCTTAAAGAGAAGAAAGAAAGATCACAAAACCCCACTCTCCCTACTGTTTATGGCCGGCGAGGCCAGGCCACGTGTTCGGCAGCGCCGAAGGATCCCCTCCGCTCGTCCTTCCGTCGAAGATCTAGATCCTGCTCGGCGGAGAAACGGCTCTGCGTCGAGGGAGGGATCTACGTTATTGATATTAATAACAAAACGACCAAAGGTCGAAGAAACTATTTGGCAATGTCTCTCGAGGAGCTCCGCATAAAGGCGACCAGTAGCTGAGTGGAAAAAAACAATCTGAGGGACCTCGACGCGTGAAGGATTGTGGGTACAACGCACTTCACTATAGGGATAGTGTTACAGACACGCCTTGTCGACGTCCCCTTTTCGACTACGAAAAACAAAATGCAATACTCCGCAGTGACCACTGAATGTCGGACCTATGCACAGCATGTGATTCTAAGCAGATTAACAAACATCAGAAATATATATATATTTTAGGTAAAAGTAATAAGGGAAGCCCATAGGTTTGTTGTTGAACTTCCCTAAACGAAGCAGGAGTTGTGATTCTCTGGAGGATAGTCATGCTGCCATAGTGGTTTTATTCCTGGTCGTTCAGTGGAGCCTCTCCTATGCTGGGGAATCTTGACCACAAGCCCCCTGCTCTACTCCTGTGCTATACCCGCTTTCACTGCAGTTCTTGCTGTCCACCTAAATAAAGTCTTTCATGTCATTGTAAGGCTCACGGGACAAGAGGTTAGCACCCACTGCTACCTGGCTGGAACAGAGTAGTTTGCTGCTGCTCCATCATAGGACAATGAGCCTCAGACTCCTGCACGTTTTCTCTTTTGTGGGATTGTTCCAAATGCCCTTTGACTCTGAACCCATTTGAGCAGATTGTGGATCATCCTTTAGGTCCACCCTTGCTCTCCCAATCACTGCTGCTTTGCCCCCCTCATTGCAGTTTGCCTTGAAGTGCCCCCCCTTCCCTTTGTATTGGATCCGGACTCTGGACCAGAGTCCACTATCGCGGTCTAGTAAGGTCCAATCCACACATCCAAGATGATCTTGGCATCCACGCTTCCTTGGCCTTTCCCAAAGCAATCCTAACCCTGGGTAACCTTGCCTGTGTCTTCTAACCCGCACCCCTCTGATGGTCATTTTCTTCAGAGTGCAAGGGCACCAGGGCCAGTTCTTTTTCCGAGTCCTCACCTGACCGTGACTGGATCCCTCAATGGGCTGGTGTTCCAGTCTGCAACCAGTCCTCAGGAGGATTCGGGTCACTGAACATGTGTCTGCATGTCTTCTAGTGGGGTGCTTAAGACTCCCCAACTAAATAGCATCCTAATCCTACACTCCTGTGACCTGCAAGTAGAAAGTGCTTGATTTTTCACAATAGCAACAAGTGAACTGCTGTTGAGGTCCCAATTAATCATATGGAACATCTTTCTTGAACTCTTAAACCTCCCTAAAAGTGCCACTGACTTTTACATATCTGTAAACTAGATGTGTTAATTTTCTCAAAATGAGCCCCTGGAGTATTAGAAGCATTACAGCGGATCTTGATGCAATGACACCTAACTCCCCAGCGCCTCTCCAAAATGTATAAAGGACTTTCTCTCCTGTGCTGGAAAGGTTGTCAACAAGTGGGGTCTTACTGGCATCAGTGGTGGAGGTGCCCCTGTATGCAGCTATTGTGGAAAGAGATTTTGGGGTGGGTACATCAGATGGAGGGTATCAATAGAGTTTTGCATCTGCTGCTGGTCCTCTTTGGAGTGGAACGAACAGGGGAAGAATACACCCTTCTCCTGCACTTGCCCAGAAATCTGCTGCTGGCAGCCCGGGTCTGCGTCCCCAACCCCACCAACACAATCGGCTTGGTTACACAAATCAAAGGAAATATATGATATGGAAAGTCTAATGGCCCAGCTGATGGAAACAAATAAGCATATCGATCAGCAGTGGCTCCCCTTCTTGCAATATTATAGAGAGGTACAGACACTCGGGGGGCAACAGCAACCTGGCTTCACTAGCGGCGGCGGATCACATGCCTACCCCCACAATCTCCTATTAGCCTCCAGCCGCTAGGTCTTCAGGGAGGTAGTTCGACCCAAACTTCACCCTGTTCAATCTGCCTCTACCTGGACCATAAACGGTCTGCTTCTACTAGGCTCCAAGCTCTCTGCTGCCTGAGGCAAAGTGCAATAGATTCAGACCTTTTACAGTTCCAGTTTCTCCTTAGCAAAGGGAACCCCAGGGGAAGGGAGGGGGGGGGTGGGTTAAGGGGGGCTTTGATGCAATACTCCGCATCTTCGCTGTCACTATTTTTCTTCTTTCAAACTCTGTCCTATTTTCTTCAAACACTACGATCTAAAATGTTAAAAATGTTATACTTGTGATCTAAATGTTCATTAAGGTTATGCCATAATGTTCAATGTGGTTGGATTTGAAGATCGCAATAAATAATTATTTCAAAGAGAAGTTCTTTCAGGAATTGTATTGACCCAAAAGATAAGGAATGTACTTTTGAGCATAAATCGCTTGATCACATTTTTTATTCCAATACGTCTTACCTTCGATTTTATGACAGAGTCGAACCATACGGGTCAGAAAACACCATCTTGTGATAATCTTATCCATTGATCAACTGCCCAAAGTTAAATTGCCATGGCGGCAGTCAATCATAACACACTCCCACAAACTGACATCAACAGACGCTAACTTTAAGCTTACGCCACTTGTCACCACACCAGTGCACTTCTCATTCCAACGTGCTCTGTGTGCAATCTATTGACATGTCTCCATGGAAATTACAAGATGCCTCTTTGCTCTATAAATATGAACAAACCCTTTATGATCAGACAACATTAGAGTTCAACTGCCTTCATGACTTTATTTCATTCCAAGCCTCGACGACTCCTTTTTTCTCTGTTAAGCTACCCAACTATGACTAGAACTGAAAAAAGGTACTTGTGCTAGCTCGAATGACTTATCTCTACAAGTGCTTTGACTTTCAATAATTATCACATTATTGATAAATGTCTTTGTTAAATCAGATTTAAAATTGTATATTTACATCAGTTGGTTTTTTATGTGCCAACAAGAACTTTACAAATTTAGGCCTATTCCTGCTGTCTTTGCACTATGGGTTTTTGAAACATGTCAGTTTATTCTCCTCATAATGGTCTTATACATGCCATTTTAAAACAAAACATCAATGCATTATTTTATCCAAATTACTATCATAAATATTCTCCCACAGTAAATGTTCTACTTCTTCAATCCTCAATAATTGTGCCATCAATTCAACCATAGCTTTACGGACCTGAGCAAACCGAAGAAGAAATGTGTGAGAGAAAGTCACTGAAAAGATGCTGAATCAAGTGAAAGTGGTGCATTTGTGATGTCATCTTTGATGTCCTGGGTGTTAGTCTTAGCAGTGCACGGTGGTGGCGCGAGTTATGGTTGCTTAGCTTACCATAACTGGCGAATTTCAGGGGTTTTTCGGTTTTACTTGGAACCATAACGTCCCGTAAAAGTTTTTTTTACTGAATTTTATAGGTTTTTAGTAGTGCAACTTAACCATAATGTCCCTTTAACAAAGTTTTTTCAGTGAATTTCATGGGTGTTTACCAGTGCATGCTATTTTCCTACAACTTACTAATATCATACTTACCCAATATAGCAATATTTGTGTCCAATTTACAAAGGTCACCTTAAAACTCTGCCATTCCCACCTTCTAGAATAATTTTTAACACTTTTATACACTTTTTGCAACTATTTCAACTAGTTTTGCATTCATAGATGTCTACGAACATCTGAGTTCATTGTAGACCTTCCAGACAGTGCCACATGACCATATGCTGGCGTGCAGCATTATGACGTGTCCGAGAACCCGTCCGCACTTCACGATAAGACCCGTGCTTCGCGGACAATTCAGAACTGCATTTTCTACTGATCTAGGAACTTTCAACTTCAAAATTTCCATTAACAATATAGTACAAAGTACATACTTTTAGCAAAACTGCTATTTATCTTAAAATGACATCAGCTAATGCCATCCCTCCTCCCCAAGAGCCACCACCACTGCTGTAATCAAGGAGCATGAGAAACACTGCCCTAACCTTAGAAATAACACACGCGCACCATTTCCCCCTGTCCACCTACCTCTCCATATTAGTGTTTCGTGCCTCTTCCCTCATTTCCCTCCCCACCTTTCGTTCTTAGCTCTCCTGCCAAAAAAAAAAAAAAAAAAAACCATCCAAAAACAACAAAAGTAATGTTCCTTTAGGAACCACCTTTCACAGTTAAAAAATAGAACTAAAAAAACACTTATAGACTCCATCTACTTTATATTTCTCAGTAATGTACATGGACTCAGATTTTCCAACATTTGCATTTGCATTTTGTGTTATGCTGATGGGAATATTGTGGTGTTCATCCTCCGTTCCAGGTACTGGAACGGTGGATACCGGCCCGGCAGCCCAAGTTACCAGCCCAAGCGAAGCGAGGGTGGATAACGAGGTCTCCGGACCATTACCACCGGATTCCAGCCCCTGTAATGGGGGATGAAGGCCATTAGCACCCTAGGTTCCCAAAGCGGGAACCCGGGGTGCTATAAAAAATAAAACTTTTTTTTAAAAAAAAAAGGATTTTTCTTCCTACAGCGTCCCGGTATAGGAAGGAAAATCCTTCACCACGATGGCCACCATGGAAAGGGTAGGCGGAGTTCCATACAGGGCCCCTCTTCGCTTTCCATGGCAGCCTACAGAAGGCAAAAAGAACTCTATGACCATATTACCACAAGCACATTTTTCTTCCTTTTGAAATCTATACCAATTTCGAATAACTTTACCACAAAGCCAGTCCCAGGAGGACACGGCCACTTTAACCCCATGTTTCGTCCCTCATGGTCATGGCCAGTAGCCAAATTGTACAGATCATTGCCTTATTCCATGACCCGGACAATGTGGCCACTGCCCATGGCCACAGGCTACACCTCAGTCACCAAATGTATATCACTATTTTTTGTACCTATATTAGGACACTGGTCAAAAAATAAAACACGGACACATTGGCGAAACCATGCTTTCAGGTCCTTCTCAATGCTCCTTACACAAGTTTGCTGGAAATCCACCCAAGTTTTATTTTTTCAAAAGTGTCAAATATATGCACAAACAATCGTCATATAACCTAGCCCCCACTTGACAAAATCCTTTCAGACTTTACAAAAACATTTATATGTAGATCTATAATCTTTTTGCAAACCTTTGTGTAGATTTGTCAAATGGCACCACATTTATAAGCCTTTACAATATTTTGGGACCTCCCCTCTAATTCTGCCCCCTCTTGACAAAATCCCACCATACTTCTCAAAACATTTATATCTAGATCTATTATCAGTTTGACAAAGCAAGTGTAGATTCGACAAATGGCACCTCATTTATAAGCCTTTACATTATTTTGTGACCCTCCCTATAGTTTTGCCCCTTTTGACAGAATCCCACCAAACTTTGCCAAGAGCGGGTGAAGTAGTTGCACGCGGTTTTCGTTTGCGCATGTCAGTAACTCTGCTGCAGTCTTCACTTATACGCGTTTCCTCCAACGCGTGTGCAGACTTCTCTGCTGCGTGAAATCTCGTGTGTGAGCGTGGTCTACACCGCTACGTGCTTCCTTCAACACGTGTGCGCGGTCTTCACAGCTGTGTGTTTTCCAAAGCGTGTGTGCGTGTTTTTCACTGCTATGTGTTTTCCGTTAATGCCTGCGCGCGGTCATCTTTTCTGCGCGTTTTTTTTTTCAACGCATGTGCGTGTTTGGATGAGGCGCGTGTGAGCTCGGATTCATCTGTTAAGAACGCGTGTGTGAGTTTGAAAAAGATACATCGCTACGTGCTTCCTTCAACGCGTGTGCGTGGTCTTCGCAGCTACGTGTTAACTACAGCACGTGTGCACGGTCTTCACTGCTACATGTTTTCGGTTACCACCTGTGCGTGCTCATCATTTCTGCGTGTTTTCTTCAACGCGTATCTGTATTAGGCGTGAGAGCTCGGATTCAGCTGCTAAGAGCATGCGTGCAAGTTTGAAAAAGAAAGTGTCTGTGCGTTTTGACTAGCGCAGAATATGTCAAGAGAGGGGGAAGTAGTTGCGCACATGCGCTTTATCACGTGAACTCTTCTACGCGTGATATCCCATCCTCATCACCCCTCATCTCCCCAAAGATTATTTGATAAGTTTGACAAGGGCAATGTTGTGTTTTTTTATATGTTTTACCGCGATGTCCGCAGAAACCGGACGCGAATCCAAGATGGCGTGCATTTCCAAAAATCTGACGCACTTCACGCTTCACTCTAGCCAATCACAGAGCACGTCGCATGTCCGCGGATATGACGCGAGCCGCTTGGCCAATCTGTGTCCTGTCCGCGGAGCGAACTGGGAAGTGTCCGCAGAGCGGACATAGATGGCACACATTTTTTTGCCTTGCGTTTTGGTCATTTAAAAAAAAATACTGGACGGATTTACACCAAATTAACAAAAGCACGCTTTTGGGACCAAGCCACCACTTCTGACGTAAATTTGGTGAAAATCCGTCCAGCGGTTTGGGCTGTAGGCAAGAGCAAAGTTTTTTCCCCATTATGTATATGGGAAAAACAGAAGTTTTGGGACCCCCCCTAAAACTCTGCCCCCCACCGACCAAACCGAAGCAAATGCATTCAGAGTGGGCCATGTACTTTTTTTTGCAAAGTTTGGTGAGGATTCGTCCAGGGGGAGCGAAGTTATAGGCCACCCAAAAAGTGCTCTTCCTATGGGATTAGCAACTTAACCATAACTACACACTACCATGGCTGTGTAATATATATTGATCACACAAAATCTTTTGAACATCTGTGCCAATTGCTTATGGGATGATGGGCTCAGATATTTTTCCAAATATTATATATTTCTTATGGACAATTTCTTTAATTATTTTGAATGTACAGATGTCTAAATGTTATAATACGAGCTTGAAAATATTCAAAATGTTTGTGTACACAAAAAGTACAATTCAATGTGACCTTTTTTGTCAACAGTGAATAGCAGTATCTGTACTGCGTCTTAATCTTTTGATATTGATTAAAATGTCTTTGATGACGTTTACCACACTGATGGAAGTTCAAACATTTACCTCTGAAGAAAATGCACGGAAACCGCTATATAGTGTATTCAATTGTCTGTTTTTGTAAAAAAAATTCGACTGAATAGTGTCATGAATATATAGATTGAATAAAGGATCAGACTTCATTCTAGACAACTATTTCAGAATCAACAGAACGCTCTCTCTGTTCAAGTAATATATTGTTTTTTAATCGTGTTTTTATTGGCATTTGAAAAACCTGAACATTAACACTCCCCTTCTCGTCCCCCACCACCCACACCCCTCTCTTCTCCCCCTCCCTGGATCGCTGCGGGGCACATCGCTCCTTAAGTCACATAAGAGGCTGAAAGTTATGGTCCATAGGAAATCCAACAGCCTGATTCTCTGGGGGCACCATTGTTCGGAGAAGTCTTTGTGGAGGAATTCCAAGACCAATCCCCAGTCTTTCTGGAATTCGGCGCCATCTCCTTGTATGGAGTAGGTTACCCATTTGAGCAAGGTTTAGTGACAGATTTTAGCTATCCATTCGCGCTTGGTAGGGATCTTGACTTGCCTCCGCTTCTGTGCTATTAGGAAGAAGGCCGCCACACTCAGGACCATGTATGTTTTCCATTGGGGTTTTGTCAAAAGAACGTCCAAGACATCACTTAGATCCAACAGTGCTTCGCCACTCCCATATATGTGGGCCAAATATCACTTTCATTGCACTATTTATGGGATCCCAGAAGAGTTTCAGCACCGGACATGTCCACCGTATGTGCAGCCAAGAGCCTACCTCGTTACATTCCTGCCAACAGAGCCGGGACGTAGCAGGGTATGTTTTATGCAGCTTCTCAGGGGTTAGGTGCCAATGAAATAGCATTATAGTCCATAATTCCCTGTGCATCCCCCTCATTAGCTTGGGGATCCTTTACCACACTTCCCACCACTGTTCCTCAGAGATGGTGAGGGGTAGCGCGTCTGCCCATTGCCTCATGTAGGTCCACTGGTTCTGGCCCGCTTGCGGGGAGAACAGTTTATACAGTTTGCCTATCATTTGCTAGTCCCCAGAGTTTGTCCGCAGGCATTTCTCCAGGGGGTGAAGTCCCTGGTTATGGAGGGTTTCATACTCGGGGAGAGTAACCAGTGTCTCAGCTGAGCAAATTGAAACCTATCCTCCTCCTTTAACCCCATGGTCTGTTTGCACTGATGAAAAGGTTTAACCTCCTGGTTCTCCATCATGTCCCTTGCCTTAAGTAGCCTGCCTCCTCCCATCTGATGAATGCCACCTTTTTCAGCCCTGGAGTGAATTGTGGGTTTCTTAGTAAGGGTGTAAACGGGGACAGGTAGGATGTGATGCCTGCTTTTTCAACCATAGTGTCCCAAAGGTCGCCCACCGGGGAGGTTATCCGGCTTTTATACATGTTAGCGGTCTGTCCTCGCTTGGGCTCCACAGGACCGCCTCTAGGGTCTGCCCACCACTGCCCTGTCCATCCTCCTCCAGATCTTATCAGGGTTCCTGTTGAACCATTTGCAGATTACTCAGTTGGGATGCTTGGTAATATGTCAGGAAATTCGGTGTACCCAGTTCCCCCTGCTCCTATCGGCGCTGTCATGGTTTTCCATGACACCCGAGGCCTTTTCCCTTGCCAAATGAAATTACTAACCAGTTTGTTCAGGGTTTTGAAGAATGTATGGGGAATTGCAAAGGGGAGAGTCTGAAAGTAGCAGAGCACTCTGGGTAAAACCATCATTTTTATGACGTTAATTCAGCCCATCTAGGAGATATTGAGGGGACCCCCTGGTTCCCAGCCAGGCCTTTATCGTTTCAAGTAGGTGGGGGTAGTTGGCTTGATACATGTTACCTATGGTATTCATTATCTCCACCCCCAGGTACCGGAGATTTCCCTTTGCTTCTGCGAATTACCCTATGAGTGCTGGTTCTGGCAGGGGGTCCGTCTCGCTGCAAAATCATTAGTTCGGATTTTTTTATAAGTCCCCCAGGAGTGAGATCAGACTTGGGAGTGAGGTGACCATATCCGACATTGCCACTATTAGTTGATCTGCGAAGGCCTTCGCTTTGTGCTTCGGCCCCCCCGCAAATACAATCCCTTTTATGCTCACCTCGCATATGATCCTAAGTAGGAGGGGTTTGAGATATATCGCATATAGTATTGGAGGCATAGGACATCCCCGTTTGGTGCCCTGGTTACTGGAATCACCTGGGAGATGTACCCACTGATGGCCAGCCTGATGTACAGCGATCTATAGTTGGCTCTGATCAGGCGGAGAAAGCCCGGACCGAACTCCATTGCCTTCATGGTGAGGAACAGAAATGACCATTCTACATGATCGAAGGCCTTCTCCGAGTCCAGGGCCAGTAACTCTGCGGTGAAGCCTCCCTTATTTGTTTTTTCAATCAGGTGGCATAGCCGCCGTGTGCCGTCGAATGTTTGCCTCCCCCTGATGAAGCCCGATTGGTCAGGGATGATCAGCTCGGGAATTATTTTATCCATTCCAGTGGTCAAGACTTTAGTAAAGATCTTAGCGTCTAAATTTATTAACGCGATGAGGCGGTACGAGCTAAATTGGGATTTGTCCTTATTAGGTTTGGGAAGAGGACCACTTTCGCCTCTTCCATGGTGCTTGAAATTTGCACCGAAGAGAACAAATTATAAAAGGGATGTCAAGATGGGCACTAGAGCGTCTTGGAATGTTTTATAGAACAATGCAGGAGAAGCCGTCGGGGCCGGGAGCTTTGTTCAGGGGTAAAGATCGTATTGCCGCCCGAACTTCATCTTCTGTGATCTCGCTCTCCAGGGCGTCTCTCTGACTTTGTGCTATTCTTCACAGCAGGCAGGTTCTCAGGAATGACTCCTGTTGGTCCCGGTCAAGGGACTGGAGGACAACAAAATCGAGTGACATTTCGTGAAGGCCTGGAGGATTTCCTCCAACACTGGTTTTGTTTCCCCCCTGCAGCTGGAGGCGAAGAATTGTTGTAACCTTGCAAACTGGTCCAGGTCCTCCAGAGTCCCCCGCAGGAACCCATCCTGGCCCAAGTTGGGGGCGTATAGCGTTGCTATAGTGATTGATTTTCCTCCCCATTGAAGCTGGACAAACGGGGATCTCCCTTCCTTATCTACATTTGTCCCTTCTATTATTAGATCAGGTATTTGTCTAATCGCTATCAGAACCCCTTGTGTCTTTCCCTTGTCGTTACCTTTAGGGAGAGGAGGATAACCCCTTAGTCTCAATTTCAGGGTTCACCTCTGCCCGGAGGGTCTCTAATTTCCGTTTCTTAGCTGGAGTATTTAACCCCCTAACATTCATGGAGAGTAGATGTATCCCTTGACCTTTATCTATTCCTTCTTTGTGACCTGTGGCTTTTCCCCCTCGCTGCAGTCCCCCTCCCCCTTGCACCTCTTCCCTACCCTTGTCCCCCCACATTTCCATCCCCTCCAGCTAAACTCTGCTCCCCCGCCCCATGGACCACCATGGTAGCAGAGTCTGGTTAAACACCCGTAAAGCATGACTGCAGGAAGAGCAGATCCCTTGCCCTACCCCGATTCCAAGTGCTGTGTCAATCGCTCCCACCTCCCTGTGTGGTCCCCCCCCCACCCGAGATGTGTGGTTCTCACCTCGCTGGTCGCCCTCTTGAATCTTTCTAGCACCCAGGCTTTTATTGTATGGGCTTTCCTGATCAGTCCTGAGACCCTGGCCGACGACCCTCTGGACCCCATGGGGGTTTGTGTCCTGAATTAGGCTCTCCTACTTCCCTCCATCCCCAGGGCTTCTCTTGGAGCTTTTGCGCAGCAGCCTCCTGGCCGGCGCTTCTCGTGCTTCCCCTCCTTCCTCTTCGATATTCAGAATCTTAAGCCCTTCTCCCAGCGTGGTTGCACGGTGTTGGTGGCGATCCCGAGTAAAGACTATGCCAAATGGAAAGGTCCATCTGTAGCCGGATCTTCGCCTGGGATAGGGGCTTTGTTACAGGGGCCATTTGCCTGCTTTTTGCAAGCGTGGTCTTGGCCAAGTCCCAGAAGAGCTGGATTTTGGTTCCGTTGATTTCCACCAGGGCCGCCTTCATTGCTGCTAGCAGAATTTCTTCTTTTTGGTTGTACCGTTGCAGAACCATTACTACTTCCCTGGGCCTCGCACCAGGTTCTGCCCTGACCAGGCCCACACGATGAAGCCCATTGATGAGGATTTCCCCTCCCCCCGGTTTCAATATCCAGTAAGTCCTTGAACACTTGTTCCATAGTTTCGCATAGATCGTGGTCGCTCACGCTTTCACGTAGTCCCTTGACCCTGATGTTTGACCTTCTGGAGTGGTTCTCAAGGTCTTCAGTTTGGAGCTCAAGATTGTGCGTACCGACTGCAAGCTGTTTGGTTAGGGCGACGATCTTGTGGGTATCTTCCGCGAGTTCTTGAATAGCGTTTTCGTAAGTATCTACTCCTGGGGGTTCTTCCAGCCCTGGTTGGTCTGGGAGTCTCCGGTTCTCACACATTGTGGTCTTCCCTTCCTTCCGCCACAGCTTTTGCAACGTACCTTTTTTTTTGGAGAACCTGGCCACTGGTGATCCCTCTGCTCTTTGGGTTTGTTCTGCAACATTTCCACTGTCTTGGTGAGGGTGGTATGTCCCCGGCCAGCAACTCCCTCTCCTGACGGGTTTGGATCGTCGTCCTTTCCCTGGGGGGGGGGGGGGCAGCCTGGCTGGATGTCTGCTGCAAGCAGGGGGTGTCTGCTGTGGCCCCCCCCCCTGGTTTCTGTTGTGGACTGGTTAATCAGGGGAACCCTTACTGACTGCCTTCTGTGAGGGGGTAGCGGCAGAGGTGCTCTGTTGGACATCGGCGTAGCTGGGGGCCTCCTCTTCCAGAGGATGCAGTTCCTGCACTCCGCTTGGCTCTTACTGGGTTGTGCTTCTGTGTCTGGATCTCTTGGCGCAATTGCACTATGGGTGCGCCTGTGTGCCTAGTCCAATCCCTCCACCGTGTTGGGCAGCTCCTCATTGCCTCGGCTTGCGGGCCACCGCCCCAGTCCTGGGGGCTGTACACAAGCAGCGCTTATGGGGCTGCCTCTCCGGCCCCTTTGTGAGTTGGTGTAAAGTCACTCCTCTGGTGGTGGTGGTGGTCTGGGAGGGCTGCTAGCTACTGGTTTCCCAGGGCTGACTCTCCGGCCCCTTTGTGAGTTGGTGTAAAGTCACTCCTCTGGTGGTGGTCTGGGAGGCCTACTAGCTTCCCGGACGTCTTGGAGGGGATGCTGGGGGCGGCGGGGGAGTCTGTCGCTGCTGGTGGTCCTTACTCCAGTGCAAGGAGCGGCCTTTGGTTATTGTGTGGGGGGCTCAGCCTGTGAACAGGATTCCATTGGACTATGCCCTATGGAATGCTGTGTCCCCTCCTCGTGGGTATACTCTGGGGCCTTGTTGGTGGGGGGTTACCCAGAGCCCCTCTGGTGGGTGGCAGTCGATGGGGGCCTTCTTTATAAAAGCCCAGGGCCATCCTCTTACCGTGGCCCCGGCCCGTTGTCTAGCACTCTGCTTCCTCGATTTATACACAGAGGCGGGGGTGGGGGATCTCCCCCTGGCTGTTAGTGGGGTCTTATTTTGTGGCCTTCCACAAAACCAAGAGCTGGTCTTGAGGCTGTGTATTGCAGGTATCCCTTTAGCCGGGGGGGGGGGGGCTGCTGGGCCAGGTCTGTCAGGGAAGGAGAGCACGCCGGAACATGTCCTTTCCCCCTGGAGGGGCCCACTACTGAACGCCTCTCCCCACCGGGGGATCAGCGCCGGGGTGGGGGATGAGTCTCCTGATGCTGTCCTCTACCCCTCCTACCTGGGAGTCCTTGACAGTGTCGGGGTGGCTGGTATGACTGGCCCCGCGCCCCTCTAGTCCTGTGCCGGGTCTGCCGCCGCTGAATTCACCCAAAACTTTGCTCCTCCTGGGGTGGGGTCAGCTACAGGGGGGTCTATCCCTCCTGCATCCGCCTTGTCACTGTTGAAGCGTGTTGGCCCGCCCCTTGTGGACCGTAGTGCCTGCAGCTGGGCTCTGTCCCTCAATCCGGCACTTCGGAGTGTTTGTTGCGCAGATCTCTCTTTCCACCATGGATTACCGCCTCTAATTGCTCCGGTTTTGATTGTCAGGGGTACCGCACCCCTTGTGAGGGTTTCCCACTGCTTCAGCGCTCTGTTTGGGGGGGTCTTAGACCCTGCTTGTTGCTCCGTCTTGTGGGACCACGGGGAGGAGCGCGCTCCTTACAGTGGTGCGATCACGGCGGCCATCTTGGAAACAGATAATTGTTTTAATTCTAAACTTCTCTGCATGTATGCTATAGATGTCTAAGGTCAAGTTCAACTTGTAACTCAAATCAGAATTATTGATCATTTATCTGTTTGCCAAAGTTTTGAATTTAGTATCTTTCAACTGCATTTTCTTTTAAATTTGATTTATACTGCTATGCTTCTCTTTAAACATTGTAACTGTAAATAACCAAATATTCTATACAGGAGGATGTCTGTACTCATCTTCATTTGGAACTAGTTAGGCGGAGGAGGTATGACATGATACATCAATATTATTGTAGGATATTCTTTTGGAACTATTTTATTCAAAATAAATAAAATGTATGATAATTGTATTCAAGTTATCTTAGATTGTGGAATTCATTGAATGTTAAACATTCTGTTTACAATCAATAACAGTACGAATGCATGGAATTGTCAATGTAATGTCATGCACCTTCCAACATGCAACAGTGACAGTAATCCCTACATAAAAGCATGATTGTAGAACAATGTCATGGATTCTGTTATTCTCTACATGCTCGGTGTGTGTTTCTATATATATTGTATAACTAAAGAGTGAGAAATTAAAATACTACATACTTTTGGTGTAAATAATGTATTCTCATTTTATTTAAAGGAGCGTATTGTGTTAACTCGAACACCAATTCCCTGTGACACCAGTGAAGTTCAATAGATATACTTCATAATCAATGTTCCCAGTGTTGGATAATTATAATGGTTGACTTTCTATTCATGAAAATTAAATGTTTTTGAAATTATAAAAATGTACATCTTTTTCAATATCATAACCTTGTTTTTGCATCACTTGTTGAAATTGGTCATTGGCAGGAATATAGGAGTTTGGGGCAAAAGATGGCGTTTTCCAGCCAAGAAATAGCTGTCTTTGGTGAAAACACTACATTTCCCAGCATGCCTAGGGAATTCTGTAGTTCCGTGTGTTTGCGCTAATCTCCAGCTGGCAATCAGGAACGGGATAAAGACTCCAACCGCCCATGCCTCTGTGCAGATAATTAATGATTATGTGCACGGGCGGCAGGATGGAGACGTGAGGAGGAAAGCCATTTGTTCGGACGCCGGAGGACTGGTGGGCGTCAGCCGTGATTGCAGGACCTGATAAGAATGAAGTAGGAGACGCCAGGCCGTTCTCTGGAAGCAACAATCTTCAGGGTCCGGGTGTCTTCGTGAGGCGCCCGGGCCATCAGCTAAGTGCATTATCTTTTGTGTTATGTTTCTGGCTACAAACTTTTATATGCAGCTTGTTCTGAGTGCGCGTGTGAGGAAACACGCGACCACATTTATATATGTATTCAAAAGCATGCTGAATTACTCGTCAGGCATGCCAGTAGTGTTATGTCCTAGTTTTACTTCTTAGGAGAATATAACAGTGTTTTCTGGGAAAATATGTGTGGCATGTACTAAATGTGCAGCATTTGTTTGTTGCTTCATTGTGGCCATGGGGCCACGAGTCTAATGTGCTTCATCCCAGTTTGTGCCATCATGCTTTATGTGCAAAAGTCTGTTTGTGCATATTATCTTCCACATATTTGTGTCCATTATGTTTGAGTTTCTAACACTATGTGCAGTGTGTTCCAAGTCATGTTATGAGTGCTTACATTATGTAAGAAAATGCTAAGAGCATGAATATACTTTTGAATGGTTTTTTCATAGGTTCAGGTATCATTTTGGAGGTTAGGTCAGGACAGGTTATGTTTAGGAGTTTAATCCCAGATACAAGCGTATTAAGTGGGAATTAGGTGTTGTTAAACTTGCATGTTATGTTTTTCCCTATTTCCCTTTGTCATTCCATCCCCTTTCCCTAACTCCGTCTTCCCCCCATTGGCTGCCACGTGGCTCCCTGTGTCATTTAGTTCAGGTGCCCGTGCTAACCAAGGTGGGAGGGTCGAATCTATTCGGCTTCTGTGGTTCGGGAGAGGGGGTCGAGACCCTTAGCCCTTTTGTTTGCATTGACAGTCATGCATAAAAGATCACTTATCAAGGTATAACCTTTTATCAAACAAGTTAACATTTGCCTTATCCAATGTTTATTGCATGTGTTTTGATGTACAAGGTGTTTACTACTGAAGCAGTCGAGATGGAAGATACACATGGACCACAGATATAACATTAATATTGGCAGTTATCTATCATTCATTGGCATGTAATGTCCATTTCACTGTATAAAGTGTTCATCAAAGTGAAATGGTGTACTTGTTGTAATGGTACTTTTTGTTTCTTAGCATTGAAGATATTACTTTTAATTTAGTATTGAGTAATTGAAGATCGATTAAAAAAAAGTGTAGATTTCTCATTTGTGTTCAATTCATCTCATTTACTTTATCATTCTCAGGAGGATACATGCCATCCGTTATCCATGACACTACTGATGGCCAACAGGTATATAACTAAATGTTTGTGGTACATTTTATCACCAAAAGTCATAGTACTGAAAGTTAAAGCAGAAAGTCAATTTTCTATAACACCACAAAAATGAGTAGTCTGATCGTTACTTTGAGAAACTATTTGAAATGTGTTAGCTTCCCAGCAAATCTATTTTCTAATATATCACACTTTCCTAAAAACAAGTAAAAAAAATATCTTCTATCTTATGAATCAAATCAAAATGCACTTGAATAAGAGAATAAGGAGCGAGTTATGGAGGTTTCTGTGTACGTAGCTATGATAAAGAATATTCCCAATCTTCATCAAAATATAATAAATAATCACTAGTAGTATATTAAACTTATTTGAGTAGTTCTAATAAAATGTCAAATAGTCAGCCATTCAATTCTCTTGATGAATTGAAGCACTCGTAGTTGATCATCAACCAACAGAAGTTGTAAAGGTAGCAAAAATTAAATTGATGGTCATTCATATTATGAATGTTCTGTTAAATATGGGAGAGAATTTGGCACATCAAGCTTGACTGCATCAAAACTCACTAGGAATACCAGGGTAAATACAATCCAGGTTTTAAAAATGTGATGAAAGTGGCTATTTTGAAATGTGTTATTCGTTGTGAAATTGTAAGGTTGATATGCATAGGTTTTGTAAGTGTGAAATAAATCATGCTCATTTTAAAATCTGTTAGAGGCATAGGAAGAAAAGGAAGACTGACCACACCACTACCCAAAGATATAGATTGTCAAACCAGTATCACCTAGGAGCAACTATTGTTTGAAGTTTCAAATGCTCGTTCCAAGGCTCAGAATCAGAATTCAGATGTGTAGTGGCTGGAATTTGAACTGACCATCAAGCAACGAACCACGGAAAGTAATGATGGATCATTGTTCCAGCACACAACATCCACCGGAACTGACTGACAATGCAGAATATGCTTCATTAGTTGCTAGTCTTTCACCCAATCTATGCATTAGAAACTATTTGTCTGAAAGAAAATCTTTCCCATTTGCCCAATACATTCTGAAAATCTATAAATATCACAGATTTAAATCACCCTGGCATCTTCAGAATCCATCGCGGACGATGTGCATGACCCGGACTATACCTTGGGTAGTGTGGAGGACTCATCCACCACCATAGAATCTCTAAACACTACATCGCAGAACGATTGGCTATTGAGCCAACTCAAATACATTGTTTTTGACAGCTGCCTGATTAAAATTATAAAAAACTAAATGCAACTATGGTAATGTGGTAGGATTTGTGGGGAACCATTGGTGAAGTTTACTCAAGAAGTCACCAACCTTAAGATCGAGGGGAGCTGAGTGCATGAGCAATCAGCATTTTCGTGGTCTGCTCAACCCATTCTTGGAAACATACCAGCAGGAAATACAATTAGTTCTTGTGCTCTGCTGGTCAGTGGATCTACATTTAGTAAGATTTAAAGTTTCTGTAAATTTTTAGGACTCTAGTTCATTGCAAAAATGGCATACTACAAATAAAAAGATCTTATTCCCCATTAGTCAGGCTTTGAATATCAAACTGATAGCAATAGACAATGCTCTATCTGGTGATGGACAGTGCCACAGTCCTGGATTTTCGGCGAAGTACTGCGCTTACCACTTCCAGGTAATGGACACCCACAAAATATTGAGTTCTGTCATGATGCAAGTGTCAAAATGTGCATCCTCCGTTGCCTTTGAGAAGAACAAGTTATTCTCTTACCTGGTAACGTTCTTTCGATGGGATGGTCCGACGACGTATTCCATATCTATGACAGTAATCACCACAGCTGTGCTGCTTCGGAAAATCTTCCGCGTCCTGCGTCGATGACTTCGATACGCCGCGCTCGAGGACCTCCTCCGACAGCCAACGTCACTGGATGTTATAAGTAGGACGCACGACGCCCGTAGCCTCAGTTGTAGTTTTTTCCCCAGAACGTGTGCCACCAGTCTTCTGCCAGTCTGACACACAAAGCCTTGCGGAAACTTAAGCTGCACTCGCATAAGAAATTCTGTAGCGGGGAAGGGAGGGAGCGATATGGAATACGTCGTCGGACCATCCCATCGAAAGAACGTTACCAGGTAAGAGAGTAACTTGTTCTTCGAGGGGATTGGGACCGACGTATTCCATATCTATGACAGACTCCCAAAGCAGTACCAATGCAGGGAGGTGGGAAAAGAATTTAGAAAACAGAAATTTAGCATGCCCAATCAAATTGCGGAGTAAAGGACCGCCTTGCCAAAGGCCAGATCCTGCTCCCGGATGGAATTGAGGGAATAGTGACGTACAAAAGTATGTACCGAAGCCCAGGTGGCTGCATCACAGATGTTGCTAATAGGAACACCCCTCTGCAGGGCAGTAGAGGCAGCCATACCCCTGGTAGAATGGGCCCGTAAGCCGACCGGTGGGTCCTTACCCGCCAAGCGGTCACACTCCGAGATAGCCAAAATAATCCAGCGAGACAAAGTATGTTTCGTCACAGCCTGTCCCGAACGCTTTCCAGCGTAACCAATAAAGAGCTGATCGTCCACTCTGACCCGGGACATGCATGAAATATGAAAGCTTAACGCTCTCCTAGGATCAAGCATATGGAGCCTCTCCTCTTCCTTACCAGGATATGGAGGAGGATAAAATGCCGGAACAACCACCTTCTGGCCTAAATGAAATTCCCACACCACCTTCAGAAGAAAAGAAGGACAAACTCTAAGGACAACCCTGTCCTTATGAAACACAGTGAAGGGTGGCTTAACTGAAAGTGCCTGCAACTCACTCACTCTGCAAGCGGAAGTGACCGCAACTAAAAATACAGTTTTCAGAGTTAACAGTCTCAAAGGGCATGAATGCAAAGGCTCAAACGGAGCCCCCATCAGAAACTTGAGAACAATGTTCAAATCCCACCGGGCACCTGGAAAAGTGACGGAGGGAACACATTAGTGAGCCCTTTCAGAAACTGAGAAATTGAAGGAATTTTAAAATAGGAACACTCTTCAGACGAGCGCTTAAATATGGACAGCGCCGCCAGGTAACCTTTAATGGTACCCACTTGAAGGCCCCTGTGGGCCAAAGAAATCAAAAAAGACAGAACCATGGGAATTTCACATGCAAAAGGATCCACATTCTTAACCCTGCACCAGTCGCAGAACTTTCTCCAACGGCAACGGTACAGGGACTTTGTTGCGGACCTTCTGGCCGAAAGCAACACCTCCATCACGTCTTCAGGGAGGTCCCAATCCTTATACCTCAACCTTTCAGAAACCAAGCGTGAAGGTTGAGGGACCTGACCTCTGGATGGCGAACCTGACCCCCTCCCGTGAGAGCAGATCGTCTCGGTAGGGAAGACGACGTGGAGGGCAGATGGACAAGTCGAGAAGGTACGGGTACAAATCCCCTGGGCCCAAGCCGGAGCAATGAGGATCATCTGGGAATCGAAACCTCCGTAACCTCCGCAGTACTTGCGGGATGACGGGGAGTGGAGGAAACGCGTACAGCAGTGGGAATGACCACTCCACCACGAACGTGTCTCCTAAGGCTCCGTTTGGAGGAAATTCCCGCGAGCAGAACCTCTCGCACTTCCAGTTGACATTGGAGGCGAAGAGATCCACTTGAGGGGTCCCCCAAAGGGCGAAGATCTCCAGGAGAATCTCCTGAGCCAACTCCCACTCGTGAGAGATCGCGCTCTTCCTGCTCAGAGCATCCGCCGTCTCGTTTTCGTCTCCTGCCAGATGAACTGCCGAGATCGAAACTTCCTGCTGGATTGCCCAGAACCAGAGCTGCATCGCCTCCCTGCACAGAGGAAGTGACCCTGCTCCCCCTTTTTGTTGAGGTACTGCATGGCCACCGTGTTGTCCGTCAGGATCAGGACATTCTTTCCTCGCACAGTCGGAAGAAAAGCCTTCAGGTCCAACAGATTGATATGGAGTCTGGACTCCGACGGAGACCAACTACCACTGACTGTCAACTCGTTGGCATGAGCTCCCCATCCCGTGAGGGATGCGTCCGCCACGATCGTCACCTCCGGCCAGGGCAGCCAAAATGGAGCCCCCCTCATCAGATTTCCTTCGTTGGCCCACCACAGAAGGTCCTGTGCGACCGAAGACGGCACCTGAACAGGGTCCGACATCCTGCCGGAGGACTGAGACCACTAGAGCTTGAGTGCCCATTGCAAAGATTTCTTCCGCAACCTGGCCTCTGGCACCAGAAGAATATAGGATGCCATGAGGCCGAGCAGTCTCAAGAACTCGAACGCTGGGAGAGTCTGCACAAGTTGAAACTTGTGCACCATCTGCTGAATGTGATGAGCCCTCACCTGGGGAGGAAAACACTGCCCCAGGGATGTGTCGAGCACTGCTCCGACGTACTGGAGCCTCTGAGTTGGTGTCAAATGGGACTTCAAGTTGAGGGAGAAGCCCAGCTTGTGGAAGGAGTGGCAGGTGACTGACAGATGATCCAGGACTTGCTCGGAAGAGCGCGTCCTGATCAACCAATCGTCCAGGTAGGGGTAGACGTGAATCCCCCCTTTCCTGAGGTACGCTGCAACCACTACCATGAGCTTGGTGAAGACCCTCAGGGCGTAGGTCAATCCGAACGGCAGGACCCGAAACTGAAAGTGCGAGTCGCCAACCGCGAACCTCAGGTACTTCTTGTGCTTTGGATGGATCGGCACATGAAAATAAGCATCCCTGAGGTCGAGAGACACCAACCAGTCCTGAAGTTGAAGGGCCTGGAGGACTTGAGAGAGAGAGAGTAACTACCTTGAACTTGTCCTTCCTGGGGAGTTTGTTCAAATCGCGCAAGTCCATGATGGGTCTCAATCCCCAGTCTTTCTTGGAAATCAAAAAATAAGGGGAATACCATCCCTTGTTCCTCTCCGCTACAGGCACCAGTTCTATGGCTAATCAATACATAGAAAGGTAGGACACTGGTTTTTTGCCAGCTATTCACTCATCACAAACTACATATGTTTAGTACAAAGTGTCAATTTTAATATAATCTTATGAAAATCAAGAACATAATACATATAAAAAACATCAGACACTCTAAAAAGGTACATATATGTAACAGGGCACAGAACATATAACAATTTCTAAAATATAGAGATATCGATCATATCAATCTATGTACAAACGTATGCTGTAATTCCTTATCAAAATAGGGGTTGTGATCCTGTTGGATCACTCACAGTTTTTCTCCCTCAGTCTAATGTTCAATTTAGATTGGGACAAATTAGACTTAAAGAATTCTTTTCTACCCAAACAGATACGATTAGAGACCCAACTACTATCAACCATTCAGGTCTAAAAAATCCTTCTACTTTTTGCCCACCTACTTATACCTATTCACCAGAATCTATACTTTTTGAAAAAAAGAGTTCTGGCATAAGTCATAGTTAGAAAAATAAAACTTACCAATGTATCACAATCTGACAGCTGAGGAAAGAAAAGCCATGGAATCATTAGCTACTAATGAGAACATTATAATCAAGAGAGCAGACAAAGGCAGAGCAATTGTTATGCTAGATAAGAGAGATTATATTGAAGGATGCTGTAAACAACTGGAAAATGAAAAACACTACAAAAGACTGACTAGCGACCCGACCAAAGATCTACAAAACCTAATTGAAACTAAAACCACAAAGGCATTAGAAAGATTTTGGATTAGTAAACAAGTGTGGTCCTTCCTTAATAACCTGGAACCCACAATACCCAAATTCTATTGTCTACCTAAAATTCATAAGACTCTGACGAAACCTCCAGGGAGACCAATCGTCTCGGGGATTAATTCTATCTTGGAACCCCTTTCTAAATATGCAGATCGCTATCTCAAAGGATATGTGGTAAAAATGAAATCTTTTTTAAAATGACAAAAAAGATCTAATAAAAGATATGAGAACCTACCATACAATCCAGAAAACTCATACCTAATTGGTTTAGATATAGTTTCTCTCTACACTAATATTCCCCAGCAAGCTACTCTAGAAACTGTTAGTGAAATCCTCCTCAATAGATTAGATGATGACCCAGTACCCAGTTCCTTCATCCTTTGGTGCATTGAAGTAGCCCTTACACGCAATTACTTTGAGTTCCAAGGAACATTCTTTCAACAAATTGAAGGCACAGCCATGGAAGCCACCATGGCTCCGAGTTTGGCGAACCTATTTATCGAATTTTTTGAAAAACAGTTCATATACACGACTAATCCATTTGAAGAACACATTCAATCATGGGCGAGATATATTGATGATGTTCTGATGGTATGGACAGGAACCATAGAAAAAGCAGAAGAGTTTCTAATCTGGCTTAACAATTGTAATCGACATCTGCAGTTCACCATCAATATTCAAAAGCTTTCTATAGATTTTCTCGATTTAACCATCTTTACCGAAAACCGCCACCTACTAGTAAAACTTTACCACAAAAAAACAGAGAGGAACTCCCTGTTACACTACGACGTAAAACACCTCAGAGATAATCTCCCGTATGGACAGTTTTTGCGATTAAAAAGGAACAGCAGCCAAAAACCAGCATTTGAAGCAGAAGTAAAAAAAATCGAACTGCTAAATTGAAACAGAGGATACCCAAAAGAACTAGTCAAAAAATCTGCTAAAAGAGCATCCAACAATAACAGGGATGCTCTCCTTGAGGACAAGATTAAACAACCAATAACAGATCGGCTAGTATGTGTCAACACTTTTCCGAATCTAAGTCTAAAGATCAGCCACATCATAAAGAAGCAATGGAAAATCTTTGAAAGCGGGAACGCTGAAATTCCGCAACCCATGTTTGCCTATAAAAAGTCCACCACAATAGGCAACAGAGTTAGCAGTAGCAAACTAAAAGAAAAACCAGCAAAAATAAACTGTCTAACGGCAACATGGGGATTAAAACCAATAGTCGGATATTACCCGTGCAGGAATTGTGCTATGTGCAAACTAACTCAAAAAACAAAGGAAATTGACATTGGGTTTCCCACACCATGGCAACAAAAACAAATGACAAACTGCGACTCAGACTACTTTGTATACATGATAACTTGTCCATGTAACAAACACTACATAGGAAAAACCAATAGAAAATGAAAAGTAGAATGTTGGAACACAAAAGCTGCCTTAAAAACAAAGTCCTGAATGCACCGCTAGTGAAACACTTCACTGAAACAAAACACGGTTTCGACGATTTTCGTTGGACAATTTTATTAATGATCCAAGGCAGGGATCATGATATTAAGAGCAAAATACTTCTAGAAAAAGAACAGACTAATTTACTTAACCCAAAGTGACCAAAAAGGTCTTAATGAATCTAAAGAATGGCTGAAAGTATAATCTATTGACTCAAACTTTCACTTAAGGAAACTAATTCTCTGATAACTTTCAACTGTATAGTTATAACTGGAATAGCATCGTTACCACGGTACATAAGGCGAGTATTGCTTTAATTTCTCTAAACACTAAAAAAGGGCTACCAACTACCTATATTAGGCCTTCCTAACATGGCGGCCGCTCCCGGCGTTTTTTCGGTGGATTCACGGAAGATTCACGGTGCTCTTGCCTCAAAAGACCCGGATCAGAGCGGATTAACAAGAAGAAGAAACTAGACGAGGCACCATAATAAGAACATTCCCTACGCAATATAGCGGAACCAACAGGTAAACAGACTGTTTAATAAAGACACAACTTGCATGGAAGAGCAGTAACTACTCCTTTTACATGGGGAATAATACGATCATACACTTTCTTAGCAAAGTACTAGAGATGGCACAAGCATAACAACTGTTTCAGCCCGCACTCGGAGTCAACTAAGAATACTAGCCGATTTTTGTAATTAATACAAGCCCCATTCAAACTGCGTGTTTACTTTTTCTCAACAGCAGTTTGGACCAACCGGGCCGGGATATTTACCGGTTTCCTGCATATTCCTACACGCAATGACATAACGCCACGCAATTGATAAACTATGCACAGAAGCCAACCCGCAAGTTAATCTGACCGCGGCCTCATAATATCAGACTGCACACGAGATAAGCCACTATTTTGCTTACCAGTGTGAGTGCTATTCGCAACAATGTAGAAATGTCTATGAACTGTATGGACTATTGAACTCTACATATAGAATTTTTACAGCCTTCCAACGCATGACTAAATTAATTTGTCTAGCCCAAACCAAAAATATGAAAGACTGATTTCTAGACTCTCTTGTAAACATATCCTATTGTGTTACAGGTAAAAGAGGGATACCTTCCCTTTTATTAAGAAAAGACGTCCAACAGTTGAGGACTTTTTCTACCGAAAAACAAGAGCACATACACTAGAAGTCCAGGTAACTTTATTGATCCTGAACTCCTGATGTCGGTCACGGACTCGCACAACGCCTGCACCAGAGGCAGGCGTTGTGCGAGTCCGTGACCGACATCTTGGACCCACAGTCCCCGCACTTCTTAAAGCCCGGACGTGGTGTGGAAGACGAGGTAGACATCTTCACAAAGAAATATTTCACAAACATCGAGTCGAGGCATGCCGAGATTCCCGAAGCAAACACGTTCGCGGAAAAAACGGATATGAGGCTACGGACGTCGTGCATCCTACTTATAACATCCAGTGACGTCGGCCGTCGGAGGAGGTCCTCGAGCGCGGCGTATCGACGTCATCGATGCAGGACGCAGACACCGAAGATTTTCCAAAGCAGCACAGCTGTGGGGATTACTGTAATAGATATGGAATACGTCGGAGGACCCAATCCCCTCGAAATATGGTTTCATTACATCCACTACTGACCTTATACAATCAATGGGATTGCAAATAGAATTGATATCGAATGCCAGGGTCGTGGGAATAGCAACGGTCATGCGAGAACAGTTCCCACACATAAGGCATTCATTTGAAGTATGGCACGTGACCAAATCAACAGCCAAAACAGTCACTGATGCTGGACAGTCCACCAGCAACCATCTATGGGGGTTTTCAAAAACCTGTGACGGTTCACTCCAAATTCTGGTTGAAAATTGGCATTTATTGCTCCATTATAGTTCAAACATAAAGTAATGGGTGGATACCAAGCATTTTCACAAGTGTGTACATGGACCTTTGTTATGTTACCTAAATTTATAGAGGGCGCGTATGCCGCAAGGGCATCTAGGATAATTCTGGAGGACACCAAAAGTACCCTGTTCTATAATAAGAACATTTTTAAAGAGCGATGAAATTGAAGACGATGCTTCAGATTCCGCATTGCTGTTGGTAGCTCGTTCTGAAGTTTTCCTGCTGCAATGTAAAAGTCCTGGCCTCTCAACCAGGCCAGCTGGAAATTTTGGGATAGTCACTAAGTAAGCCGCCCCGGAGCGAAGAGACCGGCACCAAGATGGTAGTAGGCCCGATGGACCAGACAGAGCCTTAAAACTGATCATCTCTGCCACTGGAAGCCAGTAGAGAGCACGGATCACTGGACTGATATGGGCTCCATACCAAGAGACACAGTGGCAACCCCTTGCTGCCATGTTCTGCAAATGCTGGAGCCGCTGAATGAGACTCTTTGGTTGAGCCAGATAGAGAGCATTACATTAGTCAATACGACTGGTAATCAGGGAGGCAACCACCTGGGGGCTTAAGGCCACCAGTAAAACAGTATCTTGCAGAGTAAATTCAGGCATTAAAATTCAATCTTACACATGACACTCACCTGTAAAGACATTGATAGAGTTGATAGACACAAGCTAACGTTCTTAACCGACGGCCCCGGGGAGGGGGGGATCCCCCAGAGCAGATGGCCAGACAGAATAGGACCAAAGAGAAGCCCTAGAAGTGGAACCAACCACCAGCACCTCGGTATTGTCCACATTCAGCTTACGCCAGCTTTGAATGAAGAGCACAATCGTAAGAAAAAGTGGTTGGTAAACCGTTCCCCTGCTCACAAAGCCCTTCAAAAGATTGTGTGGGACACATTGCTTACTAAAAAGTTAAAAAAGGCACAACTGAATTTTGCCACACTGGTGATTTGGAGGTTTTCCATAATATGTACCTAAAGTACAGGCCTAAAAAGTTTGCATTTCAGCATAGACTGTATGGAGGCCAGAACGAGGCTGGCTGTACCTGCTCACAATGAGAACGTAGAATAAGAGGGAACCGCAGGTGCTTTTGGTATGCTTCTTTACACAATGGCGTTTACAAAAAGAACAAAAGCAATGGGTAGCTAAACCAATATTAGTGAAAATGCAATTTCATGAAAGAACTGACTTTTACTGTGCTGGTCAAGCAAATGCACAGACTGACAACAGATTATGTTTCCAGGGGGAGTCTATGCTGAAGAACATTGCAAAGGTGGTTCATCCTCCAAAAGGTGAAGTTGTGGAAAATTTGACATCAAGTTTCAAATGAAGTAGCGTGGTCTACAAATGTCTATATATATATTTTTAATTATATGCATGTTTTACTAAAAATAAATGAGACTATTATTCTTAGTAAATATTTATTTGTATGAATTTGTATGTATTTATTCTCAAAAATGTTTTTAATTTTTAAAAATAAATGCGGTTACTTTACTTCTTGGTCACAATCATTATTGAGTATATTAACTGTTAAAATGAAACAAATGTGTGCGTGATTTACTTTTTAAATTTTAATTGTTGCATTTCAATAGTCAAAAACAGTAAAAGGCACATAGGTGGGAAGGACAGCACTCATGCATTCCAAACAGAAGTGACTTTACATTTTTCTTTGTTTTTTATAATGCAAGTATAAAGAACGCCAGATGTGTTCCCCATCTTGCAATATATACATAAAAATGAAACTCTTGAACCACATACAGGAGAGAACTTGAAATGTTTGGCCTGCGGGTGGTGGGGAGTGTCTGGTACAATACTCTGGAAGTTCGTGCAGTGGTACCAGGCAGACATTGCAGCCTCCCCAACATCCATACCAACTAAAAGAAAACTCTACACCACACTCACATTACGATGTATATATATTCAATAATATTGACATTACTTTCTTTTAAAACATATTTCAGCAATGATCCTTTTTTTAGAACCATGGTCACAGGGAACCTCACCCACATAGCAAAAGTTGTAAAAATATGCCACCAGGACATTAGATTAGTTACATAATTTGAAAGAGGTTACATGTGTTCTCATGTCCCATTTTTCTATATCACAGCAGGCTGAATGTCCAACCACCCAACTCCATATTATTACATATTTGCTTATTGACTATAGAAGCTAGATAATTGATTGAGAGAGACTAAATCGGGGAAGGGGGAGGCTGGCTACGCTCAGAGTCAAACATGTGCAAGACTGCAAAAAAGAAGTAAAATATTCCTTCCTGTCTCTACATACCACAACCCAAAACACACACCTAGCAACCCGTCAACGCAACCCACCGACAACATAAGAAACTCACTGGCCATCCTGCCACCCCGCTAGCACGCATTACATAAATGTTTAATATTTATTTGGTCCTTTACACTATATCCCACATCGTCGAAATCTGCCCAGGAGTGAGGAACATCAAGCCTCCTGCAGTACTACAATCAGGCCTGCAATCATTAGCTTGTTCTTGTGAATACTACAACATGGCCGACATGTTTACCGATGGAAACATGGGCCTCACTGCCCTGCTGCCACCTTCTACAACTGAGCCTCCTGATAGGCTTCCTGCTTCAGGAAATCATCCCAGGCCCCAGAAGGCAGAGCCGGCATTACACAAAGGCTCATTATGACCCCTGTCTTGGCCTATCTGGGATCTGGAGGGGATCCCTCTGACCCATGCCTGCCTGGCTATCCATCGTATCACTGGTCCAACCTAAGTCCATTATCCTAGTTGCAGAAGGTAAGAGCGTAACTGCCCATACTTCTCCCTTCTGACTGCGACATCCCCCCCCACCGTCTACCTCTGCAGGACCTTTGTGCCTCTGACTGTGCCATGCACAGAATGCTGTTCAATCATGTTTTCACAAAGCCTGCTCCCTAATCCTCAGCACACTCCATCCCGTCCCTCCGGCTTTGATCACTTTGCTGCTCTAATCTACTTGTCACTGAACAAACTGCCGCTGAGAAACTACGTACATTAGCCACGTTCTGTTTCTCAAATCTAGATGGGGCCAAAACGTCTATTTGTGCCTTTTCTTTCCATTCCTGCCTTTCTTGCCGCCTACATACTTCCGATGACACATGGCTTTATCCTCACTTTATCGTCATTCCACGCTACCTGAAATGTGAACCATTCAGTGCTTCTTACCCCCAATTTGCATTTAACTTGGCCCTCCATGCTAACAACCCAAGTCCAATGCATACAATAATTGCATTCCTTCCATTCACGCCATTGTGATCCGTGCTGTAAATTATGTATAAATCATGTATATTATCTGGTATAAAAGATACTCTCGTGTACAATTTAAGCAGTCTCCAGTCCATTGTGCGCTGCACTACAACCTCACGTTGATACCAAACTATTGATTTACTCAGAGTATTTACCGTGATCGCACCATTCCTCCTGTAGGTACTGTCCACCTAACCCTCGGTACTCCCATACCTATGTCTTCCATATGCATGTCTGACGTGGATCCCTGCAACAAGAGGCAAAGCTTTCCAGTATGTATACATTTCGCCTATCATGTCCTGTATGCATGTCTGATGTAGCTCACCGCAACAAGAGGAGAGGCTTTCCAGTATGTTTTACATTGCATGTTCTTTTCCAAGCAGTTTCTGTAACTAGCGCCTAGATACTTGAGGGTTTTGTGCGCTGTAAATAAATGGAAAATAAATAAAATACATTATAAACACATTGCCCTGGCTCAAATGTTCTATGCTAAAATACTTTAAAAGCAGTGTATGGGTGACCAACTGTGAGCTGTATATATGTGCCAAATTATTTTTACCTACCCTATGATATTTTAAGTATGCCTTAGTGTGGTGTTGTAATACAAGAGTGTTGTTTTTATAACTCACTTGTGTGGCTCTTTTGCTTACCTGCTCTGTTGAGTGTTGACTCTATTGCACACAGTTTCCCCTTCCTCGTTAGTTCATCCTTGATGCTTGGTCATGCTACTTCAGTGAGTGGCTTTGCTCAACTGGGATTGTAAGAAACCTTGCTTGACATAACAATGTAAGCTTGAGGGGCATGGGTTATGATTTGCTGCCACCAGGACACTTGAACTTACTGCAATTTTTCAATGGATAAGATTATCACTGGATGGCGGATTCCTACCCATGCGTTTATGTTGGAAAGTTAAAGGCTTATTTGAAAACAAAATGCGATTGATCAATTTATGCTAAAAGATGCATGCCCTAACGAGCCAATAAAAATCCTGAGATAGCTTATCCTTTACCTGTAATTTTACTGCTCTTCTGATTTTATAGGAATATTTCAATGATAAAGCACTGACTCACTCCTAAGGCCTTTCAACCTGGGGCAGAAGTGGGGTGAGGGAGTTGGGAGGGACCCAATCTGTGCCACCCTTAAGCTCCAAGTGGGGCATAGCACTGTCAATCACCCAATGCCTGCCTTACACCATGGTGGCTAGTGTTCTCCATGTCCTTTTTCAGAACTTCATTTACCAGAAGAACCCACGGCGAGAGATGAATCACCCGACCCACAGGAGAGAGCCGCCGCAAGGCAACCAAAAGATGAAAATAACATTACTGCGC
The DNA here is from genome assembly GCF_040938575.1 of Ambystoma mexicanum. Lineage (NCBI taxonomy): Eukaryota > Metazoa > Chordata > Amphibia > Caudata > Ambystomatidae > Ambystoma > Ambystoma mexicanum. The sequence continues at coordinate 1,203,636,786 of NC_090923.1, read as the reverse complement.
ATCAGCGATAGAGGCGCCACTGCGGCAGACCAAGGATAATCCTTTATTTAGCGGACGAGACAGAACACCAGTGCCTAAGCACTGAATAAGGGGGCAGGGCTTAACTAGCATTTTCTAATCTTGCACCTCTGAGAGACAGTCCCTGGGGAAAGGCCAGGTAGAGATTGGCCCACAAGAACAAGTGAGCTCTTTAAACAATGTGAAGTGTGAAGGCATCATGAAGCAAGACAGACAACAGATTCAAAGTTCAAAACAAAACAGTTTATTAAATCAAATGTCAGGATGGTAGAAGGTCTAACTTGCCGTATGCTAAGGTGGGATTTCCCCTACCTGAACAAAACTAAGGAACGCTGGAGTCAAAGAGTTAAACTTAAAGGTTTGACTGTGTCCAACATATATGCTTGCCCTCACAACTAAAGCTAAACAGTGTAGGGATGTCAATCAAAGAAATGGTGATCAACACAAAGTTCTGAGCTTCTTCCAGCTCTGTGCTTCCTCCTCGGTCCCCTTCCCAAAGTTCAAGAAAGTTTCACAAATGTCTCAAGATTACCTTTTTCAAGTTCAAAAAAGTTCCATACATTATTGGGGTTTCCCCTTTCCCAAGTTCCAAACAACACAGTTCAAAAGGAAAAGGGTTCTTGAAGCTCCGTCGTCAAAACACTGTAGTTCATCAAATCTCAGGATTCCCTTCCGCAAGACTTTCAATGTAGCATTTAATGTTTGTTTCAGACTTTCAAAGTTCAACAACTCAGGCCAACTTGACCCTTCTGGTTTGCATCACCGGCTCACTTACAGTGGGGCGCCGTGTTGTTATATTTCACAATGTCTTTGGCTTTCACAATTCAGGGCTCTCTGGTCTAGGCGCAGTTGTCAGACCACATGGTCGACCCATCACAGGTCGTTCAACCGGGATACCCTAGGCTCTTCAGCACACACAGGTGCTTCTGCATTTGTACCTGTGTCCCAATTCACCTTCAATTTGCTCCTCTGTCGGCCTCTTGGACTCATGTGAAGGTGCACACTGATGGCGATTCCAGGTTAGCCTCTTGGCTTTGCCAATATGTGTCACACCCCTTTTCAGTCTTTAACCTTGCTGCGCTGTATCTGTTCATAAAAGTTGCCATTGAGTTGGTTTTATATATTCCCCACCTTTCTATCACACGCTTTCACACTGATGCACTTTTCCATGAGTTGCTTTCAAAAAGGGCACTTTACCTTTCAGCTGTCCTCCACTGTTAGTTCGGCCGTGAACTTTTTATTCAATTCAATATTCAATGTATCTAGTTTCACTTTGTTTCAAGGTTTCATTCAGTACAGTATTCAATGTGCATAATGTAACTCTTCTTCGAGTTTTCATTCAGTTCGGAATTCAACATTGGGCATACAGCACTCATGCATAGCCCCTAGGAATGCCCCCGGATTTGAGTGACAGCTCTTTCCACTCACCGGAACTCGGCGTTCCTCCTCCGGCGGCTTCTGTTCTGCTGCATAGGCGAGCGACCAGATCCCAGTGATCTCCGCTCGCGCTCCTGGTCCCTCCCACTTCTCTTCTGCTTCACAGGCAAGCGTGCCGATATCCATGACCACTCATTTCGGGTGCTTCAGAACATACGCCAACAGCTCTGCAACCCGACTCCACAGACGCGGACAGTGTCCCCACTCTTCTTCCTTGCTTGCTGCTCTGGCTGATTTCTCTGGGCAACAGATGCTCCCACACCTGTGGCAGCCCATTAGCTTGACTTGCCTTGGGCTCCACAGGTTGTCTGGGGCATCGGCTGCCATCCTGGCTTCCTCAGGTCCCACCACAGATGTCTCATCGCGACACAGGTTCTCTGCTGGTCTAGCCCATACAGGCCTCCCTGCTGCTCTCTGCTGTTCTCTGGCTCTCTCATACGCCTACAACCACTTGACAGGTTGCAGGTGTGGATCCTGAATTGGGCTTGCCTATGATTAAAGGGACATGCCTGATCCTCACAGTACTCGGAAGGCATCTTCCTCGTTCCAGAACCAGAGTGGTGAAATGAAGGTTTAGTGTTCATTACTCCGTCTTCTCTTCCTCGTCCTAGTACTGTCAGAGGTAAAATGTGGGGAAGTGGCTTTGCAGTAGTCCATAAAGTTCGGTGGAGGATTAGGTTAGTCGTCGATAGGGAAAGGGGGAATACTATGTCTCACCTGTGGGAACCCCACTACCAAACCCCAAGGACCCTCTACCCAGCTGATCCTCGCTCGCTTCTCCAGCCCCAGGTTCAGGATCCAAAAGTGATGGCCTTTCCCTGGACACCTGAGAAGAGGCTCCAATGGGAGTAGGAGTGAGAATACCATCAGGTTTTTTTCACAGAAGGGAATAAAAAAAAAAAAACAAATGTAACTGAACACAAAGGAGAGTACAGAAGTATTTAGTGTGAGTTTCTTGGGTGAGGTGCGGGGGAGCCGAAGCAGATCAAGAGACCAGGCAGAGGAAGGACCATGGAGCTGAGCCTGGAAAAGAATGAGTGAGTTTTCATAAGATGAGATGGTGGCTGTAAGAGTGAGTGGTACTTTATTGCGAGTGCTTGTAGGGTAACCAAGGTGTAAGTGAGATTAGTGAGAGTAGAGGGCCTGAAGGAGAGTGACGCTGACGCATGGGGAGGAGAGAGGCATGGGGAGGAGAGGGGCATGGAGAGGAGAGGGAGGCATGGGGAGGAGAGGGAGGCATGGGGAGGAGAGGAGGGTGACCAGATGTCCCAGTTCTGCTGGGACTGTCCCGGAAATGGGCCCGGGTGGCCTCTCGTCCCAATTTTGAGGAGGGGGGGGGGGTGGGGAAAGAGTGCCAGTCCCGGTTTTTGTGGAAAGGTAGAAAATAAATACTGCAAATGTCTTTTGGAAACTAGCTTCTTTCGCTTCAAAAATAAAGATACAAAGTTGTGTTTCTCTCAACTCACTCAGGTTTTCCTTCCCCAAGCTTTCTTGGTGTCGAAGGCTTTCGAAACAGCATAGATTTAACTTCCTCACTATGCCTGATCACTCTGACAATCACTTTCTATTCTTGTGTAGCAAAGCTTCCTGGTACTTGTAGTTTTACAAGTTTGAACTCCCCTCGATCGGGCGCAAGCTCTTTTCTTCTTCGTTCACACTTTATACTTGAAAGTACCCCTCAACCAGCCGCACGCTTTTTACAGTGATACTGTATCACTGGTTCAGTTCTACTTTTACAGAGATTTTCGACTGTGCCGTCTTCACTACAGCATGACCACTCCGATACAATATATCGTCCTGTCGCTTTAAAGCAATCTTCACTCTTTCAAACGTGGTTGCCAGTTTACATGTAATTGTACTCTATATTGTTTCTTTCATGGCAAATCAACCAGGCTTTTGTTCTGCTATCTCGAACCACTCAACGGTTGTTGCCGTTCTTCAGTTTTCACTTTATTCATGGAATTTTTAGGCTTCGTTATTTATCGAACTTCCCCAAATTACATCTGTCGGTGGGAGGGAAGCAGGCTTCTCACCAAGGACTTCGAGAAGAACGTTCTCTGCTTAACTCCATCAGCTGCCACTTGGAAATGTGGGTCATTCTCAATTTTAGCAGTTCAGTTAGCCCGGGTCGCTCTTGCCTCCAGCCTCGCTCTGAGTGCTTGAGATTTGAGGAGGGATCCTCTGCCGGACTAAGCCTTACAGCCTCTCTGGCTTCCCAAGAGCAACTGCCTTCTCTCCCTGTGCAGCCTCATTTTATAAAACTGTAAGGTGTTGTGTCAGGCTGGAGTCTGCCTGATCTTGCCCGACTCCATTAGTGGGACAACTTACTGTTAGGATGGGATAGTCTGTCTTCTGTCTCTCAAAGGGCTTTCCCTCAGTAATCCTCATTCTCCCAGTCCCTCTCTTCCTCGTCTCAATCCAAAGTATTTTAATATGGGACTGGGATTATGGGAATTGTGGTATTCTATATTTTTAAAAAAAGGATAAAGAGGATGTGGATTTTGGCAGGAAAAGGGGTTTGAATGTAGGGTTGCTGAAAAGTGGGTTTCAAGGAAAAAGGGAAAATACTTGTTGAAATTGAGGAGTGGTCTTTGTTTTCCCTGATGGTTTCGCCTTCTTTTCGCTATGGGAAAAGGTTGGGGTAGAATGCGACTTTGGTGACAATATCCCATACAAACAGAGGGGATGTCGGGTAGGGGTGTGCCAAAATAAAGGGGATACCATGTAGAAAATCTGGTCACCCTATAGGAGAGGAGACTGGAGTAGAGGGCAGTAGAGAGGAGAGTGGAGTGCGGAGGAGAGTTAGTGCAGAGGAGAGTAGCGAGTAGAGACTATAAACGGGGTGTAATGAGGAGAAACACACTGGAGGGGAAAATATAGAAAGACCAGAGGGAGAATAGATAAAAGGTATGTGATGTCAGAGGGAAAGAAAGAGGAAACAGCAACAGGGAGAGCGAAAGAGTGAGGATGGCAGAATAAAGGAGTAGATGGGGGGGCAGTACAGGAAGGACCATCAGGAGCAGGAAGACAAGGGTGTGGAAGGGGCGAGTACTTTAAACTGTGCATTTGTATCCATTCTGAGAACCAGACTGTCTTCCTGAGATATTAGAGCAGGTTCCAACTAGGGAATTCCCAGAGGATGTGAGACAAAGTGGAGACCTTCTCGCTATCCCTCAAATTAGTATCTCAGACAGTAGGGGTTACCGACCTTTAGATGGCAATCAAAGTGGACAGGAAAGTCTGGGCTATAGTGGTGCAAAGCCCGCTGGAGACGAGAGGGACGGCCATTAGTGTGTACTACTGCCATCACATCATTAAGGCTTAATCTCAGTTCTGCAAAGAACAAACAAAAAAAAAATGCACTTATCTTCTGGAGTAGTATTTTCTTAATCTGTGACCGTTTTCACTAATACATGATTTTAAAATGAACATAAAACGTGTTTTATTATATACCATGTGGATTACTCTGTTGTGGGTTTCCATGGAACTAAATATACCGTGGTACCAGCACTGCTGCTATGTCAAGTTACCATTTAGAGAGTTTGGCAACTCTGCAAACACTTGTAATCCTCATTGGAACCACCCCCTAACACAAGGCAACATAGAACTGCACTGGTAGCGGGCGAGAAGAGACAGTGAGTGAGAAGACTCATCCAGGATGTTCAGTTCATTGGGAACAAATGGCAGAAAGATCATTATGGCAGACAGAATGATGCACAACCCCTTTTCCTAAGTGGAAACAACTTTCTTCCAAGTTCAGGGCCAACACAGCCCTGTTAACCAGCTCATTCAAGAGAGGAGTTGATATCAGTCCCTCCCTTCTCAATTGAAAAAGACATAAGGAAGGGTTTGGCAAACCAGCCATTTTTCTGCTGCTTTTCTTTTTCCATAGCTGGTGTAGTTACATAAGCATCCACCTAGACTACTGTGCGTGACAACGTCACCTACTTTGAGCCTAATCAAGTAACCCACGGGTAAAGGATGGTACTGATTTACCAAAGACAGCTGTTGCAAGAGAATGCCCCTCTTCTGCATCCCACTTGTCCTGTGTTATGGCCCGTCTGCCATTTGCCCAAAATGTTGCTGCACCACCTCTACAACCCCCAACAAAATGATTAAGTGTACTAGGTCTACTCCTCTTTCTGGTTCACCGATTTACCCAGTGGTGTGGCATCCCTCATCCCACCCACCTCTCAGATTGTCTGAACATAAACAATGAAGCTGCAGGATGCAACAACCACCCTCACAAGTCAACACGTAGGCCAAATCCCCCTGCACGCTAGCAGAAGGAGAACAGAACAGCGCACTGTTAGGACAGTTTTTCTGAAGTCCAACTAAGGGCTTAGTAAAACCATTCAACTAAGACAGTACAAGTGTTACATGTTCCGGTTTACGTCCCTCACTGCGGCATCCCAGACCTTTCTCTGTGCATAAGCAAAAGGTCACAGCCCTGTTTTATTCACCCTGGAGGTTACAATGGAGCCGACACGCAGTCTGGAAACCTGGCTCAATGTTTCATTGACCTGGTAGCAGCGGCCACGCTGTCACGGGATTACCATCAGCTGCTCCCTAATTCTGGCATCTGTTAAACCGCCGGTGTACTTTAAAAGCCCAACGGAAGCTGGCTTGCTGCTTCTAATTGAGAGCTACTCCCGATACCAACTTCTGACATAGTTTCTGTCCTGCTTACTTGGTTCTTGACTCTGCTTTCGGCTAACGGAATTCCTCCTGTCTCACCCTTGTTCCTGACAACATCCTTCTGGTTTCCGACTCGGCTACGTCCTTGAACTGTTTCTCGGAACTCCAATTCCGGTGCTTGTTCTCCTGGTGTCTACTGCTGGTCTGTTCATGGACATTACAGTTTACGGTCTTGCATGAATCAGAGCCTACTACAGGTTGGTCAATCATTCATCGTCATCATTGTAGTGTAAGGCTTGTACTGGTTACTAATCCTCTTGTTTTGTTTTACAGCTTGGGGACATAAGCGGTTTGCGCCCCGCTCTTGTGTGATTTACTCCTCTGTTGGGTTTATCTTCGGCAGAGGGGTGTATCATTAAAAAAATGTTTCCCCTCTAGAGAGGAGGCCTGGCTTAAAGAATAACGCAGGCTTTTCAATCAAGGCCATCAAAGTCAGTGATCACCTTCACTCATTCGAAGTCCAGGTTCGGTGACTAACAACAATACTCCACTTAAGGCTATACCACCTGAGTATATGTTAGAATAGATCGAGCAGCCATGCTCATTTTAGGAGGGAGAGAAAGTTGTAGGAAAGTACAATGAACCTGTAGTACACCAAGGATTCAATAGAAAAACTTACAACCAGAAGTATTATAAAAAAAATAAAAGGTTTATTTTAAATACAAGTAGACCAAGTTATGTCTTGGGGTAAGTATCGGTCATAGAGTCAAGAACATTTTTAAAACAAACCACAATGCTTGAAGTTACACAGACCAAAGCATAAACCATTCTTCAGAATACCCAACAGTCAGACCTTATCATACACATTTAGTATAGGACACACCCATCCATGGGGTGTAAAGACCATTAGTTACTTTTAGATTACTTTCTGTAATATAAGGTAGTATACCCTGTCAGTTATGCAGTGACACTCAGCAAAGAAATCACATAAATCGACCAATCCCGTTACCAGGATTGTCTGAATAGTGGAACACAGATTCAAGGAACAGTATATATACCTATAACTTCTTTGAGGATAACAGAGTTATTCTGGGTGAGTAAGACCTTTTTGGTGTAATATAATATTACAGTTGCTTTTCAGATCAGTGGAACACAGATTGAGGTAAGCAATAACAAACTTATTTTAGGATGGCACACAGCTAACTCAAGGTAAGTAAAACCTATATATGTTTAAAGGAGCTATCAGCAACTTAAATGTAACTATAACCGAAGACAGATTTATTCTAGACAGGCTAACAGCAAGTCAGGGGAAGCAAGACCCAATTGGGTCACTCAGACAGTTATAGCCTAATAGGAATAGTCCTAACAGGAATAGAAAAGTGAAGCCAACAGCATTATGATTGGGGAAGAGACACAACCAATTCACAGTTGAGTAAATTAACCTTATATATACTTTTCAGAATAGCACAACACACATTCAAGGTAAGTAAAAAATGTAACTGTCCACAAGAGTTACAGTTACCAACTAACAAGTAAGTAAACTTTTAAACACTTGTTCTCTTTTATAGGCAACAGGCCCAATCCTTATAAAGTCTTTCCCTTAATCTTGGAGCATGAGTGTTCCCAGTGACAGAAAGGGGGGCACTAGATCCAACAGACAATTCAGGAAGGCACAGAAGTAGCAAAAGTCATATTTCCTACGGAAGACGGGTCAAATAACTAAGTAATTCACTTTAGAGTTAATTGAGGGTCCAGGGATTGCTGAAAAGACACAGAGGATTCCAGCAGTGGGCCTGGGTGAACTGGATGAGAGGACTCCCAATCACAAGAACACCCCAAACATTTACAGAAATAACAAAGGCTTAAGGGAAGTAAATACCCCGTCCAACAGTACCTTAGCACAGAAGAGGTTGTAGCGGAGGAGACTGACCCAGTCACTGAATTCCTTGTCATGTAGAATGAAGACATGACACTGGGAGGGCTTCTGCAGCAGGGATCAACAGGGAAGGCTCCAGGCAAGAGTTTCTTAGCGGCTGGACATGGCTCTGTGGATATTGGTGCCCTTTTCAAGAGCCAGAAGAAGACTGAATATCACTGAGTGGATTCTCGTTGTTTGTGAAGACCAGCACTCTGGTGAGGGGACTATTCGGACTCTATTCACGTCTCTGGAGGTCTAGCAGGATGGCCACAAAGTTTCAGCAAAATTCAGAATTCTGAAGACTATGCACCGCACAATGGCTCGAGGTTCCAGGGTATTGAGCCCCACAAAATCAAAGCACGATGTGGGGTGGCTCAAAATGCAGGTCTTCTTGAGTCTAGTGGATCCCACCAGGCTCTGGGTCTTCCTTTGGGGACCCCCAGGCAGATTGGAAGGAATGGTACAGCAGGCTACAGTTACACAGCAGGCTCACTGGTCGCTGGAAATTGCTAGGACCATCGTTTCTTTATCTTCCTCTTCGGTTTCAGCTCCAGTGGTCGACTACCTCTTCAGGTTCCAGGATCAGACTTTTATGCAGGAACCCAGCCAATCAAACAGGACAGCCAGCCCCCCAGTTTGAACTGGATTCTCACAGTCAGGCTGCAAGGCAAAGGGGTGCAAGGTTTTGGACTCCTCCCTTGCTTCACAGACACTCTGGAGCCTGGCTGGACCAAGGTCTCAGCCGAAGAGAAGATTGACAAAGGATTTTCCCACCCTGGAGGCAAGGGGAAGTAACAAGAAAATACAAGGAACACTAAAATGGCAACAAAAAAAGAAGACGGGGACCATTTTGGTAAAATAGGACCCTTGGGTACCTTTGCCGCAGCTGTGAAAACAGCCCACGGTAAAGCTGCAGCCTGTAAAGGTAAGCTTGTCCCTATATGTTACAGTTAAAAGGAGAAAGGGGATATATTGTAAGTCTGCAGCACTCCACATAAGGTGGGTTGTACTGATTTCATCTAACAAAATGTAAAAGAAATCCAAAGATGTTTTCTGTAGTTCTCACAAGGTTAGCCAGTGAAAGTTAAAGGGGTACCCCAAGGGCAACACTGCAACAATAAAAAGGTACATACCAAAAGTTCTCAAAGAGGATAAACTTAAAAAAGGACACTATGGAGAGTCTTAAAAATGACACCCATAAAAAGAGTAAAAGATCCTGTGAGTGTGGAAAAAGGTTCCCACTCACTAAGGTATAGGGAGAAATAATCCACCAGTAAAGCAGTTCTGGGGTTGACACAGGTCAGTAAGATGCATCATTGCTATGAAGAAAATCTTACCCAACACGCACCAGTACTGCTCTTTACATTGCACTCCAGAATTACCAAGGAGACCTTAGGGAAGGAGGACAACCTGTGGCTAGTGGGTTAAAATAACAGTGTGACAAAAACCATAAGCAATGGGGGAAGAGTGTATGAAAGTAGAAGTGTATGAAAATATATTAAGAGCCCAAGATGGTGGCCTATAGCTCCAGGGTGAGAATATCAATGCCTGACATGTAAACTAATGCAAATGCAGAGGGCAAGTTGATTTGCTTGTAGGGGAGGCCAAGATCAGAGCAGTGTACTATGAGACAGTATAGTACCTAGGGAGTCCTGGAGAAGATCGGTATTCCCATAGCTAGGGTCGTAAATCACTGAGTAAACCCATCCTGACACTCAGTACAGGTGTCCTTTATAATTTCCAGTAACACTTTCTTGGTACCTATAGGAGCTTAACCAACCTGTTTGGTTGTACTTAATAAAAAAGCTGTGAACTACACTTCAGCTTTGTGTGTTTTCTGTTGATCCTTTGTGTGACAGGGACAGATATATGCCCCATCAGCGGAGGGGAGGGACTACTATCAACCTGTGCCAGGAGGCCTTCCAAGGTGAACGCCCAAGCCAGTCAATCCCCAAGGTGGGGCATTTGTGTTGAGAGGGCCCCAGTTCCTGCCCCTTGTGCCTCGTTGCATAACAGAGGTAACCCTATCATCCCCTGCCTGCACAGCCCCATTATGGATAGTGTGTTTCTCTGTCTCCTAGAGCCTGCAATCCTATCAGCCTTGACAGTAGCAACAGCACCACCAGGACGCCATAGTGAGAGGATGCCAAACGACCAAGAGCCAGAAGAACCAGAGAACCAGCCCAAGAGTAGTGAGCCACCACACAAGCTAGAGTGCTGGTGCGCAGGAAGGCAGCCAAGATCAGCCCCTCAGCGAGAGCAGACCTGCCCGTTTCAGATAATGTCATTCACCTATGCAGAGAGCGGGACATCTCCTGTGAACTGGGATTTCTCTGCGGGAAGATCCTCACATGAGCTGCGACATTAAATCTGCCAGTCCACCATTTGAAGGTTTTGATGTTTATATCACCTTGCAGGGGAAAAGTGCAGTCAGTGGTTGGCCCGGGGAACCAACAAAGTAAGCTAGCCAATGGAAGGAAAGGGGCAGACAGGAAACAGGAAGGTGTGGGTTATTCAGTTGAGGTCAAGGGTGGAGCAGGAGGAGAAAAAAATTTGGGGAGGAAGAACGGAGAAGAGGAGTGTATTGGGGACGTATAAAGGAGCGTGCAAAGTGAGATATTGGTTGGTGGGAGAGAGCAGTACTGTAGTTTGAGTGTTTGTGAAAGCTGAGTGAGAGCGAGTAGTAGGATAGTAGGGAGCGAAAGGAGGGTGGCTGAGGGAGAGGGTGTGGGCAGAGTAGTGGTGTGGAGAGGGGAGTAGGTGTAGCATACCGAGAGGAATAGATGTAGGTAGAGTGGAGAGGGAATAGATGTAGGTACAGGTGAGAGGGGTGTAGCAGTGGTGCGAGAGGCGAGTAGGGGAGTGGGGAGTAGGAGGTAGCCAGTATAGAGAGGAACATCAGAGGGAGTGGCGGGAGAGAGAAAGACTGAGGAGACAGTGGGTGGAGTAGAAGGGAGGCAAGTGGACAACAAGACCTAGGGAAAGAAGTGGTCGGGTACGAAAGGGTAAGAGCCTGAGTGTCTGAAAGGTACCAAAAATCCAACCTAAGTCATCCCAGGGACCTTTGAGCAGGGACCACCTAGATTGTTCCATGAGGGAGACTTGGAGAGATGAGTTTTTCTTTAGACATTCACCTAGTAGGGGTTGCCAATCTCTAGTGGCCATCCTGGGGTTGAGGAATGCCTTGGCTAGGGAGGGCTGCCCACCTCTAGATAGGATAGTGAGGGATGGCCCTTAGAGAGCTCCTTGACCACCAAGCAGATAAAAAAACCAGGAACTGTTGAGTGTTGGTGTGTTCTTGAGGCCATCTGAAATATTATGAACATGTGGGATGTCATCTTGACTTGCTACCTCAAAGAGAATTTTAGAGAACCTACATTTGCAAGTCTATCCAAGAATGTAAAACGTGCCACTGAAGATTTGGCCTAAGAGTCCATTGTTCAGGTAGAGTTATTTGCAGAATACTGCACCAGAAGACATATGGCAAGGCAAGCCTTTGTCTCCTTATAAAAGAAACTGGTAATTGCAGAGATCATCTCCTGGGAAGATGGTCTTTAAACTTCCAAGGGCAGGGTGTAAAACAGGCCTGCTCTAGGACTACCCCCTTTCAACCAAGAAAAGGCTCAAATACAGCAAACCCTTTAAGTTACTCGCACAAGACATGACACTTCACCTAGAAATTATTTTGTTCATGTATTGTCATCTTTGTTTCGTGAACGAATAGCAGCCTCCTCTTTCAGAATCTCCAGGCTGCAGCCTCGCAAGCATATTCACTGTTAAGTTGATCGATCATCAGGGCAGTAATATTAGTAACCGCTTGTCACCAAGTACCAGTTGATGGAATTGGATTGTTTCTAATGGGTTCGATCTGGGCATAGTGTCCCTTGAGGCAGAGAAAAGATCGTAGGAAGCACAGACTGGAATATTTTTAGTTGCAATTACTCTTTGGCTCACTTCCCAGGAAGACAATGTATGATTCTGCGGAGCAGCAGATTAGAGCTCCCTGGCAGTGGTTTACAATGGAGCAAAACTTGGACGCTTGATGAAAAGAATCCCTAGAATGGGATATGCGAATAATCCTTAGAATGGGTTCCATGTGACGTTACCGAAATGCATTTCAACAAATGAAATGGTACTGAAAAAAACAAATATAAATGTTTGTTTTTAATTGGGTGGGGTCCTGTCCCCCGAATCCCTTTGTTTCCTCATGATTGTAACCCCACCCTGAACCACCCCCACACCTTTTAACCCTTTACCCCCAAACTCTATATATTTATTTTTCAGTATTTTTTCGGTAATATTGCATTTGTTATTTTCATTTCGGTAACATCACTGGATACCTTAGAATGAACTCTGTACTAGGAAACTAGCAGTAAAAATGGTAAGGCTTACAACTTGCTATTTCCAGGCTAAATGCATGGTTTTGAGAAACAGGACTGTTTCACTCCCTGGTGATAAAAGCCTTAGCATTGGAACATTCCCAAGTTCCACGACTCAACAGTCCCTCTTACATGCAACAGAGAAGCAAAACAGATTCCTGAAGAACTGGTTGCTTTCTGGATAGTTTTATTAGATTCAGCTTTGCAACGTGCCCCCGGTCCCATCACAGTTTCATGAGACTTTCAAAGAGTATGGAGGAAAGGGGATGGGATGTAAAAGTATACAACAACCCTGTTTGGTCAGAGGCAAACCAAAACATTAGGCTAGCCTATAACAAGGATTTTTACATCATCACAATTCAAGTGCCCATCTGATAACAAATCATCTGTGCATAACGCAAGACAAATAAGAGATGTTTCACAATTTTAGTCAAACTTGCCAGGTTTTATTATCACATGGTCTTGTTGAACTTGTTAGTACGAGGACGGTGGTGCAAACGTATGCCTGAAATGTTTGGTCCTTATGGGGCTGCCACCTGATAATTGTGGGGAGCCTTCTTAATGATGAGCCTTGCACGAGGGACGAAATAGGACTATGTTGTGTTGCCAAACCCATAAAGCATATGCACATTTTAGGGAAGTGCTTTGCATCTAGACTTCAAATATGATATGATAGGATAGGATACGATAGGTTATTTATAACATGCTGAATACCCAGAGGTTTCAAAGCGTAGACCCGGGGATCGAACCTGTGTTGCTCCGTGTCGTCTTGCTTCCAAGGAGAGCATATTCCACCTGAGCTACCCTCCCACAATGCGACCATATTACACACGATTTTCACATCACAGCTGCAGCTCTACACTCTTTCGCGCCCTTACCTTTTCACGTCACCATGGATCAAGTTTGGCTGGCTCAAATGCAGGAATTGGATGGCACGAGCGACTCCCAGCATGATGGCCAGCCGCTGACTCCAGGAAAGTGTATTTGTGCGACCCTGCAAGGAGTGAAAGGTAAATAGAATTATTTGGGGGATTTACAGATGCCTATGTCAATGGTATTATACACCTACTCTTGTTACTTTACCTACACCGATTTCCTTTAATTCGCTACTGCAGGAAGCCCACATTTCTTTAAATCGGGGTGTATGACAAATACCCAGTAATATCAGAGAACTATTTTTGGTTCCTCTTAAATTAGTCTAAAAATAAACCAATCTTTTCTCAGGCACTGGTTCTGCAGACTGTGTCCTTTCTTCGCAAAAGCACCAAAAGGTTTTAACTTTCATAAAGATGTCAACCGAACACCTTTTCCTAATCTTCAGAAACCAGGGTTCATTTTGGTAGCTGTGCATCCTTCGATCATCCTCAGATCTGCATACTTTGTATTATTTTCCAAGTCTAAATTGTATCTTGCTCAAGAGTAATGTTTGCATCAGTTTTGTATGAGAATGAGAAAACGTTTGCATGCATTTCTTACATCAGACAGTGCTCCACTGCCTTCAGTGACATTTCTGCCACATCAACATGCAAATAAATGCAGTAAATTAAAACATTGTCCTCTTGGAGCAATTCGGCAAGTTAACACCAACCAATGTCTGTTAGAGGACTGCATAGTGGAGGGCGGAGTGCCATGGACTTTCAAGTCAGTGGTCTTTAGTTTTAGCTGATCCTTATGCCTCAAGGGGTGGGGAATTGAACAATGAAAGAGTGCTCAATGAGTCACATCAATACCCATGGCATGCATTTGAGAGGCCTCAGTAAATTAAAATAAATCTTTGTGGGGGAACAATATCTTTATAGAAATGTACATGTTTAATTGTATCCTTAAAAAATCCATCTATTGGAAAAACATAGCTGCATGCCATCAGATGGATGGATGACCAACTGCACTGCTATAGTATACTGTACAGACCCACCATCCACCAGTCTTCCAACTTCTATTCCTGAAAAAGTCTTGAGATGGAGAATCTGCCCTCCATTTTTGTTAACCTTTCTCAGGCAGATCATTTAGGATCGGAACTCCAAGCCATCTATCGTTATGAGGCAAATCCAGGTTAGCCCCAAGGAAAGCAAGACTAGCTCTCCACCACCAGCCCCATTAATCACTTGTGGAAAGGTTTGCACTGGTAGGTGGGCCCCTGCTGATGGCACCGTAGGTGAGCTCCTAGTCTTGCTCTACAAAGGTCATCGGAACATGGTTCTCCTTTAGTGGAGAGATGGAAGCTGGGTCCTATAAGGAAATAGATAAAGATTCTCATGAGAATCTCATCACATTTAAGCTGTGAGTGAAATGAGGCCAAGCACCTAAACGATCTACAAAATTTGTAGAGCTGGTTGACTTTCACGGTAGCCTAGGCTGGAATCCGGTGTAGAACTCTGGTGCCCCCTACCCTCCCCATAGCCACCCTGATGCTGTGCCCACATCACTCCGTCTCATTGCACCCCCCGTTCCCCTTCTAAAAACCATGCCCGCCTACCTGACCTCCGCATTTGTATGCTGCCGCTGCCCTGTATGAAGGGGCTGGGAAACATGTCTGTGCCACCTATATGACTTACCCTGCATTTGTATGCTGCCTCCCTGTAACATGGGGATGTGCAATATGCTTGTGCCACCTAATCTGACAGTGCATTTGTATGCCGCTGCCACCCTGCAACATGGGGATGGGCAATATGCTTTGCCACCTGATTTGCGTTTGCATTTGTATGCTGCTGCCGCCCTGCAACATGGGGTTAGGCAACATGTATGTACATATATCTTTCAAACATTTATGTAACTAAGTTAAGTCTTCTGTAACAGCGCTGCGATGCCCGAGGGCTGTTGTACGCTTTATAAATAAAAATAAATAAACTCCAGAAACAGAACCTCTCTTCCTTAATCCTAGAACAGATGGGGGTTTCAACATTAATCCCCCACCTTTACCTGATGGTTTCATAATTAAACCCCTATATAAGGGTGAAGGGAATGTCTTGCTTTATACCATTGATTACAATCACATCACACTTATGGGCGTTGCTAGATGAAGCTAATCACTACATTGATTTGACTCAAAATCAATCACCTGATCTGATATAAATTATAAGTTACTCACCCGAGTGACTAAAGTACTCTTAGTCGCCTTTCCTCCATACTGCATGGGCGTCCCTTCCTAGGGATAGGAGACGGAACCTTTCTTACCAGAAAAAACCTTCAATGGTGACCTGCCTGATGTCTGCGGACGCCATTGGCTCAGAGCCCCCAAAACTATGTTTAGGTCCCACACAGGATGTGGCCTCTTGATGGGTGGGTAGAGTCTGGCAAGTCCCGCCAAATGCTTCTTGACAATCGGGTTAGCAGAGGCGAACACCTCTTCCTCTGAGTTTCTGTAGGCCCCAATGGCCGCCAAGTAAGTGCAGCAAGTGTGTACCTGTACACCCAAGTGGGCGAGGTGCGCCGAGAAGTAGAGCATGGCGTCCAGTGAACATGCAAGGGGTTTGATATCCTTAGAGTCTGCCCAGTGGCAAAACCTGCTCCACTTGCTCTTATACTGGCTTCTGGTAGCTTTGCTCGTAGCCCCCTGTATGATCTCTAGATTGGCCTGAGAAAGGCTGAGGTGCTCTAGCAGGATCTGCTCAGGAACCACGCTCTGAGGGCTAGTTTCTGTGGCGCGGCGTGGATGACCTTGCCCCCCTGCTGCACCAGAAGATGTGCTGGGCCCGTCGGAAGGTGAATGGGAGGTCTCTCTGAGAGGCTGAGCAACTCGGAGAACCATAGCCTGGCTGGCCAACATGGAGCGATTAGAATGACGCTGAGGTGGCGAGACTCCTTGATCTTGCATATCACCCTGTGTATCAACGGTGTGTGCAGGAAGGCATATGCTGTCATGCCGTTCCACTGATTCTGAAATGCATCGCCCAGGGAGCTTGGGCCTTGTCCCTGCCAGAAGGCAAACTGTTGGCACTTCCTGTTGGCCCCGGTGGCAAAGAGGTCCACCTGGGGGTGTCCCCATCTGCTGGGGATCTCCTGCAGCATGAGGTCATTCAATTGCAACTCTTAATGGTCCGCTCCCAGTCTGCTGAGCCCGTCTGCCTCCAGGTTGGATTCCCCAGGAAGGTGGAAGGCCGTTAGGTAGATGATGTTCTCCAGTGCCGATTCTCACATGCTGACAATCAGCCTGCACAGTAGAGGGGACCTGGTACCCCCCCTGCTTGTTAACATAGAACGTGCTTGTTGAGTGGTCTGCCTGAATGAGGACAACCTTGCCCTCGATAACCGGAAGGAAGGCTGCGAGCGCTAGCCAGATGGCCTTCAGTTCCAGCCAAATGATGTGGTACTCCTGCTCCTGCCTGGTCCAGGTGCCATGGACGCAGTGGTTGTCCAAGGTGCAACCCTATCCCTCGAGAGAGGAGTCCGTAGTGATGGTGATCTGTTGGGTAGGTTGCCGGAAAGGCTTGCGCGTCCACAGGTTGCAGTCCCTGGGCCACCATGTGAGGTCCGGGTGAAGAGAAGGAGGAATTTTGATAATCTCCGCCTGAGAGCCCCGTTCCTGGTTCCATGATGCTGCGAAGTGCAGCTGTATCCTCCTCATCCTGAGTCTCGTGTTGGGGACGGCCAGTAGGACCACTGCCATGAGACCCAGTAGGTGTTGGTACCACCAGGGCGATGGTACTTCCCCGCTGAGGAAGCGCGCAGTGGCCCTCTTGATGGCTGTGATCTTGTCTTCTGAAGGAAAAACTCTTAGAGCATGTGTCCCAGATGAGCCCCAAGAAAGTCAGACTATACGTGGGCTGCAGCTGCGACTTCTTGAGGTTGAGCGAAAAGCCCAGATCGTGTAGTGTGTTCATAAGAGCATGGGAAGCGAGGTGCACCACTTCTGGAGATGAAGCCCTGACGGGCCAGCCGTCGAGGTACAGATATATGTGGTGGCCCTGAGGAGGGCCGCCACTGTATTCATCAGCCTGGTAAAAACCTTGGGAGCCGAGTTGAGGCCAAAGGGAAGCACCTTGTATTGGAAATGATAGCCTATGATCCTGAATCGTAGAAAAGAACGAGGAGGCTGCCAAATCGTAACGTGTAAGTATGCATCCTTCAGCTCCAGGGAGCACATCCAGTCTCCCCTGCACAATGTCTCCGCTATTAAATCTGGCGTAACTATCTTGAATTTTTGTAGAGGTAGGGAGAGGTTGAGGGTGGAAAGGTCCAGCACAACTCAACGCCACCTGGTTCTTTCTCTGAATGGCGAAAATCCTGGAGTAGAAGCCCAAGCCTCGCTGGGGGGCTGGGACTTCCTCCACTGCCTGGCTCTCGACGAGTGACCGGATCTCCACCAAAAGAGTTGCTGTCTCAATCTGTGGGAGTGGAGGGGAAGAGGGAGGAGAGGCGCAGATGGGTAGGCAGTACCCCCTGGATTCATGGGCCCGCGAAATTCTGGCACCAGAAGTGTACATGGAGAGCAAGCCTGCCCCCGACTGGAGACATGTGGACCTTGAGGGGCGTGTCATGCCTTCTTTCCCTCTGAGGCTGTTGCGGAGGAGAGGGACTGGAGAAAGCCCTCACTCCTCCCCCATCTTTTTGTTTCTTGCGCCGATGTTGGCTCGGCAAGCGGTCCAGTTGCCTGGACCTCCGCTCTTGGGAGTCGCGGAACCCTCCGTATGTACGCCCCTTGTTCGAGCGCTGCTGTGACTGGGTGTACGTTTTGGGGGTGGTCTTTGTAAGGATGGATAAAGACT
The DNA here is from genome assembly GCF_040938575.1 of Ambystoma mexicanum. Classification (NCBI taxonomy): domain Eukaryota; kingdom Metazoa; phylum Chordata; class Amphibia; order Caudata; family Ambystomatidae; genus Ambystoma; species Ambystoma mexicanum. The sequence continues at coordinate 1,203,618,691 of NC_090923.1, read as the reverse complement.
TTGCTGTTTGTGAGCAGTTTTTCTTTTTATCCAGTTCCTCGTCCGTAGTGGAGTGGAAGAGGTTACCCCTTCGAACGGCGGGTCTAAGGTGCATTCCTGAACATCCGGGTTGAATTTCGTAGCACCGAGCCAGGGCGTTCTTCTCATGTCCGTGGCGATGCAGATGGCCCGGCCAGAGGTGTCAATGTGGGCCACGGTGAACTGCATGATGTCTTGTGCCACCATCTTGGCATCTGCCAGGCCTGCCTTGAATCGTGATTGGCTCTGCGCTGGAAGCTTTGGGAGGAAATCCTCAATGTCCCACCAAAGCCACTGGTTGATGGCTGCCAGCATGCCATCCACGTTGGCTTGACGAAGATGCAGGGACACGTTGGAATACAGCTTCTTCCCATATGCCTCCAAGATCTTTTCCTCCTTGCCTAGCAGTGCTGCAGACGAGGATGCAGAGGACGACTGAGGCTTGGAGTATAGTGATGCTGCAGCAATCACAGAGGAGTGCGGCTGAGGGTGGGCCGATAGCAAGAGTGTATCCCCCTCTATCTGCCTGTATTTGGCATCCAGGCATTGATTGACCGGCTGGACAGAGTGGTGCTTGAGCCAGCCCTTTTTGGCCAAGGCGATGACGTCTTTCTGCATCGGGATCCCCATTCTCACTGCGGGACGTAGCGTGAGGACTTCGGCGAGGACCCCCTATGATGGTAGCTCGACCTCTGGTTGAGGAAGGCCAAAGTACTCTGCCAGCCCTGCAAGACATTTGTGGAAGGCCTTGGCTGACGACGGTGTGTCAGGGTCCTCCTCCTTATCTGTGTCCACCTGGGGGTCCGGTTGGTCTGGCACCGGTGGAGGTGTGCTTGGAGCAGAGGGCCGAGGTGTGGAGACCAGAGCCGGAGGCTGTAGCGGAGGCTGGTACAGAACATCCTGCACTATCGGTTGGAGGGCCAGAGCGGGCGGCAGAGGCTGCACGGGGGCCAGCAGCACTTTTACTGGGGCCTGCAGTGCAGGAGCCATTGGCGGAAGCACGCCCCTGATGGCGTACCAGAGGATGAACCCCCATCCGAGGTGATTTCATGAGCCTGAGGAACCTTTCAAAAAATCTGTCCTCACAGGCCGGAGGCGTGGTAGGTGATATTGACGGGGTAGCGGGCGGCTGCTGGAGCCGTTGCGTGCCCTGCCCATACAGACGCAGCAGGAACCTGCTCTGCCAAACAAAGGATAGGCTGTAGGCCACATACCTGGTTGACACCAGTCCCACCTTGACACTCGTTCCTCCACCTGTTCCCTTCCTTGATGCGGCATCGGGCGGGTGTCCGTAATGTCTGGCATGGGGGCCATCTTGTCGAGTTGCCTTCCACGTGCCTGTGTCGTGTTGCTTGGCTCATTGGGCCCAGCCTCATCCAGGACTCGAGTGTGGATCATGTGGCCTACCCTGCTCTTCAGGCCGAGACCTGGTAGGCGTTTCACCCTCGGCGGATCTGCCGGTAGTACTGTGTATAGGCGCCCCCTCTGACATTTTGCCAGTACTAGGGCATGTCCCCTCGGGTGAAGACCCGGTAAAAGAACCTTCCGGTCCTTCAGCACTGTCACCGGGAGGATCCACTGACCCCTCGGCATGCTGGCCGGAAGCTGACTTAGCCTCGGTACTCGTACTGGTATAAGAACCCGAGCAGTTCCTTCCACGCGGGTGAGTCCTTGGAAAGGAGTCTCCCTTGCGGGGTGCGCTGGTAAAGAGTGGCCCTACCTTGTGCCTGGATCGATGATTGACAAAGTCCTTCAGGACCTCTGGAGGGGATCTCTGGTAGAGCTCCCTCCATCTGGCTAGTCTGTTCTTCGGAGACCTCGAATAAAGTGCGTTGCACGCGGTACAAGCTTGCCAGCCGTGGTCTGGGCCAAGGCAACGTAGGCAGAGGGAATGGGGGTCTGAAGTTGGAAAGAGCCTCTCACAGGACACACTGTTACACTCACCTGGCTCCCACATGGGCGTCAATCTGAACTGGACAGCTGCGGCCTCCACCAATGTGACGCGTAGTGCCAAGATGACGGACTGGACTGGCCCACCTAGCTTCGTTTGCTTGGCCCGTAGGAATGTTCTTCTGCAAATGGAGAAAGGGAATTAACCACCCGTGGAGTTGAGCGTTAACCCTCCCCCACTCCCGCTGTTCTCCCCCCCTGATCACCTTTGATGTCCAATCTTATAGTCTCACCTGATGGTTTGGAAAGATGAGCTCACCATCCTGCATTGAGCGCAGGGGCGCGTTGATAACCAGCTGCTTCACTGGCTCGAAGGAATTGGTGAGTTCCAGAACAATATTGACTCAGATTCCCGGCAAGACGCCCTAAGTATGTAGTTCGTAAGAGTTCAAATGTCTGACTATCACTCTTGTCCGATTCCTTGCAGGTTGCAGCTTGACCCTAGCGAAGAGTTCCTCGTGATAACCGGTAATATGCAGGTAAGGATTTGTATTATCCAACACAGTTCGATAAAATAATGTCAATATGTAACCTGTTGCTATCTCCCTTATTCAGGCGCTGAGAGAAAATATGAAGTCTCATGGAATGAATCCTCTGGCGGTAAAATCAGGTAAGTCTATTGTGGTGAGGAGGTTTCCCCTTGCTTGTCCTTTTGTTTCACCTCCCTGTCCTTTTGTTTCCCCTTAGGGGCCAGGGTTCGGCGAGGATGCAGTGGAAGCTGCGCCGACCCGTGAAGAGGAATAGTACCCCCGGTGGTAAAATCAGGTAAGTCTATGCGGGGTAACTAATATTGCCTCTGTGTATTCCCTTGGCTCACCTTGCTGTTCTCGTCTTCCCCTTAGGTGCCGGAGTGCAGCGGGAGCATGCAGAAGGATGCGGTGGAATGTGAAGATGCTGCGAAGGCCGGCGAGGTCAGCGCGGCGCTGCTGCAGGCGAGGCGACGCGCATTAAATAACTTCTTTCTTCCAGCTCGAAGGCGCGATGGATCGGGAATTCAGGTAAGGATCAAAGGTATTGCTCTTGTTCTAACCTTTTCTCCTTCTCTCCCCTTTTTCTAGGAGCTCCGGACTCGAGGTGGGCGTGGCAGAAGACTGGATGCAGACTTGCAGGCACGGTGAGCGTTACGCTGCTGGATGCAGAATAACGCAAAGCGTGTGCTGCTCTTCGGAGGTGGTTTAAATAGCCTCCAAAGTAGTCCCAGGTAAGTATTCCTCCCCAGCCCCACCCAAGTAAAAAAAAATAGTCCCTTAGGTAAAGTAGTCCCTTCCAAGCCTCCTTTGGCTTGGAGCTCTTGCAGCATGGTCCGCATGAGGTGAGTTTGCAGCATGGTCTGCATCAGGTAAGTTTTAATCTATGAGCCTGGCACCTATGGCGCCAGGACTGACTCTCCATATGAGCCTGGTGCCATAGGCGCCAGGACTGCACCCAAATAGCCCCTAGCAGGGGTTGTTGGGTTTGCTTAGTGTAACTTGATGCCTGCTTCCGGGGTAGGCATGACACACACACCTGCTGAACCCTGTAGAAGTCGACATGCGCTGGGAAGGAGCACGACGCCCGAGGACCGAGTACCTGAATGATAAAAAGACAAAAAGACAGAAGAGAAGTATCATCCGCACATGGAATTACATGGCAGATGCCAAACGCAGGAGCACTGGTAAATTCGGCTGGGTCCCATCGACGCGGCAAAAGGGAGCTGGGGTGTGGCACCAGAGGGCAGTTTTAGGGCAACACATGCTTCCAGGGCCGCACTCCTGCATGCCTCTAAATTTAAAGAAGTTGATTTTTTCTGGTGAAAAAGGTTCCGTCTCCCGTCCCTAGGAAGGGACACCCATGCAGTATGGCGAAAAGAGGACAGGACACAGAGTATAAATCAGATGCCCTTGAATCCAGTATTCGAAGTAAAGAAGAATCCGACTGATTTCATCTATAAAACTCCAGAAGTCATTTCATTTATATTACTTCATAAGAGCCACAAAGATCCCCACATCCACCAGGGAGACCCATGGTATCGTTATGTGGTTCTTGCTTGGAAACAACCGTCAAATATGTGTAGACATTTCTTCATAGGTTATGGAAGCTCCATCTATGTTAAATGACTCCAGGGAATTCAATATAATGAACGGCAAACTTTTAGACTCAAAGAGCAGAATTTCTGGTGACCTATAACCTCACTTTCCTATATACTAGGACATCGCCAAAAACAATCATTGACTACATTATAACAGCACTAGTTTGACATGAGTGGAGTTTCTACTGAATCTTTGTTATCAGTCATTTGAAATGGGCACTTGCAGAAACTTGGACCTACAAACATCACGATTACAAATCAGAAGCACAGCAATCTGGTTAACATCTTTATTGCCAGCTTTGAAGATGGCTTTACTTTTTCAAAATACATTGTTGGAGAATATAGAACATCCTCATGATTTAACAAGTCTCTAAAGATCCTTTGGAGCACTTTAACATGGTTAAAACTTACAACATACAAACTTAGAACGCACCATGTACAGATGTCAGCATTTCTTGAGCATTTGATTAAACACCACAAGGGGTCATTATAAATTATTCCATACAGGTCATTATAAACTGTTCTATACAAAAAAAGACACCATACTGAAATACCCTATAGCATTATTTGAGCTATCAGCCAACATTATAGACATTTAGGCCTTCCATATGGCCAACTACTCAGTCCTAAATGGAACTGCACCCATAAATATGACTACATCTTTCATGGAAATGGACTTATCCACAACCTGATATACTGAGGCTACACATAATGCCCAGATAAAAGAATATTCAAACAGGCTTGGTATACAAATCGTGAGAGATTTCTAGCCTGCATTGATCCAGTACACACCAAAGATACTTTGACCTGCGATCCCACCTTTGCCAGTCACAATATAAAATATACCAATGTGTTCCAATAGTTTTCTTAAATTTTAGAGACTCTGAAAGACGATATTCCGAGACTACTTTTTGCCCTAAAAGGCTGCGAAATCTAAGGGAATGCCTGGTTTAAGCAAGATAATCAACTTGAAATCATTATTTTATGATACGATAATGCTTTAATTTACCACCAGTCCTCTGTCAATACCGAATCGGACACTGCTCCGCTTGCACACTGACACCAAAACCCCTTTTCTCACACCTGGTGATTTTTCATTGGCATTTAAGTCTTACTAATTGCCAAACTAAAAATGTTAGCCATAGCTTTCTTGCCTGTGCAATCGGATCTACGTAGCCATGATTACACGCTAGGTGGCAATCCGCAAAGACAAGCTCCCTTACCACATTTCTTAGGCAATCAACACCAGAATCAGGATCAATGGACCATCACTGTACAATCTGAAGAGGGATTACCTAGTCTCTAACCACAACTCTGCAACCTTTGGCTCATCAGATGGTTTTGCACTACAATTTCCATGATCCCGCACCATGGACTATGCTGGTGGAATTTGCAGTCCAAAACATCTTGAGAGCCTAATGTTGCAGACCCACTGCTCTAGACTTTTTTTGCATACTAGAACAAAATTGGATCCTCAGTATAGGTAGCCATCTCACAGGAGCGAATGAAACTTTAGACTGGTGCGCAACATTCGCTAAATTAATTTGTTTTAGTTTACACATACATCTAGGTCACCCATGATGTTCGGTTCTCAGTCTCTAAGAGGTGTGTATTTTTGTTGAGTCATCAAACCACTGCACATTTTGTTAATGCTTAAATGTTGTAGTCTTCCTGCTGGGTAAGCAGATCTGGTACATCCTAGAACTGATTCATAACTTGGCGCAGTGAGTGTGCTAAAGAGCACGATTCACTGTGCCAAATGAGGACGCCCAGGCTCCAACAGTATTCTCAAGTGGGCCTGGACGCCCTCGTAGTGCACGAGAGTGCACCTTCAGGATTGCCTCTTAGTTATAACGGGTGCAATCCTGAAATCTCAGCAGCATTTCTGTAAAACAACGACATTTGTTATTTTACAAAAATGCAGCCAAGATCACAGGTGTATATGAACACTTTCCTATACACCAAAGTAAGCAGCTTTCAAGCTGCTTACTTTGGTGTATAGGAAAGTGTTCATATACACCCGTGTAAATGAAAGTGTGCATTAATTTACACCAAAGTAAGCAGCTTCAACGTTGCAGACTACAACGTTGAAGCTGCTTGCTTTGGTCCAAATGAAAGTGTTCATATACACCCGTGCGGTGTATATGAACACTTTCACATACACTTAACAAGGCTTCTTGTGGCACTCCTCCGTTCTAACGGCACCAAAATGGTACTGTATATGTGCGTGATTTTAGCGAACATATAAAACTGGAGGCGTGCCACAAGAATACCCTTCTAAAAAGCCAGGTAACGAATGTGGCGGTTGCTAGGTGGTTTCCATCCCATTCTAGCATCCGCCACATGTATTGCGAAGGTGTGCATCCTACTGACTTTGGAAGAATGCGCCACCTTTAGAATAGTTCTTAAGTACCGAATAGGTCGTTAACACTTTTAACAACCTTTTCAGTACTAAATATCAGGCTGAGAATCGGGCCCCCAATATTACCTCATATTTATTCATAGCACCTACCTCCTAAACTTAGAATAGGTGAGCTTACCATACATTAGTAGACACCATGCATGGCACATTTTGACAACTGAATGTAAAGACCATGCCAATGTCCTCGTTTCACTTCTTAAACTCCACAAAGAGCCATTTCATTTTCCATGTTGAGGGTGTGGCACAGCCTAATTCAGCTGTACCTGAAAGACTAGACACTCCTCTTTGTGATCCTGGTTTAGCTGAAACATAAGCGGACAATGACCACTTATATTTATGTTAAAATAGACCTACTGAAAATAAGTCGGAAACGGTTTGAAACCAACAAATAGATGTACATTTGATCTCTCTTTTTGTCCCACGTTCCATGTATTTCCAGGTGGGGGATGTCCGTTTTGTTTCTGTAATTTGTCTGGTTAATGGACAATTGTAGGTTTGAAATTGTTATAATTTATTGCATTGTTTATGCATACGTCATATGTATTGTCCCAAGTCCAGGTATTAATTTTGTACAGGTCTTAGTAAATTTACAGTGTATTTTTAGGTTAGGTTGCAAGTTATTAATACTTTTGAGAATTTTTACTTTTTGCTTGTGAATAAAAAGAAAACTATTAAACACAGTTAATTAAATCTTTCAGCTCTGGTTCCTACTCGGGCCCTCAATATGTTGAGAATTGCACTTTTTTGTGTGGATTTAATTTCAAATCTAAAATCTGCAATGCTCCTAACAATCATCTGGTAGCAATTACTTTGTACACACGATAGGAGGCGTCCCGCCTCCGGGAATCAATTTTCGAGTGTAGCACAGTCACCAGCAGCAGCTTCCCATGCTTTTGATTCCGATGGGCGATTGGCCAGTGAGCACGCAAGAGCCTTGTTTTCCTGTGTGCACAAAACGTATACCTCACTGTATAGAACGGGTTTAACGGTGGGTGTTCTCCTGGTTCTGGAATATTTAGTGGGTTATTATTCATCACCGGAAGCTCATCGAGATGCATGAGGGTCAGAAAGACAAGTTGAATGCTCCGGTCTATGCAATGTTACAATGCTGCATTCTGCACTGTCTGCATACTGTGGATTGTACTGCTCTGCCACAGACAAAATGTTGCTAGCGCATGCAAACACCAATTGAATTGGTACAATGACACTGAAACAACATTCTGGAACACAATCCCCAATATCAGAGAACTGTTTCTTACAAATCACTTTTCCCAGAACCAACCAAAAACCTAACCTTTAATCAAATAGAGTACAAATCATTTCTCTTCCCCCTAGAGTTCGAACCGGAGGGACCATTAGGCAAGTTTACAGGTGGCATTGCAATGAAAAAACGTAGCAGTTCAGGTTTTTACTATGCACAGTGCAGGTGGAGAACATTCTCTCAAACTGCTACAAAGTGGACTAGAGGAAGAAGGGTGGACTGGATTTAAGCCAAACCGATTAAATTAACCCACAGCAATCAAAGCCATTAAATGTGAAGAGGTTTGGAGACAAACTATCTCTGGTTCAACAGGCTAATCATGCATATTTTGAGATTTCCTTGACCTGCGGTTTTTAAGAAAAGATTATCCCCAGACATACAATTATAGTTTTATTTAACTAAAATAAGAACATTGCAAATTCATGAATTTGCTTCCTTCAACAACATTGCAAAATCAAACCTATAAAAAGGAAACACCTGCATCTGAATTTTTTGGAATTTAATAATTTAAATAGTTTTTAATTAAATCTGTTTTGCTTCAATTTTCTTTTGACCAAAAATATTTTTTTTTATATTTAATTTAACAATCAGCTAGGTCAATGTGAGAAACTTTATATTGACTTATGCTCTGTTTTAATAAGGTTCATTATCTAGAAAAGAAAAATAATCATTTCTGCTTTTTCACATCGCAAATTATTTCTCAGTTTGGGAAAAAATAGCACAAATGAGAAAATACTCTTTCCACATCAACAGAATAAACTACTGCTGCAAAAAGTGAGATTGTTACTTCAACGTTCTCTATATCCAAGTGCGTAAGTAACTTCCACCAGTTCACTGGTCCGACTTCCTTTAAAACATCAGTAAACATTAACCTTTAATTGTTCACACTTCACCCCAACTTTTTTTTCATTAATAGTCCGCCTTATGCATATATGACTGCTTGACGACCAGGTCAGTCAACTACTCACCTTCAGCAGCATAACACTGGTACAGTGGATTGAGAACATGTGTAAGCAAATGGGACAAGCATTACCTTTAATATAGATTTTGCCTCAAAATATGTTTAAATAAAAACTTGGATTGAAAGAAATAAAATGGTCTATTTTTGGCAAAACTGGGAATCTGTACCTTCTCCGAGTCCCGTGTGTCCGAACTGCATGGGCCCACTCACTCCGGTGACAATGGCCCTCATTGCTTGGCCATCATTTTCTGCTTCTATGTGGCTTCTCCTCACTCTGGCAATGCCACTCCCAGGGCTTGCAGTCTCAGTGTTGCTTTCAGAGGGCTCACTCCCCTGCTGCATGGCACCAGCCACATGTGTTCTTGCACTTTCCATAGACACTTAACTGCAGACTGCAACATCGCACCTAACGAACCTGTGGCATGGTTGCCCTCAGTGGAGTAGCTTTGCTGAAAAAGTTGGGGAGGGGACATGATATCTTCATGAAAGGGGCCCCAGCCAAATGAGTGGGAAAACATGGTGTGCCACAGATGTTGGGGGGATAGACACCCCTGTACCCCATAAAATTACACCCATTTCACCACTGGGCCAGCCCAGTCTTCATACTATCCACTTGTGGATCTCAGATCCTTGGGCCTTGCACCACATAGGGTATGCAGCAGCAGAGCTGTGCCATCAGGCACGGGTAGCCAACTACTACATCTTGGCTAGGATTAATTGCATATTTGAGCTTTCCATTCATCGCATTCTCTGGAGCTTTGCTACATTTTAATTCTTCAATACAACCTACTGCCTATGGTGAGAATGGTTATTTCAAATTAGTGTTAATTTATTTTCTTCAAAGCAGGACTTCTGCCCATAGCAGCATTTGGAGTTTACCAGAAATTATGCCTTTTAAAATTTGGCCAGATGATTCCACTGTTTTTCCATTACTGGAAAGTCCTTGTACAAATTAATTTCAATAATATGTAAGACAATCAAGTAAATTAAAGCGGACTAAGACTAACTTAATTGAAAGCCCAGGAATAAAAAAAACTAGCATGCCCAACATGGAGTCATCTGGTTACCCTGGGTTTCTGCCGCAATCATGGCAGACAGAATACATAGTAACTGTGATGGTATTTAGGTTTCTTTTTAGATATTGAATATTTTGGGATTGTATAAAGAGACGCTAATGAGTTTGCATGTAAACACAGCTTTTCAAAGCACACTCAACATCTGCATTTAGCCGCTATGCAACCAATTATGGAAGGCATGGGCAGATGTATAGGGAAAAAGTAATTTACACCATTACACAATGTGGCCACCAGGGAAGCCAGGGTTAGAATCAAGGTCTTCTGTGTTCAGATTCTGCAATAGAGCAATTACACCAAAGAGTAGATCTTGTTTTCAAGGAGGGGTGCATTATTAGGTAGGTGGCTGTTCGATGTAACTGTTCGCTGGCAAAATGTGGCGTCGCTAACCTCATCTCCCTTCCCAGTTTGGTTTGGCAATTGCGAGGGGAAATAAATGTCCCCACTTCTGGGAGTGATCTTTTGATAATAGCTGCTCATGTTACATTGTTCCTCAAAATGATTTGGAGCACACAAAACACATGTGTGGGTCAGTGTTTCCTCAGCATCAGCATATTCTAATTCCTAGGGGTAGGGGCAAAGACTGGGCCAATGCAAGATTCCAGAATCATTTAGATAACCTGGCACTGGCGCAGACTGACAACCATGAGGGATGCCTATTCCAATTCCATAAATTGGCTTACTTTAACAAATGTTTCTTGGATATGCTGCACCTACAGAAGCCAGGCACATACTCTAAAATGTGCTTGGCAATGGCAGCTGTCTTTCCCCCCCCACCATTGGTGGAAGCCATAGTTTGGCTTTGCTGTGAAACGAAACAGTGGAGAACACCCCAGGATTAATGCATGCACTTAGACGGGTAAGAATCTCAGTTGGTAGCATTCAAGTACAACAGTTTCCAGTCTTTACTAGGATCAAACAACCATCATTGGCATTTTGGTGTTGTGGTTAGTCTGGTCATTGGGTTTGCAAATCAGTCTCTGCCTATTTGCATACATATGTTTAGACAGACACTCAAATACCTAAAATTATACGTGTTTAATTAGGGAGCCAAAATTACTTTACCTAGAGCCGCAAAAACACTTGCACTGCCCCCCCCCAACCCCTCCTAGATTGTGTACACGGTAACGTGTACATTGGACTGCATGTATCATGTGTACACATTGTCACAAATGAAGATACCTAGGGCAGGGACGTCATTTCTGGGTTGCCTGGGGTATCAACTGCTATCCCTAGACCTGTCCTTGCAACCCCTGGGCCACTGGACAAAGAGGCAGTGCCAAGAGCAGATATCTGTGTTGCACCTGTAAGGGGGGGGGTTGTAAATGCAGTTAAATGTGCCATAGCTTTTTTCACCTGGAACCTAGATCTCGTTAGCTGGAGAAATAACAGGGATGCAGGAAAAACATGAAGCCGCCATCACTAACAGGTTGGCAGTCCATTAGTGAAGACTGCCTAAATAGCCGAGTTCAGAGACAGGGTTGTCTGTGCAGCTCATACCCAGTACTATAGCAACAAAAAGGGTATGAGGGCAGGGTCGAGCTAGCTGGGAATGGCTAAGAGCAGCCTGCAGTACTCTGTGACAGCACAAACACAAATCTCATCAGCGTATCTAGTTGTCTGCAAGATAATTAATTTGCCTGAAGTTGTCCTCCACCTTTAAAGTAAGCCATCTGTTGCTTCTTCAAGCAAACAAATACATATATTTGGAAGGATAGCTCAGGGGCAACGCACTTGCTTTGGGAACAAGATGATGCAGTGCAACATGAGTTTGGTTCCTGTTCCAGTGTTTAGACGCTGGAAGGAGGCTGGCATTAAGCAACATATAAAGGACCGAAGAAAACATTAAAATTGACCTTTTCTAGGGGTGCTGTCATGGAGATGCTGCTGTTTACATATTAAAATTTTAAAAAACTGCTATTACTGTGTCTTGCAACACATCCTTCCCCTCCATCTCCCATCTAACAAAATAAAACGGTGGGTTACTTACCAAATAAGCAAAACAGAAGGTTGATGGCTGAAAGGTTTCAAATAATTCATAACTACTAGCACAGCTGTGGGTTTGGGGTGTGTGCTTGAGGCTCAAAGTAATAGGCGCTGGTACTGGAGACTTAAGATGTACTAGTGACTTCGAGATGTTGGGAGAAAGTTGATATGCATTGAATGCAGATCTAAGATGTCTGATCAGGGTAATGGAGACTCACGCTGTTGGGGTGTTGAAGGAGGGTACTGCAGACTTAAGTTGCTAGTTTTCTTGAGGTTTGTTGTTGGAGAATCCTGGGACTCAAATTGCTGGAGGGACGCACTGTGTAAACATGAAGGTGTTTGAGCAAGGCACTAGAGGTGTAAGGTGTTGGAGGGCGGGAGTGGGTGCCAAACATTTAAATCTGTTGACTGAGGGCCTTTAGCGACTCGCAGTGGATGGTGGGGTGCCAGTGGTGAAAATGGTTCGGGGATGTTCAGGCTCTGGCTGACTGGCGGGAGCAGATTGCTGTGCAGTGGTTCAAAGTGCACTATTGACAAGAAAATCCCTGTGCGTATTATTCAAGTGTAAAAGCATGAAGTGGTTCAGCCTCTGCCTTCTGGTTGGACTAGTGTTGGTCAGTTGCTTTTCCAGACAGACACCTGGCAGACACCGGATGCCTGTACTTTGGGGTTTAGGCCTCTTCGAAAGGTTCTGTCTGTTTACAGTTTAGCCAGAGTGATGTATAATAGTCCAGGATGTTGTGTTGGATGTCTGCTTACATTCACAGTAATTTGGTAATATGGACCTATAAAACACAGATGTTAACACTACATATGGTGATCCATTTTTGTATGAAATGTATATCATATTAGTGATATCGTAACCATATTTTTCTTCGTGTATTGAGGAACAATGCTATGCGATGCCACTTCCTGTTTTATCAAGGGGTGAAAGGTTGCGTGCCATCAATTCCTGTGATGTCACTTGGGGGCAGGGTCAAATGACATCACTTCATGTGATGTCAGAGGACAATGTCATGTGATGTCACTTCCACAACGCCTGGCATTTTGGTGAAATGACATCAAGCAATAAAGCCAACACCTCTGTCGGATGCATTAAGAAACATTTTCTAGTGTGGATTTCCACCTACAAGAGATGTCAGATGCTTTTCAAAAATTAAACAAAAATGGATCCTTAACTCTGGATCCGCTAATTGAAAAGCAGTGGAGCCAGACTAGAAAATGGAATCCAGACTTAATGGTGAATGGGTGTTGGGACAGTAAAGAAAGTAGGAGCTGAAAGAAAGCAAAAGTAAAGCCTAAACAGAGCAGTAAATAAAGAAAGGAATATACATATTATTGAACAGATATGCTTGCGGTTTGACAACACTTCGTTTCAGTCATGAAGACAAACATGGAAATACCGGACAGTGTAGCCTGTCTTCGAGGGAGCCATTGGGTAGGAACAAGTAAACTAGGCAGTAGATGTCCTCTTCCACACAATACCCGGCCAGGTCAATGATATTGGGGTGTCGAAGCCTGCAAGTACAGAGGGGAAGAAGTTCAGTTAAAGAAAGCAAGTTAAAAAGTTACCATATAAAAATGTAAGCGTTGCTAACCACAGTGACTCAAGTCTCATAGCGGATAGTCCACTTTCCTCCCCACTAATAGGATGCCAACCCAGATAGAAGGACGGGCCCTAGGACTTCTTCAGCATTAGGTCAAAACAGGAAGCATGGGTGCATACCTAGCAATGCTGCACACAGCTCCTCCTCGAGTGTCCTCCAGCCTTATCCTACAAGTCCTCTTACTTTATTGCTAAGATTAGAATATTACTCTCGTAATAGAGGGAAAGTCCTATTGAATCCCTATGCTGAGTAACTTGTATTTGCCTCACCTCACTCATCCACTTGCTATTATGCGAATGGGCGATCAGTAAGAAATCTGCAACAAGAAAATGGAGCAAGCAGGGCACCAACAGAAAATGAAAAGTTTCTCACCGAACTGACTAATGTTCTTGTATTCCATAGTCGTTTTTCCCATGCAGTGGGATATCCAGGCCACCATGCCGGGCTGGGTCCAGATAGTGTGCACCACAGTTTATGGGGAATTAAAGCACACAGCTTTCAGGAAGCTGAAGCACATGAGTGGGTGACACTAAACATGCCCGGGTACCAGCCCACGTTCACGCTGCCCTGCTTCACACCTTTCCTTTAAGAGGACACTATGTGCCAATGGATCACAGATAGTATACTAGAGCTTGGTGGAGGGCGGGGCGGGGTTTGAGAGAAGAGAGTATAGGAGTGCATTAGTGATTAGGGTTAGTGAGTGTGAATTACTTTCATGTCCAGTCCTCTTTCTTCGGCACTGATGGGCTGATTCATGAAACATCAGCGCAAGAGAAATTCGGACTGCAGATGAAATGGAGCCTAGTCTAGGAAAGAAAGGCTAGGCAGCGTTTAAGGATATCTGTTTGAAGACAGCCGGGGAGGATTCTGTGTGGTTGCCCTGCAGATAACCTCCAATGGAGCTGTTTCGATGAGCCACCAAAGCAGCTTTTGCTCTGACTGAATTAACCTGCAGCCCCTTTGGAAAGGGAAGGTGTAAGAAAAGATGCTTCTCTTTACAACTCCCCCCCACCCCCCGGGACTCCAATGGGACCCCATAAATGTACATTATAGATTTGGATTAACTGATTTATGGGGTGAGTGGTCTTTGTAGCCCCACTCACCTGCTTTACCTTATTATTTGGGGTGCTCCAAGTTGCTCCCCTGGTTATCTTGTGCAGGGAGAACGTATTTGATTTTTCACTGTCGCTTTTGAATGGCAGCAATTTACACTAAAGTGGAGTGCTGCAGGGGCACTGTGTCCTACGTTCTTAACTTTGTTACTTTTTAAATGTGCCCAGAACAGCCTGGTCGAAGTGAATACATTTCTACTCATTTTTCCGAGTGCAGTAACGTGGTCCTCAATTTTAACTGCAACATTGCATTTTTGAGTATCATAATGTACTACGTCATTAAGAGGGCGTAGATCCTGGATCATCCTCCATGCTCCTCCTTTCAATTTCTTAATCGGGTAAATACAAGTGTTACAGGGTGAGTTAGATGGCACTATTATTCCCTGTATCATTAGTGCATATATTGTGTCTTTTATTCCATCTTCTGCCTCTCTAGATAGGGGGTACTGTTTCACCCGGGGTAAAATGGCTCCTGGCTTAAGTTTAATCTTGACAGGTGTTACTTCGTGTAGTAGCCCTGCATCATGTGGGCCTGTAGTCCACAATTCCTGTGGCACGAGACATATCTTCCTCGAAATATGCTGGTGGTGTTTTAACAACCGCTACGAAGGGTAATGGCACTTGTCTTGTTTGGATCATTATATTGCAGGGGATTGCTATTTCCATCACCATTTCACCATCATCTGAGTCATCAAATAGTTCCTAGTCTGTTAAATCATGCAGGGCCATATTGACATCGATGCACAGCACTTTTCTCCACTCCACTGGCACCCCTGCACGTCCATTGCAATTACTGCTGTTCTCTGCGATGACACCTGTACTGCATGTATGTCCAGAGACACTATTGATCCTCGTACTATCTCAGGGTCTGTGATTGGGCGAAAAATAAACACTGAGGGTACTCTCCATTCCTTTCTTCTCAATTCTGGCACCACCCTTGCTAGTATCCTCAGCCCTTGTATGAACATATCTGGATCTACTGGTATGCCACGTGTTTGTGGGACATTTGCTTGAGTGTGTATCACTAACATGGCACATATTGCACATATTCCTGGTGTAGAGCACACTATTCCTCTCTCAGTGAAGGACATGGTCATGTTAAGCTTGGTGAGAAGGTCCCTTCCCAGCAAGTTAAAGGGGGATTCTTCGTAATACAACAGGGGCACACGTACAGTTTTCCCCCCTACTGTTATGTCCAATTATTCAGTGTATGGAATCTCGACCAATGCCTCAGAGAATCCTTGCGTTTCTAAAGTCCAATTAGAGAGCGGGAACCTGCCTTCCTTGAGACATGATTTTTCCACACCCAAATCTACCATAAAAATGAAGTGTTTGTTTCCTATCACTGACCCTACGAGTGGTTCCTCTGCTGCGTTAAGGGTCATTGACAGTACTGGACATGCAAGTGCTCCCTGTGGGCTGTCCTATGCTGAGTACCTTGGGTGTTCATCAGTATCGAAAACATTTCCCGTTACGACTGTCGTCCCTCTACATGGGGTAGGAGCTCCATTTGCTGTGGTGGCATATGCATTTCCGCGGGTGGGGGCTGTGCGCTCATGACACTGGGGGTGTTGTGGTGCATGTTGGTCCGTGCATTGTGGGGGCATTTGGCGCTCATTCATGTATCTAGGTTCAGGCTGATCTTCCCTTCTATCCCCACCCATCGGTAATCCATATGGGCTACGAGTTAGTGGCCCTGCTCCGACACTCATGAAATGTCCCCACCTCCCGCAATTCCAACATTGCCCTTGTCCTTCACCTCGGGGTCCTCCGTACCAGACACCCCCTCCCCTTAACCCCCTAAATCCTCCTATTACCCCGGCTGCCCCTCATCGGTCATAGTGGCCCCTCATACTGATTTTCCCCTGGCTATTATGTGCCCAGTTTGCTGCCATTTGCGCCGGTATTCCCATCTGTCCTTCGTCCTCCTCCTGCTTTCTTCCTGCCGTGTTAGTTGCTGCTACTGCACTGACCTTCAACAGTTTGCTTTGTACTAATTTAGCCTCGTCTGCCAACCGCTGCTGAGCCATCTCTTTTTCTTTGATCCTTTTGCAATGGTGCACTATTATACTTTGAAACTCTGGCCATCCCTTGGCTTCTATCCCAGATATTTTATCAAGGGCCTTCTGTACTTCCTTTGGGAGTCCCCTTTTTTATAATGAAGTAGAACAGGGATGTTGGCGCCAGGCCGTGCCAGTTCCTGCTCTCCACATATCCTGCACCCGGAGAATGAAAGACATTGAATTTTCCTCATCTCCCATTGTGCACTGCATAACAGACTGTAGATCTGGTGTGTCTGGAAATGTTTCCCTCAGGGCATCCCACATTCTTGCTCGTACTGTGTTGAATGAGGCCCCATCATGGCGGTCACAATACAGTGTTATTCTGTGAAACCCCGCCTACGCCCAGACCCGGGTTTGCCTCGTCTCCTACTGCAGATACCAGCAAGCTTTTAACATCCCCCACTGACAAGGGCACTCCAGCCGTGTGTTTTTCAAATGCATATATCCACTTGCTGGTGCCTCCGGACAGTGGTGGTAACTGTTTGAGCATGTTGGCTTTGTCCATTTGGGCCAATGGTATATAATTTGGCCTTCCTGCCCCCATGTGGATTAATGGCAACTGTAGATTTTTTTTCCCCCTTTTCTGGTGCTCACCTTTTTTCCCTTTCTTTCCTACCACCGCCATGCGTCCCGTTCTGTTCCTTAACCTCCCTCTCCACTCTTCCATGGGAGACAATCCCTCCCCAAATGAGGCCCCACCGGTGGCAGTTCCCAATCTCCTTTCTTCTTCTTCCTGCTCCTCTATGTCACACCAGTATTCTTTCTCTCTCTCCAAGGCCATTCCTCCCGCTTCCACTTCACGATCGCTACCAGCTGTGGTTATTTCTATGATCATTGTGGGGGTGTCATTTATCCAAAATAGTATCTCTCCTTTTTTTCACCCATCTTGTATTTGTATTTATTATGTTTATATAGCGCTTTACTCCAAAGCGCTGCACATTTTAACAGGATACATATAACATTAACATTATAAAAGTAACAATAGAAGCAATTTTACAATTACAAATCAGTCCAACAAAACAGTAATTAGAGCAATTAAACTGAAGGGAAGAGGGAGAGTAGCGCAGTAGAACTGAGGGAGAGGGAGGGGTGGGGAGGAGAAGGTGGAGGGAATCGGGTGGGGTAAAAGGGTGTGAATGGGGAGGAGGGGGGAGGGAGATGATCATGGTGAAAAGAAAGAAAAAGGAGGGAGGGGGAGCAAGAAGGGGGAAGGGTTTCATGGCGGGGAATGGAGAAGGAGAGATTTAAGGGATGTGCGGAATGAGGAGAAGGTAGGACTAGAGCGGAGAGAGGTAAGGAGTTCCAATGCTGGGGGGCTAGGAGCAGAAACGGGAGGTGGCACAAGGGGATAGAGGAACTGTGAGAAGGAAGTGGTCAGCAGAGCGAAGGGAGCGGGAAGGAGTGCAGAAAGAGAAGAGGGAGGAGTGATAAGGGGGAGCAAGACCATGGAGAGATTTAAAGACTAAGCAGAGAAAATGAAATTTAAGTTGGGAGTGAAAGGGGAGCTAGCCAAGGGAGGAAAGGGAAGCAGAGATGGAGTCACGGGAGGTGAGGAGACAGAGGGTGTGGACAGCAGAGTGGTAGATCGATTTGAGGCGGCGAGATCAGAAGTAGGTAGTCCAAAGAGTAAGGAGGAGCAGTAGAAGATGCGAGAGAAGATAAGGGAGGAGATTAAAAGTTTAGTAGCATGGAAAGTGAGAGAGGGGCGGACTTTGCGAATATTAATGAGGTGGTAGCGACAGGCACGAGAGGTGAAAGATATCTGATGGGAAAAAGTGAGAGAGGAGTTAAAGTGAATGCCTAGATTGCGAGCGTGGTCAGAGATAGGGAGATTAGAAGGAGGAAAATGATTGAAAGGAGGAGGAGAGGGAGGGGGAAGAGAGTTGGAGGGGAAGAAAACTACTTCAGTTTTATCAGTGTTGAGGGAAAGAAAGCGGGAAGACATCCAGTTTTTCATGGCAGTGAGACAGGTGGAGAGTTTAAGGTGAAGGTCAGTAGAGAAGGAAAGGAAGAGCTGAGGATCGTCAGCATAGAAATGGTGAGAAATGCCAAATGAGGAGATAGCAGGGGCAAGGAGGGAGGTGTAGAGTGAGAAAAGGAAAGGGCCAAGCAACGAACCTTGGGGAACTCCATATTCCAGAGGCTGGGTAGGAGAGGAGAGGCCTCCCCAGGAAACAGTGAAACAGCGGGAAGAGACCTAAGAGGATAGCCAGTTAAGTACAGAGCCTTTAAATCCAAACGAAGAAAGTGTATTGAGAAGGGGGTGATCGACAGTGTCGAAGGCAGCCTAGAGGTCAAGAAGAAGAAGGACAGAGGATTGCTTGGAGTGTCGAGCGGAGAAGAGGGAGTTAAGGATGTAGGTGAGGGACGGTTCAAGAGTGTTTAGGACGGAAGCCAGACTGAGAGGGGGGTAGGAGAGAGAGATTGGTGACGAAGGTTGAAAGCTGCAAGTAGGCAAGGCGCTCGAGTAGCTTAGAGAGAAATGGGTAAGTGAGATAGGATGAAAGTTAGAGGTGAGCAGGGGATCAGCAGAAGGTTTCTTCAGAATCGGAATGATAGTGGCATGCTTGAAAGCGGAGGGGAAGGTAGCTGAGGAAAGGCAGGTGTTGAAGAAGGAGGTTAAGTAGGGAATGAGAAGAGGGTAGATCTTAGGGATAAGAAGGGAGGGGAGAGGGTCAGTTGGAGCAGAGGAGGGGTGGGCTTTGGAGAGGAGGATGGAAACATCAGAAGGCCGTCTTCCGCCGCCCCTTAACTAGGTTGGGGCGTCATGTCCCGTTCTGCCCGGGGGTTAGGTAGCCCCCCTTGGTCTCCTAAGGCCCTCGGGCAAGACAGCCCTGTTCGAGCCATCGTTAATCGCGAATCTAGATCCTGTGCGAGTTTCTCAATATCTATTGTGGGAGTACTCACCTGGCCCGTCAATCCTTGGCTCTTGTATGGGGGTGGCGCTGTGGCATATGGCCTATGCATGGATGGTGCCCTGTATACAGGGTCACTATATCCTTCTGCAGGCACTTGCTTGGTCAATAAGTGGTATATATGTGCAACATCTGTCTTATTCTCATTTTGTTCCGTGGGCCCTTCACTGCCAGCTGTTGTCAGGGGAGATGCATTATACTCGCCACTTTTACTCGGGCGGACTACTTCAAACAACCTCTACAAGTCTAATATTTCCCTCCTGTTCTGCAAGTGCTTTCCTCTATATTTAATAAACAAAACATGTGGCAACCATGTCTAGCACAGCCTTATAGGAGCCTCCCTGGGGCCACACTTGGGGTAAACCTTGCCCCTTCAATTCCGTGACCCATTGGTCATGGTACTTCATGATCTCTGAATACCCTGGCAGCGTTTTACAAATATGGGCTAGGGGTGTTTCTGCGCCCATTTTATCAACTGGAGAAATTACTCAAACAAGAATCGTTTTCTATTATTCTTACACTTCCTTTATGACCAGCTCAGTATGTTTTGCTCACACTTTGTTATTCATGAACCATGTCAATATTTAATCTTCTTCAACACAATTTTTAAATATTTTTTCTTTAACATTCACCAACAGGAAACGGTACTTTTACATAAAACACCACCTTAGGACATAACACATAGCACATGCAACGAATAACACAAACATAAATTCTACCTCGCCTTCCCCTGCACCCCTTAATACCCTTTTTCAATATCTTTCCCTGATTCTCCAACACCTTTAAAGAATTCTCTCCCTACACCCTGTCTACACCCAGGTGAGAGGGAAGAATAGATTAAAAAAAAAGTAGGAAAAAGCATTTCCAAATACTACACCGAGTCTTCCTTTGAGAGCCCTACGTTTTTTCTTCACCTTAGTTTTCCCATATCCATATATCCTGTACTAGTCGATATAGCACTATGCGGCGCCGCCTTCCACCCCCCAACAGGATCCCTTTATCCTCTTTTCACCTTATTTTCCGTCACTGTCCTAATAGCCATGTGCGATAGAAAAAGAGCGGAATAGAATATAGAGCAGACCCAAGACTTCCCCCTTAGAGATTCTAACCTCCCCTTTTATCTGACCGTTCTTTATTTTTCCACCAAACCTCCTAATCTGACTCCCACCCGACTTTTGAAATCACCCGCACTTGATATTCACGTGTCCGTCTTGATCCGAGACCTACCGGATCCAATCGGTCAGGGCGCCGACCCACACTCAAAGACCACGCCCGGCTCCGGCGAGTGGTACGGTGGGTTTTGTAAAGGGGAATCCCGTATCCTTTCGCCCTACTGCGTGCGCACGTCTAGGTGTACCGGTTGCCATTGGCGGGTAGCTCTTGAGGGGGCACACGCCGGGTCGTGACAGGAGGCGTGTCGTGCCAGGAGCAGCAAAAAGAACACCATCGCGTCGGGTGCACCAATGAAAGTGAGAAGCCCCAAAAATGCACTTAATTCTCTCTATAAGAGTCAAATAGGACACCCCAGAGGGAATGAGACCAGGACCAAGTACGCGCAAGATCAAAAATCTTTATCTAAAATAGGGCAAGCAGAATCTACTCTGCTCACGCCGAGAGCGCTCTGTAGAAAACATGTTACAAGTCATTTTTATACAACTTTTGCGTCATCGAGGGGAGGCCTAAGGGACACATGAAGAGATGGGATTGGTCACTAGGGACGGGCACCTATGGGTGCTATAGGGTCAGTGCACCGTGGTTGGTGCAGATCCACGTGGTGCTGTGATGATGCTTTTCGGGTCAAATGGTCAGCTGGGCTCATTGGATTGGCATGCGGTGTCAGCAACTTTTGTAGGTTTACACATCACACTTGACATTTGCCCTTGTGGCCACACATTCCCATTCATGCAATACTGCACTCTATCTTGTCCGGCAGATCCTAAGACCTGTGAATCTTAATACCAAAGAAAAGACATTTCTCAAATGCAGGTTAACTAACATTGGGCATAGGTCATAGTGCCTTTCTTTAGCTCAATGTTAGATCTATCAATGAGGACAAGATATATTGTTTACGGGGTCAAGACTTTGAGATCAGAGTGTGGTCTGGAATGTCCATCTGGTACACAAAGAGGGCACTCCATTTAAGGGCTAGATTACATGTTGAAGGGGTGGGTCACAAAAAGGCACATACCACAATGGTCATAAGTCTTGCTGTAGAGGTTAGAGGCGAGTTTATCGTTAACATTATTATTAAATGTCTCCTAGTGTGCTCTGGCACCATGAGGGGTGGGGAAAGAATCGAAACACCTTCAGGGTACAGTTCTGTATAGCGGGGGAGGGTGGGTGGGATCTCTTGAGACGTTCTTTACATAAAAGCTTTTTGCACATAATTGTTACATTGCAATTATAGCCGTCTAGGACACGTTATCATCACTACATGGCTGGATGCTTTCATTGTTATAAATCTCACAGTGATAACTCATGTATGCACATGTTATTTTCCATACTAGATTAAACAGTCCATTACTAGATTTTCTGCATGCAGGCCTTAACACATTATCATGATGAGACATTTGATTGCTAAATTGCTTTTACACGATGCTGTGCATATATTTTCATTGAACTCAAAAACGAGGTAGCCTTGTGCTGGCATGTGCGGTATTATGTTACGTTATACATTTTGTTATTACAATCTATTTCTATAAAACTTCATACTATCCTTTAATATACTTCACACTTATATAACTGACCTAACGTCAGTGCCTCGGTTATACATATTTTGTGCAACATACTGGTATGTTTGCAACCCTCCCAATATTCTGCATGCAATGGAAATAGTTAATGAACAACCCATTCTGATTGAGTAGAGAAAGGCACTTCTATTTTCTTACATTAAGGTGGGAACAAACATTACATACTCGAGGGTCATTCTTAGTTGTTCAACCATGTTTAAAAGATATGGGGGTGGTATTCTTTATGGCCTGGGTCTGCATGGTAAGGGCAGGTTTATAGAGATAGACGACTTTCCGCTGCCAGGCCTTGAGCTGGGACGCGGCAGGGTCAATGAGGTAAGACGGAAGACAGAAGATACAGTGCGAAGTTTGTTGCATTCGCGCGGCCAGTCTCCCATGAGAACCGGATGGCTGCAGAGATGACAGAGGGGAGGAGGTGGGGGAGTAGCTTGTACACTGTGCGTGCCTTGAGGGGAGAGCTGCAGGCCTGCGTTCTAGTTTCATGGCTGGCCTGCTATTATGAGAAAACAAGATGGAGTCGGTGGGCACACAAAAAGGAGGTTTGTTAGATACTAGTCTGGGCTGTCCTTTTGCTTTGGACGACAGTAGGGTAAAGTACACTGAATCAGCCCCTATGGAACTCCCACATTTTGTGTGCCGCAATGGGTATTGGTGAAGGATGGTGCAGAAATAAAGAACATATCCTACACAGCTCCTACATAGCTCCTGTAAATTCTGGAATGTATTGCCACCCTTTTATAGGACACAAACATTGGTAGTTTTTGACGAACAACCCCCACTTAAAATCTGTGACAACTCATTTGTAACGTCCCATCTACTTCCTCTGCCAATCTCAACTCAACATATCAGTCAGTGGAAAGAGGCAATATGATAACTTGTATGCATTGCTATACAGTGATTCAGTGTAAACTGACCCTAGGCTGAAATGGCTACAGAAACAGGAAACCATGGGTAATCTGAACATTTTACAGTATTTGTGGGTATCCAGTGAAAGGTACCATGATACATTACCAGCACAACCTGAGCGAAGGAAATACAACAAAGTTTGCAGGACCCATTTATTGATTGATGTTCCTTTTACACTACTGCATAGGGCAAAGGGCCCAAAATATTTCTGCTAAAAAACAAAAGGCAACACTGTTTAACCTACTTGATCTCTAGTGGGGGTCTTGCACTCAGCCCAATGCAGAACCACCTGCATGAAGGATTCACTTCTTCTGAATGTCCGGCATCACTCGAATAAACCTACATCAAGAGTACCTTGTGCAAGTCCATTTTCGCTGCCAGTGTTGCAATGAGGATTTAAAGTATCTGAATATTCTTGAAAAGTTGTTGATAATTATTGCGGCCCGCCTACTCACATCATTTTGTGAAGTGTGCTAACAGGATGTGATGTCAACATTTATTTTAATTATTCTGGACTGCAGTATGCCTTGCAAACAAAAAGTCTGCCTGACTGACATCATAAGGACTGCATGTGCGGCAAGTGCAACATTGCTGCCCATACAACTAGCTCGGGCCCTGCAGCATGCGTTGGTCTCTGGTGACATGGCAGAAGAGGCATGGCCAGGGCAGCTGCATGACAAAGCAGAGAGAGCAGATCCCCCTTCATCCTCCGATGCTGCTGCCAACACTTAAATAGCATCAGCAGCCTTGAGCAAACTATGGGTAGCTTATGGTGCAGAAATGTGACAGGTTGAGTTGAGGCACTAGAAGTATTTGAACGTTCTGTACTGCACAAGCCAGTTTTGACCAAGGTGTAGGAGTAGGTCACTGAGCTGCAGTAACGGAGTGCTAGGGGCTGCTGGCTGTGCTCTATGCATCTCAGCGCATGGGGGGGGGGATAAAGAGTAGGGGAAACAGATATGGGGAAAAAGCAAGGAAGGATGACAACATGAGATATGACATACATTACTTACTGTAATCCCATTTCTGGTGCTTGCATCTGCTTAGATTCACACGCTGTATATATAGTCTGACATTTAGTGGTAATCCAATCAAAAAGGGACGTCTATATGGGCGTGACTAACACTATCCTTAACGTGATGTGTAGTGTACCCAAAATCCTTTACGTGTCAAGGTCCCCCCAGTTTTTGTTCTGCCATGAGGGAGCCTGATAGAATGTGTGAGTGAGTACAGAATAAAAGAAGGTTTAAAATGTCTGTATTCCTTCAACTCCAAGAAGGGAGGACGGGTGGGTGCACATGAATCTAAGCAGATACAACCATCAGAAACAAGATTACAGTGAGCAATGTATACCTTCTGATGCTTACGAATCTGCTTAGAATCACATGCTGTGCACAGACTAGCAAGCAGTACCAGGAGATGGTGGTGGGATGTGTGAAGGAACAGTAGCAAAGAGATGTCTTAGCACTGCCTGTCCCACCGTAGAATCAGTTTTAGAATATGTGTCCAAGCAGTAATGCGGAGTGAAAGTATGAACAGAACTACAGTTCCATCAAGAGATTGCTGACTTACAGAGGCAACAGAGAAAAAATTGCTCTGTCTTTGTCATGGGCGCTACTCCCGAGGGGCCAGGACTGGCCCAGCGCCCTCGGAAGCAGACCCGTCTTCCACTACTCCGGACCCAGCAGACCCCTACAGGGGCCCTTTGGACCATGTCCTGGCGCCTTTGGCGCCAGGCTCATGAAGGGTTTCAGTCCCGGCGCCATAGGCGCCGGGCTCATATTGATAAAGTGTAATAATGCTTGGGTGGATTTATCTGAGGCAGACCATGCTGCATATTTACCCAGAACAATCCAGTCTGGTTGAAGTCCCCAGCCATCAGGGCTGGGAGGAACTATTCCCTCCATTCAGGAACTCTTTTCTTACCTGGGTGGAACCGGTGGAAGAACACACACTGGAAGCACTTCTCTGCTATTTAAACCACGCCCGATGGAAAACACGTGCTTCGTGTTATTCTGCAGCAGCAGCAGGACGCTCACCGAGTCGGCTCCTGCATTCCAGGTCCAGAGTCATCTTCAGCTTCCGCGCAGCAACCTGTGGATGAAGAAAGACACAGAACAATACTTACCAGATCCCGGAATCCAGTCACCGGCAAAACCTGCAAAGAATAAACATAAGGTTAGAAAAGTGCAACTCGCTCGCAGCCGCGCCCGCTTACCTGATCCATCCGTGATTGCAAAGGAGCCAACCGCGGCCTTCTCTTCGGCAGCTTCTCTGCACCTGAAAGGCAAAGGACATAATTAAAAAGGGGTTCGGGTGAAGGCAGTCGCATTCATCTTAACTTACCAGTTTTTGCACGCGCAGAAGCGGCCGCATCAACCGCAGCATCCCGGCACCTGAAAACTAGAAAAAGGACATTATTAGAGGTTCCATTAAAAGTGGCCAACGAACATTATACTTACGTGCATCGGCACGTGCAGCGGCAACAGAAAACTACGCCCACAGCATCCCGAGGCCTGAAACAAAGGAAAAGGGACATTATTGAGGGGCCCATCTTTTAAAGCCTAAAGACTACAGTATACTTAAAGGCATCCGCTCGTGCAGTAACGGCGGCATCGCTCTTCGGCATCCCAGCACCAGTGCCACAACTAAGGCCGCAAAAGACTTGAGCCTCAACACTGAACTCATCCAGTGACGTAACTGGAATCCACGCACCCCTGCACCAGACGCAGGATGGAGAGCTCAGCATTTATACGCCTAAGGTGAGAGCTCGCCGAGACAAGTAGAAAGCTAGGCTGTGGGAGAAACTGGCGATTGGTGGGAGAAGGAATCCCATCAAACGGTGATTAACCCTTTTTCTTCCACCTGCAGAAAACTTACCCTGCAAGTCAGACATTCGATAAGAGGAAGCCCAGTCCTGAGAGTCGTCTGAGCTCTACGCTTCTCAATTGAAGAAACGATAGCAGCCCAGCCGGGATCAGCGCCTCCGTGGGAATCAGGTGAGCGTTACAGTCTTAGTGGTTTTGTTTTATCAAGGTAATACACCATTGCTCTCCGAACAACTAGTGCATGGAGGTTTCTTTCAGCTGAGTCAGCGGGATTCTGAAAGAAAGTTGGAAAGTCGATGGATTGGTTCATGTGGAAAATAGAAATGAATTTAGGCGCAAAGCATGGGTGTGTGTGTGCAGTACCACTTTGTCTTTATGAATGGTAACAAATGGGTCTTGAACTGAGACAGCCTGCAGTTCACCAACTCTCCTGGTAATGGGCAGCAGAAAAGCAGTCTTATAGGTGAGAGCCTCCCCATTAGTCATAAGAACAACATTCAAGTCCCATCTGAGAGTTGGGTTAGAAATACAATGAAGACTTTTTACCCATTCATTACTGGAATTTTTCACCAGGAAACCTTGCTCTGAGATGTGGTGTATGCAGTTGAAAACAAGTCCTAAATCTAAGAGGTGTTTTAGATAAAGGACAATATCTTTAGGTGAACAGTCAATAGGGTTGATGTTCTTAGTATTACACCAGAGGACAAAACATTTCCAGCAACAAACATTTGGAGTAACAATGTCTGGTGTTAGGTTTCTGTGCTTTTCTAAGAATTTCCATACATCTTTGAGGTAGTTGGAGGTGCCCAAACTCTGACTTCAGAAGCCAAGCTGCTAAATTGAGCGTTTGAGGGCACGAGTATAAAGTTTTCCCTTGGTCTTGTAACAGCATGTTGTATGGGCAAGGCAGTTTCCTCGGTCGGGAGAGTGACATTATCATGAGAGTAGAGAACCATGGCTGTCGTGCCCCCATTGGTGCCACCAGGATCAGTGTGACGTGTTCTTGGTGCATCTTGTGAACTATCGTGTTGAGTACGGGAACTGGGGGAAAAGCGGAGGCAAATCTCACAACCATGTTATCCAGAGACCATGCTGTTTGGACTCTGGGTACCTCGAGGCGTAATCTGGGCATTATGCGTTCTCCAGTGTTGCAAAAGGCTCGATATCTGGATGACCTTGTTAAGCACAGTAGTTGTGTAAGATGTGTTCTTGCAAGCACCACTGGTGTCCTATGGGTAGCTGCAAGTCTCTGCGGAGTACACCATGCTAGAAGATTGTGTTCCCCTGGAACACATAGTGACGATGGGAATATGTTGTGTTTGAGTGCACATTTCCAAATGCTCTGAAGTTTGGACAGCCCTGCAGAGAGTGCCCCCGTTTGTTCAGGTAATACATGGCCGTAGTGCTGTCTGTAAGGACCAGAACAGTGTTCCTTTGCGGTTGTGTTCGATAGGCTTTTAGGGCTTTGAACACAGCAAGTAGTTCCAACAGATTGAAATATATGGTTGCTACTGATTGTGACCACATGCTGTGCGCTGTTTTCTAGGAGATGTGCTCCCCATCCTGACAGACATGCGTCCGTCGTGAGAGTGGCTTCTACTGTGGGGGTGGTAAGGGATTTCCCCTTCATAAGATGCTCCTTCAACCACCAGTGCAGAGAATGAATGAGGGCGGTCAAGACAACCACTAGATCGTCCCATTGACCGCTTGCCTGACACATTGGCTCAAGAGCCACTCCTGCATAGTACACATGCACAACCAGGCGTGCGGAACTTGGAAGATGCAGGATGCCAACGCCCCAAACAGCTGCATGGCTTTCCGTATGGTTACCTTACATAGTGATGTATCTGGAACAGCATGTTTTAAACACTCATTGGAGGGGAAGACAAGTCCGTCTTTTGTTCAAATTACGGTTCCTAGAAACTGTTTGACTTGACTGGGGATCAGACTTTCTCGTTGGAGAACCCCAGGTTGAAAAGAATATCTACAGTCTTTTGGGTGTTCTCCAAACACGCCTGGTGCGAGTCTCCAGTTATGAGCCAGTTATGAGCCAGTCGTCGAGATAAGGGTATAATGGAATGGACTGCTTGCTACTGCTAGTATCTTGATAAACACCCTCAGGCTGAGGCAATGGCTCAGGGGAGTACTTTCTGTGTGCTGACCACACTGAAACATCAAAGTATGCATCTTTCATATCCAAGGTGGCCATGTAATCCCCATTTTAGCAGTGGGATTACCTCCTGTAGAGTCGTCACCCTGAACTTTTGAGGTTTGGTATACTTGCTTGCAGGACGTAGGCCTAAAACAAGGCACATAGTTACATCCTTTTTGGGTACAAGGAAGTATATTGGATAAATACCCTTGTTTACCTGAAGATCTGGCATGACCTTGATCGCCCGCTTCTGCGGCAGGACCCGCACTTCTACCAGCAGGATGTGGAGATGTTCTGGAGACAGTCTTCAGCTTTTCGGCATGTGGTATCGGGGTTGATGGAGGAATTCTATACATTAGCCGCCGCTGACTGTTTTGAGGACCCACTGATCTTTGGTGATTCCCTCTGAGGCGTGGGTGAAAAACAGGGTGAAACATTTTATTTATCCTTGGGTTGACGGCCAGAATAAGGGAGGGCGTGAGCGAGGAGGGAAGGGCAACTAACTCCTGTGCCATATTTTTTATGTGGTCCACAGCCTTCCTGGGGAGGGTGTTAAAAAGCATCTGATCATCTATGAGTGAAGCCTCCCGATGTTGAGAGACGGGAGGAGCATCATGAATAGATTGTCGGGGTCAGCCTCATGTGCAGAAGTAGTGGGTCAAGTCCCCTGATCACCAGCGGGGGTCCAGGCATCTGGATCCTGAGAAACCGGGTCTTGGGAGACATCCTCTGTCATGATTCCTGCCCCTCATGTCCCCAGCCCTCCAAGATGTCAGGCTGGAGCCAGGCCACGATCACCTACATGGCCCTCAAGGGCCTCTCCATCCCTCCAAAGACCCACTTGGAGTCAGACGTGGCGCTTGTGGCACCAGACTCACTCACTCCCATAGGATAACATTGGGGATTGGACTTATAGTGCATTGATGGGGACAAGATGGATGCCCCCACATATTTCGGTTCCCAGAACTGCATGTGCAGTCGAGTCTTTTGGGTGTGGTTCAGCCCAGAGACACCTGGGATACCCAGAGACTATTTAAGCCACGCCTAGGCTGAGAAACATGCTTTGTGTTTTCTGCACCTGCAGCGTGACACTCACCGTGTTCGGATCGGTCTCCAGTAGGCCTGCATCTTTCTTCTGCGCTCAGCTCCTGCAAGAACACCGTTATGAACAGCCTTACCTTGGGGCGCTTCTGCCCATCATTCATCGCTCCATCTGTTCTGCGGGCATCTTCGGCGGTGTCATTCCCATCCTGGCACGCCGCTTCCTAAGGAAAAGGGAAAAGAACAGAAAAAAGGCACTTCGCTTATTTTTAAAGACTGTACGAGCTTCAAACGCTTACCTGAATCCCAGCTGCTCTGGGGGGAACTCTGTCTCCGGAACTTCTCATCCATCTGCAAGAGGGAAAAGACACTTCAGGTTAGCGTGGAACCATCTAGAGGCGCTGCATACCGCGCTTACTCACCGCATTTCTTCTTCATAACTGGCATCCACGCTGAAAACGTTGCGGCACCTAAAAGACACAGAAAAAGAACTCAGTTCAATACAAATACGAAAGGGTCGCATCGCGCTCTCACTTACCTTCAGCGCTACTCATCTCAGCAGCACGTCGCCATCCCCGGACGCCGGCCATCATCTAAGGAAGGAAAGGAACGAAGTTAGAGAACTGTTCAAAAGACTCATTATACTTACCTGTCGGACTCTTGCCAGTGAAGTAACTAGGCAGCAACAAGCCTGTATCAATCAACGTGCCCCTACGCTGAAAGCAGGACAGAGCGTACACTTTACAAGAAAACAAGGTGAGCTGTGGATCAAAGGGAAGGGTTGGACCCTGGGGAAGAAGGGGTTCAAGCACACAGAGACAATAGGGAGTTAAACTCTACCAATCCTGTGTTTCAGGCCCAGTCTCCAGTCGAGTAGACTCCAGGGAAGGGTTCGAGGTCATAAGAGGTCAGAACAGGCTGAGTGACATCCCCGTGGATACCAGGTGAGCGTTACATCCTCTGGATCCGGGCCATAATAGATATTGTCAGGGTCATATTGATAATCCTGGAATATATCCTCAGGAGGATCAGGCACATGCTGCCTATGAGGAGAGGAAAAACTAGCCCCAGAAGAGGGGTGCCTTGGGGTCTAGCGTAGTCATCCATAGAACTTTGTCTCTTACAGAGGTGGTCAAATTTCCCAGAAAAGTTAATAAATTCTGACATTTTATTCATGCAGCCCTCAAACCTTTCCCTTATCCATGCAGAGAAAGAGGAGTCTCCAAGGGGTCGGGGGGAGCAAATAAGAAAGAACAGGATCCTGCTGCAGGGCTTGTACTGGGGAGGGGGAGGGGGGAGTTAGGGGGTGTTTTCACAAGGGAAGCACATTCCAGCGTGTCTTTTGATGCCTCCGCAATGTGCACCGACATTTTTGAGACAGCACCCTGTGAGGGCGAAGCCTTGGGACCCTGTGCTGGCTGCGATGGCAGGGGGGCGCAGCGTGCCCTGAACCGCAGGTTCAGTCGGCCCACCACATCTTTTGATGTACCTATGGCTTTTTCGACAAATCTGTAGATGGAGGCTGAGGGGTTGTGTGTGCTTGGCCTTATGACTAGCATGTGTGCCTTTGTCGCTGGGGTGTGATCTCCCCATCGCACTGCCAACGACATGCTTAGTGGACCCGGGCACTCGGGAGTTGGCAGAGTCCATGGTTATGCCTTCAGACTCTGGAACGGAGCTGTGGCTGCTTATGGACTCCTCGTCCGAGGCGCCGGTGGGAGAGTGAATCTCGGCCTGCATGGCGTAGGCTGCCCACCGCTTGGTACGCCTGTCTTTAAGAGTATCAGGCCGAAAGAGTTTACACTCATTGTGGTCATGGAGAAACAACGGTTACACCGTCTGCGAGTATCTTTCCAAGGAAATTTGCTGTTACTCAAAGCCAGAATAGAAAAGGAAGAGGAGGAGGGGTAGAAATGAAAAGGCATTCTCAGAGAACAGTGTCAAAAGAAATGCGTCCCCACTCTCCCTACTGTAAGGCTAGGCCTGAGGGCCAAGGTCGAGAAACAGTGAGGGGTGCAGAGCGGCAAAATGGGAACAGCCATCAAAGAGGGTCGAACATTCATCAAAAATGTTCGCTGATGGGTGCGCCAAAGACGCAGGAACTAGCAATATTCTCAAAATATGAGCTGCGTATGAAGCAACCGACCAGAAAGGCAGAAAAAAAACAATTTGATGGCACTCGATGCATGAAGGCATTTGGGTACACTACACGTCAGAATAGGGATAGTGTACAGTCACGTCCATGACGACATCCCTTTTCGATCTTCGAAAAAAGATCGAATACTCTGCGATTACCACTAGATGTCGGACTGTATGCACAGCATGCGATTCTAAGCAGATTCACAAGCATCAGAAAAATCCATACACTTGGCGTGTCTGAACCAGCGGTGTTAGGTGTTGGGCACAACACAGAAATTGCAGCATTGCAAATTGACAGAAGCGTGAGTGTCAAAAAAGGCCCAAGAGGCCCATTTTTCAGAATACTGAACACTATTGAGCTAATCTGACAGCCTGTGTGTAGTGTTGCTGAAGTTGGAGATAGCCTTTGAGTGCTATCTTTTCCTTCATGAATTAGAGATATACCTTTGAATACTGTTACTCACTGCCACACAGTATTTGGTAGAATGTGCAAAACACTTAATAGGCCAGGGACTTGCAGGGCTGCTTATTATATCATTTTTGCCGATTCTTGGAAAGAGCCACATTTGCCCTTTGAACATCAGGTCTAGGTTTACATACAAACTGGTTACATAGAGGAGTCACATGTAATTTGTTTTAGCCTGCCGGGTGATACGGAGCACTGATAAATGGTGCTGTATGCACACATGTAAATGGACTTTTTGTGTATTTAGAAAGGGACCCAGATGAAGGTATACGCAAGGGGAGGTTGGGGGAGGAGTGATGGTTGCCTCGGAGTTGCCCTACATTTGCAGGGTGGCTTTGTATGGTTTATAGAAGTTCACAGGGCATTAATGGCATCTGTACTCTTCTTTAGCAAACTGAAATGCACAGTAGGCTTCAATGTTATGTGACAGTGAATAATCCAGCCTTGTCAAGAGGGGGTGGGAGGCCTACCAGGGAAGAATCAAGAGCGAGGCCTACTCACAAGGTGGCCGGTGAAGCCCCAACAGCCCCAGTTTATGGGTCTCCTGCTTTGTGCCAGCATGTGTCTTTGCGGACCACAAGCCTAACCTCCAATACTTGTCAGTGTCTTTCTGTTGCTTGCAGACATCCAGCGCGAGAGAGAGAGAGAGAGAGAGAGAGAGAGCGCGAGAGAGAGCGCGAGAGAGAGAACGCGCGAGAGAGAGAGCACGAGAGAGAGAGAGCGCGAGAACAAATGCACACCAGAGGCTGTGGTGCTCCTTGACGAGATGATAGAAAGCCACATAGATAGTCTGCCTACACATGAAAAAAACTGGAGGACAAGCCCACACCACAAGAACCCCTGACCACCGGGCACTGAAAGGTGAGGCGCACACATCCTCCCCGACAGGATTTACCTTGGGAAGACACGAAACAGGGTCCAAGAACACAAACAGTGCCCATCTCCATTACATGGTGAGCCTGTATGGAAAAAGGGTGCAGGGCTTAGCCCCGCTACTCATGCCTTTTCACTTTGCGCACAAACCCCGGATGGGAAAAATAGAGCCCGATTGGCCAGGAAAAGAGATCCATTCCTGGCAGATAGAGGGTGATAATAAGCAGGAAGCATGGGCTATTCGGGTGAGGTCAGGGGTGGAGGATGACGAAGATGCGAGCAAGAGGAAGGAAGAAGCAACAGATTTTGGATGCGATTTGTGGAGAAGGTGAAGTATTGGATAGAGAGTGGAAGTGGTACTGTTTCTGCATGTTTGTGTGGCAAGTATGTTTAGAAAGATTAGTGTAAGGAGTGGTTGTGAAGGCTATTGTAGGTACTGAGTGAAATTAGGATATTTGAGTAGTTTGGAGGGAGGATTAGTAGTAGGAGAGAGGTGTAGGAGGGTTGAGGTGGGAGCAGAACAGAGTAGGGGAAGGAGGAATAACAAAGGGTGCAAGCAAGATCTAAAAGAAGATCGAAGTGACAAGATTGGTGGGAGAAGTGAGGCAGAGTTGATGAGAGAAAAGAGTAGGAAAGTGAGAGAGGGTGAGTGTGTTAGAGTTTATAAAGGAAAGAAAACATATGCCGATATCCATTGAGCCGAGAGAGAGTGAACAAAGGGAGAGTGAGGAAAAGCTCATGAGGGAGAGAAGAAAAAGACTGTGAAAGACGAGAGAGCGCAAGAGGGTGAGACAGAATGTAAGAGGAAGAGTGGGGCTGCAGAATGACATGCACATTACTTGTGAAACCATAACCATGCACATGATGCATTAACTGGCATTGGCTGCAACTACTAGGGCATTTCAGGTGGTGCTTGACCTACAATGGTACGAACTGGATATGTGGAGCAACACAAAATATAGGGGCATACATGGACATCAGCATTATCTAGCAATATTGTTGAATTTGTGGCTGTACTTGGCATATGCTGATCAAGGCAGCAACTTGGAACATGTGAGGCTGCCTGTGGCGTTGCACATCAAGAATGATATATACACACCACACATTCTCGGCTTTGCTCTTTCCTCCTCCTTGAATGCATCTATACTTGTTTTGCCCTACAGCTTTCATAAATCTTTCCTACTAGCAGAAGTACCCATTCTCCAAACCGGTTCTGTAGACAGACATAACACTGATCCTGTAGGTCGCTGTTCCGATTTGCTTACTGCTTGATGCGCTTTGCACCCTGAAGTAAACTGCACACAGAATGGGTGCATGTGGCGGACCTACCCCGGAGCAGATGGGAGGAGGCGAGGGTTTGTTTGCTGCTGCATACTGGGACGTTCTGTGCTCTCTCCCCACCTGTCGCCGCAACCTAGCGTGGTGCAGTTTGTTTTTGTGCATTGCAGTGCAAGTATCTTTGAAACTGTGAATCCTAGGGCCTGGACCTCTCGTTTTGTTGCTCTTGTCGGGGCCGGTCCTTCTACGACCGCCTTGATGTTTCGCAGATTTAAGGCAACAGTCTCATGTGTGAAGGTGCTGAAATCCGGGGAAAGGGGTCAGGTGTCTAAATGTCATGTAGGCAGTAATATCCAGAGGGTCCTAACCAATGTGTGGTGCACATTGGTGAAACGGTGTGGAATTGTATAAGGAACAACACTTTGCCAAGGCACAAACCAACAAACAAATTTGGACTTGTGTTGAAATCCGAGGAACTAGGTGGGGTGTCCAAATGGCATGTAGACAGTAATGTAGACAGTAATCTCCATAGGGTTTTAACAGGCAACTATGCAAAATTTGGTACAGATTGCTGAAACGGTGTGGAAATGTATAAGGAACAACGCTTTGCTACAAATCTCACCACAAACAAATTGCATATATAGATAAGCTGTCAGGACAGTTAGACTTACCATGTGCTCTGCAAATCAGCTTTTTTAATTAACACTAGATCACCAGTTGAAAATACAACTATGCAGAATCCATTGTTTGTACACTAGTTTAAGATGGTATGGATCTCCATCTAATCTGCCAATTTGCAAACTGAGAAACCAGGGAAGCTTGGATCAAAACCAGACTTCCACACTACCCTAAATAATGGCTATGCTGGTAAAATCAGTTTACCACACACACAGTGCTTCTAAGTTTATAAGAATTATAGTGTTTTTGTTAAGCATGCAGTTGCACAGAATCGTACAAAAATGTTGACCTGAAAATTGCGACGGCCAAAAATGCAGACTTTTTTTAATACACCCCCTTGCACCACATATATATGTGGGGGGTATGGGATATTATAGTAATATGGGGGTATGCGGGGGGGGTCTCCCCCCGCATATCTACGTGGTGCAAAGAGGGTTTAATTAAAAAAGAAAAGTCACCATTTTCGTCTGTCGCAATTGTGTGGTCTCAGTGATCACACAGATCCAGTTGCACAATACAAAAACATCACTTGTGCATGGTTTAATAGGCTACAGTGTTGTTCCTCTTCATGAATGGCCATTTAAATTGTGGAAACTCAGCACAACAAAGACTGAATTGGTAACTTCATTTGTGAGCCACCATAGCTCCATGAAATAACAGTCAAATGATGGACTACTTACTAAGTGCAGTGGGTGGGAAAGATTATCATTTCTTTAGTGTTGTGCTCTGTTTTACGGCGAACGTCCTAGACTGTGACCCTTGTCAGTCCCCCGACAGTGTTGCTTGCCGTACTGGCTCTCAAACGTTTTCAGCAGCAAGTTCCCATCCAGGGCCTTGATAGTGATGTAAATCTGTGTAATGTGCCCCTGGGAGTCCCTATGACTGGTAGGATCGCACCAAAGGTCCCCCATAGTCTTCTGTTCAAGCAGGTTGCCCTATTCAGCTTGTTGTGTACCTCATTGGCTAGTGGCAGCTCTTTGTGTATTTTTAGACTACTGCACACTGTTCCCTCAAAAGCTTCTATGCCTGCAGGAAAGACTTTGTTCCCTGCAGGTCCCCAGCAAAACTACAACTTGGTTTTAGAAGTACAGTCAGACGCTTCAATCAGCCTGTTTTTAACCTGTAAGCTGGGAAACAAATTCATGGCCATATATATATGGCCGTAGCTTTCCAAAAATTACAGATTGGGAGCTCAGAGTAGCCATGAGCAGTTCCAGCTGGATATAATTATGGGTGTGTCCGATTCACTGCTGAACCTACATCATGGGTGTTTGCCCAGGAAGGGTTGACCTGGGCGATCATTGATCATTCCCAACTGGGCGTCTGCTAAAAATCTGAATGGCTGAATGGTGCAGAAGCTAGATGTATAAAATATAGGGGTTTAACACAATACCTTTTTTTCAATCACGGGGGCTCATCCTAAAGGAACTTTATTTCCCTCATCCCTAGATCAGGGATTCCTTCCCAACGCTAACATTATCTGGATACCTTTTCCTGTTTTCTCCCAATACCCGGCCCAGAATTTCCATCTCTTTTCCTCATACCTTACCCAGAGAGTTTCTCCACCTCAGTGAGGAAGCTCTGCTTTACTGTACTCCACTCCAGTTCCGAGTCCTGCATTTCAAAAAAACACAAAAACAGACAACCTTTTTAAGGAAGGATCACAAACCCCAGCTATGATTGGTTCAACAGTTATTCATATCAAGTTGGAAGTTTACTTTTGCTTAAAATAGTTTTTTCTTCTCAATGCTTTTTGCAGGTAATCATGAGGATAAACACCAAACTATAAAGAGAAAGAAGAAGCTAACATAGCAAAATTATCTTATTTAATTTTCTTCCAAGGTTATGAATATTTTCTTACGCTTATGGTTTGAGCAGGTGCAGGCTTTTTTCTTTACATATTTAATGTGCAAACTTAGTTTTGGGATACTTTGTATCATGGTTCTAAAGAAACATGTCTTCAACAGCAATGTCAAAATCCCAATGACTTCCCACAGCACATAGACATGGGGACCACGCGTGACCTCACCCTAAATGCCATATTCAGTGGAGTGATGAAACATGCAAGGATGATAAGGTGTGGGAAGATGTTTAATATTGCCAGAGTGCCTCACTTCACAGGCGTAACAAAGTGCCAGCGGGGAATATTTGTTCAAATACCTAATAAGCATATATCGTGGGTGAATGAATCTCATGCTGATGTACTGACATGACAATGGGGTGATACAAAGATCTTTTAAAAAAAATATGTTTATTGAATTTCCAAAACATAGCACCCCTCTTGCTCCTGATCTCCCTCCCTGTTCCAGCCCCATCCCTGGATGCTTAGTTTTAAGGTTCTGCTGCCCTCCATGCCATGTCGGAAATGGTAGCAATGCTCAAGTAACAATCCGTCCGTTAAAGCGTCCTTGGGCCAACCCAGTACCAGGTGCTGTCCTGAAAAATGGAGGAAGGTAATCTGGTGATGTTTGTAAATCATGCAATAGGATATTCCATGCAAGCCCGTTGTCCTGCGTCCCCTACGTCCTCCCAAACTCCTAAAAAATCTGCTGTTCTGCTGCCACCCATCTTAATGCATCACCGGTCCATTGCGTTATCAATCTACGCTTGGCTAACAACAATAAAAACATTGTAATTCTTTTTTGTGGTTTCTGCGGTTCCCCCAGGTACAACACGCCAGTAAACAAACTTGGGGGGGAGCAATCTAGCTGGCTCCCCAACAGAGCATTTATCTTTAACATTAGCCCTTGCCAGAACTCGGATTACCGGGCAAGCCCGCATGTGCCAGAAGACTGCCGAGCTGTGCCCACACCTAGGACACAGGTGCGAGGGATCAGGATGCATCATGTGTAGTTTTTTGGGGGGTCAGATACAGCCGATGTAATATGTTGAATTGAACCAACTTGAACCGGGCATTCCTGGAGGCTTTGTTAACCTCCCACTCAACCCCCCGCCCTGCAACTTTTACACTATTCCGACTCCTCAAAAGTCGTTTCCATGTCCCGTTTCCACTTGTCCTTCACGTGAAGCTGGGGCGGGGTTTCTGCTGCTTTGCAGCGCAGAGTATAATCGTGACAAAGCATGCCTTCCACTTTGTGTCAAGGATAGTGTGTTGGATTGAGGTGATTGGGGGCTCCTCTGATATCCTGTCCCATTTAGCTACCAGGGTGCCGGTTAGCCTTGTGTGGTTCAGGAACTGCTCCTTGGGCACCTGGTATTGTTCCGCGCAAGTGTTGAATGACAGCAAGGCTCCCCCCTTCAAAAAGATCTCCTATTTTATGGCACCCCTCTTCAGCAGCCCATTTAGAGTCACCCATGCCCCTAATGTTTATGGCTACCTTGGCATCTGCCCACAGCAGTATTTCAGGACTATATCTCTCCCTTAGCTGCAGCTTGGTGCACCCCCTTTTCCATGTCTGCCTGACCACCCTGCTCAGACAACGCCTCAGATTCACCAGTTTCCCTCCAGAGCAACTCAAGTCCTGTGTGATGCTTCTTGGGCAGCCCCATCAACTGCCTGCCTATACCCCCGTTCGCCCATCTCCAATCGGTAGCATGCTGCATTTGTGACGCCAGGAAGTATAATTCATGAAGAAATAAAGCAGTCTGGGAAGGATCAACATTTTACAGATCGTGATCTTTCCCATTAAGGAGAGGGGCAGCCGATTCCAGAATCCGATCCCATAGTCTAGAACTGTTAGCACCCTCTCTACATTGTATTGGAACGTGTCCACTATCGGGTGGTGAATGTGAATGCCCAAATAATGAAACAAGTCCATCTCCCAGTGCAGCCCCACCTCCGGCAGCTCCGAGAATGCCCTACAACGCCCCCAGCGGGAACACCAGCGACTTGTCCTTGTTCACCAGGAAGGCGGCGAGTGCCTCCAAATGGTGCAAAAGCTCCAGCATGTATGGGATATGTACCCCTGGGTTGTGCACATAAAGGAGGACATTGTCCGCGTATAGGGAGATGACACAATGCTGTGCCCGCCACCTCTATTTCTGGGTCCCGGAATTGCATTCTAAAAATTCTCACCGTGGGCTCCAGTGCCAAAACAAAGAACCGGTGACACTGGGCAGCCCCGACATGTGCCCTTACTTAATTGTCAGCAATGTGAGACCACTTTGCCTGTTTTTACCCTTTCCAGGGGCGCCGAATACAGTAGGCAGATCCACTGCATCATATTTGGGCCCAGACCATTCCTCTCAAGCACACAAAAAAGCATAACCCAGTGCACGGAGTCGAAGGCCTTTAGCGCATCCAGGGAGACCACCGCCAATTTCTCCTCTGCCTCCTTCCTGTTCTATTATATATTGGAGCCATTGAAGATTCAGTTGTATTTCAGTCCCGTAAAAAGCGACATTGGTCCCTGTGGATTTAGCGGGAAGTTTCCTTTAGAAGCTTAGCTGCCAGCACTGTCCCCAGGATTTTGTCAATGTTCAGTACTGAGATGGGGGTGGTAGGACCCGCTGCATTGCCCTCCGTCGTTTCAGCAACACTACAATAATTGCCTCCCTCATCGAGGCTGGGATGCGACCTCTCTGAAATGCCACCTCGTAAAGTTGTCGGAAACTGGGGACAAGCAGGTCCGGATACATCTTATAAAATTTGTCC
Organism: Ambystoma mexicanum; assembly: GCF_040938575.1. Classification (NCBI taxonomy): domain Eukaryota; kingdom Metazoa; phylum Chordata; class Amphibia; order Caudata; family Ambystomatidae; genus Ambystoma; species Ambystoma mexicanum. The sequence continues at coordinate 1,203,579,529 of NC_090923.1, read as the reverse complement.
GGGAGACCATCGCCTCCTGGCATTTTCCCATTCCCCAGGGACTGTTATTTTGATTTCGTCCTCTGACAAAGGCTCTTCTAACCGACACCACCTCTGTACTCAGGGAGGGAAGAGAGGCCTGGTCCAACACATCTGCCATGTCCACCATGTTCCCAGGCCCCTTGCTACTATATAACCTACTATCATATTTCTGAAAAGCCACATTTATGCTCACGTGCGGGGTTATCAAATTCCCCTCCTCATCCTCAATTTGAGTGATCAGGCTCTGCGGTTGCTCCTGCTGAAGAAGCCAGGCCAGGAAGTCATCCCGCCTTGTCCCCTTCTGCCATGGATTCTGGTTGTGTGGTGTGCATAGTTGCGATTCTCCAGTTGCTCCTGCACTTGTTGCAACCTAGCCCAAAGGAGTTCAGCCCCGCACAGCAACCCTGTCTATATCTCCCCATCCAAATTCCTGATCCACTCCACTGTGTCCTTCAAGGTGGAGAGAGTCCCATAAGAGGTGGCTATGCACTTACCCCGAATCGTCACCTTGAACGCTTCCCACACTACTCCATAATTCTCCACAAACCCCTCATTATGTTCGAAATACTCTACTATGGCTTGCCTGATCTCTTCTGCATATGCTCCATCTGTGAGGGCTTCGGCGGGCAATTAGCATGTGGGGGAAGCACACGTCCTCCCCCAGAACAGTGTGGCTTTTAAGGGGTCATGGTCAGATATCACTCTGTCCATATATTCCACGTCCCGAAATTGGGGATAATGTTCGCTCCCTACAAAAAGGTGGTCTAAGTGAGAATACATGGCCTGTGGATGGGGCTAGAAGGATTAGCCCCTCTAGTCACCCTTGCTCTACCGCCATAGGTCTATCAGGTCCAGTTGCGTGGCTATTAATTTGGAAGCCAGTGGCTTACTTCACTCCTTGGGATACGATCTATCCAACCGAGGTTGGAGTACATGGTTGAAGTCACCAAACCATATTTGTTCTGTGTGCCCGTTTCCCCCCAATCCCCATCATGCTTACACCCTCAGGAAATACGTGCCATTTTCAATGTTGGGGGCGTACGAATTCGTGAAGCAGAATTCCGTCCTTCCAGTGTCCCTAGAAGCGTGAGAGTCGTCCTATCATCATGTATGACTTTAGTTGGCGGGAATGGAACCGCCCCTCTATCCAGATCAGAACTCATATGGAAGTCCTATGGTGCCACGCACCTCCCCACCTCAGCTAGATTTCACCCTCCCAAGTTCTGTTTTATTAAGGTGCGGTTCTTGGAGGAACACCATCTGCACCCCCCAACTTTTGAGGAACCCCAAAACCTATCTACGTTTGGCTGGGTGCCCCACACCTTACAAGTATGAATCGTCACTGATCCCATTTTTGGACTATGAATCTCCCACCCTCCTCCCGATAGCGCTCATGTTTCAGTCTCAACCATAGTGTGCATTACCGAGCAGGCATCCCCCCCGTCCCTCTGACCTTTCCCCCCAAAAAAAATCTACCTCCTCCTTCATGTCCTGCTTTGGCCTGAATAACATTCATAAGTAACTTCAATAACTTCCTAACCATTATGAGAATACCTGCAGCACGTGCACTCCACAACGGTCTGCCTCTATGGTCAAAGACGTTACCCCGGTGCCTGTGCCGGGGTTGCATGTCTCAGCGCCAAACCGATAGGGACTGCGGGACAACCAAGGGTCAGAACCATGAGGTGATTAACAACCTCCCCCTGTCCATCCCCCCCACCCGTGTCCACACTACAGCGACACCACTTCACCTCCACTGGTGCCGTCTATAGTCGTACATTTTTGTCTGTAGCGTGGACCTCCCTGCTGATGCGGTCGAATCTCAGAAAGTCTCAGCCAGCATCTGCGCCGTTGGCCCAATCTGTTTATCTGGAGGGTCCCATCCTCTGCCACTGTGACCCTGCTGGGCCCCAGCTGATCGGGTGTCCTCTTCTCTCCTGCCTCTGGGGTGTGGTTACAACCTTGTCTGTTGGGGCGCCAGCCCCGCATGTCTCCCTGACAAGCTTGATGTCCAGCTTCCCTCCGTTTCCCACCACTCCAAGGCCTCCTCTGGGGTGTTACAGAAACAGTGGCGGTCACCCTTGTTGATTTTTAGTTTTGCTGGGTATAGCAGCATGTAACTGCCTTCATTGTCTCTCAGAATCCGCTTTATCTCGTCAAAGCTTGGTCTCCGCTGCTGTACACGCTTTGTGTAGTTGGGGAACACCAGGATTCAGGAGAAACCCATCGGGGCCTTTCTTCTGGCTGCTTGCAAGAAGGCATTGTGGTCGTGGTAGTTGAATATTCACCCCACAATCGGTCTAGGCCGGGCTTCTGGCACTGGTCTCGGTGCTTGCACCCTGTGAGCGTGTTACACAGCGAACCATTGTGACAGGCCCTTGCTTCCCAAGTGTTCTGGTAACCACTTCTCCAAGAACAATTTAATCGAATCACCATCTATTCTCTGGTAGGCCCACTAATCTTACAATGTTCCTCCTCGAGCGGCCACCTGCTTCTTACGCTCAGGCCTCCAGGGCCTTGGTGGCGTGAATCAGCGTGGCTACCTATTTGAGGGTCTGCACCTCCTCCTACTCCATTGCCGTGACTCGTACACTTGTCGCCTTTTTGTCTCTATGCCGAATTCTGCATGTCCGCTGTTATACGGGTCAGCTCTTCCCCGATGGTGCCGATTTTAAGTTCCAGTGTTCCTGGAGCTTTGCCCTGCCTACAATATTACCGCAATTTTGTCCTCTAGGTTTTGTGCTTGATATTTCTGTGGTAAGGAGAGAGGCAAGGCCGTATGAGGCAGCGGTTTCGAAATCAGGGCTGTGAACTTGTCCATCTTGGGCTGCCGGCTCCTGCCCCCTATCATGCTGGCCTGACGGTCGTCTGTGCGCCTCCTCCCAGAGCAGGTCAGACTAAGGACCAAGCTGTTGCTGTCTGTGGTGCCACCCAGCAGCAACTGGTGGTGGTGGTGGTCTATAATTGGCACCCTATCACCTGAAACCTACACGCCAGCTGGGGTTATGGGAGAGATTGGGAACCGGTCCCTGTTGAGGTCCTCACTTGCTGCGCCATGGCTCAGGAACTCCAATGCCCCCTGCATCAGCCCCTGCCCCCCCTCATCAGCGGGGCCAGTCACTCCGAATGGTCCAACGATACGACGGGGACACTCTGCCAGACCTCGTCCCTCTGCTCACTGCTATGTGACAGCCTTTTAGGGCATCCCGTGCGCTTTGTGCCTTCACCTGCTGCAACAAGGTAGGCTCCCAGGTACACCACACCCTCCTCATTTGCACTCCTGTTCAGGTGTCAGAACTCACCTGCCAGAGGACACCTGTGGTGCGCAGTGCAGCACTCCATAGCTCTGCAGTGCGCTGCTGTAGGACCAGTGAAGCACCACCCTCCTGGCTATGTGCCGGTGTGGGAGGTGCTTTCGTCCCGCTGCCCTGGTCTATGCTAATGCAAGTCCTTGGTCCAGGATTATGTAGGATGGCAACTCTGGGCAAGGGGCTTGCCAAGGTGAGCTGCGTTGACGGGACCCCCGTGCCAGCACTGCCCTCCTTTTTCTCATCAGCTATCCCACCACCAGTGGGGTACCTCAGGCTGTTCCTGGGCACTGGGGTGTGTTTCTTCACCTTCTCAAGCAGCCTGTTCCAGTAAATATGCGTGGTGGCCTCTGCCCAACAGATCAACAGGGCTTTCACTTGCTGCACGACCCTTCAGCGCTCTCAGCTGGTCCTCACTCACCGTCCACCTCCACTAGTTGTCACACAGACTGAGTTAATGTGGGGTCCGCTCCTATCATGCAGTGTTTGCCACGGCTACTTGCTGCGTCCTTCCCCGCTGCAGATGGAAGATCTTGCCGGGGCACTGACCATTCCACCACAGCTCAGACTCCTGCCGCCTCACTCCCGGGCCAGCGGCGGCATCACGGTTCTGCCTCACTTCTCCACCCGATCGCAACAACGTTAGGTGCATCTTCACCTTGCCTCTACAATCATCCATACTTTTCTGGGTAAGCCTGGCATTTTATTGATGTGCACGTTAGCGCAGCATTATTTTCATGGACAAAAGAAAAATCATTTAATTTGAAAGTAACTGGTGTGCAATGTGGATGTTCCCACTGGAGCTACAGCATTGTTTTGTTGGTTCTATTTCGCCCTTCCACTGTGAAGGCTTTCTACTGCCAAGCTTTGCGGTTTTGTTTAGCTTTCCAAACATGGCTGCACCATTTTGCCTTTCTTCCTGCTGCCTCGGCCTGGCTCGGCTGCCCCCTTCCCATTGGTTGCATTTTGGCCCTTAAGCCTATTGGAGCAACCAATAGGCGGGAGCCGGCCACTACTAACCAAGGCCCACAACGAGGCCCCTCCACTGCGTCTGCCTCACTTCTCCTGCACCGGATCGCGACGACTAGGTTGGGGGCATCTTCACCTCATCTCTACAATCATCCATACCTTTCTGGGTAAGTCCGGCATTTTATTGAAGCGCACGTTAGCGCTGCATTATTTTCATGAAAAAAAAAATGGAGGCCGAGACAGTGGAGGGGCCGGGCTGTGGGCCTTGGTTAGTAGTGGCCGGTTCCTGCCTCCCGGTTGCTCCCGGCTGCTTATTATGCTTGGAGGTGATCAAGCCCCCTCCGCTCTGGCAGCCCCAGGCAGGATTCTGCAGGGATTAGCTTCTTCCCGGTGCAGCAGACTCCTACAGCTTCTCGCCACAGGTCACAGCTGTTTCAGTGACATGCAAAGGCCTTAAGTCTCGGCTGTCGCCGCAGCACTTATTTTAGTTGGGAATTTCACCACTGGATCTCCGCACTCCACACCTTCCCCTGCATGGATCTTATCACTGATCTGGCCGGTGTTGTCAAAAAACAGGATATTCAACAGGATTCCTGCAAGCCGCAGCGGGAGCTCCCAGGATCATGCTCTTCATCGGTCACCCGCCGCCCACGCCCCCTGAGATGATAAATATTAACACTGATGACTATTACAAATAAGATGCATTTTGCCAGAACAAGCCTTTATGATTCAATATAGGTCAATAATCCCTGTAGTTTATCTCAATTGCTAGAAAATGACCAATAAGCCCTGTTTCACTCAATAGCTTCTGCTGAAATACTTTTTTAGCCTACAAATGATCACATTAGAAGGTTGATAAATAGCCTTAATATAAATGATTACATTGAGACACAAAATGTTTTGTAATATGTTGGTGTAATCACTATTTGTTCAGAAAGTAGACTGCAACAGTACAAAAGAAGAGCAACAGGGCCTCTCATAGCTAGAACATGGATTGAATTTGCTGATCCTGTGCATTGAGCTCCCAGAACAGCTGCAACTCAACAGTAAATTCATCGCCAGTTTTGACCTCATAAGCTTAGTTTGTGCAACCCACAGCCTCAATTACACTGCAATATATACTGCGACTGCTATTGCAGAGTTGGTAGTAAGGCAGAAATGGATCGACAGTGATCCCCTTTCTCATTTATGGCTAATTTCCCTCACCTAGTGAGTCCCTCAGCAGCTTTGCTGGATTTCTGGGGTTTATTTTTTCCACCTGGTAAGTGTGAGCCTTTTTCCCACTCTTACATGTGTTTTGCCATGTGTATTTCTACTGTTTGTGTGATCTTGGGCTCTGAAGCACACCACTCCATGAGCCCCACTTTTTTGTTTGTGTTAGACAGCACCATCAGTGCAGTGACACAGGGTTGTCTTTTAGACTTCCCACTGACTCCATTTTCTGGGGCTGACTACTGTCCCCCAGAAATATGTAAAGTTGCCATTAACTTTATATAGTCACTTTAAAACTACAGACCCAGTACTCCCCATATTTCATGGAGTATTGGAAAGGGTTAATTCATACAACTTTTTGTCTGTGCCTCTCTGAGCTTTGTTTTGCTCTTTTAACATTTAGACTTGGCTGGTGGCAGTGGTTTCTACCCTAACTTTTCTACTGCGATTATACTATATAAACGTGGTACTGTTCCAGGCTATTGTATTAGCCTCAAACATAAACCCGCTTGCCCAAATACTTTTTATTTCGGCTCCGGTCTGGTTTAGTCGCCATTTCTTTTTGTTAAAGTCCTTCTTGTGTTTTACTTTGCGCGGCAAACCAGGTTTGCCTTCTTTGTTCACCGTCTTTTGGCGGGCTTCTACGAAGAAGCCCTCATTTGGAGCCTCTGTGTCTAGGTGGGCTGAATGTGAGGGAGGGGTGTAGTCGCCCCTGCACAGGGTTCCTTGGAGACGCAAGTCGCACTTTGTATTGATTAGCTGAGGTGATTGTCTGGGCCGGACAACCCCCTCCCCCCCTGCTGAGTGATTGACAGCCAGGCTGTGTGAATGGGGAATTTTCGCATAAAAGGCAGGACTCTTGGGCTGGAAGTCAGAGTCACCACTGGAACTGCAAGGAACCGAAGAGAAATTGATAAGAAGACGGCTGCTGCAACCCAGAGTCCCGGTGAAGCCCTGCTGCAGTCCTGAGCTATCTACCCTTCAACGACCAGAGAAGATCCAGTCCGGAGACTACTTACCTTGAGCCTGGCGGGGTCAACCAGCTCATCTTCCACAGCCAGAGGATTCTCTTCGTTGTCGAAATAGCTGCACTCTGCTGTAGTGGTCCGGATAGCCACCTTAAGAGCGCCTCCTGTTTTAAAGGAGCGCACCTTTTATTCACCGTCGCTGCTGACGGCCTCATCCCTGGGTAGTGCAGATCACTCCAGACGTCGTCATTCTCGTCTCCACAACTGAAGCTGCAGGAAACTACCAGGAACAACTGCCGTGGCACCAGCGTTCAACGAATAAGGTACTGTGTCCGACTTGGAGGAATTGGGGTGAACCCTTCTTCCTCACCAAAAGGGTGTCCTTTTCTTCCTTCCCTCTTATAACTTTTGCCTCCTCTTCTGACAATATCCAAGTACTCCTGGCAATCTTGAATCATGAACTGTTCTAACTGTGTCGTCCTAGGCAACCGGGACCCTGTTCCACTTGACACTGGCGCAGGCCTATTGACTTATCTTTGTGTTAGAAGGTTCCCTCTGATTCTCTCTGCCTTGACAAAAGTATTGCCTATGATTTTTATCCCCAACTCTCTTGTGTTAATTCATGTGCCAAGCGTGTTTGACTACGGTTACATTTCTTCCTGCGGGTACGCTTATCTTTAGTAAGACGAACTGTCATTACTATCAAAAAGTGATAGCATATGTACTCCCGGTAAAATCTTTGTTTCATAACACCGGTCTGTCAAATCCTAAGGTACTTACCTTGAATTGTTGTGCACAAGGGGAATTGGTTGTGTGTAGTGTATTTGAAGTGTGGTTTTATATTACTAGAAGTGACGTGTTTTGTGAACAGATGGTTTGAAAATAAATGTACTTCTATTTTTTAACCAGAAACATTGAGTGTTTGCTTGAGTCACCGTAATTTTAGTCCTTTGTGTAATCTCTACTACTGCTCATTTGCTCTTGACATACGTCTGGCTGCTCAGCCATTGCTACAACTCTTTCTGTGTAGTGCAGGCTTGTACCAAAGGTAAACTTGTATTACCACTTGTAGTCAAAACTCTGTGCAGTGGTCCTAAGGTCACTGCATAGGATTCTGCCTAACATCCCCTAAATCTCACAATGGAAAGCCAAAATAGTACACAGTCAAGGAAAATAAATTTCAACTACGAAAGAATTGCACCCAAAACTTCATCTGGCCACTAGCAATTGTTCTTATGTTTATTAACTTGTAAGTATTTCTTTCTTCAACATCTTCCCAGTAATAAGTATAAATGGATATTGATATTTTATTTATATTGCTCTTGTACACGTGCTTCAGAGCGCGACAAGGGAAGGGAACAAGGGAGTACAAAAACAACGATCTTACTAGACCCAGTGACATTGACAACGCGCAAGTACATGTGATGGGGGACGGGGGAGAGGTGGAAAGTGCTGAGCAAGGAATACAGATAAATAGATACATAAATAAGTAGTAAAAAGCAATAAACAGTGATAGTACAGCCAGCAAATGGCAAGTGTTACGCATAAGGCAACAGATGGGGTGTGTCTGTTAAGTGCAAAAGGGGGGTGGGGGTAAACGGTATGGTTACAGAATACAGACCACAGTGCAAGGGATCAATTATACCAAGACCTTGGCTGTGAAACCAGCGGTGTGGGCTGCACTCCTGTGACCACTGAGGCGTGGTGTATCTTCACTTATGTTCAGTGTATGTTAAAATATGGTAAGTATTTCAAACTAAACGGTTGTAGATTTCTTCAAGATTTTTATTCTGAATTTTTTACATTTTTGAATCACTGCTTGTGCAGGTGCCATTAAATGAAATGGGCCAATGCATTTAATAATGCAATGGAATTATCCTTCATCAGGGCCTTTTGTGTCTGGTTATCATAATTACAACATACATTTTGTATGTCACCAAATCAAGTATAGCAAGTCATATTAGTAAACATTCCAATCGTATCCCATGTACAGTTATCAGTAATTTGTAATCGTAACATTGTCCAAGTTCATTCAGCATTATACATCACGTGTATAAAGCAGCATTAGACATCAAATCGCGTGCATTACGTTAAGCAAGTAGTAAATGTATAAATGATACATACGTATTGGTGTTAGTAGTGTTGTCGGTGTTGTGGAAAAAAGGAAAAACATGTATTTCAATTAACACTTGTATCATGTACAGAATTCCAAGTGACAATTAATGTAGGTAGAGACCAAACTAACCTCTAGTCTTTTACATCGGTTATACGTTCACGCATTCAGCACGAGATATGGAAGCTGATTGCAGTATCTGTGGACACGGAAATGAAAGCCTTTGCCGCTCTGCAAGAATATAAGGTAGGTCTGTAAATTGTAGTGAGTCTAACGCAAGAATGTGCAATATTCTGCTGATTATGCCGTAAGCATCTTACCTCGTCTCTCTAGTGAAGAGCAGAGAAGCAGCGTGAACGCGCTCCTTGCTCGTGGTGATTATGTTGTGATATTCGTTACCATGGTGACCGTTGGTGGCAGGTACCTGAGGCGGCCATCTTGGAATGGTGTAATCTTCGGTATGGAGATACCGTACCGATGTATTCTATGTGTAAGGCTAATCAAATCAAGTAATGTTCGGTTGCAGTTTGTGAGTATCGATTAGTACAAGATAATGAGATATATATAGTTGCAGGATTTGTTGTCGAGCACTTTTAGAAACATTTTTTCACTATTATATCGGCAGTTCCACACGTTGATGAAGGTGTGATTTTCTGTCGATCGTACCTACTATACTGTACTTCCTCTTCCACACGTGGATGAGGTGTGATCTATATCTACTTACCTGCATTTTGTGTATATTAGCATATAACGCGATCAAACTATTGCGGACATTTTGTTAACCCCTAATTAGATACTTTCTCTAATTAGCTTATACGACACAATTATATCAATCTATACAGAAAAACAAGTCTGATAAATGTTCATAGGGTTCAAATTCTGTGCCAATACTCAAATGTACATATAGAATGCGCAAGACTCGCTGTAGTTCATAATGTTTGTTAGTCAATGGTAGTCAGATTCTTAATATACATAGACATGCATTTCTACCATTTGTGTAGTCATTATTGAAAATAAGAACTGCTAAATCACAAAAAAAAACTCAAATCCAGCTCCTCATTCATTCCATTCGGAGTCAATGGGCCTCATTACGAGTCACCCGGTATGGAAATAACGGTGGCGTTAAACCTGCCGCCACCGTTGTTTCCATACCGGGTGATTCGGAGTCCTGCAGGCGGAGGTGTCATTCCCGCCAGGTCTGACCTGGCGGGTTCAACACCGCCCGCAGGCGGACGCGGATACACCGGCACCAACACGAGATGGTGCCAGTGTTTCCATGGCCGCCATTCTCATTGAGTCCTATGGGACTCAATGGGAATGGGGATTTACCGAATTCCGCCTCCGGAATTCCCCGGTCACCGGGGTTGTAATGCCCCAGTAATTCCGGGAATCACGGAGGCGGAATGGTAATCCGAGTCCGACGGTAACCGAGCCGGAAAAACCGGCAGGTTACCGCCGGACTCGTAATGAGGCCCAATGAGTCCAATTTATTGATCCAGAAAGCTTCTTGCTGCGCCCTCCATTTCCTCGTGTCTTTACTTGATCCTTTTGTAGATTGAACTTCAAGTACCACAAAGTGCAATTTAGTGATGGAGTGTGTATTATCTTTGAAATGTCTAGCTACTGCCGACGCTGGGTTTGCATTTCGGATACAAGATTTATGTTCATTGATCCTAACTCATCCCTTACGTGCCGTTTCACCTACGTAATACTTTCCGCAGGGACACTTAATGACATAAACCACATTTCAGACATTCATGTAGCATGGTGTTTGAGCTTGATTTTAGCCCCTGTTCTAGGGTGTGTCACTGTATTTCCTTTCATTACGTTGTTACAATTGCTGCAACTCATGCAGTGATAGATGCCTGGGTGTTTATCAGGTTCCCTAGTGGCACTTTTGCCTCTTGTATTCACGAGCATGTTGCGTAGGTTGTTACTTCTTTTGTATGCAAAAACCGGTGGTTGTGGGAAGAGATCTTTAATCCTTGTGTCACTTGTCAAAATGCTCTACCTGTCTTTGATTATTTCCTTGACCTTTCTGCTTTGTAATGAGTATGTTGTTATGAATACCAATTCCAGATTTTCGCAATCTGTTCTTTTAGCAAGAAGTTGCAAGGGATCGCCAGGAGGCAGTGCGGGTGGGTGGCAGGGTGAGCAGGTACCTGGGCTCGAAAGTCAGACTTTTTCTTTACCCCCACCTGTCCATGTATAGATTTTTCGAACAGAAAGTAGATGGGTTAATTGACAAATTAAGTCAATTAACGCAATTATGAGCTACACCCCATATATTCAATGTTTAATAGAGATGGGATAGGTTCCAGTCTCCTCAAATGTATGCTTACATTTCTATACAGATATGACATTCTTTTCCCTTGTTGCTACTGTATTGCGTATTCTTTCCTTTTTATATATATTATTTGGTTTGCATTCGTTCCCTATGATAAAAACTGACCCACTGCCTTTAAAAATTAATGGCTGCTGTGAGAACACAACAGTGTCTCACCCGTAAGTCCCTGGGGATCTGTCATCCAGGTGGCTGGGACACAGCCATCACTTTTGGATCCAGTTCCTGGGAGTGGACCAGTGCGGGAGGATCACCTGGGTGAGGTGTCTTCGCGGAGTGAGACACCGGATGGCAAGACGGGGTATCCCCTTCCCTGTAACAACTTTCCCCAATCCTACCAAGTAGGGTATTTAGGAACTCAACCACCCGCACCCTCTTTCCCAACACGAACATTTCCTCACAGACAGCTCACTACGAGAGAAAATGGACTAACACCCGAGCCGTATACCTGATATGTCCCAGATAGAGAGAGAGAGAGAGAGAGAGAGAGAGAAAGAGAGAGAGAAAGAGAGAGAGAAAGAGAGAGAGAAAGAGAGAGAGAAAGAGAGAGAGAAAGAGAGAGAGAAAGAGAGAGAGAGAAAGAGAGAGAGAGAAAGAGAGAGAGAAAGAGAGAGAGAAAGAGAGAGAGAAAGAGAGAGAAAGAGAGAGAGAGAGAGAAAGAGAGAGAGAGAGAGAGAGAGAAAGAGAAAGAGAGAAAAAGAGAGAAAGAGAGAACACACACACACACACCCCTTCCATTACAATTCCCCACACAGATAAAAGGCGGAGCATGACAGCACACACTGCGCAAGGCAAAACACGAGGAAGCAGCAGTTTCAGGATGGCAGTTTAATACAAGGCGAAAGACTGCAAAACCGATGGGGATCGAAAGGAGGGAAGTGCACTTGACCTTTTCTACGAACGACCGTTACTTTCATGAACCTTCGAGAATAGGAAACATAAGACCAGGAATCAAGGCTGAAAAATCCTGCATTGTGTGTCGGAGGTACCCAGGGCTCTCTCACTTCAATTGACAATGTGGGGAGATTAGTTTGCCACCGTGGTACTGTCCTTGGATCCTACAACAATGTAGCGCCAGTGATGTCAGCACAGCCAGTGAGTTGGGGAGACTGATACCAGGCCGGTCTGTGCTGAAGCCAAGGTTGCATGCCGCAACATTGTATAATGAAAGCTGAAAATAACAGTTTATGAAGCCTATGTGGCAAGCGACGCAAACAAATTTAAACCGCAAATGAGTGATTTAACTTTGAAGCCAAGATACGATACCTTAGACTGTTCCTGCGACAAGTGTGTGTTCATTCGAAAGTCTCCGTTAGGTCTCCAACTGAAAAATGTCAAATGCTAAAGAGTGATAAAGAATTGTGAAATCAAAGTTGTCCTACAATGGGTCAAGTAAAACCCTGTGCACATTTGAAAGTCTTTGATAGTAATAGTATAAAGCAAGTTGAAGAAAAAGTAAATTGAAGTTGGTCCAAGCTCGACGGAGGGAGATCAGCTGCTAGCTTTTTGGTTTAAACAAGTTTGTGTTAAAAAGTTAAATTAGAATTAGTCCAAGCCCACTTTAGGGAGATTAATTTAACATTGTGTTAAAAGGATCTGAGCCCGGCTGAGTGGGATCCAGGATCTGAGCCCCCCAGCTGAGAGGGTTCTGGGGTGAATCGCGAGTCACCCAATATTCCATGAGAAATTGGATGTATGAATAGTCTACGAACATTGAGAAAGAGGATAGAGGATCTGAGTCTGGCTGAGGAGGATCTGAGGTGAATAGTGAATCACCTGAGAAACTGAGTACTTGTGAAAATCTAAAAGAGCAAAAGAATGCATGGTGTCGCATCAGCCCCTCTGAGAGAAGAGACGTTGAAAGGCGAAGAGAGTTGGGCACAGAAGGCCATGATACTAATCATTGAACTGTATCCTCATGCTATAGAAGCCAGAGACTGTGATAAGCTCGAGTGTACAGCCTTGACCCGTACTGAAAACGTGGGGAAGGCAGGCCAGCGGCCTGAACATCTTGACATTATTTTGGGAACACTTATTTTTCATAACACTGTTTCGCACACTATTTGTATTTAGAAGTAATGATCTGCAATAGTTTTATTAGTATAGGCACTTTTATTTTGACAAGACACCACTAGGATTGCGTTATTTGATGGTCGCAGCTTGCTCCCATCTGTAGATTTAGGATTAGATGGGCGTTTTTCAAACCCTTTTTGAAGTTCAAAAAACACCCTTGAACTATGGTCACTTGTGTGTATTGCTGTTGATACGAATCCTTCCTTACACTGCTATGCACCTATCCTTATTGGGGCCCACCTCAGGAGAGGCAAATTGATGGTGAAGGGTTCAGTTGTGAAAGGGGGATTCCTTTTGACCATTTCCTTTCTAAATTCCTTTTACAATGCAAACAGTTTTACAGAGGGTTTCCTTTTGGTATTTGCAACTTCTTTTAAACAGAATGTTATTTGCACCTCTATGTAACTGACATACACAAAAAAGGGAAAAACGATTTTAATCTACAAGTGCCGTACAAAGGCTGAGTGGACCAGGAACAGAACTGCCCTAAATTCATGAACATCTCACAGTCAATACATGGAGGCGTATGATGAATCTTTGTACTTTGTGTAGTTTCTTTTAACCGATATAATACTTATGTCTTTAATTTTAGAGTAAATTAAATAACGATTTCATCTACATTAGATGTTGATACCACAGGAGAGACGTTCCATAGTGCTGAGAAGTGTTTGATGAATGCAACCACAACTTGATGTGATCCCCTTCTAGTGTAGGTGGTAGAATTATTAGAAATCTTACCGATTTGTCGCGATTGAGCACTTCATGGCAATCCTCCAAGTCTCTCTCAGTGTCTCACTCTATGTGCATTTTTCTATGTTTCTCTTTCTGTATGTCCCATGTCTAGCTATAGCAATCAGCCAATGGCTGGAACAATAGAAGGGAGAAGAGAAGGCCAAGATATACTGAGTATTTCAGCAACCACGGAGCCACCAAATGAGAAGATAAATTTAAACTCAGGCGGACAGCACAAGAACAAACATTTTAACAGAAATCATGAGACAGAAGCAGGGCTGTAAGGCAGGTGTAAAGTAAGGAACAAGTTACTTACCTGTAACTGTTGTTCTCCAGCATGGTCTGGTATGGATTCACATGCTCATGAATATTCCCCGTCAAGCTGGGAATCCTCGGTAAAGAAAAAAATCAGTTTTGTTTCTGAACTGTCTTCCTACTAATAACCAATCACTGGTCTCTGGGTCATACTGCCCCCAGCCAATGACTGCCCTCTACCTAAGCCCTTTCTCTGGCAGCCATCTTCAGATTTGGTAGCACGTAAAGTGGCAGTAGGACCAAGAGAAGAGCCGCAGAGGGGTTAGAGGGAGAGTTTGCATGTGAATCCATGCCAGACCCATGCTGGAGAACAACAGTTACAGGTAAGTAACTTATTCCTTCTCCAGCTTAGGGTCTGGCATGGATTTACATGCTCATGAATACAAGAATACATAGCAGTACACACATGCACAACCACGTGAGGTTGCAAATCTCAACATTAAGCATCTTTTACCTCCTCACCAGGCTCAACTTCAAGCGAACAGGTTGCATAGCACTGCTTGGCCGACTCTGGACTCCTCCCTGGAATCCCAGTGGACGCAGTAGAATTTCGTGAAGGTGTGCGTCAACCTCCACATAGCTGCCCTGCAGATGTCCAGCAGGTGCACACCAGACAGGAACGCCGTAGTAGCAGCGGTCGCCCTGGTCGAATGGGCTCTCAGACGGCCAGCCAACGGTTGGTTTGCCAACCGGTGACAGTGCATGATGCAGTCGGAGAGCCATCTGGAAATGGAAGCCTTGGAGAGGGCCTTCCCTTGGTTCACACGGCAAAAGTTTACAAACAGCTGTGATGTCTTCCGAAAACTCTTCGTGCGGTCCACGTACAACTTCAGCGCTCTAGCCATATCCAGCGAGTGCCGAGTCCTCTCAGCCGGTGACTAAGGCGACAGGAAGAAAACAGGCAACACCAAGGGCTCGTTGAGATGGAAGTCCGACGGCACCTTGGGCATGAAGGAGATGCTGGTCCTCAGCACTACCCCCGTCTGGTGGAATGTCAGGTACAGAGGCTTACAGGAGAGGGCCTGGATCTCTCCCACTCGCTATGCGGAGGTGATGGCCACAAGAAAAGCTGTCTTCCACAATAGGAATTTCAGCAGCGGCAAAGGCTTGAATGGCGGGCCCATGAGCCGGGTCAGCACCACATTGAGCTCCCACAGTGAGACCACAGCGACGACCACCCCGGAGTTCTGGTGTAGCGGGAGATAGCCACCAGATGAATTTTGATGGAGGCATGCGCCAGCCCCGCCTTGGCCAGCAACAGCAAGTACGGCAGCACTTGAGGGGCCATAATCCGTAGAGGGTTGATCTTCTGTGCACGGCACCAGATAGAGAACCTCTTCCATTTATGCCCATAGCACTTAAGAGTCGAGGAAGCCTTGGCAAGTACCTCCTTGCAGCCCGCCGGGATGTCGTAGCCTCTGAACTCTAGTGCTGCAGGAGCCAGGCCTGCAGGTTCAGAGATCCTGGGTCGTGATGCAGGATCGCGCCTCCTAACCTGGCTAGAAGATCTGCGTCTGTCGGTAGCTTGACTGGAGGGGACGCTGACATGTCCAGAAGGTCCTGGAACCATATTTGCCTCAGCCACGCCGGTGCGATGAGGATCATCCTGCACCCGGACCATCTGAGTTGACTGATGAGTCGCAGGAGCAACGGTGGGAATGCATAGAGGAACAGGGCGTCCCAGGGCAAGGAGAATGCATCGCCCATGCTCCCCGGCTGGGGAAACTGCTGGCGAACATCCGGCACATGGTGTTCGTCGCCGTCGCAAACAAGATCTTGCCCCCTTGGGCCCCTTGGCGACGATGTCCACTGGCCTTGTTGCGGCCTCTGTAGGCTTCCTGCGATGAAGAGCGGGCCGCCTGGTGGTACGATGAACAGCTGCTTTCGAATCCTTTGGAGGCACCTTGGCACTTGCCTCCGGAGGTCCGAAAGGATGGCCGTCGCTGATGTAGCATGCCCAGGGCATGGGCCGTCTCGGTGTCTGCCTTGATGGCCTGCAGTGATTCGTCCACTGCTTTGCCGAACAGGTTGTTCCCGTCGAAGGGCATGTCCAGTACCCTAGTCTGTACGTCCTGGCGGAAGTCGGTGACCCTGAGGCAACCATGCCGGCAAAGGCAAACGCTGTTGCCCATCTGGCGAAAACCGGTGTCGGGGATGTCCGTGGCTACCGTGATGGCGTGGTCCGGTGCCACCTCACCCTCTTGCAGGATTTCAAGGGCTTTCGCCCTCTTGTCTGGAAGGAAGTCCAGGAGGGGGGCGATTTTTAACCACAGCTCCCTAATGTAGCGGGCCACGATAGAGAGAGCGGTGGCTGCCTTAATGGTCGTCGACGAGATGACCCGACGTCCCATGGCGTCTAGCTTCTTCCCCTCGCCGTCCGGCGGAGAAGTGGAAGTCGATGCCTTCGCCCCCGCCAATTTCTTCTTGGCCACCGCGGAGACCACCAAGTCCGGGGATGGCTGCGCCTGAGGCACATGGGAGCGGAGTCTGGGACCCGGTACTTCTTCTCGTACCGGTCTCTCTTTGCAGGAGCCATGGATGGGTTCTTCAGAAGGGACAGCCCTTCGTCCCAGATGTCGTCCAACAGTGGGACTGAGAGGACGGTCTTCCTCTTGGCCTCTCGTTGTTGATAAAGAAACCCCTCCTCCTTCTGTTCTTCAGGGCATAGCTGGAAAAGCTCTGATGCCCTGGCGATCATGGCATGAAAGGAGCCAATTTCATCAGGAGAGGAAGCCTGGGAAGGGGGCGATGGGAGATCTGTTCCGTCGTCCGTCCCCGTCGTCTCAGTCTCATCCCTCGGTGGAGGGGATGGAGGTGAAGGATGGAAGGACGGGGGAGGCTGGACTTGCCTCTGCTTGGCTGGAGGACCCCCGACGGTCCACGTGCCACTAGATCGTCCGCTGGAGGTAAGGGCAATCTTGTTCTTATCTCTATGCACAAGGTGTGCAGTGCCAGCAAAATGTAATCTGACCTGTCCATCGGCAGTGGCAATGAGAGCGTCGGCAGAGGCGTGGTGTCTGGTTCCTTGTCGATCTGCCGTTCATCGGCTCCACCCTCGCTCTCCACATCCGCCTTGTCGGGATCCTTCCCGTAGGCCCTGACCTCGACCAACCTCTTGTCGAGGGCTGCCTTGAGGCCAGACAGATCGTCCTCGGAGGAGGTAACTGAGTCCGTTAGGTCTATCACGCACCCCCTCCTTCTCAGCCTGGGGTTTCACAGAGGTCTTTCGATAGGCTGGAAAAACGATTCCCTCTGGGATGGCAGGGAAACCCTGGGCCTGGAGGTCGTCTCCACTGGGGTTGGCTTCGCCAGGGCCATCACGACTCCCTCAATCGAGGCCTTAACCAGGTGAATCTGGGCCTTCACGACCATAGGCGCATCTGAAGCCTTCACTGTTGAGGGGGGTGGGGAGGTCACCGCCTCGCTCCCCCTTGGCTTTCTCCGTCAGGGCCAACCTAGGCTTCTCCCGGAGCTTACCCGGGTTGTCCCACTTCCTCTTCGAGCCGCAGCGTTGGCTCGTGGTTGATGGTGTTGGTGATGTTGCGCCCGGTCTGGCAGCCAAGAAGCCCAAACCAACGGCGCTCCCGGTGCCCGCGGAATTGCAGTGCTTTGCCTTTTGTTGGGCGCCAGTCGCCAGAGCGCCCTCAAAAGTCTTAGAAGACCGCTCAGACTTCTTCTCACCTGCCGCTGGTAACTTCGCCTCCAGCCAGTTAGCGAGTCGTGTCCTTCATGGTCTGGACAGACATGTTCTTGCAGAACACACAGTCCTCCTCCACTTGCAACTTGTCGGAGTGCAGGCAGTATAGGCATCAGGAGTGCTCATCCTCCTTGAAGACGTTCTGTAGTCCACATCCTGGGCAGATCCTGAACAGCTTGGATCCAACGGGCGCCGAGTCCCCTTTGTCTTGGCCCATGTCCACGCGGGGTAGGCCTCAAAGATCTTCCGGAATCCTTTAAGAAGTGAAATTCAATGAAATTCCACCCTTGAGGGGCGTAGAGATCTCCGAAAGAGGTCCCGTTAATAGGAAGATGAATCGGTGGAGCTTGAGGCTCGATTTGACTGAAAAAAAAAAGAGTAAACTGTTACGCTCACCTGGTTCCCACAGGAGTGTCGGGCGGAACTTGATAGCCAAGGTCTCCACCAACGTGATGTGTAGTGCAGAGATGACTGACTGGACAGGCCCACCTAGCTTCGTCTGCTTGACCCGTAGAAGTAGTCTCCTAAAGGCGGAGAAAGGGAATTAGCCACCCGTGGATCTGAGTAATGGCCCCTCACTGCGTCCCCATTTATCACCTCTGATATTCCCGTTCACAAAGCTCACCTTATAGTTTTGAATGATGAGCTCTCCATCCTGCGAGGAACACAGGGGCGCGTTGATTTCCAGTTACTTCACTGGCTTGAGGATATTGGAAGAGTTCTAGACAAATCTTGGCTCCAAAACTCCTAGCGAAGGGCCATAAGCATATAGTTCGTAAGAGTTCAAAAATGTCTGAATAATCACTCTTGTCCAATTCCTTTGTTTATCTTGCAGCTTAGACCCAAAAGAAGATAGTTCTGTGGCAGCTAAAGCGTTCAGGTAAGAGTCTGTGCTGTCCGTTAAATAATGCCAAAGTTTAACTTGCTGCTTTCTCTTTCCTTACAGGTGCGGCGTAAGAAGGTGAATAATACCTCCGGTGGTAAAATCAGGTAAGTATATGGTGGCAAGAGATTGTCCTTGTTTGTTTCCCCCTCGGCTCACCTTGTAGTTTTCTTGTCCCCCTTAGGTGCTGGAATGCGGCAACATAATGATGGAGGCAACGCCGGATCATAGAGATGCTGCGAGGAACGGCGAGTATGGCACGGCGCTGCTGCTGGCGATGCGACGTGTTTAAATAAAGTATTTTTCTTGTTCAAAGGTGCGACGAATCCGGAATCAGGTAAGAAACCCAATGTTCTTGTTCTAACCTTTCTTCTTCTTTCCCCTTCTTTCTAGGCGCTCTGGCCTCCAGGCAGGCGTGGCACGAGGCTGGATGCTGACTGCAGGCACGGTGAGCGTTACGCTGCAGGATGCAGAATAACGCAAAGCGTGTGCTCCCCTTCGGGAGTGGTTTAAATAGCCTCCAAACTAGTCCTAAGTAAGTATTCCTCCACAACCACTTCCGAGTAACAAAATAGTCCCTAGGTAAAGTAGTTCCTTCCAAGCCTCACATGGGCTTGGATCTCTTGCATGGTCTGCATCAGGTAAGTTTTAACATATGAGCCTGGTGTCTATGGCGCCAGGACTGTACCCATATAGCCCCTAACAAGGGTTGCTGGGCTTTCTCTGGGTAACATGATGCCTGCTTCCGGGGTTGCTGGACTTGGTCTGGATGCCCGGGGGTAGGCATCATGACAAACGCTTTGAAAAAACACAGTAAAAGCTTGAGAGCTAAGCACGAGGACTCCCAACACTTGAACGTGCAGTAAAAATCTGAAGATGGCTGCCAGAGGAGGGGCTTAGGTTGAGAGCAGTCATTGGCTGGGGGCAGTATGACCCAGAAAACAGCGATTGGTTATTAGTAGAAAGACAGTTCCGAAACAAAACTGATTTTTTCTTTACCGAGGATTCCCAGCATGACGATGGGGAATATTCATGAGCATGTGAATCCATGCCAGACCCCATGCTGGACAAGAACAAGTTACTTACCAACTGTAACGTTATTTCGATTGGATGCTCCTCCCACATATTCCTCATTTTATGATATTCGTATCCCAGCTCTGCTGCTTTGGATTTTTTTTTTTTCACCAGAGGGCGCTGTGTTCGAGGCCGCGGACTCGAAGTCCCTCGAGAGCCGCCGTCGAGTGCCGACGTCATCCGCTGTATAAAGGGCTCGAGCAGCACCCGTTACCTCTGTTCTGTTTTTACGGTGTTCATGGTCGCATCAGCTGATCAGGCTTAAAGTCCTCGGGCTCTTAAGGAAGTTAGAGTACAACTGGCATAAACTGTATGGAGGGGTAGGATGGGAGGGTCGATGGAGGAATACGTGGAAGGAACATCCAATCGAAAGAACGTTACAGTTCGTAAGTAACTTGTTCTTTGAATGGATTGTGTCCTCCCACGTATTCCTAATCTTATGATAGACTCCCATAGCAGTGGTAATTTTGGAGGTGGGAGTACTAGAAATTTTAATTATGGACTGAATGAAGGACACCTTTTGCAAATAGTCCCCCTTGATATGAAGTAGAGCAAGCAGTAATGCTTTATAAAGGTGTGCATTGACGACCAGGTGGCCGCAGCACAAATATCCTGCACCGGGACACCCCTCTGAAGAGCCGTGGAAGTTGCCATGCCTCTGGTTGAATGAGCCCTTAATCCATCTGGAGGCTCTTTCCCAGCTAATTTATAGCATTCAGAGACTGCTAGAATTATCCATCTAGATAAAGTTTGTTTAGACACTGCAAGGCCCAATTTGTGCCCAGTATACCCAACAAATAGTTGGTCACATTGTTGAAGTTTTGCCAATCTGGAAATGTAGAGACTGAGAGCCCTTTTTGGGTCCAGTCTATGCAACCTTTCCTCTTCCTTACTAGCGTAAGGCGGAGGATAAAAGGAAGGTAAGAATTTTTTGTGGCAGATTAAAATCAAACTATTTTAGGCAAGAAAGATGGTTTGACTTTTAGAATAAACGTGTACCTATGGAAAATGGTGTGAGGAGGCTTACGAGAGAGTGTCTGCAACTCACTTACCCTGCGGGCTGGTTCGATAGGGGCACACATGAGAAATGTTGAGACTAAATTCAAATCCCAGATGGGCACCTGAAAAGGTGTCAGAAGGTATACATTTGTCAGCCCTTTCAAGAATTGAATGACTAAAGGCATTTTAAAATAAGACGCATCTTCCGAAGAGTGCTTAAAAATAGATAGCGCTGCTAAATATCCTTTTATAGTACCAACTTGGTGCCCCAAATTGGCTAAATGTAAGAGAAAAGAAATTACTGTTGGAGTATTAGTACTGTTCGAGTATTACAAAGAAATGGATCCACATGTTTATCCCTGCACCAGTTACTGAACTTGTTCCAATGACACCTATACAGGGATTTAGTTGCTGGCCAAAATCTCCATTACGTCATCCGGGAGTTCCCAATCCTTATATCTTAGTCTCTCAGGAATCATGCATGAAGGCTGAGTGTTTTGACCTCTGGATAGAGAAACCGACCTTCCTCCTGCGAAAGAAGATCCTCTCATTGTGGAAGACGTATTGGAGGGCAGATGGACGTGTCCAGAAGGTCCGGGTACCACCTCCTCCTGGCCCAATCCAGGGCAATTAGGATCATGGTTTTCCTGAACTTTCTCAACCTCATGATTACTTGAGGAATCACGGGGACAGGAGGAAACGCATAAAGGAGTGGAAATACCCAGTCCATTACGAACGCGTCCCCTAGAGCTCCTCTTGGGGGAAATTCCCTCGAGCAGTACAGTTCACACTTCCGGTTGGCACCGGTCACGAACAGACCCACCTGAGGGGTTCCCCAAAGGGTGAAGATATCTTGAAGGATTTCCTGAGCTAGTTCCCATTTGTGGGAGACTGCTCTGCCTGCTCACAGCATCCGCCGCTGTGTTCAGCTCTCCGGCTAGGTGAACTGCCGATAGAGATATTCCTTCTTGCATTGCCCAGAACCAGAGCTTCATTGCCTCTCTGCACAGTGGAAGTGATCCCACACCACCTCTTTTGTTGAGGTAGTACATGACCACTGTGTTGTCCGTCATTATCAGGACATTTTTTCCCCGTACAGAGGGCAGAAAGGCCTTCAGCGCTAGCCTGATTGTCCTCAGCTCCAAAAGGTTGATGTGTAGTTTGGACTCCGATGGAGACCAATGACCCACTGATTGTCAGATCGTTGGTGTGGGCTCCCCACTCCGTGAGGGAGGCGTCCGTCACTACCATTATCTCCGGCCATGGTTGCCAAAAAGGTTCCCCCTTGAGGATATTCTCCTTGCAAGCCCACCATAGGAGATCTTGAGTCACTTTGGTCGACACTTGCAGAAGGTCTGACATCTACCCTGAAAACTGGGACCATCGAGTCCTGAGGGCCCATTGAAGGGATCACATCCTCAATCTGGCCTCTGGCACCAGAAAAATGCAGGATGCCATGAGGTCCTAGCAACTTTAGAAAGTCGAATGCCGGAAGATGTTAGGCATTTTGAAACTTCATTACCATCTGCAGAATGTGGTGAGCTCTCTCCTCTTGAGGCGAGGCTTTCCCTGAGGAAGTGTCCAGGATTTCTCCGATGAATTGGGAGTTTTTGGCTTGGAATCATTTGTGACTTCTTGTAATTGAGGGAGAAGCCCAGACTGTGTAAGAAGTGGCAGGTCAAGGCCAGATGTTCCTGGGCTCGTTCCGGTGAACTCGCCCTGATTAGCCAGTCGTCCAGATAAGGGTAGATGGGAATCCCCCTTCTGATAATCGCTGTCACCACCGCCATCAGTTTGGTGAAAACCGTCAGGGCGTAGGTTAGCCCAAATGGTAGAACCCGAAACTGATGATGAGAACCACCAATTGCGAACCTCATGTACTTTCTGTGCTTGAGATGGATTGGCACATGAAAGTAAGCATCTTGAAGGTCCAATGAAGCCAGCCAGTTCTGAAGCTGAAGAGCCTGAAGGATCTGAGAAAGGGTCACCATCTTGAACTTGTCCTCCCTGAGGAACTTGTTCAAGCTTCTCAAGTCCAACATTGGTCTCAATCCTCCGTCCTTCGTCCTTCTTGGCGATGAGAAAATAGGAGTATCATCAACCCTTGTTCCTCTCCGCTCCAGGTACATGTTCTATTGCACCTAAAATCCCCTGCACAAGGAGCGGGTCTGGAATTTTTACAGAGTTGGCTCCCGGTGGATATTGAGATCTTTGATGAAAAGGAAGACAGTAACCATGGGTCACTCTCTAGTGCCCAGGCATTTGACGTAATGTCCCGCCATTCATCCAGATACCAAGTGACTCTGCCTCCCACCAGGGTTTTGTGGGTGAAGACCTCAAAGTGGCTTTGCAGCGGGTGCAGCAGTGGCTGAGGAGGTAGTAGCCGCTGCAGTGGCTGATCTAGCACCTTTCCCTTTTCCACCACAAAAGGGTTTTCTCCGTTGGCCTCTCTGACTGGCCTGCCTGCCCCCTCCCTTTTCCAAAAGAGGAATAGAAGCGAAAGGGGCGACTCTTCCAGGAAGATGAGCCTGTGTAAGAGTATTGTTGAGGTTGTATTATAGCAGCACTAAGTGATTTTTCTGCCGCTTTTGAGGTCTGCAGCTTCTCCAAGCTTTCGTCCACCTTGCTGCCAAACAACCTCAAGCTGTCAAAGGGCATATTAAATCTAGATTGCACATCAGATGCAAAGCCAGATTTCCTTAGCCATGCAAATCTGCGCAGGACCGTGCTAGATGCCATGGACCTGCTTACACTATCAGCAGTGTCCAGTCCTGACTGACGGCGAATGCCATAGCTTCTTTACCATCTTTTACTACAGCCAGGAAACCATCCTGTTCCTCACCTTCCGGGATGCGTTCAGCCGCTGATGACATGCAGTCCCACAGAGTATATGTAAACTTTGGTAATGTGCAAGTGACAGTCGATTTAAGGGCCATGATGCCCGAAGAAAAAACTTTCCGGGCCCAAGCATCAACTTTTTTTTATCATCCCTGTCTGGTGGTATGGATGGGTAAGCGGATTGCCTAGTGGAGGTTGCAGCTTGAACCACTAGACTTTCAGGGGAGGGATGTTTAGAAAAATACTCTGGATCTGATAAAGATGGCCTATATTTTGGTACAAGTTTCTTATTGACTGCTGAAATTGAATCAGGAGTATTCCAATTTACCATAATCATTTTTTGCAATGCTTTATGGAATGGCAAAACAGGATCGTCAGTCATGTCATCCTGGTCGAAATCTGGGAAAGCTGCCTCCCAACCCATAAAATCAATTACCCTTCCCATAGGGTTCCTATAACTAGGATCAGCACGATCTGTAGGGTCTGGTCTTTCGAATTCCACTTCAGGTGAAGTGTCTAAGCCACTGGCATTTTGGAGGCAGTCAAAGATCTGTCAATTTAGAATTTGGGTCCACTAATTCTTCAGGGACCTCCCTGATTCCAAACCTAACTCCAGCTGAAGTGACATCCTCTTCAGAAGAGGATTCTTCATATATGGATGACATGGACCTGAAAAATTACAGTCTAGGTTGAGGGTGGAGGTCTTTTCAGGTAAAGAAGGTGGAATTGACCTAGGTATGGACAATGGCGTTGACTTGGAATCAAAGAAAACCTCAATAAAGGTATTGAAGGCGCCGATAGAGAAGACGCTGGCTTCGACGTTGTCGAAGGAGGCTTCGATGCTGCCGAAGAAGGCTTCGATACAGCCAAAGGTGTCGACATCATTTTTATCAGCGGCTTCGAAGCTATGGTCGTCAACTGTCGAGTAGAGTTTAGGCTTCGACGTCAATGTCGATTCCTCTAACCCCGATTTATGCACCGGAGGCTTTGACTTAATACGAAGTGTCGGGGGAACTTTCCCTTGAAGACGTTCGACTCCTTTTCAACTCTCGCATGTTAAGATCTTGATTTTCCTCTGTCACTTTTAGAGTGGGTAGAGGCATGATCACCACGCGGCAACTTCGAGGGGGTCTGGGCCGCTTTCTCAAATATTTTAAGCATCAAAGCCCTGAAGGCCGGCCATTTTTCTGGGGAATCGTGCTTTGATGGATAAGTTACTCTCCTCTCAGAGGAGGACAAGGAGGAAGACCACCTTTTTATCAAAGAAGATTTCCCTGAGCGACTCTTCGATCTCGCCCTCCTCGACTCATGAGATTTTTGACTGGATTCATCTGAATCCTTTTGTCTTTTAGAAGTTTCCTCCCCCACCGCCAGTTTACCTCTACGTTCCCTAAGAGCCTTATTGGACATAGCCTGACAGGAACTGCACTCGTCAACCCGATGGTCTGGGCTGAGGCAATTCCGATGGGGGTCGGTTATCGAGATTTTCCTACCAGACCTCTGACATTTTTTTTTTTAACCCTGTCTTGGGTGTGGTGGGAGTAGATGATTGTCGAGGAAAAATCTAATGTGCCTTTCGTAACACGAAGCAGTTGCGTCTGAAAAACGGAACTGAGGTAACGGGCGCTGCTCGAGCCCTTTATACGGTGGATGACGTTGACACTGGCTCTCGAGAGACTTCGACTCCGTGGCCTCAAACACCGCGCCCTCTGGTGAAAAAAAATTCTGAAGCAGCAGAGCTGGGATACGAATATCAGAAGATGAGGAATACGTGGGAGAACACAATCCATTCGAAATGTAATTTCTTTTCAAGGCTGTTTCACCAGTCACTAAAATTTTATGCAAAAGGGAGCATTTAATTTACAAAAGGCAAAAGAAAGCAAGCAGTGTCATTAAACAGCGATTCACTGGTTGCAAAAAACAGAACTCTTTGCCCACAGGCTCCTCTGCATCTTCACCTTTTGATATAGGCCACCACATAGTATCCCCACTGTAAACTGTACACACTGTTTAAAAAATGTGTGCTATCAGAGGGTGACACATTCAGTACCAAACTCAGAAAGTGCATGGCAATTCCTATGAATCTGAGCAAACAATGAAGCATGTAAGATGGAACCCATGATTCAAATCTCCTTGCGCTACTATGGCCAAGCAACCTTTCCCTGCACCCACAACAGACCCCGCTCTACTTCCAGCTTCTTTGTAGATCCCACAAAAGCATTGGTTTTGAAGGATGGTGACGGCACAGGCATAACTTTGGATTCAAGAAAACCATTCAGCTCTTCATCTTGCCTTCATCCAGGAGACAGTATCTGCTGCAGAGGAAGTAGATCACTTAGCTACTCTGTCTTCATTAAAGGGTATAGCCTTATTAAAACCACAAAAGCTTTCAAGGACTATGAAAAAAATTCAACCGCACTGGTGAGGGGTGCAAGTACAAAAAGGCCTGCACCTAGATGAACAAAAAGAAAAGTGTCCCCAGGGAAGTTGCAACAGCTCCTCGTAAAAAGACAAACGTCATACTGCAGCCACCTGTTATCCTGCATGGTGGCAACAGGATTAACGTGGCGAGTAGCCAAGCAAAACAGGGTAGCAATGTGCTAATTACTTTCTCCATTTGGGGCAGAGTCCACTTGGCTTAATTAACCAAACCTTTAACGGAGAAAAATGTGATGAGCACTAAAATGTGTTGGGCGCTGGGTATAGTCGAAATAAGAGAATGGAAACACTGGTTCTGTAAGTACAATGCCATCGCAAGCATGTTGATGAATATGTAGTCGCACTCCGTCAAAAAGTGAGTGTCTGATATGAGTAATGTAGGCCATTTGCATTACAGACCCGACTGATGACGTTCAGATTTTTGAAGTACACATTCTCCAGGGTCCACTTACAACATCAACAACCCCTGTGTCTCAGCAGCAGCACATTGTAAACCAAGAGGATACTCTTGTCCAGAGTAAAGGACTGGTACAGACTAATGATCATAGAAATGCTGACTTTTTCTTTAAAGTTTCTGTATTTAAGTTTCATATAATGCCATAGTCCTTGAAAATGCTTCTTCAGCACCACCAGAGTGAGGTTGGTGAGGCAGATGAAGGCAGGGTGAGAATGGGCAATAGAGAAACATGGGGAGAGAATGTAAAGTTAATTAGTAAGGTAGGTAGAATACAGAGAAACAACAAGAGTAAGAACTTTGGCTAAGTAGCATCCTCTAGGATACATTCTAGTATACATTCCGTCAGATTCGGAAGCCACGGTGCTTCCTGTAACAGATGTGAGACTATCTCTTGAAATGCTGGAGGGTGACAACTTGAATTGCAAGCAACTAAAATGCATAGCCTTTGTTGTGTATGCCAAGAACCCAGATGTTCAGGTACTCTGTATCGAACAATGAAGGAAGAAATATGCACTCTGCTGACAACCAATGAGGCATGCTCCTTTATTTGCAATGTAGTCTATACAATCTTGTTCTCTCCCCTTGGAAACATATTATCCAAAGTGTTTCCGCAAAAACCACAGAGAGCAGATCGGCACACAGAAAGAAGCATTATGTGTTTACACCACTAGGTGTGGCAGTTCCAGAAGCTTGGTATGCTCAAACTCCATCCTCTCCTGCCCCCCCACCCCCCAAAAAGGATGGGAGTGCAGTATTAAGCAGGAACGTGACAACAAAGGTTAAGACTCTGTGCAATATGTAGTGCCGTTAAGTAATCTGAGGATTACCACTTTGCCCCACTTCCTCATCATTGTTCAGTAGGGCTATATCAAGCAGTACTATACTTGAACATACACCACACAGACAATGGTAAAACCCATTAAAATTACCACTACACAAAACAAAAGCCCTGGGGACGTTATTTTAACCAGATAACTGAATAGAATATTGCCCAGCTTGCCGCGATTCAGTTGCCTGAAAGCCCCCACCCTCTTCATTGAAGCACACAAGGTTGAATGCCCTATTGGAGGGATGCCCAATAATTGGCAGAACTGTCGCCTAAGAATCTTCATAAGCTATAGAGCTTGCCAACTAAATTGATCTACTCAAGGTGGCATTAGAAGACTTTGATTCTACTTATAACCAGGTCAAATACCAGAGTCTGAACACAGAAGGAAGCCGTGTGAGTCAAGTAAACCTACATCACCCTTTCAACCTCCAAAGATGCAAGTAGGAACGTCAACCAGAAACCAGAATTGGATGCAGAGAACAAATATCCATTGTCTGAGTATAGGTAGACCTCAGACAGTGTTAGGAAGAAGAGAGGGAACCAGGTGAAGCATCAGACCATCAAGGAGATACCATCAGGTGAAGCATCAGACCATCAAGGAGAAAACCCAAGCATTGTTCCCCTACAACATAATGTATCTTCCACACTGAGACCGAGAGACACGAGAACCCAGAGACACGTATACATGGACTATCAAAGCCATTATGGGCATGGCAGGGAACAAAAGACGTATCCTGCGAGGGGAGAAGGCACAAGCATGCAGGGACCCGAAGATGAGGACTTTGACACGTAGGTTCATAACATGCCCAGGACTACCTCTCCCTACAACCTATTAAATGGCCCTTCTCTATCACCACTGACGAAGGAAACAACTATGGGAGCAGGGCCGGCCACAAAAAATCAGCCTCGGTAGCGTACTACAGCCGAAGTGGGAGCCTGGGACGCATGGTGGAGAATGCTGTATGGAAGAAGATGGCGGTAGCGGTACAGGGCAGAATGGCGGCCCAACGACCATGGGAAGAATCAGAGCTGTGGAGGCTGATCTCTTACAGAGAAAGGATGTGCACGATGGGAGCCAAGGGAAGGAACAAGGTATAAATGAGGGGCCAGACGGCAAAGGTGACACTTGTTTCCTCTTTTCAAGAAAGAGGATGCCAGCAGTACACACTACCGACAACCACGTACCTATTAGGCAGAAGGAGGATAACGCCAACATCCCAGCAGGGAGGACCATTCCCTACCAGTCACGAAGGGTCAACCCATACAAAAAGCATTGGTGACATAACCAGAGGTTATGGAGACACGTGCTAAAACACTGGAATGCTAATAAAAGCCCTGAGCATGATTTAACTGTCCTGTTCTTGGCCACACCCGTTAGGAAAGATTTGATTTATGTGTAATGTTCCCTCCATTTGTGGACCCGCCCCAAACTTTTTGCTTTTGTTTGGCTTTCCTATCCTGACTTTTACCAGTGGAACCCAGCCGTCAGCTGTGCGCCCCTGGGGTTTTTGCTCACTTGTTATGGGAAAACCGACACGTCCTTCAGACTGTCAGTACTGGGCAACTAGGTTTCCCCTAGTCTGACTATGTTGCCATTTCTTGGAAACCTTTTAACAGTGCACAATGTAACTTACAGTACCATGCACTTGGATCCTTTTTGATTTATGGTCCTAGACACCCTTGAAGGATTTTTGGTGATTGTACGAGTGTGCCTGGGACGAACTGGTGGCAGCAGTTACTTTTTACAATGCTTCACTTCTTTTTACTGAATCATACTGTTTACCGCGGTTGGTTTAATTCTGTGGCCAGACCTGAAAATGGTTTTTTGTTCTGTCCCAAGGCCATTCTGTCCCTGGCCTTCACCCAGGTCTAGTAACCTGGGTTTTCCTTATTTGGGCATGCAGCCTATCGCAAAAACATCTTTTTCACAGGCTTCTGACTGTCACGTGTGTGTGTGTGTGTCCAGGAAGTGGGTTGGGTCTGTCTAGTCCCAATACACACTATTGGTTTCAGTATGTCTGGAGTGCCTCAATGACAGACCACCTAGACGGTGATTGGACCATGACTGGGATGCCTGCATGAGAGCACATCTTCGATTGGAAGTCCTCTATTTTGGCGCAAAGCTAATCTTGGATAAGAGAAAGAGCTCTGCATCCATTCCAGGTCAATCACCTGAGTTCTTCGCAAAATACAGAAGGAGCCAAGCCTCTGGCACAAAGAAACTCATGTGTGAAACCACTGAGGCGCTTTGGAAGGTTTTGGCAACCTTCACCCTCTGCTTTCCCGACAGACCCCTGCTTTGTTCATCGATCAAGAAGGATTGCCAAGGCGTTTTGCCCCTTTGGAGTAATGGGCACAACTACTCTTGGCACCCTGTGCTTACCCACCGAACAGGCCCCTTTGGAAGTGTTCCTGGGCCATCCAGTGAACTGTCCAGCTCTAATGCAGGGTATCCAGCAGAACCGCTGCCGTGTCGAGTTGACACCCGAGACTTGGGAGATCTCATGCTTGTGGTGCTGTGCATTCTCCCGCCAAATTCAGCAGACCTAGCTCCTCTGGGTCCTGAATTAGGAGAGTGCGTAACGCAGCCCACATCTGTGATTCCTGCGTCACTACCTGTTGGTGACGTTCACTATAGGTGCCTTGCTTTTTTGCCCTCCTGTGCCGAGACGATTGCTGCACTGGAATTTTCTTCATACTCCTTCGGAAGCTGAGAAAAGGCAACTGTCCCATCACGGACAATCGTTCGATCCCGCAGCTGCGGATAGCCGCAGTGCCGTGAAAAAGGCAGGACTCTTAACAGACTAGCGATCTCGACTAAACTGGCAAAGTTTGGTCCGGACTTTGCCGAGGAGCGGCGAGTACTTGCATCACTTAACGGTGGCCCCTTGGCACAACCGATCCCTTTTACGCACGAATATCCCCTAAAGGTATTCGCTTTTGGCTGGGTTAGCCTGCGCTCCGTAGCGATTCTCACCTTTTGAAAACTGTTCTGCCGGTCAAAGGCAGCCCCTCCTCAAATAGTGGGAACCAATTCTTCATCACCTCAAGCCTCTTGCTGATTTGCTACAGCCCTCCCAAGACGACCTGCTTTTTGCCCCCTGCGCGATCGTGCGCTTTTAAGCACAACTGTACTGTTGAGCACCACGCTCCCCACTTTAGGCTGGACTCGAAAGTTAGGGAACGACTCTGAAGAACTGTCTAATGCTCCTAGTGTGTTGACCCACCTTTCTCTTTACAGCATGTGTTTGTTTATTTATTTGTATGGCGCACCAGGCCCGAAGGTATCAAGGCGCAGAGGTTACAAGGAAGTTCACAGCTTAGGTGAGCTTGGTTGTGTTTTTACCATTTGTCGCATTAGGAAACATATTGTATATTTGTTGTATAGTAGAGTATTTTGTGTGGAAACTGTTTTTGCATAACTAATGTTTACTTGTGTCTACTGGTCCGGTTGACAATAAAAGTATAGATATTTCTCATATACACTTGTCTAAGAGTAATTTGTGGTTCGTTGCTGTGTGTGCTCATTGTGGGCCTTCCATCACTCTCACCACTCCTAAGACTTAGTCTTGACCACCTCCCAAGCTACCTAGATTGGTCTGGCCTGTCCAGGAGGTTCCCTAAACCGAGGATGTCCTCCTAAACCTCTGCCCACCAGGTCAGAGTTTAGAAATCCATTTTAGTAACACCCACGCATAAGGAAGAGGAATCGGCACCCAAGCAAAGCACCAAAAGAAATCTTAAGCAGTTTTGTTTCTAATAGATTAATTGACTATTGGAGCCCTTAAAAGACCCCAGAAGCATAAGAAAGAACTGATTCTAGCACCCTCACTCTACTTTCAAGATGAGAGAAAAATGCATAAAAGGCTTTTAGCAATTTTCTCCCACATCTGCCGATTCACTAGAGTAGAGTCTGCCACCATGTCTTGCCATTCCTGCATATTCCCTGAGAGAAGAGTAGGCACCACTGGCAGACCAGATTGAGTGCAACTATCATGATTGTGCAGTGCCTTTGTGGGGACCCTGCTGCAACACAAATCTAGTACACCGCTCACTCCACTCCCATAAATAATGATTGCGAGGCCATACTTGGGGCAGTGGGAATGATGGCATAGGACATCCCTGTGAGCGGGAGAATTGAAAAGAAATGCATTTGCTGCACAATGGCAATACACAGAGGCTACAGGGCTCCTTCAAGAGAGTTCACACACATTCCACTAAAACACTACCAGCCAGGGTTCATCAAAGATTCTGTTACCAGCTGGTTGACCACTGTGAAAGTACAGATGAATTGCAAGTATTGTTTTTGGAAAAGTCAATTCATGAGTGTTGCTAAGGTCATCTTACATCCACTACAAACTTTACAAACACCTAGCAATTCCTGCGGAAAGGAGAAGAATCTAACCCAATGGAAACACTCAGGCAGTGGACACAGGCATATTCGTGACCAGCTTCTACAAAGTTAACTTTCACTGACGACAAATTACCAGAAACCAGGCCACAGGGCTGCAATCCTGCAAATTAAGGAAGTGAAATAAAGTAAAAGAAATGCAAGCAGTCGTAGGACCCTGGGAGTCAGCCAATGATGGAGTCAGAAAATGTCAACCATTGTACAGCTTCAGCCCTCAATTGTCAAAAGAAAAGCAGGCAGTGAAGAAGAGGTGGAAAGAGGACCTACATGTGTAATGCTCAACAATTGCCATGGTTGAATGCACAATTTAAGATCCAACCAAGTCGCACCTGGCTTCCAACAAATGACAATGGCACCAAGTTACATATGAAGGTGCTCTCCACTGTACAAAGCACAATCATAATCACCTATGAGAGAAATCCTGTAGAAACACCTCAAAGTATGATTATGAATGAATTGCTCTTTTTGTTTCAATTCTTTTGTTAGTTTCATCTTTTGCAAATGTTAACTGTACAAATACAAATATATTAATTCCTTCCTAACCAGAAAAACATTGTGGCACACCTTCTCCGCCATAAGTGGCATGGCTGTACACATTTGACTGCAACTGTCAGTCAGGAATACATAACCTATGCAGAAAAGAGACATTAACAATTATAGAAGTATAGTAATAGCCAATGCCCTAAATGCAACTGATGCAGAAGACCCATGCTTAGTCCTCCTTGAGTCCTCTGCCTCATTTGAAGCAAAAGATTGACAAGGCGAAGTAACAGATGTTGCGGCTTTTCCCCTCCACCCTATTCTCCAGAATAGGCATTAGCAAAATGGTACTACAATTTGTTAATATTTGGTTCTTTTTTTTTGTTGTGTTTATGTTCAAAATTAGAACTTTTACACAGTAAAAAAAACACATAGTACATTAGATAGCAAACAAAAAGTAGCAATTCTAAAAACAAAATCCTAAATAAGACAATTTTTCATCACACTAATTGTTATATACCAACTCTCATATACATTCAAACATTCAACATTCATTCACAAAACCCTATGCTATACGATTATATTCTAAAATAGACCAAACTCCATTCTAGTTATAGGCCCAATGGCCATATAAGAAGAAAACTAAACTGTTGTCATCCAATGACTGTTGTCATCCAATGGACTGTGCAATTCACCACAGAATCTGCAGATGCTCTTTTTTAAAAAAAAATACTTTCTAGTGTATCCTTATTCATCTAACACTGATAACTTCCGTAGTTAAAAAAAACATTGTTTCCCGCACTTAACCTCTCCCATACTGCTTGTACTGGATTTTCATTACTTAATGTGAAGAATCTACTCCGACATTTCGTTCTTATATCTCTTAAGAATGGACATTCCACCAACAAATGGTATAAGGTCTCTTAAGTCATTGTACAACAGCAACACATGCTCGTCTCTACCCCCTACTTCTGGTGGACAAGATTTCCCCCGTGGGTAAGATTACGAAAGTGCAAAAATTGGCTCTGTATTCTTGAACATGGAAATAGCTTCAGATATGTTGGGAGCATTCCCAATGATTTTTCAATCCTGGCAAAAGTAGAATAAGTTTTGTATTTTCTGACCAAGGCGATCATTAATCCAATCTATTTCCTTCAGTCTTTTTTTTTTTACTGCATTCGGATTTCCAGACATATTTCTGGTCTTTACTGCATTCCACCAAAATAGCGTCAGCTCTTAACTATTACCATTGTTAGGCAGAATCCTATGCAGTGCCCTTAGGAACCACTGCACACAATTAAGACTACAAGTGGCAATCCAATTTCACCTTTGGTACAAGCCTGTACTACACAGAAAGAGTTGTAGCAATGGCTGAGCAGCCAGACGTATCTCAAGAGCAAATGAGCAGTAGTAGAGATTACACAAAGGATTGCAATAACTGTGACTCAAGCAAACACTGACTCAAGTTTTCTGGTTAAAAAAATACAAGTGCATTTATTTTTAAACCATATGTTCACAAAACACTTCACTTCTATTAAAATAAAACCACACTTCAAATATACTACACACAACCAATTCCCCTTGTGCAGAACAATTCAAGGTAAGTACCTTAGGATTTGACAGAGCGGCGTTGAGAAACAACGACGTTACCGGGAGTACATACGCGATCACTTTTTGACATTAATGACAGTTCGGTCTTACTAAAGATAAGCGTACACGCTGGAAGAAATGTAACCGAAGTCAAACACACTTAGCACATGAATTAACACAAGGAAATTGGGGATAAAAATCATAGGCAATACTTTGGTAAAGGCAGATAGAATCAGAAGGCACCATCTACCCAGTAGATAAAAGTAATTAGGTCTGCGCCAGTGTCAGATTTAACAGGGGCCCTGTTGCCGAGGATCACACTGTTAGTACAGTTCACGATTCGAGGTTGCCAGGAGTACTTAGATATCATCACAAAGGGAGGCAAAAATTATAAGAGGGAAGGAAGAAAAGGACAAGACTTTGGTGAGGAAGAAGGGTTCACCCCAATTCCTTGAAGTCGGACACAGTACCTTATTCGTTGAAGAAAGCTGGTGCCAGGGCAGTTGGTTCTTGGTAGTTCCTGCAGACTCACGGTTCCTGGAGCTTCAGTCGTGGGGACAAAAAGGAGGACGTCTAGAGCGATCTGCACTACCCAGGGATGAGGCCAGCAGCAGCGACGGTGAATAAAATGTGCGCTCCTTTAAACAGGAGAGGCTCTTCAGATGGCTATCCGGACCACTACAGCTGTGTGCAGCGATTTCGACCAAGAAGCGGATCCTCTGGCAGAGGGAGATGAGCTGGTTAATCCCAGCAGGCTCAAGGGAAGACGACTCCGGACTGGATCTTCTCTGTCGTTGAATGGTAGATAGCTCAGGACTGCAGCAGGGCTTCACCGGGACTTGTGAGTTGCAGCAGCCGTCTTCTGCTCCGCTTCTCTTCGGTTCTTGCAGTTCCAGTGGCGACTCCGACTTCCAGCCCAAGAGTCCTGCCTTTTATGCCAAAATCCCCCATTCACACAGCCTGGCTGTCAATCACTCAGCAGGGGGGTTGTCCAGACCGGACAACCACCTCAGCCAATCAACACAAAGTGCGACTTGGGTCTCCAAGGAGATCCTGTGCAGGGGGTGACTAAACCCCTCCCTCACATTCAGCCCACCTAGACACCCAAACGCCAGAGGGTGGCTTCTGGACAGAAGCCCGCCAAAGGTCAGCGAACAAAGAAGGCAAACCTGGTTTGGCGGGAAAAGTAAAACACAAGAAGGACTTTAACAAAAAGAAATGGTGACTAAACCCGACGGGAGCCAAAATAAAAGTATATGGTCAAGCGGGTTTATGTTCGAGGCTAATACAATAGCGTAAAACAGTACCACGTTTATATAGTATAATCGCGGTAGAAAAGTTAGGGTAGATACCACTGCCACCAGCCAAGTCTAAATGTTAAGCGAGCAAAACAAAGCTCCAAGAGGCACAGACAAAAAGAGGTAGGAATTAACCCTTTCCAATACTCGATGTAAGATGGGGTGTACTGGGTCTGTAGTTTAAAGTGACTATATAAAGTTAATGGAAACTTAACATGTTTCTGGGGGACAGTAGTCAGCCCCAGAAAAATGGAGTCAGTGGGAAGTCTCAAAGATAACCCTGTGTCAATGCACTGAAGGTGCTGTGCAACACACACAAAAAGTAGGGCTCATGGAGTGGTGTGGCTCCAGAGTCCAGGATCACACAAAAAGTAGAATTACACATGGCTCCACTCCTGGATGGACCTCATACCTCTAGTCGGTTATAAACATTCTAGAGAGACCATCAGCATTTTGGTGGTGACTTCCTGCTCTGTACGCCACAGTAAAATCAAACGCGTGCAGGCAGATTGACCATTTTAGTAGTTTAGGATTTTCCCCTTTCATTTGCATCAGCCATCTCAAGGGTTGGTGGTCAGTCTGAATAATGAAAGTAGATCCATACAAGTATGGTCTACACTTCTTCAGTGCCCACACAATAACAAGCTTTCACATTCTATTGTTGCCCACCTTGTCTCAGGATCCTTTAACTTCCTGCTGATGAAACAAATGGGATGTTCCCTACCTTTCTCATCCAGTTGACTAAGGACTGTACCTATACCTGCATTAGAAGCATCAGTTTGTACAATGAGGGGTTGGTGGTAGTCAGGAGCTCTTAGGACTCGAGCTTGACAAAGGGCTTTCTCCAGGCCTTCAAAGGCTTGAGTGCACTTGGGTTGAAGTAGTAGGGGTGGCCCAGTTTTTTACAGCCTGTACTTTGCTAGACAATGGCCTTATTTCACCCCCTCCTACCTCATGTCCAAGGTAGACCACTTTGCTCTGACCAATTTGACATTTACTTGCCTTGATGGTCAGATGGCCTGTTCAAGAGCCTGCAAAACATATCCTAGGTGATCAATGTTTTCTTTCAATGTAGAGCTGAACACTGCAATGTCATCCAAGTATGCCATGCAGAGGTCCTCCATCCCATTCAGAACTTGATTGACCATCCTCTGAAATGTAGCAGGTGCAATCTTTAGTCCAAAAGGCATTGCTTTAAATTGATAGAGGCCTGCTGGGGTGGAGAATGCAGTCTTCTCCTTGGCATGGTCTGTCAGGGCTATTTGCCAATAGCCTGACGGTAGGTCAAATGTGCCGAGGTACTTGGCTGCACCAAGTTTGTCCACCAGCTCATCTGTCCTAGGTAAAGCACGGGCATCCGTCTTTGTGACTGCATTTAGAGCTCTATAGTCCATGCAGAATCTCATCTCTTTGGATCCTGCTTTTGGTACAAGCACAACTGGGCTAGACCATGGGCTAGTAGAGGGCTCTATCACCTCAAAATCAAGCATCTGGTTGACCTCATTCCTTAAATGGGTTCTTACATTGTCTGACATTCTGTACCCCCTGCTTTTCACAGGCAAACAGTCACCAGTGAGGATATCATGCTGGCCCCAAGGGGTCAAGCCTGGTGTAAGTGAGAACAGGGAGGCAAACTGATTGAACAGTAATGTGCACTCTTCCTGCTGGTCAGATGTTAGACTGGAAGAGAGATTAACTCCTTCCACTTTCCCATCTAAAGGTAAGCCTCTGAGGAGGTCAGGCAGAGGTTCACTCTCCTCCTACTCTTGAGCTGAAGCTAGAAGCAAAGCTCCCATTTCAGGTCTAGAGACATAAGCCTTCAAACGGTTGGTGTGTAAGACTCTGGGATCCTCCTTAGGATTGCCTAAGTCCACCAGATAGTTCACCTCTCCAAGTTTACCCACAACTTTGAAGGGTCCTATCCATTTGTCCTGTGAGGCCCTCTGCCTTGTGGGTACCATAACAAGAACAAGCTGGTCTTGAGTAAACTCAACCATGTTAGCCTTCTGGTCATGCCAATGCTTGACCAGAGCTTGACCAGCCCTCAAGTTATCACTTGCCTCTGCCATCATGTGCGACATTCCCCTCCAGAGACCTATCACATAGTCAGTCACTCTGACTGGCTTGCGGGAAGGAGCATTCTCCAACCCCTCCTTAATCAGGGCCAATGGACCTCTGACTGGACGGCCATAGAGAAGTTCAAAGGGACTGTAACCTACTCCCTCTTGAGGGACTTCTCTATATGCAAAGTGACGGCATGGCAGTAGAAGGTCCCACTTTCTTTTAAGGGGTTCTTCTAAAGCACCCATCATGCTCGTCATAGTGATTTGTGGGTGGTAGGCAGTAGAGAACTTGTAAGTGACTCCACAGGTTTTCAACACGGCTTGCATGTAGTGGGACATACCATTTGATCACCTGTCAGATATCACTTCCTTAGGAAAACCTACTCTGGTGAAAATACCAAGTAGGGCCTTAGCCACAGCCTGAGCCGTGACAGTTCTCATAGGTATTGCGTCAGGATACCTAGTAGCATGGTCTACTACAACCAGGATAAACCTGTTACCTGAAGATGCGGGAGGGTCACGAGGACCAACAATGTCAATCCCGACCCTCTCAAAAGAAACTCCCCCCACTGGAAGAGGCACCAAGGGGGCCACATTCTTGGCTCCACTATTCCCAGAGGTTTGGCAAGTGTCACAGCTCCTACGGAATTTGTCTACTTCTGAACCCATCTTAGGCCAGTAGAAGTAAAGAGATACCCTTTCCTTGGTCTTCTTAAAACTTAAGTGACCAGCCAAAGGTATCTCGTGGGCTAACTGTAGGAACTGGAGTCGGTTCACTAGAGGTACTACAAGTTTTTTGCAGTCT
Organism: Ambystoma mexicanum; assembly: GCF_040938575.1. NCBI lineage: Eukaryota > Metazoa > Chordata > Amphibia > Caudata > Ambystomatidae > Ambystoma > Ambystoma mexicanum. The sequence continues at coordinate 1,203,541,611 of NC_090923.1, read as the reverse complement.
CCAGGGGTTGACTCAGTCGGTTCACTGTAGAAGAGGCCATCTTCCCAGTTCAACCTATACTTCCCAGGCTGCTCCCCCATCAAGCTGAGAAGCTGCCTGTAGGCGAAGACCTTCAAGAGTTGGACACTCTTTGTCCTCTGCTGAAGTCTGCCCTGTTGGGTCCACCTTCTGTCAGCTCAGGATGTTCAACACTCAAGATCTCCAACCAGAGTAAGGTCTTCTCCCAGATCGGAGTCCTTAGTATCTGGTGGAACCACATAGGGTTGAACCTCACACTCGGCCTCAGCTGGTGGAGGAGTCACAGGTGTGACTTTGGACAGTCTTGGTGATGTCCTTGTAGGCACAGGGGTGCTTGCTGTTTTCTTGCTGGTAGACTTGGGTTTCCCCTTTGTCTCTTTGTGTCTTGCAATAGCAGTAAGTCTTGTGGATTTGGGGTGATAGCATCTTCTATCAATTCCACAGGAGAGCCTCTCAAGGTTCTCTCCCTTGCAGACCTTGTGAGCTCCTGCTTCCTTTTGCTGGGAGGTCTGGGGGTACTAGACAACTCCAAGAGTTTTCAGGTCATTACCCAACAAAACCCTTCCAGGTACGTCACTTTGCACACTAACAGGTATCCTGACAGTCATGTCATTACACTGGATGAGAGCTGGTAACTGGGGAACCATTTGCACAGGGCCTCCAGCTAACTTGGCTAGGTGTTTGGGTGCCTTAGCAACATCCTCTACCTTGCAAAAACATTCATCAACCACAGTTATGCTGGCTCTAGTGTCTCGGATGGCAGGTGTCTCCTGACCATTCACAAGAAAACTATCTTTATAATACTTTAGTATTATCTGGGATTGAGTTATAGACATCTAAGTTCGGTTGTAGGTGAAAGTATCTAAAACAAAAGGATCAAATGCCTTTTCTTCAAAACCAAAAGTGCCGGAAAAAAAAGTTTGGAATGCTTTTTTTATTTATTCTTTTTGAGTTTTTTTTTATAGGGGGTTCCTCCCCCCCCAGCCCCCAGTTTTCCTTTTTTTGCACACTAAACTAAAAAAATATATAAATATAAAAGCATTCGATCCTTTTTTTCGATCCTTTGACCGGACACCCCAAGTTCTGTTGTTCCGAAAGACCCAAGGACACTAAAAAACACTAGACAGACTCTCATGGGCTCATCAGCTAGTAACTGAAAGTTTCCACTGGCTATAGGTACTTCTTCCACCTGGGAGAAGGCTACGGAGACAGTTTGGACCCCTGAGGTTTACCCTTACATCTGGGATCCCCTTTCACATAGTCAGTTGACCCACAAGCAAAACATTTCCCAAATGCTTTAATGAATGGGGGCTTGTTGGTGTGGGACCAGATGGTACACTAGCCTGATTCGGTTTCCCTTGTGGCCTACCCTGGTTATGTTTGGGGCCCTCTTTTGGATGGGATTTATTGGAATTCTCCTTGTTATCTTTCTTTGGCTGCTTTCCCTCATCCTTCTTTTGAGTTGTCCCAGAATCCTTGTGAGTAGGCCTGTTGGCAACCCACAAGTCAGCAGCCTTAGCTAACTTCTTAGGATCCATCTCCTTTGAATCAGCCAAGTGCTGTCTAAGCTCAGGAGAGCAGGCATCATAAATTGACTCCAACATAACAAGATTCCTCAAACCTTCATAAGTGTTCACCTTGTAACCCTTAACCCAACCATCTAAGTTTTTCAAACATTCACACACCCAGGTAGCCCAAGGGGTACCATCATGCTTTTTGAGGGTCCTAAACCTCTTAAGGTACTGGCTGGGAAGGGTTCTTCCCAAATCTAGCTGTCAAAGCTAGCTTCACACACTCATTATCCTGCTTATCCTCCTCTCCCACCTCCATTACAGCATCACTTGCAACAGGGGGAAGCCTAGAGAAAAGCCAAGGAATCGGTCATGATTCCTGCCCCTCATGTCAGACTGGAGCCAGGCCACGATCATCTACATGGCCCTCAAGGGCCTCTCCATCCCTCCAAAGACCCACTTGGAGTCAGACTTGGAGCTTGTGGCATCAGACTGACTCACTCCTATAGGATAATATTGGGGATTGGACTTGTAGTGCATTGATGGGGACAAGATGGATGCCCCCACATATTTCAGTTCCCAGAACTGCATGTGCAGTCTAGTCTTGTGGGTGTGGTTCAGCCCAGAGACACCTGGGATACCCAGAGACTATTTAAGCCACGCCCAGGCTGAGAAACATGCTTTGTGTTTTCTGCACCTGCAGCGTGACACTCACCGTGTTCGGATCGGTCTCCAGTAGGCCTGCATCTTTCTTCTGCGCTAAGCTCCTGCAAGAACAAGAACACCGTTAGGAACAGCCTTACCTTGCAGCGCTTCTGCCCATCAGTCATCGCTCCTTCTGTTCCGCGGGCATCTTCGGCGGTGTCATTCCCATCCCGGCACTCCACTTCCTAAGGAAAAGGGAAAAGAACAGAAAAAAGGCATTAGTAAGCATTCAGCAAATCTTCTCTTATTTTTTAAAGACTGTATGACCTTCAAACGCTTACCTGAATTCCAGCCGCTCTGGGGGAACTCTGTCTCCGGAATTCTCATCCATCGGCAAGAGGGAAAAGACACTCCAGGTTAGCGTGGAAACATCTAAAGGCGCCGCATACCACGCTTACTCACTTCATTTCTTCTTCATAACCGGCATCCACGCTGAAAACGTTGCGGCACCTAAAAGACACAGAAAAAGAACTCCGATCAATACAAATACGAAAGGGTCGCATCGCGCTCTCACTCACCTTCAGTGCTACTCATCTCAGCAGCACATCGCCATCCCCGGACGCCGGCCATCATCTAAGGAAGGAAAGGAATGAAGTTAGAGAACTGTTCAAAAGACTCATTATACTTACCTGTCGGACTCTTGCCAGTGAAGTAACTAGGCAGCAACGAGCCTGCATCAATCAACACGCCCCTGCGCTGAAAGCAGGACGGAGAGCACACTTTCCAAGAAAACAAGGCCCAGTCTCCAGTCGAGTAGACTCCAGGGAAGGGTTTGAGGTTGTAAGAGGTCAGAACAGGCTGAGTGACGTCCCCGTGGATACCAGGTGAGGGTTACAGAATCAACTGATTCCCTGTGATACCCTGAATCCCACGATTATACTCAAACATTGCTAACCAATCCAAAACATCAAGTTTAGTCTCATACATACCAATCATTTCCTTTGGCATACAGGGTCTCTTAGGGCTGGAAGACCTAGAAGATTCTGGGAGAGAAGCATTTTCCAAAGACAATTTCTTCATCTCTACAGCATGAGCCATCTCCATTTCCCTGAGCCTTAACTCTTGATGTTTCATGGCAGTTTGTGCCTCAATACGTTTCACTTCCAATTAAAGTCTAATTTTCTCAAGGGCAATACATTTAGGAGTGAGTTTAGGACCTGATGGGGTCCCTGTGGACAGAGGTTGTGGTTTCTGGGCAGGTAGGGGAGTGGTAGGGCCTTCTGACAGACTCATCTACTCCCTCTAATCCAACACTCTCAGAAACAGAAACATCATTATGCACATTTGCTGGAGTGGTAGGCCCTTCTGACCCACTCTCCAGACTTTGTTTTCCCAATAACTTAGCAACCAATTCAGATTTAATTCCTTTACCAGATAGGCTCTGTTCTCAAAACCTCAGCAGTGTAGTTTAAGAGATTCTCTTCACTGCAGTTTTCCATACTTGACATGATTTTTCCGTTAACAGATAGTGGTGTTTAGCCTTGTGGTTAGTTGACCCAAGGTAATAGCAGCACTCTAAAAAAAATCCCACCGCTGCCACCAGTGTTGGGCACAATCCTATGCAGTGCCCTTAGGGACCACTGCACACTTAAGACTAAAAGTGGTAATACAATGTCACCTTTGGTACAAGCCTGTACTACACAGAAAGAGTGGTAGCAATGCCTGAGCAGCCAGACTTATCTCAAGAGCAAATGAGCAGTAGTAGAGATTACACAAAGGACTACAATTACTGTGACTCAAGCAAACACTGACTCAAGGTTTCTGGTTAAAAAAATAAAAGTACATTTATTTTTAAACAATCTGTTCACAAAACACTTAACTTCTATTAAAATAAAACCACACTTCGAATATATACTACACACAACCAATTCCCCTTGTGCAGAACAATTCAAGGTAAATACCTTAGGATTTGACAGACCGGTGTTGAGAAACAAAGACGTTACCGGGAGTACATACGCAATCACTTTTTGACAGTAATGACAGCCAAGTCTTACTAAAGATAAGCGTGCCCGCAGGAAGAAACGTAACCAAAGTCAAACACACTTAGCACATGAATCAACACAAGAAAATTGGGGATAAAAATCATAGGCAATACTTTTGTCAAAGCAGATGGAATCAGAGGGCACCTTCTAACCAGTAGAAGAAAGTCAATAGGCCTGCGCCAGTGTCAAATGTAACAGGGGTCCTGTTGATGAGGATCACACGGTTAGTACAGTTCACGATTCGAGGTTGCCAGGAGTACTTCGAAATCGTCACAAAGGGAGGCAAAAGTTATAAGAGGGAAGGAAGAAAAGGACAAGCCTTTGGTGAGGAAGAAGGGTTCGCCCCAATTCCTCGAAGTCTGACAGTACCTTATTCATTGAAGAAAGCTGGTGCCACGGCAGTTGTATCTACAGACTCCCGGTTCCTGGAGCTTCAGTCGTGGGAACAAGGAGGACGTCTGTAGCGATCTGCACTACCCAGGGATGAGGCCAGCAACAGCGAAGCAATGGTGAATAAAAGTTGCCCTCCTTTAAAACAGGAGAGGCTCTTCAGATGTCTATCCGGACCACTACAGCTGTGTGCAGCAATTTCGACCAAGAAGAGGATCCTCTGGCTGTGGAAGATGAGCTGGTTGATCCCACCAGGCTCAAGGGAAGACGACTCCGGACTGGATCCTCTGTCGTTGAAGGGTAGATCGCCGAGGACTGCAGCAGGGCTTCACAGGGACTCGGGAGTTTCAGCAGCCGTCTTCTTCTCTGCTTCTCTTCGGTTCTTGCAGTTCCAGGGCTGACTCCGCCTTCCATCCTAAGAGTCCTGCCTTTTATCCCAAAATCCCCCATTCACACAGCCTGGCTGTCAATCACTCAGCAGGGGGGTTGTCCGGCCCGGACAACCACCTCAGCCAATCGACACAAAGTGCGACTTGGGTCTCCAAGGAGACCCTGTGCAGGGGGTGACTAAAGCCCTCCCTCACATTCAGCCCACCTAGACGCCAGAAGAGGGCTTCTGGACAGAAGCCCACCAAAGGTCGGCGAACAAAGGCGGCAAACCTGGTTTGGCGCAAAAAGTAAAACACAAGAAGGACTTTAACAAAAAGAAATGGCAACTAAACCCGACCGGAGCCAAAATAAAAAGTATTTGGTCAAGCAGGTTTATGTTCGTGGCTAATACAATAGCCTAAAATAGTACCACGTTCATATGGTATAATCGCGGTAGAAAAGTTAGGGTAGATACCACTGCCACCAGCCAAGTCTAAATGTTAAGAGAGCAAAACAAAGCTCCAAGAGGCACAGACAAAAAGGGGTAGGAATTGACCCTTTCCAATACTCCATGTAAGATGGGGTGTACTGTGTCTGTAGTTTAAAGTGACTATATAAAGTTAATGGCAACTTTACATGTTTCTGGGGGACAGTAGTCAGCCCCAGAAAAATGGAGTCAGTGGGAAGTCTCAAAGACAACCCTAGGTCAGTGCACTGAAGGTGCTGTGTAACACACAACACGTGGGGCTCATGGAGTGGTGTGGCTCCACATCCCAGGATCACACAAAAAGTAAAAATACACATGGCAAAAACACATGTAAGAGTGGAAAGAGAAAGGCTCACACTCTTACCAGGTGGAAAAAATAAACCCCAGAAACCTGGCAAAGCTGCTGAGGGACTCACTAGGTGAGGGGAATTAGCCATAAATGAGAATTCTCACCAACAACCATCAACAGGGATGATTTATTAGACTCCAATTCTTTAGCTAAGTTTGCAAAAAGTGTGTAGACAGTTGGATGGAGAATTTTTGTAACTAAGGTCAATAGTTTCCATTGGACCCAATATTCCAATGATATTAAGCCCAGTTCATACCATATAGACTGCATTGGTGTCCTACTCAGTAAACCAATACCTTTTTCCATATGAAGCCCTCTATTTTGACCCATGGTATAGTGAGACTTGTAGGGTTCACTTCCACTGCATATATTATCTTGGGAACGACTTTCCCAACATAGTATGTGAGCAGGGTTTTATTGTGAATTTGCAGTATTTGGAGAATATCTTCTTCATTTGGTAAATCTGACTGCTTTTATGCAACATTCGATTCATACTGTCCTCACGTGATGTTTTATCAGTAACCTGAAAACCTAGATCAATTACTTCTCTTTCAGGTAGTATCTTGATATTGTCTACTTGCCAGGTATATTTTACTAGTGAAGCCTTTAAGGTGAGATAGCTGTATCACCTGGCACTTTTTCTGATTAATTACAAGACCATTACTCTTCACATATTCAGTTTTTATTAGCAGACGCTGTAGCCCTATCGGAGTAAGATCCGTAAGTGCCAGGTCATCTGAGTATGCTGTATAGCTTCTCCTCCTAATTTCGTTGAGACTAAGCCCACTCCCTCTATTGCTCTCTTAAAATCCGCCATAAAGAGGTTAAACAAACATGGCGCAAATATGCAGTCTTATGGGTCTTAACTGCCGATGTTAATGCACCTTCTAGATCCAATGTTATCCTTATCAAAGTATCTTGGTGAATGTGTTCTACTATTGCCAAGAGGTACGCTGGAATGCCCCATGCTTTAAGTTTTTTACATAAATGGTCCCTATCAACAAGGTTGAAGGCCATGGAAAAATCCATTAGGGCTACAAATATTCTTGTCCGACCACCTCTGCGGCCTGTGACGATTTGATCCTTTAAGACCAACAGGATCAGGCCATTTAGGGTGGGTGCCATTCCTTTACGAAATCCTGTTTGCGCTTTTGATAAAATACATTTCTCCTTTACCCACTGTGAGTTTATCAAGGACTAAAGCAGCAAAGATTTTACCATCAGGATCTAACAAAGCAATGAGGCAGTAATTCAGAGGGTCTGAACGATTCCCCTTCTAATGAATGGGTACAGTTATGGATTCTCTCCATGATTCGGACCACATGCAACTGACATGGAAGCTTTTATAATTAATATCTCAATGTCTGGGGAGCAAAATTCAAGATGCATGGTATATATGTATCAGCCACTTGACTGGACCCTTCATGTACTTCTCCACTGATTGTTTTTTCCAATGCGCAATCCATGCATCCTCCGAAACACTTGTAGATTGCATTATGGATTGAGGATTGTCAATGTTATTCATCAAAGACCAGAATTACCCGTCACCCTTTTTCAAAAATGCTTTTAGCATAATTTCCCCGGATGTATTATTCAACTAGTACCTATGGTTCCTTAGCCAACGTTTATATGCTAATTGAACATCTTTTTTTGTGACTGGTAGTGTATTGACCCATGCTCACTCATTTTAAGCTGCCTCAGACAGTATTTCAGATTTTTCTTATTCAGCCATACTTCCCTGTCAAAGGCATGGGTATGCCAAATTATAGAGTTACGTATTGTATTTGGTATTTCCTGAGACAAAAGGAAGTTGCTAAAATGTTCTACTGAGCAGTCATTAATCAAGGCCGCCTGTTACACCTTCTACATAGTTTAGCAATTCAAGTTCAATGATGCCCCCTTGCATCTGTATTTCCGAATCCGGTTTCCAGCTGGATTCACCATCAGATCTACAGATGCAAGGGTTGCAGAGCACTTTACCTTCATTGCCAGAGTGGTGATCAACATGTTGTGATCAGTTAGGGTGGTCTTTTTCACTCAGAATTGTTTGCATAGGTCTAACAATGGTCTTGACAAAATGACAATCAATTGTGGAATGAGACTTTCCTCGACTCCATGTGGGAGCCATTTTTTTTTTAATCAGAGGCCATTGTTTCATTCACAATATGCAAATCCCAGTGTGTCACAGGATCTTCTATTTTTGCCCATTCACAATTTAGAGCGGGAATTATAATTGACACACTCTGTATTGAGGTTCCCCACAAGGATAATCAGTGAATCACCCTCCATTTGCCACTCACCAATCATTTGGAAAAGGTGATGTATATAACGATCTAGTGTTTCCAACTGATTATTCCAGTACAGGGTTATCATCAGTAGCTTCCTTTTTTTACCCTCACATAGAATCTCCATTTTGGCCGCTAGGATCCCCCTCTATGTCGTCAGAGACTATGTGGGATGTGGTAATTTTTAAGTTTCTTGAAGCCACTATCAATCCACCCATTTACCCAACACAATAGGCCACCCCTTATTGTGTTTCTTGGCTGCTTGCTGTATTATAGTGAAACCATCCCGACATAAGGTGGTTGTTACCCTCGTTTCCTGCAAAGTTATATCATAATCTGTAAAAATACAGTTGGCGTCCTCAAACCCCAAGAAGCTATTAAAGCCTCTCATATTTCAATCTAGGCATTTCAGATTCTCCTGTGTCAGAGATTCGCTCGAGACTCCCCAATTCCCTTTTTTAGCAATTGAAGGACTGTAAGCCCTGAGGAGAAAGGGCGAGCTTCCCGTTTGGCTGTGGCGAGTGAATTGAGAAGATCTATTTTCCTGTGACTCTGCTGCTGCTCTGAGGTGCTTTAAGGTACCTTCAAGGTCTCTAACCAGCTGACCTTAAAAGACCGCCTCATTCGCCCTTGCGGCGTAAGCACTGAGGAGAAAGGGCAAGCTTCCCGTTTGGCTTTTTGCGAGTGCGGCACGTGCCGCCTGGTAACTTATACTGACCGCTACACAGGACAGTGGAGCAAGCAGAACCTGTGACGACATCACCACGGACACGAGCTCAAACCAAGCGTTCAGCAAGGCCTGAGGAATATGGTGCTGGGCACTCAAGACCGGCCCAAGTAAGTCGTTATTACCCTTGTATCTCTGAAAATGACAATTTTCCCATATTGGAAACCCATGCAATTATACTCCCCACAGACTCAGATTTAACAACTTCCTACAGCAGCATGGGAAGCGTGACTGTTAGCAATGGAGGCGTACTGAATAACAACTTCACACATAATGCATCTTATAGCGGTGATCCGGTGGCGCCTTTATTGCCTCTCCTTACCTCCGTGGTGGGGGAGGGCCGGCCGCCTGCGTCTGTGCGGGGTGCCGCGGCGGACTTGTGGCATGCATCTGAGGCAGACGTCCCGTTGTGCGGCGGTGCGCTGGAGTCATTGTGCGGGTTGGCTCCGATGGCGGCCTCCTTGGTTGCTGATGTCGTCGGGCCGGATTCCGTTGTGGGTACTTCGTGCGCAGGGGTTGGGGCACGCCCCAGCGTAGAGGATGGCAGCATCAATGGAGCCGCGGAAGCGCGGACTAGTGGAGCCTCGTTGCCGTGTGGAGCCGCCCACGGTCACGCCGGGTTGGATCTGGCTGTGGATGCGTTGGTGCTAGCTGCGTACGAGGATGCTGTGCTTCGGGAGTCTCGAGTCTCTGCTCTGACAGACTGTAGCGCCACCCATGGAGAGCCACATGCCTGTCAATCAGGATGAGAATGACGATGAGGTGTTCAATACATAACTGATGTCGTCTTTACATGTGGCATCTAATTCTATTGAGTTGCCTATATTGAAAATCAGTTCTACACTCGAACACATGAGCACCCAATATGATTTATTGCTGCCAGGTGAAGTGCTATCTGACAGGCGAAATTCATTAGACGTGGTAAATAACGTCTTACAAAACCTGCTTTCCATTAATAAAGCACGCACTTTAAACCACGCGCAAGAGCCAAATTCCGAAAAGGAACCTCCTGTAAAAACATTGTTAAAAAGAAACGGTACTAAATGAACAGATGCCAATAAGGATATATGGCAGAGTGTGAATTATAAACGTGCGAGACGCAGCAATAACTCGCCCATTTGCAGACCGATTGGCGAACATGCTCAAAATACTCAGGGGTCCCCAACAAATTTTCTATACTCTCAGAAAAGAAACAATGTTAACCTGAAGGCTCAACTCCAAAGTCGCCATTGATCCGCAAAAAAAAAACCTACCAACTATCTAGTACAGAATCAAATCTTGACGACAGTACATCTACTGACTCCTCGTTTGTGGACTGGCCGTTTCCAAAAATAAGGAGATTTAATCCAGCTGGCTTTCGGAGTTCACGACACATTGAAGTAGTAAGGAACAAGAATGGTGCTCGCGCATCCCCATGCAAACATGTGACCATCAACGAGATACAAGCAGTCCTGATCTCCTCAACGGCAATCTCGCTGGCACCATTCATTAAACTTTATGAATCTCTCAATGATACTACAAAGGACTTAACGACCTTAGTAGCTTTGATGAATTCGAAATTATTGCATCTTGAAGAGCTACATCATAATAATAATAACAAACATGACGAGGCTACTAAGAAGCTGATGGCAGCACTTTCTTCGGCAAGTGAACAGAACCGAAATGATACCATTGGTAAAAAATGATTTGCCGAAGTGGCAAAAGAGGCGTTGGCCCTCTTTCGCAATACCCGGACAGAAACACCAGTGAGCAACCAACTTCACCACTGAAAGGCCACATGCTTGGTGAATAAAGTTTCAACTCAATTACCTAACGATCAGCTTTTGACACAAATGACTGCACTGGGTGTGGATACTGCCACTTTACAATGTCATTCTGCGTCTCTTGCTAGTAGCAAGGTTGTTAATACCAACAACCCAGCAGAAATCATAAAATAGGTTCCTACAGCACACGTGCTGGAGAATAGATCAGAAACCGAGGATCCAAAAATTGATCCTTTGCCACCAATTACAGGCGACTCTGATTTTGGAAACTTTCCGGAACAAAACGCAGCTGAGATTTCATTTAATACTGCTTTTCATCAAGCTAGGAGTGCAGACAATATGGCATGTCTGGACAAACCAGCTGCAGGCTCCTCCGTAACACAAACCCAGTCAGTCACTACCATCACCTGCGATATTCCTATAGTTGGAAGCACTATGGCATGTCTGGACAAACAAGCTGCAGGCTCCTCCGTAACACAAACCCAGTCGCCAGTTATTAACATCACCTGTGATATTCCTATAGTTGGAAGCACTAATACAACAGAAATGTTCTCGATCTTCAATGGTGCAATACATGTGGCCAAGGAACCTCTAAAACAAAAACGGCAACAGCAGCCTCAAATAAAGAAAACCAAAAATCTTCCAGGTCGTAAGAAGATACAAATAAGTGGGGCACGCACATTTTTGAGAAACATTAAAGTAATACGCATAACAGAGAATGCGGAGATCGAGCATTCAAGTTCGCAGACATCCACAAATCGGAGTGTAAATATCCCAAAACTCCTTCCTGTTACTGCACATGAGGATGTGGTGGTTCTTAGCGACGACGCTGGACCTAATACTCCGGAAGACTTGTTGGACTTATTAGTCTATGAGGACTCAATTGGAGATGAAACTATAGACACTTGTTCCGTGTCACTGAGAACCAACGATCCTAATACACGCAATCAGGACGAAGAGCGCAGAATTGCTATATCAAAAGCCCTTATAGATGGGGCTATTGCAAACAATTAGAGTAGCATGCCACCGAGACCAACAACTTTGTCACACTCCCAGAGGGCCGCTAATAGTGGTAGAACATGCTCAATAATAACCATGACGCCGGCAATAGTGCCACCTGAGCAAGCACTGAAGAGCCCAGTGTTCATTACAATGCAAGAAAAAAGAAATCTCATAACGGAATATTTACAAAGGAACCTTGCAGGCATCTTGAAAACAACTCATAATTCTCTAGAGGGAGTACAAGTTGAAGGAGAGAGAGATCCTTTAGACAGTTCAAGATCCTCAACAAAAATCCCAATAAATCAGAACTTGGAAAAGCAATTAATGAAATCAGTCGGTAAGACTGCCATAGTATGTTCAGCACGGATAATGGAAAAACACAGGTATTCAAAAACATTGCCCAGGATTATGCTGGAGAGAATAGACTCGTGTGACAAGCTGATTTTGAATCGCATGAATGTAATACAATTATTACATCATATTCCGCGTCTACGTGCTCTGGGATCATGGGATATAAACATCGTCGAGTTCCCTGATGAAAAGTGTAACGATAAGGTGGTGCTGCATTTAGCTTCAAACATCATTGCTGGCACCATCTTGGATGCTACAGATGCGCTTCTTTCATTGGGATTTGAAATATACAAAATCAAGGAGGAATCGTCAAGGTCTCGCTGGCTTTCTTTGACATCTCCCACGCTGGTGAAAAGGCCCAGTGACACCCAAAGGCCCTCATCCAGGGAGCAACAGTACTCCTCTTCTGTCGATTTGACGTCAGGAACAGCTAATTTGACATTTGAACCTCAAACTAAACAAAACCGACTAAGGTGTCTTTTGTTGATAACCATCCAGTTCTCATGCTCGGTTCCATGGATAACATCAGTATCACGGTAAATGGATCAAGTGGGGTCGATACTTCGGGAGTGGTCTCCTCGAGCAGCCCTGTTCCAACAGAACAAAAGGGAAACTGGAAATGGCTTGCAAGATCATTAAATTCTAAATCCCAGAGCTAATGCCAGACGAAAGAACCCGTTCCGGTCTGTACCTTCGTGTCATGGAATACACAAGGCTTCATTCACTTACTTAATTCTACCTGGTTACAAGACATCCGCTTTGCTTGTTTACAAGAAACCTGGATGAGTGTATCACCAGTCTCCCCAGATTTTGAATGCGCCTTTAAGCCTGCCATTAAATCAGAGAAGGGGCGTCCAATGGCTGGCCTCTTAACTCTGATTAATCGATCCTCTGGTTATCGCTTATTAAAATCAACAAACCACTCACCTTACTTTCAAGTCTCCGAGATTGGAAAGACTGATCCTTTACAGACTGGAGCGGATCTCATAAAAATAGTAAACCTGTACTGGAACCATGACAGGGCAGGATCTTACTACTTTATAGATCAAGTCTCAGTAATCATTTACAACTTGGTAGACTCTGCACGAGGCGCAAGTTTGATATTGTGCGGAGACAAACTTGGATCACTTTAAGCCTCTGCACTCTGAGAAAGCCAGTCTATTAAAAGAATGGTTGGCGGAATTAACCGTAAGAGATTTATCGATGCTAAATGGATGTACATGTGGCGACATATCTCCGGCCCCTACCTGGCACCGTGGCGAACAAGTTTCCACAATTGATTACATCTACATTTCTGAGATCCTCCTTCCGCAAGTGAAATCCTTGAAGGTTTCAAAAATGATCGATAGTGATCATGATATGGTAAAAATGGAGATATTAATGCCTAACTTTCAGATAGGCCCAAAATGGAAGACAAAGGTACAGGTCGAACCAAACAGATCTAGATTAAGGTTAGATGCAACTGATGTGGCTCACTTATCCGCCCAATTTCGGCTTGAAAGATCATCCATTGATTATATACCATTGTTGATTCAATTCAACCCAAAAAATACCAGACTTAGACATCTATCTTTCAAGAAGTCTCACTGCTTTGATTTGGAGGTGTTGAGGAGGAAGAGATTGATGCATGCGGGGATCCGCAAGAACAAACAACTGCCTAGTCAGGCACAATTATCTAGAAATCGCGCCTCAAAACAAAGCTTTAAAAACTGGTAAAAGGGGCATGAACATCTACTACTACAGCACGATGCTGAAGACATGATGAGATCCCTAAAAAACATGAACAGTGGAGCGTTCTGGAGAATCATCAATAACACGGAGACCCCACAAAACGCTGTACAAGTGTGTTTAGTGACTGAGGCTGAATGGATAACGCATTTTGAGACCCTATACAGTGAAACTAACACTGATTTGCAACCGTCTGCCTTAAATGATTCACCTTGGGAACTGTTATTTGAAAAAGACGAGATTATGGAGATAATCAAAAAAGCAAACAACTCTAGGGCCCCGGGACCAGATGGTCTTACAAATTTGATCATTAAACAGCATCCGGAGCTCTGGGCAGATATATGTATGGAGTTATTCGCAAGAATAAATTTACAACGCCAGACCCCGACATCATGGAAATCCGCCATAATCTTGCCCATCTTCAAAAAGGGGAACTGAGCCTGCCCCAAAAATTACCGTCCGGTGGCATTGTTGGACCTGTTGGGTAAGATCTATGCAACAGTTCAAGAAAAAGGATTAAATGGTCTACAGAAGCGCAATGTATTGACGATAAACAAGCTGGTTTTGTCAAGGACGTGGGATGCTCCTTAAACCTTTTAATCTTGAATCTATTGAAAATTGAGGCATTGCGTTCAAATACAAGAATCTCCCTGGCTTTAATCGACTTTTCGTATGCATTCGATACTATCAACCTAGAAATCCTCTGTCAAAAACTGCAAGCCTAGGGCTGTCCGTCTGACCTGCAAGCCGCAATTAAAGAGCTACACACTGGAACTTCTATCAGAGTTCGCTTAGATCAGTCAGGCACCATGAGAGCAGAGATTAAGACCTACAAGGGGGTAAAGCAAGGGTGCCCCTAACGGCGGCAATTTTTAGTCTATTCATCTCAGATATTGGAGCAGCCATAAATTCCATGAAATCATTTCCTCCGAAGTTACATACATCACACGTTCGTTGGCTGCTTTATGCGGATGATCTGCTTATATTAGACGTAACACCAATCGGGCTGCAAAGAAAGCTGGCAGCCGTACAGAATTACGTGACTTTAAATCAACTAGAAATCAACATGTCAAAATGCGAAATTCTGCTGCTTGAAGATATAAGAACTGCTGGTCTTAGAAGAAATAAAAACTTTGCCTGGAAACTGGGAGAAGTAACTCTGCGTATATCTAGCAGTGTGAAATATCTAGGCACGCAGTTAAGTGCCAGTATTTGTGATGCCCTGTGGGTCTGTGAAACCAAGCGGAAATGTTTGCAACTGGCCTGTCGAGCAAGTCTGCTGCAAAAATAATTTGGATAATTTTCTTTAACACCAGCACGAAATGTTTACCAACAAAAAGTATGCCCAATTTTAACCTATGGAGCAGAGAATGCCTTAGGATGTTCTCATACGCTCTGGTCTATGCTTGAGAACATGTTCTGGTCAAGTGTGCTAGGCTTACCAAAAGGCTTGTCAACGGGGTGTATAAGATATGAGCTAGCCTTAATATCTTTGCATGCCAGAATTACCTGGAATCTGCTGGCCCTATATCGTAAAACTAGAGTACGGGAGAAAATCCTGCAATTTAAAATTTTACATGGAGCATCCTCTGCGGGTGACTCCATTAAAACAATGTGGATTACGCGCTGCGAAAAACTGATAAGAGTTTGATATTAACCTGGAAACACTACATGATAACCCGAATGTGGCAAAACTGAAAATCTGGTGCGCCGACTGGGAGAAGACATGTGCTGAGAGATCTGCAAATAGCCTGATGGTTAACATGCCCCCGGAAGCAAGAGGCTTCAATGTACTACAAAAATACATACAGTTGTTTCCGAATGCTAATGCAAGGAGACTTTTTATGCTGTTCCGCCTAAATGCCTTCAAAACCAAAGAACGGCTTTGTACATGGACCTGCAATGCAACTTTGGACTCAGTCTGTCGTTTTTGCGCACGCGAAAACGAGTCCTTGAAACATCTGGTGTTGTTTTGTAGTAAACTGAAAAATGTAAGATCAATCCATCTGGGCCCTTGGAGTAAACAACACTTCTCTGTGTGCTGATGATTGGTGGCAAAGAAAGCTAAATGGCACAGACATGAAATTAGTAATGCCACTGACATTTCTGTTAGCGGAGATTGAAACCATGTTAAAATCAGTGTCAGCTTACTCATAAGGAACGATAAATATTAAAGAGATTATGCCTGTGATTGGGCATAGAAATTTCGGAGGCCTCATGGAGCGTGATGACATGAGACTAAACTTTGTAACATATTTAACGACTGGGTCCTGAGTATAGATGAGCAGGAATATGAGATTTGGAATGTATTATGATGTGATTAGTGATTTGTAATATTTCAAATGTTTGCATTGAAACCAATAAAATAAAAATAAAAAAAGGACTGTTTGCACCAGTCCATGTTGATCGATTGCAGGATTATCTGTCACTTGGCTCCCACATACACCTCTAGCCCCCATCGTGTTCCTACATCTCTCACCTTCATCATATTCATTTCATCTTCAACCTCCCTCGTATTCCTTACATCCATTTTCCTCTTATTGCCACATTGCCTTTTATCCTCATCCTCAAAATATTTCTCACTTCGTGGCGTTATCATAGACCACGCAACCAAACTTTATTATTTCCTCTCTTTCATCTAGTACTTACGTTTGATGAAAGATGACCTCCAGGCCACTTCGGCAAGGTCACATCTGTCATCAAAAGGAAAACTAACACTATGTCTCGGGAGGACATTTTTGCCAGACTACAGACCTCCCCAAGTAAGGTCAAGATAGTGGATCTGTTAAGTACAATGTCGAGTTCCACATTTGGACACATTTCTAGATACATAATGTTCTGATCAAAGGCCCCTGGCTCCTCCCCTCAGGATTTTCTTTTGTCCTTGCTTGCTGCTCCTGTCCAAATTTGGAGTTTCTAGTTGGTTGGGAATCTCATTTGGTCACTCTTTTACAGGGCCGAACAGCTCTCTTAATCTATCCACCAGACCCTTCCCCCCCCACATGCCTTGCTGCAAAAGCTGCACTGTACTTTTTCTGACCCGAGCATATCATATCAATCTTATCCTTCATGTGGTCTTTGGAGTTGTTCATTAACCCCCCCCCATCTTAAGTCTCTCGCTCCTTGCCCGGCAACAATGTCGTAGCAATATTGTCCTTCACAGACACGATAGGCTTGATGAATAATGACCCAGCTTTCTTCTCATCTGCAATCTTTGCTCCAACTTCCTTCATTTTTATTAAGAACAGATCCTGGGACGCGGGTCTTTCATATGTTCCAGGTTTCAAATTGCATGTTTGGTTAGAGCTGTCATTATCAACTGTCAAGTATTCGCCTACTTCATTCAATCAGGCTATTGGACCATTTTGAGGCTGTCACATCCGAAAGAGTCCTTTTCCATTCTCACCTCTCTTGCCTTTCCTTTCTTTACTTTAGTCGTACCTTCTCCCTTTTCACTCCACCCTGGAGCTCTTTTCCCGATGTCTTGGGTTTCAGAATGGTTTAGCACATCTCTTAAGTACTTTGAGTCTTTCTTTAGTTGATTCCTTCTACCATTCTTTGATTTCTTTTTAGATATCTTTGAGGATGGCACTTTTTCCACCATAAGTTCTTTTATTGGGATGACATCCATTTGGTCTACCTCATTCGAAGTTCCCACAGCTTTTTCCATGTAAATCTTCGCAGTTCTTTTTATGTCGAAGCGGCTAGTACTCAATATATCAATTTTCACATTAAGTTCTGAAAAAAATAAGAGTATGAGCTCTAACTTCGTCTCTGATACTATCGTACAGGGCTAATTGTGCACTCAATATGGAGTTTAGTGCTGATAAACGAGATGAGTCTTTTGCATTCATCTGCTTAACGTAGCGTATGATGTAGTGAATTTGTTCTACTCACATCCGGCCCTTGTGCAAAATTACTCAGACATTAGTTCCACCAATTCAGAGGGTGAGGCCATCATATTATTGCCATAACACTGACCTTGCGGGCTTGCTGGACTCTGTAGCGGATAACTCGTGTTAGATGGTACTGGCTGCATGTCCTCAGTTACCACCTCCTCAGCACAACCTAACTCTCCTACTCCTTCCAGGAAACTCATCACTCGTGTTGTTTCCAGCATTGTTCCTGGATTCATTCCTTGCAGGGTGGGGTCGCACAATCTTTACAAGAGTGCTAGCACTCACTGGTTTAAAGACGCCGTCTAGCCTATGTGAGGGACCAGTCATGACCATCTTCACCCCCATACTGTGTTCGTCTGTTAGAGGGACTTGGAGTCCTGTAGTTGTCTTCTGGAGATTGTTGGGCACCTCTACGATATTTTTTGATGCTACTAATTGTTTGGCCTCTTCTATGCCCAGACCAGTACAGGTTGCATTAAGAAGTTCTTGTTGAAATTTGTGCTGGGAAAGTTTTTTTCACTGTGTCCGTCAAGCTGATGAAGTCTCCCGATGTCCCCTCCAATATTACAGGAGGTAATTGTGGGGTTTGCAGAGGAGAAACCTTACTTCTTCATTTCTGTTTCTCTGCTTTTTTTAACACTGCAACAGTCAATGTTGATTGTAGCAACAGTTTTTTCCTTGTTTGGGTTGATGGCATCCTCAGGTCATGGTTTTACAAATTATTTCTAAGGATATATGGCTAACGGTCCACGCCTGGTAGTGATCTTGTTTCTGGGGACAAAGACTGATATGCAAATGGATATTTCCCATCTGTGAAAGGTACAGTGAGCAAAAAGCGTGTGCTGCAAACTCTCATCTCAGAACAGGTTATCATGCCATGTTCTCTCTGGAGAGGAGCGCCTGCTACCTTTTTGAGTTATCTCGTTTCTAGGCCAGGGAAAGTTCAAAGGCACAGAGTCTGCAGTCACTTTCCCACAGACTTAGTTAGCCACAAGTAGCAGATACTTATTAGCATGCATGAAGTTCAAAGGCTCGAGGGCCCGGAGTCACTCCCCTGCGCTCTCACTTCACCACAGTTCTCAAGTTTCGTTTTAGGAGCACACATTTGGGCTAGATACGTGAACCTCAAGAGAAATGGCAACAAAACAATGATCAAATTGTTGTGAAAGCAGTTAATTCCAAGTCTTCTAATGTGAACGCAGGTTTCGGGCAGCGAGCAACGGGAGGAATTGTGCACTTTTTACCTTCATGGATTTCGTAGGCTTCTCTGGGCAGCGGCTAAGGGGTGGAATCACAGAATCTTCCACACCGCCAACACCAGCAACACTCTTGACTCCAAATGCAGCATTCTACATACCCAAAGATATATTACAGCCTCTACGCTACAAACACCTAAAATACCACAGATTCTGGACACACCAGTCGTGATGCCAACTACACTTCAGCAATCCCATAGATCACCTCATCCTATAAGGATGACCCCTTACATTCCAATACACCTAATGTCACAGACAAGGGGAAACAAGTTAAAAAATGCAAAGAACCACAATACTAATATTAAAGAAACTTGACCACACTGATTCTGTGCTACATCTGAAAGGTGCCCTTATCAATGCAAGATCTATTACGCATTAGACATGGCAGACCTTATCAAAGCTAATGATCTAGATATTCTGGCAGTCACGAAACCTGGCTTCATACAGCCTCAGGCCCATCACTAGCCATCCCAGAGGGATACACTATTTATGGGTATGACAGAACCACAGCTAAAGGAGGCGGAGTAGCTCTCCTAGCTAAAAATACCTCCGACATTAGAATATCTGGAGAATTCCCCATCACCTCGGGGGAAGTAATCACTTTAAAAATTGAACTTACACATACGTGCACTTGTACCATCACATTGTCTATAGACCTCCTGGTCCCTTATCCACATTCAAATATGACATTACCTCTCTCCTAGCCTTCAATATGAAACAACAATCCAAAGCCATCATCCTAGGTGACTTTAACCTCAGCTTGAACAATCCTTCGGATACCCATGCAGGCTTCCTAGCCAAGTCCATGAAAGCCCAAGGAGTCTCTCACCGCATCTGTTCACTGACCCATGAGAAAGGACGTACCTTAGACTGGATTGCTGACACTAATTGTGTCACAGACATGCTATCTAACACCCCTTCACCATGGTCTGACCACAATACTATAATCTTCTCCACCACCGTAACAACCAAACTTACCAAAGTCTCCCTACTGAAATCCATGTTACCGCCTAGAAGCTTAAAAGATATCAACTGGGACAACATGCTCCCTCTCATCACTAATAACAAACTCCACTTACCCTGACGCTGATCCGCCCTTACTAAGCATTGTTATGCCGTATTGACTGACAACAGCCACTGATATAGTTGCTCCAATGAAACCTAAAAATTGAAACCACAAGTACACGCCAATACCTGGTTCACATCAGATTTGCAATCCTTGTGAGTGACCAAAAGGTTTGCCGAATCTAGTTGGCTAAAATCACCAACACCTGCAAACAAAGCCCTCTTTCAGATCCTAGCCAACAATTTCAAGGAAGCTATTATCAAAGCCAAAAGTGACTTACAATCAGAGAATTCAGAATGCCAAATCAAGTTCCAGAGAATTATTCGCCATTCTCTGAGTTGGAATCACCAGCTCCGACCCCTGACCATTCCATCAAAGATCAGCAATGGTGCACTAATATGCAAAAGGCTCTAGCAGACAAAATCACACTTCTGCAAAGTAACATTGAAATAAAAAAAACGAAACTTAAAACCTTGCCCTCCAAACGACATATTCGACCTTACAACCACACGTGACGAATCACGTTCAAGTCTGTGTTCATAGCAGAAACCAGTAACATCAAAGGATTAAAACCTTCCGAGATGCAAAGGCGACACTTGCCCTGCCTCCTTTATAAAATAATGTGCTAACTTATCACCTCCATCATTAACAACTCATTTGCCACCAGCTCAGTACCCGATGACTTAAAAGAAGCATGGGTTGCTATATATATATATATATATATATATATATATATATATATATATATATATATATATATATATAATATCCCAACACATTTTCGACCGATCACTACAGTCCCATTTTTATAAAAAATCCGTGACCGAGCAGTCTACCTGCCGATCCAACAATTCCTGGAAACCAACTAATTTTTAGGACTGAGACAATCCGGGTTTAGACCTGATCATGGAACAGAGATGGCTCTATTGGACTTATAAAACACAAATGGACCAATTTAAGAACAGAGGAGACCTCTGTATCCTTTTCCTACTTTGATCCTCTTGAGGATTACCTATTGCAATTCCCTATTTGCAGGATCTAGCACCAGAAACATCCAAAAACTCCAAATAGTACAAAATAATGCTATTAGAGCTGCCCTGACTATACTCAAGAACAAGCAAATTTCGTCAACCAGACAACACATTCATTGGCATCCTGTTCAAGATAGGATCACATTTAACCAGCTTACCTCAGCAACCAAATTGTCAAAACTCAGTCTAATAGACTTACTTGAGCCTCATACGCGAAACTCACTGCTACACCGAGATTTAAGACACAGAAAGCAGGTTGCCACCCCAACTAAGAAATGACCCATCCCTCTGGTCATTCCAAAAATGCCTGAAAACCAGACTTCAACCTCCCAACATAGAGTCACTAGGCCTAGATTAGGCAGTCCAGTCCCAACCAACCACCCACCTTACCTTACAACGAAGCTCTGCAGGTACACTTACCCACGTATCAATACTTGTTACTTCCAGTACCAGTTGCCATAAATAATGACTTAGGCGGTATCTAGTTTAATCATACATGTCATGCCTGCTTTGTATACCTACATACCAGTATTCTGTAAGTCTGTAATTTATATGTTAAAGTGCAACTATAAAAGTTCTCTTATGTAACCAATTTCTTAAGTTCTACTGCCTAGATGCCTCTGGGCTATGTGCGCTTTATAAATGTCAAAATAAATAAAATAAATTTGTATAGGACAATAGACTACTCCTCCTTTCAGCTGAAAAGGTAAGCAGACTCTGAATCACAGAGTTCACAGGAGCAATTGCAAAGAAACGCAGCAGAGTATCCAGCAACCAGCAACACTGTTGGTACTACAATGCACTTTCTTCCAAAGAGATCAATTTGTGTTGACTGAATCATCCAACTCCCCTTTACCATTTCAAAGGTACGACACCAGCCCCAGTAATATTGTGTCTCCACCTGAAACACTGGGAGTCGTGCATGCTAACAAAATATGTGCATTCATAAATATGCAATGATACCCAATTATACCTGAAAGTGTAATCTTCCAATGTAATATCTAAAGTCCTAAACAGAGACTTTGGCACAAGTCCCTTGAGATTTCTTTTATTTTCCAACATTAGTTACTAAGAGATAAATAGGGCAAGGGCACGTTGTTTGACTCAAGAGGGTAAATTACATATAAAGGAGAGAGAAGAGTCAACAACTACCCCGGCTCAACTACACATTAAAAGATAGGTCTAAAAAGCAGCAAGCTAGGTTAAGCAAATACTAGCTGAAGGTGATCACAGAATAGGCTGGAGCCCTCGAGGGAAGAATTTTAATTTAATTGAGAAATTGGACACACATCTAATAGATGTAGATCCAAGGATAGGACCTTAAAAACACATGAGCCCCACTGGGCAACAAAAAGAAAATATTTACAATCAACATTGAAGTGAGGGTTAGTAGCATCGATATTTGTGCAAATTCATATACTACTTTTCATTAGTAGTATGCCATTGTTGCCGACACATAAGCAATTTGGTGTTTCTGGTTCGGTGTTACAGTGACCTCCAGTAAATACTAATTGCTAGCAGATGATCTGGAGGGTCCGAACTGTCTTCAGGATGTGCTCTTGGGGGAGCGACTTAAGTTCCTAGGAAAACAGATGACATGGTGTGTGTCAGGAGTGGGTGACCACACAGATGGATGAGTGTTTGAGAGCTGCAATTTAAAAGCCTACCTTTTTAATGTTGTAAGGAGAACTTGATGTGAATAGGTTCAACCAGTTTTTGATGCTGGCTGTGGTTGGTTCAATCCTTGAGTGTAGGGGGAATCTACAGAGAAGGAGGGGCATCATAAGATTACCTCTATGTCTGATGTTAATTAGTCAAAAGCAGTTTTCATCCAGCGGCATTGAAGGAAAACTTACCCTTTGGCTAATGTTTCCACCTGCGACGCAACTGCAGGTTAAAAGCAAGAGGCTACCCAGGTCATGTCATCAGAAGAGCCCAAAAAAAGAGCAAAAAATACAAGCAGAGAATCCTGCCTAAACCCGGCACCACGTGAAATATGCAAGGACAAAGTCACCTGTGTCGCTACCTACACCCCTCTAAGTAATTTGATCAAGAAAAGCATCCTGCGCAACTGGATTATTCTACATACAGAATCTTTCAAACCGGCGAAACCTTGTTTTGAGTTTAAACGCAGCCAGAATCTAAAAGACCGTCTTGTCAATACCTACATTGAACTTGTCCCATCACCTAACCGACAAATTACATTATGGAACCTACCTCCAGTTATGGGCCACTATAAATGTGGCTCCTGCTCCGTATGCTGTCCGACAAAAGACATGAAATCCATTGATTTGAATGGTAAAACATGGACTTTCAATACATTCATGAACTTTAAAAGTAAATGGACAGTCTACGCCATCCAATGCCCATGCAAATTACTATATGTAGGCAAAAGCAAACGGCAAATAAGACAACGCATATGTGAGCACAGATCGTGCATTAAAAACACGATACCAGAAAAACCCAAGGTGGCTCATTTTCATCAGTAAAACCTTAGTCACATTGATATCTTTTGTTTCATTCTCCGGACATCCAATAATCCCTTCAGAGGGGGTAACAGATCTGTCCCTTCGCAAATTAGAACAGCAATGGATTTTTCACCTGAACTCCGTAAAACAAGGTTTGAATGTTGCTATAGAATGGAATCTCTTTTTCAAATAGACCCCACATTTTGTAACCAGTAGCCTGGTAAAAGACTATAGAACTGTAACTATGTCATCCACATGAACTTGTTGCACAAAACAACAATCCACTGTAGAAAACCATTTACCACCTCTCAAATTTTGACATGACAATTGGTATGTTTAAAACAATGCAAAACAATATTGATTGTATGCCTAAGATTTATAAGAACTTTTTGTACGCAATTCTCGTGTGGGTAAACTCTGACCTGTGTGCATTCCAGAAATGTCTCTATGAAATGCCAACACTTCTGACCGATTTGAGGTGAAAGTGCGAGATTGTTAGACCCTACACAAATGGTCCTCACACACATACACTTGACAAACTTGACAATATATCCTCAACGTCCAGAAATAATGTGATATCCGTTAGCAACATGTGGTGTTCATCCAAAAGAAGGTTTTACAACTTTATGGTCAACATTTTGGAATATTTCGAATTGCTGTTTAATTTTTTAGTGGAAATGTCATATTTTGAGAGTATTTTGCCAAAATAATTGTCACATGCACTTAAACAGCTCGAAAATACTAGTTGCCAGTACACCTATTGAACATACATCTTGTCTAGACTAGTCGGCACACTTACTAAGTGTGCTATTCTATTGTTGATACACTGCCCATTTTTTCTGTATGCCACACATCGGTCTTCGCGCACAGTCCTCAAGCAGTGCTCACCATGAAACGCTATACACATGGAGCTTCCCTAATGCCTCTTTGTTAACTACAACACCCTAATAAAGCTCTATATTCCTCAATCCATGCCCCCAGCAATGTTATCTAGTACGCATGCGCGGCACGCCGACCGCTGATCACTCACGGACGCTGCCACAGCTCGGCAAGTCACCTATACAGCTCTCCGCCTTTCGGCATCCACAATCGTGCGGCACGGAAACTGAATCCTTTTTGAATCATGGGGATCAGGTAAAACGTCCTTTACTGGCACACTGCAACACAGATGTGGCATTACCCGCGCTCACCATAATCTAACATGGCCTTTAAAAAAAAAAAAAAAAAAAAAAAAAAAAAAAATCGTACTCACAGTACCCGCATAAGACGCGGTTGCTCTTTTCTTAGTCAACCTTGAACCCATATTCCTGCATGGATGTGACGATCCACACAATAATCAGTCACAGTATCTATTCAATACCTTACCAGCTGTCCTTGACCAGCTATCACGGCCACCTTATTGCAACCTATAAATAGTACTACACCGTCTCATTTATAGACAGTTATTACTTGGTATTGCACAATATGGCATCAAAATGGCTCTAATTATAAATCACTCTTCAGCCGGAAACGTCCAAACCCTGCCTCAAGTCCTGATATATATCCCCTTTTACTATTCAGACAATCCTGAAATCCACGTGGCAACAGCAGCCGTCCACGGTGACCTCGGTCAGAGAAATCGTCCCAGGTACGATTTTGTATTCAATATGCCACTGCTTTTGACTAATTAACGTCAGACAGAGGTAATCTTATGATGCCCCTCCTTCTCTGGAGATTCCCTTACACTCAAGGATCGAACCAACCACAGCCAGAATCAAAAACAGGCTGAACCTATTCACATCAAGTTCTCCTTACGACATTAAAAAGGTAGGCTTTTAAATTGCAGCTCTCAAACACTCATCCATTCTGTGCGGTCACCCACTCCTGACACACACCATGTCATCTGTTTTCCTAGGAACTTACGTCGCTCCACCAAGAGAGCACGTCCTGATGACAGTTCGGACCCTCCAGATTATCTGCTAGCAATTAGTATTTACTGGAGGTCACTAACACCGAACCAGACACACCAAATTGCTTATGTGTCGACAACTATGGCATACTACTAATGAAAAGTAGTATATGAATTTGCACAAATATCGATGCTACTAACCCTCACTTCAATGTTGATTGTAAATATTTCCTTTTTGTTGCCCAGTGGGGCTCATGTGTTTTTAAGGTCCTATCCTTGGACCTACATTTATTAGCTGCTTGTCCAATTTCTCAATTAAATTAAAATTCTTTCCTTGAGGGCTCCAGCCTATTCTGTGACCACCTCCAGCTAGTATTTGCTTAACCTAGCTTGCTGCTTCTTGGACCTACCTTTAATGCGTAGTTGAACAGGGGTAGTTGTTGACTCTTCTCTCTCAAGATTAGTTATTGACATTTTACTTAATCATTCATAATCCGGGGCATAATCAGAGACCAGATTTGACAGAGGTGCCCTTAAACCTCTAATGGGCGGGTACCCAAACTATACTTAGTACAATGGAAGCAGTCTCAGAAGAGTGCTCCAACGGTCGGTAGCTAATCAACCAATTATAATCTGGGTAAAGATGAATTCTGGGCATGGATTTACAGTGCACTGCAGTCATACTTGGTTTTCCTACATGTGGGCAAACGTGAAATTCATGACTACATTCAGGGGCTGTCCTCACATTATCAGACTTGTTGGGTAGGCAAGGAAACCAGCACCACATGGACAAAATGAATGACAAAGATCAAACCCAACATGGGGATTTTTTGGCTCGGAATCTGTGCATGCTTCCGCATTTTCTTCAGGTTGCAATTGGGTAGGAGATGGCAGTTTCTTGCCATTAGGATTACAGCTGTGGCCAGCACTTACCAGCTGATAATTGTGGGGTCCGTAGAGTGTCATGGCTCGGTTAGGAATCAGACACTTCAGAAACTGCAGTGACAGGTATCAGGGTGGTCGTTTTCACACAGAGCCGGGAGGATAGCTCAGGGGCAATGCGCTCGCCATGGAAGCAAGACAGAGCAAAAAAGGTTCGATCCCCGGGTCCACGCTTAGAAAGCACGTTATAAATAAACATTTACAATTACCGCAGGCAATGAAAGTTGCAGAAAAACGTTTCTCTGAAATATGGCAGGTATGGTAACACATACAGTTTGGTATATGGCAACCATGAAATAGGGTTATCGCAATGAATTTGAGCCAGTAAGCCAGCTCAGCAGACAAAGCACTTGCTGCTGAGATGTGTGCTTTACCTGCAGGTCACAGGTTTGAATTCCCCCAAGGCCAACTCAGACTTTCGTCCTTCTGAGGTCAATAAGGACTACAATCTTTGTTTGGGTAATATTCATATATAAAAATATTTTAGGCACATCGCTTTTTCCAAAAGTGCTAAATAAATAATACATTATCATTTCCAGTACAGGGTATAGTTTAGCTCTGGCACAGACAGCTCATGCTGAAAGTCAATCACTGCTTCAATGGAAGACAGCCACTTAAACGTTTCAATGAGCTAAAAGAAAAAAGGGGGCTACCTCTTGACAAATTTGACTAGCTCTTGAACTCTGTGCATCACAAAGCTTGCTCAGATTAAGTTCATGGAAACGTGAATCAGCTTGTCTGTACTATTTCCTTACACCAAATTACATTCTAGCTCTAGTCCTCAACCAAATTCACTAATGGCAGTGTTGCTCAGCAAATTTTGCATTGACTCCAGGCTTTCATTAACAATTTCATTATAGTCTCCTCTTCCTTTCAGTTCTGACTCCTACCGTTTCAGCCCAGTTTGATCTACATTCCATTGCTTGGTGCTGCTCTGCATAATTTGGGTTTTGGATTAAATTACATCATGTGTTTAGTTAAGAGAATGCTATTTTTCTTAGCTATCTACCTGCTCTTGCGTTTCCTCTATGCGGTACAATATGGTGTGGGTTTATTTTTGGTGCTAGTTTGCTTCTTGCAAACTCAGTTTCCTCTAAAGTTTTCAGAGTGGCTAGGAGGGTTGATCCTCTTC
This sequence comes from Ambystoma mexicanum, assembly GCF_040938575.1. Taxonomy (NCBI): domain Eukaryota; kingdom Metazoa; phylum Chordata; class Amphibia; order Caudata; family Ambystomatidae; genus Ambystoma; species Ambystoma mexicanum. Next base: position 1,203,514,262 of record NC_090923.1, on the reverse strand, counting down.
ACAAATGTCCATCTTAAATTTCCTATTGGCAACAGTTATATCTGGTTTTGCCTCTCCCAATAACCTCAATATTACCATTACCAATCTTTGATTATGCCCCAATGCCAACAGTGTGAGAAGTATTTGGCACACTAGTAAGTTCTTCAGCACCCTCTGGCAGGCATAACCACAGACCAGACTGTGTGAATGTTAACAATCCCCATACATATTCAGTCTTTCATGTCCAGATTGAGTAATCAAAATCTTGGTCTCATTTTGTGAAAGCACAAATCCCCCGCAGTGGTGCCTCCAGGCAGAAAGGAGCCTCTACTTTAAGAATACTGCAAACGCAGTTCCATACGCTACCAGTGACGCATTCTGCAGCCGTTTTGGCCCTTTGTCAGGTGTAATGACTCCAGTCCATTGTGGGGGTGGGAGGGGCACACCTGAGCCAGTTTGTCCTCCATCACTGACTGGACAACATTCTATAACTGGAAAGCAACATAAAATAATTATCTGTGGAAGTATGAGATTAAGTACTCACTTCTCATAGGGAACAGTCAGCGTTTGTAAAACTCGAAAGGTCTGGTTTTCCACATACCAGGTTACCCAATAACTTCATGACCTCCAACTACAGTGGGTGTCCTTCAAATTAAAAAAGTGCATCTTTGCCAATCATTAATCACAGTGGCCTACGATCCATAAGAAATAAAGACATGTGCAGACTTGAGCTCTGCCAGTGGAGGAAGATAAAAACAGAAGACAGGCCTTCTCGTTCTATGCACCAAGACTCTAACCTCCTCCCAGCCCCCCAGATAAGTGGTGTATCAGCCACTTTTACTTTCTAAAAATAGACAAATACTCCCAACAAAAAATAGTAAACTGACACGTAGGACCTTGTGCTCCTGCTTTCACACCCACAGCTTCATGGACATGGTGTGACCAGTAGTGCACATAGTACCACAAGACCAAACTATTATTACTGCCTGATGGGAAGGAGTAAACGTGTATCTTTTTTTAATGTGTATGAATAACTAGGTGCAAAGTAATAATTACAAAAACATTTCAGAGTTCCAGTTAAAAATGTTTTACTCGCTTATAAAATACTCCCATTTGGAATTGGATTTACATTTTTAATCCCTAAAAAAAATCATGTTACTCCCAACTTCAAAAAAAAAAAAAAAAAAAGGAAGTAAATTACTACTGCTTCAAAATCTTATCTGGGGCACTGCCTCCTCGCCATCAGCATCCGACTCACTCCTTCCTTGCTACAGTTCAAGAAGGAGGTAAAGACACTCTTCTTCAAGGAATGGCTCCTCCCCAACACGTAGGTCCATACATCGTCCACTCCCCACCTTACTTGATACTTTGTGATCTGATCCCCACTATTTCCCTCCCATGGTCAGATGTAGACCCATTGCTGACTATTGCCCTCCCTTCTCTGTTCGATCCCTACCCCCTTGTTTCTATGCTCCCTAATGTTATTCTAACCCCTATGATTGTAAAGCGCTCCTTTGCTTCGTGAAGCTAGGTCTGCGCTCAATAAATACCATAATAATAATGTGATTTAATCCATGATCAATAATCTATGTAGTAACGCAAGGGGCTCCCTCAACCTAATCCACAAATCTGACCTTGAGGGATTGGTGGCTCTGCTTGCCCAAGTACATTCAATTTTCTGAAGTTGATTGTAGTAGGAGTTTCTTCTTTATAGAGGCTGCCTGAATTAATTGGGAGAGGTATCCCAACAATGTGCGGGTCAGCTAACCGGTGGAACCTTTTGTTTTCCAATAAAATTGGGAGCAGTGCTTTCTTTGGGTTTCCACAAGATGCAGCATAAAGTAATGTAATGAATTGATTCTTTTTGCAGCTTCTGCCTTTTCCCATCATTAAATGGGGCCCACTGCTGACAGACCCTACCCTCACTTTTGGGAGTGCAGCTCTTTTAAATATCACTCTTTTTTAATATAACAATGTTATTAATTTTTAATAAACAAACATAATCGGCAAACATATACCATTGCATGGTTTCTTAACAAGATACAGTTCACAACGTTCTTGGCACAGTGGTTAGGGTGGTAGCTTGGCGTAGATAAGTTAGTCCGAATAGGGGCAGGCCCTACCAAGTTACTTTTTGCACCCCTGTTCTCACGAGTTAGCCGTCGGCTTGGCAATTGCCCATCTCCCATAGTGTCCTGCGGTTACTAGCACAAAAGTCATGGCGATTAGGACATATTTGCTCCGGCCTTGTTAAAGCAGGTCCATCGGCCAGGGGAGGGCAGCTCGGTTAGTCTAGCTTTATGGTTCACCCCACTCCCTCCCTCCCTCTTGCCCCACACGAGTTGTATATCCACCTCTCCAGAGCCATGCACCTCTCCATTTCAGCAGACCATTGGCCCAAACGTGGATGGACCTTTGAACCGCATAGTGTGGTGATAAGCCTTTTGGCTAGCCCCAGTGAGGTTGATTAGTATTTTTTCATATTTGGTAAACCCTGCCACACCCATACACCCAATAATGCCAGCTTGGGATCGTTCGGGATTTGGGAGTTTAGCATCCTAGACAACTTACTGAGACATTTGCCCCAGAATACCTGAATCCGCAAGCATTCCCACCATGTGTGAAAAAGGGTGCCTCCTTCCATCCCACATCGCAGGCAATTGTCCCTATCTATCTTCCTGAAGTGGCCAAATTGTCATACTTCGGGCATGTTTACATTGTTCCACAAGGGTTGACCCATGTTGGTTTGTTCTTCCAGCCAATGTATTGATGTGAGGCGAACCAGGTCTGCCTAATAGGGCGCATCATCTGTGGAGGGTCTCTCCCCACGGGTTCGTTCCCATAGAGCACTTGCTTTCGTTCCACCTCTCCCATCCAACCCCTTTCAACTGCTACGTGTGGAAGATGGGAATTCCCATGTATCCATTCATTGGCCACACAGAGTTGTGCTGCCCAATAAGGCATCGAGTCTCAAACTGCCCTCCCATACCGACAGCGGTAACGTCCTCTCCAACCAGGCTATGCAGAGTGCCCTCTATTTTGGCAAGGTGAGATACAGGGATCGCACACAGAGTATTTTGTAGCACATATAGGAATCGTGGGAGCATGAGCACTATAATTAAAGTGCGGCCCTGCCCATTAATGTCAACAGGAGAGCTTGCCAGTGCACCATGTCTAAATCGATCACCAGGTTGAGACAAATTAAGTCCTTTAAACCAGGACTCGTGTGAATATCTAGGTATCTAAACCCTGAGGGCGAGACAAGATATGGGCAGTCTTCGAGAAAGGCCTGATCACCCCTTCTGCAGTTGGAAGAGTATCAATTTAAGCCAGTTAATTTTCAGCCTGCAGAATCTCTGGTATTCCAGAAAGATCTTGGTTATTACTCGGACTGAGGTTGTGCGGTCGCATAGATACAACTCTTTTGCTGAACTCATTTTGTTTTGGGGCACGGATTAGTCATCAAGGCTACAAGCGCAAGTGGAACCTGTCCCCCATTTACTTAAGTGGTGTAGCTATGACATCCCTTAAGGAGAACACTGCTGTTGAACCAAGTTTCTCCTTTCTTTTGAGTGAATGTTTTTTCTTTTCCATACGTAAGTGATGAGTGGCTGAGTCAGTGGTACCTTTATTTCAGACTTTTTGGGTGCACTCCACTGCACAATTTTTTAGCACGACAGCCTTTTTGTTCACTATAGTGTTAAAAATGTCTGGCCATGGTTTTTACGCCCCGTCTTTGTGCTTTACTTTCCTTTTGGCAGTCTTCCTCAAGGACAGTGGTAGGGAATACTCTTATTGCCATCCTCCTCTTCATGCCTGCAGACCCTATGTGAGGCACCTCATCTGTTCATCTAGTCTATGGATCCTGTGGGTCCTCCAAAGCCGTGGAATCAAAATATTATCCTGAGCCCCGCATGGTGATCCTAAGATCTGTGAGGCTGCTGGTGGAGACTGGAACCAATGGACCGAGATGTCAAAGTTTGCAACTGTGACCCCTGGATCTCCAACTCTGCAACCTACAGTTAGAGCAGCTGTTCTCAAAGGCCCCGACATAAAAAGGTGCCATTGCCCTTCGTGATTGGGGCAGGAGGAGCAAAGTTTGCATATCTGTTTTGAAGTTGCTCTAGTGGACATTCAGTATTCAGATGTATTTCACTGCTTATATAACAACACATTTTCCTTACAACACTTTAAATAAAACAACCTATAGAACAAATAGAATGAAAGGTTTTCTTTAGGCCAAGCAAATGTCATCCCTCATGTAGCACAATCATTACAAGGCACAATCTCAGCAGGATTACTGTGAAAGGTCAGCTAGCCATGAAGATCAGTTGGTTTGTGTACACTAACTTATGCATTACTTTTTTGATTGGTAGAACGTGCAACTTATTTGGAAGGTTAGCATGGATAAAAAGATGTGTCCGGTACAGTACTGCAAATCGACACTAGGGGTAGGCAGCTGAACTAATTCTCTCCCTTATGGCTAAATTCTATTGTCCATTTTCTTTGGATCTTTCATACAATTCCACTAACATGGTGAAAATAAAACAGCACATGTCAAAAACATAGCCGCCAATACGTTGCTGTCTGGGGTCTTGACCCGGCAACTGAGAATACTGCACCACAAATTACCTGAAACAATCAAGTCCCATCCATCACTTTCCTTGGTGAGATTAAGCATTCTACCCTTCACCCCCACCCCCACTCCCAACTCCACCCCCCTCACCCCCACCACCCAGTACCGCTACAGCAATCCCTTCTGCAATTTGCAACATGTCTGGGAGTGGGGATTGTTCATATAGCCCTTCATATGTAAGGAACATCTTGTTAATCTTTTGTGAACTGATGAAGATATGCCATCCAGTGTCTTAATTTTCCTTGAGGTAGTTTGAAAAGCAGAGTGAATAAATGTCTTATCCAAAATGTGTTTTTTGGCCTTATATTGTTTGTCTAAGTTCATCAGTTTCTACTGTCTACATATATTTCTTCTTCCATGCCTATCAGGAAGACTATCGCCGGATAACTTGAACTTAGAGGGATTACATTTTTTTATGCTCTTGTTATGGTTGTAAACTGCCCTCTTAGAACCACTGTAAAAAGCAACCACAGCATATTTCAATAAAGCCCTAAATCGTCTTGAAAAGTTATTGTACGGCTCCTTGATTGGGCCTTTAAATGCCACATCAAACATGACTTTGGCCATAAGTATCAGTCTCGAATATCCTTGCAAGCAAAGTAGCAACCAAGTAGTCGGGCAGCATTCTTCTCATTCTTAAGCCCATGAAATACATTAAAAGTCTCCATGCCAGTTAACTAATAATTAAACCGAGTATGTACACAATGATGGTGCCAATACAATGAATTTGTCTGCAGTGTTTCCACAGACCAGCCTTCAGACTCACCCAAGTAATAAGCCCATTTTTGTTTGCCCCACAGGTCTCAATTGCTTCAAAGAAAAAATAAGACTCCACAATGTTCGGTGCATAGGTATTGATTAGCAAAACATTTCACCAATTCTATTCACCTGGTATTCTGGGATCACCCTTTTCTACTCTCGATAGCATCATCTGCACCTAAAGGAAATTCCCATTCAGCACCCACGAGAAGCATAAAATGTATATGCAAAGATTTGAACTTTCCACTTCTTGGAAGTGCTCTGCAGTGGAGAAATGTGATTCATGCATGAATGCAGTAAATCCCATTCGAATGGATTGTGTCCTCCCACGCATTCCTCATCTTTAGATAGATCTCCTTCCAGCTTCAGCTGCTGTGGAATTTTCTTTTCTTTTTATTTATTGTGTTTTAGCCATGTGCAACCAAAAAAAACAAATGTATGACTTAACACATAAAAACATTCCTATACTTAAAAGACGAAATGGGAAAAAAGAATAAAAAACCAAAGCACTCTTTAGAAACAAAACACTCATTGGAAACAAAACAAACGCTGCAAATCAGAATCAAAATTTAGAATTTAAAACAGTCAAAACTCCATAAAAATACATCAAATGATCTTCACAGCTTACTGAACCAGGATTGATCCTCCGCCTCCCAGACCCAAAACCTTTAAAAAGGCAACTACTTCAGCAGTCAGGAAGGTTTCATTTCCTAAGGATAATCTATCCCAGAAAGGGTCGGAATTCAACCACCTTACATCATAGACAAATCTTTGGAATCTCACCATTCTCAAAGCCCAGGTACCTGGGTATTGCGATAAAAGACGATGATAAAGTGACTGCCTTTCTTTACCGTCGCATTTATCACAAAAGGCAGTGGGATATTCCTCCTTGTTTCTAATAAAGAGAATTTCCAAGGATGGGAACAGATTTAGTCTGAATCTTAGAAATGCTGCCCTCGACAGCTGGATTAGACGATCTATTTAGGTAAGGGGCAAAAATGATATTGGTTTATCAGTGCCTGCATGTGATGATGATATCTTAGCCAACCTCATTTTATCAATGGTTCGTATCCAATCCGTTTGCTTCATACACACTAACTTTCTCTGGATTTTGGGTAAGAAACTCCTTTGAGCAGTCAGGGTTGGCTACGATGTCCTGACACTTTGACACAAGATTGTTAAAAAAACATTGTCACATCTATGCATTGACAGTGCTACGTCCTCATACAAGGAACCATTTGGCGGATCAAGGATTGACCTAAAGATAGATATCAATTTCCACTCCATCATAGCAGTAAGAGAACTCAAATCCAGTTTGTACCTTAAACATACAATGGGTACGCAATTTCGCAGGTTCAAGGACCTCTTCCAAAGCTTAGCCTCAATTTTATCCCAGTCTATGTTGGTAGAAAGCGGGTTTGAGTCTAGGCCAAATAAGATGACAGGGACCACTTTTCCTATATAGAACCTCACCAGGCGCAAGATGGAAAATCGACACATTCCTTTCATCTGTGCCCCCAGATTAATGGCCTTTAGGTCAATGGTTGCAAGAAGATGGTACTTAGTTGGAAAGGCTTTGATAACCTCCCCCAGGTAAATTCTCAGTGACTATAAATTGGGCGATTATCCAGGGCCCACATGGAGGGCTTGGATACCTTATTGGGGTGTTTAAGAATCATCACCTTAGATTTCTCTGGGTTAATTTTTAGGTCTTTACTTTGGGCATAGTCTGCCAATGCAGACAAACGTTGTAGCCCAACCTGGGAATGGTCTAAAATCACTACATTGTCGGCATAAACCAACCAGTTTATTTTGACATCTCTGATTTTTGGGGTGATTAATCCCTTCCCCTGCAACCATTGACAAGTTGGACACAAAAAGAATAAAAATAAAGAGGGCAATCAGGCAACCCTGACACACTCCTCTTTCAATTTTAATTGTGCCCGACAACGCGCCAGATTTTGATATCCTAACTCGCATTATTAGTTCTGGTGAAGTTCAATCAAGATAGCCAACAGATTAGGGGGGGGAGGAGAGGGGGGCGCCCAGGCGTTCAATTTTATCCACAGAAGATTTCTATTAATAGTGTCCAACGCATGGGACAAATCTATCCAGGCTCCAAAAAGAGGGGTACCACCCTTGATAAGGGATTGGGCACTAAGGCAGCTTAAAGCTAGCCCACTGAGAGATGTCGATAAACCCCTTCTAAAGCCGGTTTGCTGTTTCAGTATAATACCGTTAGATTTGGCCCCATCTCACCCAATATCAAATGGACAAATATTTTACTGTCGGCATCTAGAAGGGAGATGGGATGACAGTTTGAGGCTGCAAGTCTGTCCCCCCTTTTATCTATGGGAATAACAACTATATCCACGACTCAGGTCTTTTCTATGAGAGCATGATGTTATTGAAAAGTGATTTTAACACCCTTGCCCAGAGAACCGGGTTCATTTTTAGGATTGAATTAATCAAACCATTTGGTCCAACCGCCCTAGAGGTAGAGGATTTATCAGGTTTTCAATATCCTCACAGGATACAACTAAAGCCCATGCACCGTGCACCTCTAATTTAGGGACCGTTGTTTCTGAGGGTCCAAAGACCTGTAAGAAGTGATTTATCCACACCTGTTCCTGTAGAATAGCTTCCTGATTATGGGTGGAAGAGTTACTCACAGAACCAACTAGAGACCAGAAGTTTCTGGAATTTCTGGAGGACAGTGCAGATAACATTAATCCACCATCTTGTCGATATATTAGATGCCTATGGCAACAAATCCAGTTTCTATACTTGTTATTCAGATCTCTCAACTGTTCCAAGATCTTTATCAAATGCCCCCTTTTTTAATTGAGCCCTTTGTTGGCGTTTGAGCCTCTTTTGTCCTTGAATTGAAGCATCAAAAGACTATGTGCCAAACGTCGTTTTGGGGCATAATTAGTACAGGGGCTCAAATCCCATAAGAAGGGGAGGAAATTATCTGGCACACAACAGACCGAGAGTTGGTGGTCCGATAGTTGCTTAGCAAAATCATTCAAGTTGTTGGTAAGGGTTTGACGCCCTCTATCGAACTTCCTCAGTCGGTTGCCAGCAGAACTGAGGGACAAATCATGACTATAACATGAAGTATAGGAAGCATCGATTGGCTTCAGTTACGTTTTTCCACAAGAGTCAACGCTTCGAGAAATATGGCGCAATTTAGGTCTTATCAGAACTGCGATAGAGTACAGCGACTATCTCAAAATCCATCAACCCATAAGACCAGGTTAAAAAAAATCCAAGAGCGTCTGCAGTGCCAAGCTGTCCCTCACAGATCCTCACAGTGTCTCTCTGGTGCCTTGGCGTGGAGCATAGGACGGTGGACTGTGAGGCCGACCAGTCCATGACTGGTAAGGCTCCGATAGAGCGTAAAGGGAAATTAGCGGAGGGCAGGCCTCCAACTAAATCCCCCTCGATGACTCAGTCGAAGAACGATTGTCCGCTAAGTCGAGAGACCTCTCTCTTCGAAGGAAAAGATTGAAGAAACATTCACGCTCCAGGAGCAGGTCCCACCATTCTTCGTCCTCATCCAGGAAATCTAAAAAAGGCACTCCAGATTGCTTTCCACTTCTTCTGAATCTTCTCCTGAAAGAAGTAGAACCTCTCCAACCAAATCCTCCACTCTAGCTTAGTGGGAGGAATTCAGACAGGAAATGCATAAAATATTCAAGGAGGCGGCCCGACCGCCTCAAAACCGAAGAAAAAAGCCATGCTCCTGTTGAGCTGTCGAAAGCCAACAGAGAATGAGCTAAGACCAAATCCCATGCGCCCGGGACACAGGCCAGAGACCCCTCGAGCACCAAAGTCATTGAATCCATTAGCGTCAAGACCATCAACGCCATCAGCGCCAGGGCCATCAATGTCGTTACTGTCAAAGCCATCAACGCCTTTGCCCTCAAAAACAACAGCAAAGGAAGTAGAAAAATCATACCAACCTTTGCCAAGGAAGGAGGATTTCAAATCCTTAACCTCTATTTATGAGTAACATGAGCTGTCGGACCAGGACACTCTTCCTTTTGGTTTGGAGTTTGGCACTCCAAATGTTCCAGATTCTCTTATCCCCGAAGAGTCTAGACTAAAAAAAAATCTTCAAACAGCTAATGGGATTGACACATCACCAGAGCTTGAGTTTGGCAAGCCAGACATGGCAGACCATGCTGATGCCTCTTATAAGCAGCTTATGAATAGGGTTATTCATTTCCTGGGATGGGGCAGACCTGCACCACCATTCGAGCAAATCGACCTGACATTCTTATCAAAGGTCCACAGAAGGATCCCGTACTTCCTTTTCATGTTGCTCTCCAAAAAAGGATTATGGTAAATTCAGAGGGTTCCAGAATCTAGTCCAGCAGTTAAGAACCCAACCAAAAAAATATAGGCCTTCAAGTAGCGATCCTAGCAACTTATCTAAGCACCCAACACCATAGAGCCTGGTGGTTTAAGCAGTGTCGTCCAATTACAACAAGCTGTAAACCCAACCATCCCATCAGATCGGGATAAGCGTTTTTCTGCCGGGAGCATGGCTCTCAAGTCTGCAAAAGCCACTTGCGCCCTAACAAAGTTTACATTCACCCAGGGGGACTGTGTAGCAATGGCGGCTGATCATATTCCTGAAGGGGAAGAAAGACTGCTTCCTGAATATTGTAAGAGAAGGTAAGGAGGATATGTGCGAGTCTCTTCAATCAGGACTGGACTCGGCTGATTGTATCAGCAGAGCCATGGCGGCAAGAACTGTAATACACAATTTTGCGGGGTTGAGCAAGTCATGTTTTGCACTGGGCGTGCAGTCTAGGCTCCTCAACATGCCCTTTGACAGCACTCAGCTGTTTGGCAGCAAGGATGACGAAAGCCTGGAGAAGCTGAAGACCTCGAAGGTGGCAACCAAATCCCTTGGTGCCGCCATCAGACAAGCAGAGTCATCTCACCCCAGTGGACCATCTTGGAGGAGTATGTCCTTTCACTTCTACTACTCAGTCAGAAGAGCGAGAGGACTTGCAGGTCAAAGGGCGCAAAGAAGATTCCCTTTTGGTGGACAAGGGAGAGGTGCAAAGTCCGCCCAAGCAATGGCTACCTTACCATCAGAGGCTGCTTCAGCCGCCTCAAAGCCTCTGAGGCCTTAACCCACAAGCCCCAGTGGGAGGCAGACTCTCACTGTATCTGAAAGAATAGAGAGGTATTACTTACGATGTGTGGGCATTAGAAACAGTAGCCCAGGGTTACTGCCTTCCCTTTTTTTAAAAATGCCTCAGATCATCCAAAGTTTCAGATTCGTTCCTTTTGCAGGAAATGTTGAGCCTGCTAGAGAAAGGGGCTGTAGAACCAGTACCTGTGACGGAGGGGAAGAAAGGGTGGTACTCTCCCCTTTTCCTAATCCCAAGAAGGACGGAGGATTGTGACCCATCTTGAACAAGTTCCTCAGGAAGGACAAGTTCAAGCTGGTCACCCTTTCTCAGATCCTTCAGACCCTCCAGCTCCAGGAGTGGATGGTGTAATTGGACCTTCAGGATGCTTACTTTCATGTGCCTATCCATCACAAGTACAGAAAGTACCTGAGGTTCGCCGTTGGCAGTTATCAGTTTTGAGTTCTGCCCACCACCCCGAGGGTTTTCACCAAGTTGATGGCAGTGGTGGCAGCGAGTCTTAGGAGCGGGTGAATTCACTTCTACTCTTACCTAGACTATTGCCTGATCAGAGCCCATTCTCCCGAACAGGCCCTGGAAAATCTCAGCCTAACCAGTCACTCTCTCCACAGACTGGGCGTCTCCCTTAATAATAAGAGGTCCCACATGATACCATCTCAAAGACTCCAATTCATCGGAGTGATCCTGAATGCACCTTGGGAAAAGCCTTGCCAACCGAGGTGAAGGCTTAACACATTCTGCAGATGGTCACCAAATTCCAGCAGGTCCAGCGGCGTCCGGCCTTTGACTTTGAGGTCGCTCGACTTCATGGCATCCTGCATTTTTCTGGTGCTAGAGCAGTGGAGTGGTCTTCAAACTTTTTAGGCCTGTGTCCCTCCCTGAGAAAAATGTGGGCAGGCCAGGCCCCCCTCAAAAATGCCAAATGGGCAGCAAGTCCAAATGGCTATGAACTATTGTGGGGCGTCACCACACCCTACCAAGCCGTAAAGTGTGATGACTGGAGGAAGAACTGACACGTGGTGAATAGATCCGCAACCCTGTCCACCGTTAGGAACACCTTGGAATTGATCGTATTCCAACGGAAACCTAGGAAAATCAGGACAGTCATTGAAGATTTCCGCCAGTTCACGGACAGCCCAAGGTGGAACAGGAGCTGGAGGAGGGACTGGAAATTGTTCAATGCCGTCTGTGGACAAGGGCTGCGTAGGAACCAGTCGTCCCAATACGGATATACATGAACGCCCTGTAGCCAGAGGAAAGCTGTGATGACCGACGACATCTTCGTAAAGACACGCAGTGCCGAGCTTAGACCAAAAGGGAGCATACTGAACTGAAAATGTTCTCCTCCCAGGGAGAACCGCAGATATTTCCGAGGCGGCCTCAATATCAGCATGTGCATGTAAGCGCCCTGAAGGTCCACTGCACTGGGCCAGTCGCCCTTCCGAAGAGAGGACGGAACGGATTTATGTTGTCCACATGGTGTGGAAAAAGCTGCTCAGCCCCAAAAGGAATGCTCCCAGCACAAGACTGCGTGAACGTCTGTGTAAGAGTGTGGGACTGGAGCTCCTGCGGCTCAAGGGGTGCTACATGAAACGTACAAATATGATTGGGTAATGAGAGAGACGGCTAACAGGACGGGGAAGCCGGAGTGTACAGAGGGCAACAAACTCAGCCGAGAAAAAGATGGAAGTGCAACAGCACATCATATAAGGCAAAACGCCTTCCTGCCAGGTGTTTCTGAAATTGGCATGAAAATATGTGCGGGGCTGAAAACTAATATTCCCACAATGCACTTTTCAGAAGCAGAGAAAAACTCCAAAAGACTGAAAAGGCAAAATGCACAAAGGGGTACACCTACTTTACCAACGGGGGAAGAAGAAATGTGGAACGGGAGGGACATCGGGGTGGCGTGTTGGAACAAGTATCAAACAGGGAAGGGAGAGAGAGAAAATGCCAGGAGACGAAGTAAAGAAGTGGGGGGGGGGGGGAGTAGTTTCCAAAGTTCAAGGAAAGATTGAATGCACCTGAAGATGGAAGGAGGGGAGAGCCTGGTTAAAAACGCATGAGTGGACTCAAAGGTGCTCTCTATTTTCCCGGTTTGCAGGAACAGCTCGAGAGTGGTGATTGGAAGGAGGAAACTGTTGCATTGCACTGTGCTTACTACGACTCCTGGCAGCAGCCATCCAAGGAGTCTGTATGCTCGACCGAAGGAAGGAGGAGCACCGGAAGGCATTAAGGGGAAGAAATACTTGAATGAACAAGTGGTTCATTTTGCCTGCGAGCTGCCAGAGCGGGCTTTTTTTCTTTTTGAAGTACAGACTTTTACTGCAAGGCGAAAGGCGGTGTGTTACAAGAACGGACTGTGGGTGACTATCTGAGAAGCAGAGCTGTCGCCTTGAACAGAGTTTGATTTATGCATTACCAAGTGGTCACGCAGAACAGACACAGAGGCAGGTCATGCACAAATTGACTTTGTGTTCTTTTTTCTTGTTTTTCATTACTACTGTGCCGACGCACGTCTTCTGATTTATGGTAGCTTGGAAGCCGTGACCTCTGTGAAAGGGGAAAGGAGTTAATTTTCCCATTTATTTATTTTATTGCTAGCTGATTGTATCAATAAAAAAAGGAATTATTTGTACCAATTGAGTCACAACTTCTGCCTGCTGATTAACATAGTTTACAAAAATGGCCGCCGTGGACCATGGAGGTTGGGCCGCCATTTTGTCGACACCTGAGGAGAACTGCGTCACATGTGGAGATGAGGCAATAGTCTCCTCAGGGGAGGCAGAAGACTTCAGTAACACCTTAGCCTTGACACAAGGATCCTCGGCAGAGCCGGTACTGGGTGGTCTCGGATGTTGACTGGACATCTTCGAACCAGCCACAAAGTTAGCCTCCAGTGGCAGAACCTCAGCAGAGCCAGTAGTGGAGAAGAAATGGTCAGTGGCCGTCCTCTTCGCCCCCTCAACAGAACCGGTACCACCATGACCCTGAGCGCGGGACGGTTGAGGGATATACCTCACTGACAAAACCTTCAAAGAGGGTGTCTCGGATCCGTCGGTGCTGATTTTTGCCTCAACAAGAGGAACCTCTGGGTTTAACCCGGTACGTAAAGCTCCCTCAAGAGGGGCCTCGAGCCGTGACTCAGTATGGAAAGCTCCAGAAATTGAGACCTCAGGACAAATCCTGGTATCCAGCACCAAAGACAAACTGGGTTAACCTTAGAACCCAAATGGTGAACCTCGGAATGATGTCCGGTGCTGGCAGGTCCACTGCAGGAACCCTCGCAGAACATTCTGGTACGCCTATTATGCCCCTGAGCACCCCTGGTGACAGAGCTAGACAAGCCCCTCCCAGACCTGGAAGACCCCAGAAAGGGTGCCCTAAAAAGTAAAGAACTTACTGGGCGTTTCTTCTTTTCGTCGATGAAAAACTGGAGATGAGGTGGAGGAACGCGCTGAAACACCTCCTCCCACCGAAGATGATGCTGTAGTGCCCGGTCGAAGAGAGTCGCAGTAGAAGCACGAATCACAACGATGGGCCTAGGCACTCCAAGCAAAGAGAGTGGTGATCTGCCCTAGCGAAGAGACGTTCGCATGAAGAACAGGACACGAATCCTAGATGCTGCGGCATAGGTGGAGGACTAGACAACAGAGGAACAGGAGCAGGGAGGAAGGACAAAGGGAATAAAATAAAACTCCCCGTGATGCTAGTGCATCCAGCTCTGACGGCGCAAAGAAAAGGACTGAAGAGTGATGCGCTGGGCGGAGCTCAGGAGGGCGAAGTTACGGCCACGTATGCTACCCCACGTAAAAATAGGACACACATTTTCCATTTTTGAGGCTTTTTACAAAAGTGCTCCCATCCTGTCCTGAAGGACGGAATGGCCCACAAGTATGGAGGAAAGGGGACGGGACGAAGGAGTATTGTACTACCAACAATTTATCTGCCTCCTCATCCTAGTAAGGAAGAGGAAAGACTACATAGGCTCGATCTCAGGGATGGCGAGAATATGACAGCATGACCTGCTTTTCATCGGGTACACAGGACAAACTGGGGCTTCCAGTATAAACAAATTTTGTCCAGATGGATAATTCTTGCCATTACAGAATGTTACAGGGTAGCTGGAAAAGATCCCCCTTGAAGGCCTGAGAGCTCATTTCACAAGGAGCATGGTGACATCTTCTGCTCTGCTAAAAAAGGCATTTGTGTGGCAGCCACCTGGTCTAACATTCACACATTTACAAAACATTACAGTCTGGATTCCTTCTCTAGCAAAGAAGTATTTGGGAAAGCTGTCCTACATTCAATCATGACAAATCTTAAATCTGAAAATTCATACTCCCTCCTCCAAGACCTAACACTGCTTTGGGAGTTTATCTAAAGATGAGGAGGAATACATGGGAGGGCACAATCCATTTGAAGAACAAGTTACTTACCCCTGGTAACGTTCTCTTGATTGGATGTTCCTAGACGCATTATCTGACTACATGGGAATAAAAGCCTGATTGCACTCAAACCAATCCTGACATTACCTCTAATTTGTTTGGCTAAGGGCAACGCTGAACTCTCCATAGGCTTGATAGCTGAGTGTGAACAACACACCCGTTTTAAGTTGTGAGGCGAGAATAAAGGGCCAACTACCCTTGAATGGAGAGAGAGAAACCATATGCAGAGGCGAGCCTCCGACGTGCAGACATTGGCGAGGGGCATTGCCAGGTGTGGCATGGAGAGAAACAGATGCCAAAGGAAGATGCCGCTGACCTGACACAGATGTGCAGGGCTGGAGAAGCAAAGGCCACATGAAACAAGATTACCCGGAGGCACGGCTACGCAGAGCACGTGGTGGGCCCAGTGTCTGCAAACTGATGGGGAAACCTGTAACTGATGGAGGAATGAATCCTCCGCTCTTAACATGGAAGCAAGAGAGTGAGAACGCTGTGACAAGTAGAATCGTAGAATCCCTCGTACCCAGTCCAAAGGAGAAGAAAGCCATCGAGAATGCCACATCTGCCGAGGAGACACATCCTGCCTGGAGCAAACCCTGCAACACTGAAGGTACATGGGATGCCCGAGGCAGAGAGAGGAAAGAGCGTGTGGGGAAGAAGGAAGTATTGCCCAAACCGCATACCAGGGTCACAGAGGCCCAGAGAGAAAGAATGAGAGAAGAAGGGTTAGGGGAGCTCAAGAAACCCCAAGAAGTTTCAACCTCCAGAAGGGTAACATGAACCCGAGATTGGGACAGAGGAACCAAAGGGAGCCCGAGGGGTCGAACAGACAAAGCGAAGAGCAGATATGAAGGGGGCACGAAGAGCAGATATGAAGGGGGCACGGATGCACCCAACATAAGAACCAAATGGTGAGAGACCAACCAAAATGGTGGAGAGGAATCAGGGTAATATCCCTCCTCCTAAAGAAATGTGGACAGTTTGTTTTTGCAGGACCATAAGACTTTTTATTTGTTAGACTTGAGAAACTGGAGGAACTTTGATAGACTGCCAAGAAATGTTAAGTAAGGAGAACTGTTAATTACAGATAACCAGTGGATCCAGAAAGTATTCGAGGAACAACCGAGCAAGATCATGGTGAACAACACTGATTGTAGCATACTCCAGCTAATCTTCCTTTACAATTTTTTGTAAGTGATGGGGCCAGTTTAGTAGATGGGTTTGGATCAAGGACTATTTTTCTTTTGACTATTGACAAGCACCTTAGTTTGGTTTTGATAGGAAGGGATAGATGTCCTTCTCTCCTTCCCAATCATTTTAGGGTTCTATCCTCCAGTTCAGTGCGAGTGCAGATTTTCTGGCACTCAGAATTCATAATGTTTAAACACCTTTTCTGTTGTTCCTTCAACCTCTCCCCACCCATTTTTCTATACTGCCAGTTTGTCTTGTGGGCCACCTCTTTGGGTTCTCAAACTACCATGACTGGGGGGGCGTGGACAGCAGCACCACCGATGTGGCAGCTCTGCTGATGGCCTCTGTGTGAAGCCCATCTAAATAAGAGTATTGAGCGTTTCTTTGTGAGCACCGAAATGCTTGTGTTTTTGTTGAGCTCTGAAGGTGAGGGGCAGCCCGGAACTCACCCAGACGGCAGCGTATGAAGAATTGAGCGGGACACTGCATCCCTACAAGATGGCGAATGGCGGCGGCGAAGATGCCGTATATGTCACTCCTGCCCCGCTGTGATCCAGTTTCACCCAGGTGATCCCCCATTCGAGGGATTAACTCTAAAAGACTTAGCCAGCTGGGAGGGCTCCCATGCTAGCCCGACCCATGTTGTGTCTGCAAGAACACGTGGAGATGCGCCCTGCTTGTGTTGCAATAGACTGAAGGGGAAGCATCCTTGCGTACTTGAAGGAAGGCTGCGAGCGGCTCCAGCCTCTCCCTGCGCTCCATGGGGTCCAGCGCGGCTGGTGCCCGGTCCACAGGACTCTTACCTACCCGACAACTCTGCTCAGATGGCTGCGTTCCCTGCGGGAAACTGGTCCCAACTTGCAGCTCTGCTGCAACGGCCCGACGTCTGAGCCATTGTCCCGCCCCCAGCTTGGCAGTCTTCAGCACGACTCAACTATACGCAGGGCAGCCCTCACAGCTCCAACAAGTGCGTGCTACCATTAAACCCTACGGTCCCCCTCTTTAGGGGGAGAATACACAGGTACAGAGATAAGGCATAGACAGCTAGGCAGTGTGGTGAAGACACCAAGAATTACAGCTACCAAGATCAGAAATCATGGATGCCCCAGCTTGGGGTACTCTTCCATCGGCAGTCCGGAAGATGAACTGAAGGCCCCGCCTCTATTACAAATAGTCAACCTGAGAGGGCACCCCCCCTTCCTTCAGGCGGAATGGAGACAGTCAGTCCCCGGAACCAGTCTTTTGGCTCGCCTGTCCTGCGGCTCATTGGGGGGAGGAGGCTTTCATAGTCCTGGGAAGGGGCTGGGCAGATGTCCTGCAATAGATCGCCCGGATGGGGGAGTAAGTGTAGCAGGGGCCCAGGAAACATATTTCCACTCACCAAGCGCCTTCCTGGCACAAGGTTTCACGGAAAACACCCATCTACGAGTCCTGAGCCCTAGTGTGCACCCGAAACAACTCGCCAAGATGTCCAAGCATCTAAAAGTTCAGAAAAGTGGGGACATCACTACCATGCTGCTCCTGGCTGAGAAAGGGAAGAGGCTGGAAACAGCTAAATCATCACCTCAGGAGTCACTGGCGACCAAGGAAGACATCCAAGCATTTATGCTCGACATTAAGGTGGAATTTCACAGTTGTATGACGGAATTAACGTCCAAAATTGAACATACAGACCAACGTGTCACAGAGCTGGAGCAGAGATTGGGGGACCTGGAGGATCAATCCAGGGAGCAGGCATCCTCTCTGCTGGAAATCCAACGAAAGATCTGTACCTTGACGAACCAGAATGAGATCCTGGAGTACAAACAGGAGGATCTGGAAAACAGGCCTCGGAGAAATAACCTCCGGATTAGAGGGATCCCTGCATCGGTCCAAGACCGTGAGCTGTTGGAATACATAGGGGAGTTGTTTCACACCCTTCTCCCACATATGAAGAAATCAGCTTGACCGTAACCCACAGATTGTGCACCCAAAGGTGCCTGGACCCAGAAAATCCACCAGACGTCATCACCAGGGTCCATTTTTATACTACGAAACAGGAGATCCTCTCGACGGGCCACTCTCAGAATGAATGGCCATTTCAGGGATCTCCCCTACAGATCTACCAAGTCCTGGGGACCGCTACTATGCAAAAATGAAGATCTCTCTGGCCCTCCACACTCTTCCTCCGGGACCAGAAGATCAGGTACCGCTGGCTATTCCCTACAGCAGTGCAGTCCTCGTATAAGGGGGTCACCCGCTCGATCGCATGCTTGGATGATGCGGATGAGATATTGAAGACGTCCTCACCAGGAGATAGAGGTAGCCCTCCGCGAGATGCACCAACTGACACATAAGACTCTCTACCAAAGGCAAGGAGGCCAGCATGGTCCAAGGTTCAAAGGGGTCAGAACTTCAACAAGCCATCAGCACACTCCTGAAAAGCAGGCACTGAGTGGTACCAGAGGTCAACACCATGGCAACGTAAAGTATGGCACCTAGAAGAGCCGCAAAGAACATTATATAAGGTGACGTGATGGGTTTCATACGGACCAAGCCTATCCCCAAGGTGGATGACATCTAGGATCCCTTGGGGAATCTTCCTGGTAGTTTTTGGCAGTTGGAGGGTTCAGAGTCCATTGTTTGGGACTCAGTCCACCTAGTTTGAAGTTGATGTTGGGTTATAAAGTTAAAACCCCAACTGGAGCTCAATCACAATTCTCTGCAGCCTTGGGATGGCAACCATCATTCACCTGATCAAACCCGGCCATCCCCCATCTCCAAGGACAGCAGCAAACTTGGAAACACCCCCACCACACGCTGAACTTTGTCTCACTAAACGTTAGAGGCCTGAACTCTCCAATGAAACAGAAATCCGTTCTAAAGCGCTTGAAGATTTTGGAGGGATCAGTAGCATTCATACATGAGACTCGCCTTCTCCCGGAAGACTTCTTCGCTTCCGCAGAAGAGACTTTCCAAGACAGTTTTTGGCCTCAGGATGTTCTAAGCAAGGGGGCTCAACTATCTTAATGGCAAGGGGCATTCACTTTGAGGTACTAGACACGGTCAAAGACCCGGACAGCAATTAATTGGAATAAAGTGTTTACTCTATGGCCAGCTGTACTCCTTGGTGTCCATCTATGCACCGAATGAGGGCCAAGAGCTCTTTTATGAAGGTTTGGTAACCTCCCGTCTCCCCTTTCTGGAAGGCCCAACTTATCGGGGGAAGATTTCAACGGGGTCTCCAACCCCGATAAAGACAGACCCTCTGCTCCGTCCCCTAAGGACTTCAGCATTGCATTGAGTATTCTGAGCCTCTTTAGATCACTGGGGACGATTGACACTTGGAGGGTGCTACACCCAGAGGACAAGGATTTCACGTTCTTTTCTCAGGTTCACCGTTCCTCTTCTCGAATAGACTTAATATTGCCCCCCCCATACCCCCAAACTGTTGTCCTTTACAGGTGAGGTGGACATTTGGGGGGGGGGGGGACATGATAGAAGGGAGTTAAAGTTAAATTAAGAAGTGAATATTAAACATGCTTGTGTATTATTTGAACCAATAAGGCGAATATGTTAATACTGAAGTTTGTGATCACATGACATGAAAATACCGAATAAAAATTAATTTTGAACAAAAAAAAAGCAGAATTTTATCAAAGGCCTCAAAGACGGACAGAGTTACCTATTATGGGGAACAAGATAAACTTCGCCTGGCACAAGAGTACTTCTTGGATACTGTGTGGAACCCAGGGAGGTCGACCTCAGCACAGAGGGAATACATTGCCGCAGCGACCCTACCGCATCTAACCCAGGAAGACATGGGGGCATTGGAAGCCTCAATCTGACAAGAGGAAGTGGAGGTTATAATTAAGGCTCTAATACCCAGAGCCCCGGGCCCGGATGGATGCTCGTCTAAATCTTATAAAATCGTTGGTGCCCAGCTGCTTCCCCCCTTAACGGTCCTTTTTAATTTGTTTGGTACGTTGGGCAACGTGACCCGATCCATGCAAGCCTCAGCCACGATCTGGCTCTTAAAACCAGGCAAAGACCCCGAAGAATGTGGCTCCCACAGGCCAATTTCGCTTCTGAATATTGACGCTAACATTTATTCAAAGGTACTGACAAATCGCTTAGCCCCCCCCCCCTTCTCCCAACTTTAAAACTTTAATTGATGCGGATCAAACGGGGTTCATCATGGGGAGAACGACTGAGGACAATATTAGACTGGCACCAAACCCCATCGACGCTACCTCGTGGGGAAATGGGAAAATGGCCCTTTTAGCGTTAGACGCAACTAAAGCCTTTGATAAGGTGGATTGGTCTTTTTACACTTAACACAAGAAGCGTTTGATTTCAGACCCCACTTTAGGAGTATGATCTCAGCCAACTACTCCTCCTCAAGCACCACGTTACAGGTCAACCAGAAGCGCTCACTGCCAATTCCCCTAACATGCGGCACTTGACAGGGTTGCCCCCTCTCCCCTTTTGTTTGCCATGGTTATGGAACCATTAGCCCAACACATTCATCGGAATGGCTCGATCCAGGGTGTGGAGACACAGGACACCTCACATAAGGTTTAGCTCTACGCTGATGACGTACTTCTCACCATCTCCGAGGGTCCAGCCATCTCTGAAAGCAGTCCTTTGTGAACACAGGGCTTTTGGTAGCGTGGCAGGCTTTGAGATGAATTATGGGAAGTCAGCCCCTCCCCCAGGGGCACTAACATCACAAGGCATTTCCTCTCTTCAACCTATGTGCCCGTTGGAACACTAGCTCGATTGAATACCTGAGGGTCTGGCTTACAGCTTCACTGGGTGACCTTTACGCGGACAATCCACCCCCCCTCTCTTCAAGCTACTTCAGAAGGACCTAGATAGGTGGGAAACTCAACAGATATCCTTAATGAGTTGAATCACGGCCGTAGAAATGACCTTGCTTCCACGCTTGTCGTCTTTAAATTTATATGGCGGGGCAAAAAAGCTAGGATCTCGAAGAAAGTTATGATGGGAGGTGCAGGTTTGGGGGTTCCTAACCTCCAGAAATATGAGGAGGCAGCTCAACACTCACACTTATTGACGTGGATATCTGAAGCCCCCCAACGCCTAAATGGATGGAGCTTGAGCAATCCTAATGCTCTCTCCGTCTCCGCTTTCTACCATTCATCCCTTACATGTTGCGTAAACAATGGCCATGCCTTCTTTCCTCCACCAAGGTTATCTTGGCAATCCATCCTTTACTCTGGGTATGCCCCGGAGGGCGTTTGGAAGTTGGAAACAGGGGGGCTTGCAAACGTTGGCACAATTATATGCGGGGGCTCATCCACACACATTCGAGTGCAAGAGGGAATTTCACTTAACGGCAGCAGACAGGTTCTATTACTCCCAGTTGCGGCATTGGATAACACACCCAGACACCAAACAAAAAGCCACGCACACTAAGTGCGCTTGAACTGACAATCTGGAAGGGCACGGAAAAGTGGGGCATCTTGAGATTTTGCAAACTTTTGAGGGTGATCTGCTAACCCCCGTAGACTAGACGTTGTGCCCTGATGGGAAACAGACCTAGGCCAACCGCTAGATTATACAGAATGGCTGGACATCTGGGCCAGAGCCCACTCATCGTCCAGATGCGTAACGAACAATGAATGTGCCTTAAAACTTTTTCGATGGTACTACCCTCCGATGCGGATACACCACTTTTAGGCCTCCATTCCCCTGACCTGTTGGTGAAACTGTGGAGCACAAGCGTCATATTTACACGCGTGGTGGGGCTGTCCCTGAGTCCAGTCGTTTTGGAAGGCTATTGTAGTGACTTTAGAAGACATAACGGGAGCAAACTCCCTCACACTGGTTATTGGTGTGGAGAACCTTGGAACAAATATTGCCACTAACAAGAAGAAACCATTGTAGAAGTAGGAGTTTGTCGTTCTGGCAGGTCAGTAAACCAGGAAGGAACTACTATTTTGAAAAGATGTGGTTGTGGTAAAAAAAAAAAAAAAGTGCTGCGAGAAGAAACTGCTAACTTATCATCCTGACAAACTATGCAATTACAAAAGACAGTTGCTGTGCTATCCTGACCGAAGCATTTCATTGGAAGATTAATTGTGATATTCTAATATCCGCTTATATCCTGAGAAAGATACCGTTGGGAGGAAAGAAATTGGTTTGGTTTATGAACAAGTGTTTTGTGAAAGACATTTACTTTACCAGGTGGAAAGAGGCACTGGATGGAAAAGACATTTTGTGTTGAACCGAACAACACTGTTTTATAAGAAACTTTCCAAGGGTTCCCCTGAATTAATACAGGGGAAGGGAGTCAAACCCTGGTCACAAGGAGTACTTAGTGAAAAAGTTCAATCTTAAAGTTTTTACAGTTTTGTTGAACTGAATTCAAATACATTTACCTTGTACAATTTGGTTATATGTATTGGTGTGAGGGTCAGATACATTTGGACACTATGTCATCTTTCTTCAGTTTGCTAGGTAGTGACATCCCTGTTCGGATAGGGAAATGGTAATTTATCTCACCCCTCTTGAAGCGTGGCCTGAGCCCATGGAGTGAGGTATTGCAAAAACAGAGCTTCCGTCACAATCCTTTCACAGATCCTGAAGCATGGCGGTTTAGCGTAAAACGAGTGAAGCCGGGCACACCCACAGGCGTGGGAAACGATTCCCCAGCTCCTGGGAGCGGCACTGGCACATATCTGAGTATTTTAAGGGAGAGACAGCGGTCAAAAGAATGAGCCCCTGCTGATCAAAGATGGCGGACAAAGCCGCAACTCAGAGGTGAAGAGGAGGAGGGGCCGAGACCAGCAGTGCCGCCCGTTTTGCCTGCAGCCTTGGTGCCCTTGTGGTCAGCGTCTCCCCAGACTGCACGTGCCTCCCCAGACAGCAGGGGACTGCAGCAAGGAGCTGGCGAGGTTTGGGCACCTGCGTAAAGCCTTGTTAGTGATCGGTACTACGGGAGCTGGCGCCAGTCCCGAATATACAAAGGAGGGCTGAACCGGATCAGCGGAGGAAGCAGATTGCGCGTAGCAGCGGAAGGGACCGGACTGGACTGTGATGAGCGTGAGCGGAGGACAACAGGGAGTGGACGAGGGGAGGGAAAGCTGCTGGTGCGCCGCTGGACCTGGAGTCTGGAAGTGAGCAAGGCGGGCAGCGTGAGGTGGCGCAAGGGTTTCCCGGGGACACAGCAAGCAACAGGAGCACCCGCAGCTGCAGAATGGAACGGGGTGAATGCTTCAAAAGGGAAAGTGGAAGTGGCTCGCCAACGTGGTTCATACATGCGTGAGGCACACAGGCTGAGAATTCTGGAAGCAGCAAACCTAATCAAAGTACTTGGGGCATGCGGGTCTCCGAGCGTTTGACAACACAAGTGCAGGGAGTACTGATAACCTACCCTGGGAACACTGCTACAAGGCTTGGACTGCACAGGAAGTAGAGGCTGAGCTAGGGCTGTGGAGGATGAGTTGTCTGCAGTGAGATACACTGAACAGCAAAGAGCGGTAAGAGCCTGAGTTGGGGTGCTGCAGCTCGATTAGGGCAGCACTAATCTGCTATACGTCTTTGGGTGCAGCCAAGTGTAGTCTGCATTAACAGCAGGGGGGCATGCCATCCCGGTTAATAGGGCAGTGATCAAGGCATGGAGGATAGTTCTACCGGCCTCAACGGCAGTTTGTGCCTAGGTGGACACATGGCTGATTGATATCCACCGATGCACACTGGAACTATCTTCGCAAACTGTGGAGAGGCTGGCCTGGCGGCGCCGATGGTACTGCATAGGGACACGAGACTGGCAGTGGTGCATAACAAGAGGAGACCGCTAAAGGCTTGAAATACTAGCAGGACACTGAGTGGGGAAGAGGAAGGTGGACGCAACTACACTGGGGCCTGTAGCTAAAGTGAGAAACTGGAAGTGGAGGAAGTACACAGCTACTAGCTGTACAGTCGAACCACGAAGCTGCAGGCCTGGGTGCTTGCCACACGGAAGAGGGATCTGCAGGGGGGCAGGGGGTCACTGGACATTGCAGATGTACCGGTCTGTGCAACAAAGGCGGAGCAGGTTGGGTACTTGCACCTCAGACATGAAACACTAAGAAATACGAGGCACTGAAATAAACAAGGTCGAGGGTCAGTGTGCTAGCTTCCGCAGACTGGTTAATTTGAAAAGGTATCCCGCATAGGCCACCCGGTGTTGCACTGCTAACACTGGTTGGAAGTAGCCCATATCCTGAAAAAATGTCCCCAACTAAAGGGAAAAACAAAACACATCGTGGATCCGTTCAATGGCGCTAGTACGCGCAGTGACTCACCACAAAACTGCATCGCTGAGGAAAAGGAATTGGAGACGGCGGACCCTGGTGGGAAAGAATCTGGTATTGGCAGCAATAGCTGCACATAGGTCGTCCTTGGAAACAAAAATAGATTCAGTAAAAGTGGACGTGCAGCTGCTGCGTCTGAATCCTGGAAGAGAGAGAATGACAACAGCCGAAACGAGCCCGAAGGAAATTCGGGAGACTACGAGAGATCTTGAAACCAGAGTGAAAGAGCTTGAGAGGAGGAACACTGTACTGGAACTGAGGTCTGAGGATGCGGAGGGCCTGACGGAATAACATTCGACTGCTCGGAATCCCAGAAGGTATAGAGGGCCCGAACACCACTAGATACGTGGAGAACTATTACAGGAAATTGGTGCGGGTAATCTGTTGCAGGGATTTGGGGTAGATCGGCCCCACAGGTCCCTACAGAAGAGGGCCCATAGCCCACCCACCCCCCACACCTCACACCCCACCCACCCCCCAGGTCACACCCTCCCCAAATGATCGCAAAAATCTTACATTTTCAAGACGGAGAAGTAATATTGAGGTTTTCCCGGGAAGGGGAGAAATTCAATGTGACGATTCTTAATAGCCATTTACCCGGACTATACGCCCACTGTTCAGAGGGCAACAAACTCGTTTGGACCAATTAAAGCCAGACTCAGACACCTAAATGTTAAATATATGCTCAAGTATCCAGCGAGGCTCAAGGTTATTCATAAGAGCAGAGCACTGTGGTTGGAGCACACTAATTTAGGAGGGGAGTGGGGGGGGAGAACCGGTCACAAAAGATGTTGTTTAGTGGCAAGGGGAGGGGTTACAAGAGCTACAAGAAGGGGAAGTTACAAAATTGGGCGGTATTGCTGCAGGTGCTCTGTGGGTGTGTGCAAGGTGTGAATGCTACCAAGCTGGCAGTCCTTGGGTTCAAAGATCTATCCCACGCAGAGGTAGGTGCTGGCCTGTTGCCATCACCCATTACACCGCACCCAATGGCCTGGATGGGCTTCAAAGGTGCGGGTGCCCTGAGCGCTGCTTGCAAGATGCAGTCGATGGGCGAATGTTTAAGGTTTTGTTGGTTGTGTTGTTGTTTATAAGGTTCTCACGTGGATGGTCACACATGAGTAACTAAGGATCTGACAGGAGGGTTGGGGGTGGTGAGACTGGGAGCGAGGGGAACATGGTGGTACAGAAAAGGCCACGGTGCACAGTTGGGTGGCGGTCAGGGGTGAGATGAGAGCACGAACTAGGCACACATGGCATCCAGTATTAAGGTACTGACGTGGAATGTGCAGAGGCAAAGGCACATACCTACGCAGGAATCGTGTGAGGTCCTTTTTAAGACAGAAAAAATGTATCCATTGCATTACTGCAAGAGGCCCACCTCGCAGCAGAGGATCTTGCAAATGGTTAAATAAAGATGGGGTGGGCAAGGGTACGGGGTGGCATACTCTAAATATGCTAGGGGGTGTTCACGTGGTTTAATGCCAATGTGCCGTTTCAAATGATGGGGATGGAAGCAGACAGTGATGGGAGGTACTTAATACTATGGGGTCACATAGACTACTTTTTTGTGGGCAGGAACCAATTTGGCAGAGGTGGGCACAGTCCACTACCTGGGCAGATCAATCTCGGATCACTCCCAGTTAATGATGGAATGGACCATAAGAGGCCCCGGGCCTCCATTCCACTGTGGTGTATGCCCACCAATGCCTTAACGGACCAAATCTTTAAGGATGGGCTGAAAGTGAAATTAGAGGATTTCTTAGAGCATAATGTGGGCAGTGTGCAGGAATGGGGAACCGTGTGGGAGACTGATGCTGGAAATGCATCGGAGGGACAGGGACTCCGTATCCGTGTCCTTTACTGTTTTTATCGTGCTCTGTCGTGTTTTCCGTGCAGGAGTTCATGTGGGACTTCTGGCAGTGCAGCTCTCTTTCGGTTTGGTGTACAGACCCATTTGATTCCCCGACGCGCTCGTCTGCACTGCAGACTGCCTTATCCCGCAGGAGAAGGGCAGTATGTCGACGCGCCACTGAGCATCCGCCTGTGGGTTTCCCACCACCCAAAGACCGTAGAGACGTCGGACGACTCGACACCCTTGCTGGGCCACAGTTCTTCACAAACTCTTTGCAGTATAAACTAGCGACATCAAGGTGCCCTGCACGCCTCATCCTTACAGGACGTCTTCGAGCACCCTCAGGACCGAAGCTGCTGCCTCAACACCAAGTTCACCTTCTTAGAGGCCCATCAACGATCCGTGGCTCCTACTTTAAAGGGAGTCACTCAAGAAGGATCCATCGACGCCTCCTCGAGGAACTCGGCTATTACAGATACATTGGGGTGGTACAAACACTTTAGAAGGAAATAAGATTCATTGAACAATATACGGACTGGGCTTGAAGTATATATTTATTTTACAGGCTGCCCAGGTGGTGGGGTCTCCAAACAGAACTGCGTCTAGTGGTAGGGCCCAGTACTCTGCCAATTGTTCTAAACAACTGCTTTCCTCCAATGTCTATTGTTGGTTACCTTGATTAATTGATTTGTGAGACATTTGACCAGAGTACAGTTGATGCACTTTAATTTAATGAAATCTGATAATAATTGTGGTACCACTTAGAACTGTATATATGTGCCATTGTAGATTAACTGAGCACAAAGTGAGTTACTGTGATTGTGTATATAACCTTGAACCTAAATTATATAAAGACTGTTTTAACTAATACGGTATGTGGACATTCCTTTGTGGGTGCTTGGGGACTACACTGTACTTAAGAACCAGCCTGCAACCCCTCCTGAGAAGCTAGGCCTTGATTGCTCGACTACGTTACCAATAATAGAGAATCTTGGCTGGGGTCCTCTGTGCCTCTCCTCTGCCATATAGAGAGCAAGGGTACAGATACCCCCTCCAGTCTTTACAGAGACATTGAAAGTGGTTGTCAAAAGAGAGGTAATGGCTAGTGCGGGAGGCATACGGAAAACCCTGAGGGTGGACTTTGAAAAATTGGAGGAAGAAATCTGGGAGTTGGAGGTATGGGAGGTGGGACAGCAGACTGCTGAAGCAAAGTTGGCTGATACCAAGAGACGCTGCAGGGAAGCGTGGGGAAGATGATCAAAATTTGATCACAAGGTGAAAAGCACCAGGGCCCAGGCATAAGGGGACAGACCTGGTAGACTCCATCATGGCTGTGTAAGAGGGAACACACTAGGCATCCAACCACAGAGTTGAGGAACGAGGACAACAACGTATGCAGAATACAGCTGGGAATAAATAACATGTTTGCTGACTTTTACTCACAGCTGTACAGGCATGAGAGTTTGGTTCCCCGGGAGGAGGTAATGGGCACCCTCGAAGAAATTGGGCTACCTAGGCTGGGAACACGCAGCAGGCGGCGTTCAATCTAGACATCACTGTGGATGAAGTGAATGAGGCAATCAGCTTGTTGGCTAGTAGGAAAACCCCAGGCAGTGATGGTTTGCCCCCAGAATTCTATAACATATGCAGCGGTGGTGGTCCCAGTGCTGCACAAAGTATTTGCAGAGGCCTATGCAAAGGGTGAGCTCCCAAAAAGCATGAGAGACACATTAGTGATCCCAATCTCAAAGCCTGGGAAACCCACTGATAGATGCGACTCCTACCGCCATTAAACATGCTCAATTACGACAGGACAATCTTGACGATATTAGCGGGGCGCCTTTGCAGGGTGATCGGGGCATTGATACATGGGGATCGGAATGGCTTTATCCCGGCCGCAGCATCGCCTTTAATCTGCGTCGACTACCGCACAGACCGCCGACTGACACAAACAGTACACAGTGGAGTCATTGGATGTGATTAAAGCTTTTGATTCGCTGTACTGGGAGTGGTTGTTCGAATTATTGAGGGAATTTGGATTAGGGGAGCAATTCATCAGCTGGGTGAAGACACTGTACGTTTTGCTGGTGGCACGAGTAAAAATGGGTAGGCAGGTGTCGGCAGCTTGGGACATACAGAGGCACGAGTGTCCGCTGTCACCCATGCTGGCACTGGAACAGATAGCTATTTATCTCTGCAAGGAGTTTCTGGATGCCGGCATATAGGTGGGAGGAGTTGGTCACCTGATCTCATATGCAGATTATGTTCTCCTTCGTCTTCGGAACCCGCAACATAACCTACCACTAGTCTTGCAAGTGCTTGATAACTTTGCTAGGGTGTCTGGGATTCACTTCAACAGGGAGAATAACAAAGTTACTCACCATAGTGACTTTCTTACTCATAGTCCATAGTCCCATTTCCTCCATACTTTTGGGACATTCCGTCCAGTGGGATGGGACCTGAGCACTTTTGTAAAAAAGCATCAAATTGAAAAATGTGTGTCGTCCTCTTTTTACACGAGATGCCGCACATGGCCGTTACCCCGCACTCCTGAGCGCCACCCCACGCATCGCCCTTCAGTCCTTTTCTATCCCCAGGTCCGAGACCTTTTAAGCAATAATAGAGGATACTTATTAGAGGGGACAGCAGACGGGCGTATGGAGGAAAGAGGACTATGGACTAGGAGTAAGATAGTCACTACGGTGAGTAACTGTTATACTGCTACGTCCCGTCCCATTTCCTCCATACTTTTGGGAGAATACCAAGCTCTCCTCACAGGAAATACTGGTGGACAGGTTTTTTTTAAGAATAGCCTGGCCGAATTGAGCATCGGCTCTGGAGCTCAGGTCTAAGCAGTAATGCTTACCAAAAGCTGAGGGGGAACCCCATGTAGCTGCTTTAGCAACGGTTCGATGTGCTTACAGAGCGACCAATAGATAGGAGGTAATGAGGAGAAAGCATAAGCTTTCATGTTGACCCACAAGCTGCAAAGAGGACCACCTCTGGCGTGCCTAATTGCTGGAAAAGTTGGAGACGATATTGCTGTTCATCTCACGCTCGTAACCGATGCCGACTGGCAACTGAAGTAATCTGCGGTCACATTGAAGTGACCCGGGATGTGTGGAGCCTGGAGCCAAACAATATACTGGATGGCCTAGCCCAAATTTGTACAGCAAGATCCACAAGGAGAGAAGAGTCTGCGTCGCCCTGCTCGTTGATGTAAAACCTCGCTTTAAGGGAGGTATTCAAAATGGCTGCCGTGGCCCACGGAGGTTGGGCTGCCATTATCACACCACGGGCGAACTCCGTCACAGGAGCAAGTGGAGCAATAGTCTCCCCAGGGGAGTTAGGGGCCCTGCGTGCCATCCTAGCCTTGAAACAAGCAACCTCGGCAGAGCCGGTACTGGCAGATCTATGGTGTTTACTCAACACGTCAGGGCTTTCCCAGAATTAGCCTCTAGCGGAGGACCCTCGGCAAAGCCAGTACTGAAAGGTCTGTGGTGTGTGACCCCCCCTTCTTTCGCCCCCTCAACAGACTTTGCATCACCACGGCTGCGCGCGTGGAAAGGCTTAGGGATATACCTTACAGCCAGGATCCTCGATGAGGGACTCAATTCTGTTGGTGACCGATTTAGCCCCATACAGTGGAACCTCAGGTTTAACCCTGGTCTTATAGCCACCTCGAGAGGGGCCTTGAGCCAAGACTCGGTACAGTTAGCTGCAGATGGAGAAGCCTCAGGGTGAACCCTGGTATCCAAAGCCACAGCAGAAGTGGGGTCAGCCTTAGCCCCAAATGGGGAACCTTGGCAGAAGATCCGGTATTGGGAGACCACTGCAGGGTCCCTCAGACGAGTTTGTGCGTCTCGCTGAGACGAGACCAAAAGGAGTACCCGAATCTGAAGTGTTCTGCTCCCACTGAGAACCGCAGATATTTCATATGCGGGTTCCAAGTCAGAATGTGCATTTACGCATCCTGGAAGACCACAACACCGACCCAACCGCCCTTCCAAAGAGAGGACTTTATTTGGCAGGGCGTGATCAGCTTGAATCTCTCCCGGAAAGACCAAAGATAGTGCGCAGGCCAGCCTGGTTGAGCACTGTGAAAGGTCAGCAGTACTAGCCCCTCCCTTGCTCCATGAGGGGAACAGGTTCCACCGCTCTGAGGTATAGATGTTTCTGTGCCTCTGCTCTGAGGGAGGGCATCCTGATGTGTTGGAAGAGAGGTTTGAAGGGTGGGGTAGGAGGAAAGGGCAAGCGAAAACCCGCCTAAACGATGGACAAACCCCACCAGTCTTCGGTGATGGTTTTCCAGGCCTCCAGATGAGAAGAGATTCGGCCTCCCACCAATGTCTAGTTTGACCGACAAATATATAAATTTGGTGATTTGTCGGCAGGTAGATTACCTGTCCCTGTAGAGGAGGCTGATGGCGAGAAACACCAACCACCTTGCTGCTGCCGCTTAAGGCGGGGCTACCAACAGGAGTTTCAGTTCGGCACGTACAGCTACCCTGAAACCCCCTGATCCCAGAGAAGGACCGAGGCTGGGACCCTGACCTCTGTGTACAAGGGGCTTTAGCTGAAGCTGTTGCCAGGACCGACAGCCGGGTCTTTGTTGTCCACATAGCGTGGAAAAGCTGCTCAGCCCCAAAAGGAACGCTCCCAGCACCAGTCGTCATGAAAGTTGGTGTAAGGGAGGTATCCAAAATGGCCGTCAAGGACCAAGGAGGTTGGGCTGCCATTTAGTCAACAGCTGAAGAGAACTGCGTCATAGGAGAAAATGAAGTAACTGTCCCCTCAGGGGAGTCGGGGTCTTAAGTAACACTTAACCTTGAAACAAGGATCCTCGCCGAGCCGGTGCTGGCAGATCTAGGATGTTTAGTGGACAACCTAGGAACTAACCCAATATTAGCTGCCAATGGAGGAACCGCGGCAGAGCCGGTACTGGAAGGCCTGTTGCTGATCACCTTTGCCCCCCTCTACAGAATCAGTACCACGACAAACCTGAGCGTGTGACGGTTGGGGAATGTACCCTACCGACAGGACCCTTAGAGGATCCCTCGACTCGGTCGGTACTGTAATTAAAGGAATCTTGAGTTTTAAGCCAGGACATATAGCATCCTCAAGAGGGGCCTCACGCCGTGGCTCGGAGTGACAACCACCAGAAACGGAGAACTCAGGGAAACCCTGGTATCCAGAGCCACAGACGAACTGAGCTGAACCTTAGCACCCAGATGGTGAACCTCTGAGCCAGGTCCGGTTTTGGCAGGTCTCGGAGGGACCCTCAGAGAACACACTGGTGCGCAGACCCTTGAGGCACCTCAGGGAATCCCTGGTAACAGAGCTACACAAGCCCCTCCCCATCGCCGTCCTCATCCGCTTAAGGCTCATCCCAATGAGGCGGGAACAGAAGACTGGTCCTCCACGCCCATGGCCTCAGGTTTTAAAAGAAAAACTGAATCGGAACAGCCAGGGCTGAACAGGAGTGAAAAGACGCTTGAAATACGTCCTCATAGGGACAGAGTGCATGAGCATCTGAAACTTCCCAAAAAACTCATCCTCAGCCAAGGGCGAAGAAGAATTAATCGCTCGTAAGGGACCTTAGCCCCCGAACACAAGGATGGTTGCCAGGAGGATCCACCATTGGCCTGGTCCACAGAGATCAGTGGAGCAAAAGCAGGAGGGAGTGAGACAGTATGAGGCAGCGGCGCCCATACGCGCCGATCCAAAAGGAATGCTCCCAGCACCAGACGTTGCGAATGTAGGTGTAAGGGAGGTATCCAAAATGGCCGCCGTAGGCCACGCAGGTTGGGCCGCCATTTTTTCGCCACCTGACATCACATGCGTAGCTGAGGCAATTGCCTCCTCAGGAGAGTCTGGGGACTTCAGTAACACTTTTTAGCCTTACAAGGATCCTCGGCAGAGCCGGTACTGGGTGGTCTCTGATGTTAAGTTGACAGCTTCAAACCAGTCTCAAAATTAGCCTTCAAAGGCGGAACCTCAGACAAGCCCGTACCAGAGGGAATGCGTTTTGTGAACCCCTCCTCTTTGCCCCCTCAACATAACCGGTACCACCACGACCCTGAGCGTGGGACGGTTGAGGACAATACCTCACCGACAAGACCCTCTGAGAAAGCCTCGCAGATCTGTCGATATAGACTTTAGCCTCCAGAAGAGGAACCTCAGGTTTCAACCTGGTTACAGCAGGGAAAGCTCCAGAAACGGAGACCTCGGGGTTAACTCTGGTATCCCAGCACCCAGCCGAACTGGGCTTGACTTTAGCACCGTGATGGTGAACCTCTGAACAATGTCTGGTACTGGCAGGTCCATCAGGACCCTCAGAGGAATCTCCGATACGCCTGTGCAGCCGTTTGGGCACCTCAGGGGGAAAACCTGGTGACAGTGCTACAAGAAAGGCCCTTAAAGTACTCCCTCATGGGGTCAGAGTGCATAATTCTCTGAAACTGCCCCGAAAAAGGCATCCTCTGACGAAGATTTAGACACTTGGGTGGGCAGAGGCCACTCATAAGGGGCATAACCCCACAAACATAATGAGGAAGGCTGCCAGTAAGCGAGACCGTATGCGTTATTGGCATCAGTGCACGGCAGTCAAAAGAAGGGCGGAACTGATTCGCACTGACCCGTGGCAACGGTTCAACAAAAAGAAGGTTGCCAGCACCCGTCGATAGCACGGGTGTAAGAGAAGAATCCAAAATGGCCACCGTAGACCACGAGGGAAGGCCCACCATTTTGTCCACACTTGAAGAGAACTGCGTCACATGTGTGGATGAGGCAGGTATCTCCACAAGATGGTCAGGGGACTTGATCGAACTTTAGCCTTAACAAAAGGATCCTTGGCAGGACAGGTACTGTCGGGTCTTGGATGTTTACTGGACATCCTGAAGGGGCCCCTTGAATTAGCTCCAAGAGAGGAACCTCAGCAAAGCCAGTAACAGAGGAGATACGGTTAGCAACCTCTCCCTGTGCCCCCTCAACAGATGTGGTATCACCGCGAGTGCAGGAATGTTGAGGAATCCAACACACAGGCAAGACCTTAAAGGGGTCTCTCAGTTCTGTGGGTACACACCTTGGCCTCAATGAGAGGAACCTCGGAATGTAGTCTGGTCTGTATAGCACCCCCGGAAGGGTCCTCGAACCGTGGTTCGGTACAGAAAGCCTCAACGTAGGCCTCAGCGCGCACTCCAGTGTCCGACTGGGAAGTTCCAGACAAGGAGACCTCGGAGTGAACTCCGGTACCCAAGGCCTCAGCACAACTGGGCTGGCTATTACCACCTGATCAGTGAACCTCGGAACGTAATCCGGTGTCGGCAGGCCCCTCGCAGAAACCCTCGGAGAAAACGCCCGGTACGCCTATTAGGCCTGCGAGGCACCTCAGGGGAAACCCTGGTGGCAGAGCTCTTGAAGCCCCTCTCGGACCTGGAGGACCCCGGGAAGGAGTCCCCACCCCCGCCGGGGTGCCCTAAAAAGTAAGGAACTTAACGGGCGTCTTCTTTTCGTCGATGAAGAGTTGAAAATGCGGTGGAGGAACTCGCTGGAAGACCTCCTCCCACCGACGATGATGATGCTGAAGTGCCCAGACCGAAAGGGAGTCACAGTAGAAACACGAGTCCCAACGGTGATCCAGTCCCAGACACTCCAAATAGAAAGAATGGGGATCCGCCCTAGCGAAGTGACGTTCACAAGAGACATATCCCAGATGATCCAGCATCGACAGAGGACTACTCGAACGCAGAATCGGAGCTGGAGAGAAGGACAACGGGAAAGAAGAAAACATTTCTTCCCGGTGATGCAATCCAATATCAATAAATTAGGCCATGAATACTCTGTATTCACTATAGATGGAAACATCATTAAAGTAACTCAGGAAGTAAAAACATTAGGCTTCTATCTCGACTCGACTATGTCCTTTGAGTGAGGCGGCGATGGTGTTCTTTATCCCTGCCAGATGAAAGGATACCAGAAACATCCCCTGGGCGACGGCCCAATGCCACATGTCCTGGGCTTCCTTGACAGAGTTGGGGATCTGGTTCCTCCCTGCTTTCGGATGTAAAACATCGTGGTGGTGTTGTCGGTGAAGATCCTCACCACCTTGCCCGTGAGGAACGGGAGAAAGGACCTGAGGGCCCAGAACACTGCACGGAGCTCCAGGATGTTGATGTGGAGCGGCTTCTCCTCTGGGAGCCAAAGGCCTCTCGCATGAAGCTCTCCGGTGTGCGCTCCCCACCCCTCCAGAGAGGCATCCGTAGTCACCGTCACCTGGTGAGTCGGAGTCTGAAAGTCTGTGCCTGCCGTCAAATGAGCGCGGGTGCCCCACCACCGGAGCGATTGACGGAAAGTCTCGTTGAGTGGTCCAGCTGGTGTCGAGAAACTCCTGTAGAGGACTCATCTGAAGCCTGCATAGGCGCACAAGATAAATACATGAGGACATCATCCCGAGGAGGGGCTTGATGGACCTCACCCTGGCCACGTCCGTGGCCAGTAGACGCTGCACCTTGCCCAGGATGGCCTTTGTCCTTTCCTCCGACGACGCCAGTTGCGCCACTGTATCGAGCTTGGCTCCCAGAAACCGTGCGACCTGCGACGGGACCAGGTGGGATTTGGGGAAGTTGATGGAGAACCCCAGGTCCGTGAGCAGCTGGACGGTCTTCGCTGTGTGTTCTACGGCGAGCTCCCTTGTCCTTGCTCGGATTAGTCAATCGTCCAGGTAGGGGTAGACGTGGATCCCCTGCAGGCGCAGCCACGCCGCCACCGGTACTAGGCACTTGGTGAATACCCTGGGCGCCGACTTCAGTCCAAACGGGAGGGCCTTGAACTGGTAGTGCCGTCCCTGGACTACAAACCTGAGGAACTTTCGGTCTCCTTTTAGAATGGGGATGTGGAAGTAGGCATCCTCCAAATCCAACGACAGGAAGTCGCCTTCCTCCAGCTGTCCCAGCACGTGCTGGAGGGTAACCATCCGGAACTTCTGTGCCTTGATGTACTCGTTTAGTCGACGCAGGTCCAGGATGGGGCGCCATCCTCCTGTCTTTTTTACGAGGAAGCATCTTGAGTAATCTCCGGAGCCTCTTCGGGACAAGCTCGATGGCACATTTGAGCATCGCCCTTACCTCCAACAGTAGTTGAGGGACATGGTTTTCCTTCCTGGCCACGGGTGGAATGGGGGGGCACTTCTTTAGAAATTCGAGGGCGTGCCTCTGGGCCAGGGCAGCCAGCACCCAACGGTCGGTGGAGATGGACTCGCACACGCTGACGAACTTCGCCAGCCGGCCTCCCACTGGGGTGCTTCGGTGGGGGCCCAACGCAACGGCCGGTTCAGTCCTGCTTGGAGGCCGCCTTGCCGCCTTGGCCTCCCTGGCGACAACGGCGAGATCCCCCAGACTTGCCTCGTCCCCTGTAGGCTTCTTGCAACGGGGATCGGGCCGCCTGGCGGTACGTAGAGGAGCCACCGCAGAATCCCTTGGAGGCACCGTGCTTGCCTCCGGAGTTCTGAAAGGACGGCCGTCGTTGATGAAGTACTCCTAGGGCCCGAGCCGTCTCCGTGTCGGTCTTGATGGCTTGGAGGGACTCATCCACTGTCTTCCCAAACAGATTGTTCCCGTCGAAGGGCATGTCCAAAACCTTGGCTTGCACGTCTTGGCGGAAATCCGTCGCCTTGAGCCACCCCCGCCGTCGAAGGCAAACGCCATTGCCCAACTGGTGGAAACTGGTGTTGGAAAGGTCTGGACACCGTTATGGCATGGTCCGACGCCACCTCGCCTTCCAGCAGGATCGCCAGGGCCTCTGCCCTCTTGTCATTCGGTAAGAAGTCCAACAGGGGGGCGATCTTGTACCACAATTCCCCATCGTAGCGGCCCACGATCGCCAGGGCGTTGGCCGCCTTAATCGTCGTTGCCGGCAACGGGATGACTCGTCGTCCCATTGCATCCAGTTTCATTCCCTCGCCGTCTGGCGAGGAAGTAGAAGTCGAGGCGATGCCCCCCCCTCGCTTTCTTCTTGGCCGCTGCCGAGACAACCGAATCCGGGGTCGGTTGCGCCCTAAGGCACAACGGGGCGGAGTTGGGGACCCGGTACTTCTTCTCGTACCGGTCCCTCTTGGCAGGTGTCATGGACGGGTTCTTAAGGAGAGCGAGTCCCTCGTCCCAAATGTCATCCAGCAACGGCACCGCGAGGACCGTCTTCCTCTTGGCCTCGCGCCGCTGGAAGAGGAAGCCTTCCTTCTCTTCGGGACAGAGCTGGAAA
Source organism: Ambystoma mexicanum (assembly GCF_040938575.1). NCBI lineage: Eukaryota > Metazoa > Chordata > Amphibia > Caudata > Ambystomatidae > Ambystoma > Ambystoma mexicanum. The sequence goes on along the minus strand of NC_090923.1, from coordinate 1,203,477,663 downwards.
AGCTCAGACGCCCTGGCAATCATGGCGTGAAACGAGCCAATTTCGTAGGGCGGGGAAGCCTGAGGAATCGGCGACGGGAGATCCGTCTCGTCGTCACCACCGTCATTCGTCCCCGTCGTGACCATATCTGTTCCCGTGTCATCCCTTGGGATCGGGGAAGGAGACAAAGGCTGAGAGGGCCGTGAGGGCTGATAAGGCGGGGCTGGATGAATCCTCCTCCTCTTGCTTGGAGGGCTTCCCGACGGACCCGGCTCAGTCGGGTCGTCCGTCGGGGAGAGAGGCAATCTGGTCCTTATCTCCGTGCATAAGGCCTGGATTGCTGTCAAGATGGCCGCCGAGTTGTCCTGTGGCTCGGGCCGCGACGGGTGCAACGGTTGCTCCTCCTCCACGGGAGCCTCGTCGTCGCCACCCTCGCTCTCGTCGTCCCCCTCGTCGGGATCCCTCCCATGGGAACGGGCCTCTTCCAAATTCTTGTCGAGTCCCTCTTCGACTTCTACCAGCTCCTCCTCAGAGGCTGTGTCCGTGTCTGTAATGACCACCGCCAACCCCCCCTTTTTATCCACCGGGGACTCCACGGGGGTCTTATCGATGGGCTTAAAAGAGGATTCCCTCCGGGGAGGCAGGGACACTCTCGGCCCTGAGGTCGCCACCACTGGGGTAGCCTACGTAGGCTTCGCCAGGGCCACAGCGACTCCCTCAATAGAGGCCTTGGCCGGGTGAATCAAGGCCTTCACCACCTTGGGCGCGCTTGAGGCCTTCACCTTAGGTGGAGGGTCACCGCCTCGCTCCCCCTCAGCCGGTTCCTCTGAGATCGACCGGGGCCTCGCTAGAAGCTTAGCCGGGTTCTCGGATTTTCTCTTCCCCGAGCCAGAGCGTCGGCTCGTGGTTGATGGCGTCGGCGAAGGTGCGCCCTGCCTGACAGCCGAGGAGCCCGACCGTTCGGTGTTCCCGGTGCCCGCGGACTCACGGTGCTTAGCCTTCTGTTGGGCCCCCGTCTCCGGGGCGCACTCACAGGACTTAGAAGACCGCTCAGACTTCTTCTCACCTGCTGGGCTCTTGCCTTCCAGCGAGTTGGCGAGACGGGTCCGACGATCCCTCATGGTCCGTTCCGACATGTTCATGCAAAACGCACAGTCCTTCTCCACGTGCATTTTGTCTTCGTGAAGGCAGTAGAGGCACCTCGAGTGCTCGTCCTCCTTGAACAGGTTCTGTAGCTTGCATCCAGGGCAGTTCCTGAACAGCTTGCCGGGCGTCGAACTTCCTTTCTCCTTGGCCATGTCCACGAGGTAGGCCTCAGAAACTTCTGGAATCCTCCAAGAAGCGTAGCTCGACGAAAACTTCACCCTTGAGGGGCGTAGAAAATTCCGAAACGGGTCCCCGTTGATTGGAAGTAGAAACAGTGGAACTTGAGGCTCGATTTAACAGAAAAATTAGATGAATCTCTTTGAAAAAGCGCAAAACGCAGTAAAAGCTCGAGAGCTATAGGATTCCCAACACTTGAACGTGCGGTAAAAATCTGAGGATGGCTGCCAGGGGAGGGGCCTAGGGAGAGGGCAGTCATTGGCTCGGGCAGTATGACCCAGAGATCAGTGATTGGTTACTACTAAAAGCCAGATCAGAAACGAAACTGATACTGATTTTTTCTTTACCGAGGATACCCAGCCTGACGACGGGGAATATTCATGAGCATGTGAATCCATGGCAGACCCCATGCTGGAGAAACCATTTCTGTCAAATAACAGTTGCATGATCTTAGCCAGAGCACTAGTACTATCTAGATTAGATTATTGCACTATACAGTGGTGCTAATAAAGCCATCATCCTTCTCCCCTCTCACCATCGCTGAGGTAGAAGAAATCATCACGAGAATCAAACCCTCAAACTGCCAAGGTGACCCGTGCCCTGCTGCTATCGTCAAGGACTCGGCCCACGACCTGTCCCCATTCATCACAGCCTTCATCAACTCCTCTTTTAAGACTGGGACAGTCCCTGACAACCTCAAAGACGCTTGGGTGATCCCACTGCTCAAAAAACCAACTCTAGACCCTAGCATACCCACTAATTTTAGACCCATAACCACAGTCCCATTCCTGCTTAAGATTCTGGATCGTGCAGCATACCTGCAGATCCAAGACCACTTGGAATCTAATAATCTCCTTGGCTCACGGCAATCTGGATTCCGCCCTAGACATGGGACAGAAACGGCCTTGATAGATTTGAAAGATAATGGAAAACTAGCTATGCTTCTTCTCCTAGACCTCTCTGCAGCCTTTGATTTGGTCAATCACCAAATCCTATGCCGGCACCTCCACTCTGCTGCCCATTTCTCAGACTCCGCCTCAGCGTGGATCAAATCCTTCCTGAGCAACAGATCCATGAGGGTCTTCTCACCATCTGCAGCCGCTGACCCTGCTCCTATTCACTGTGGCGTTCCACAAGGATCTTGTGTGTCACCGACACTTTATAATGTTTTCACTAAGCCGCTCTTTGATGTGCTTGATTATCTGGGTGTCTCATATACTAACTATGCCGACGACACTCAGATACTCATTCCCATCACAGGCGACTACCTAGTTGACATTAAGGCCCTGAATGACGTTTATTTGGTCATCCAGGCCTGGATGGCCCAACATGAATTATGTCTCAATGACGACAAGACGGAAATTGTCATCCTGGGTTCACCGCAACGTCTTGGTAAGCTAGATCTTTCCTACCAGGCATTCATCATAGATGGTAATACTATCAAAGTCTCCAAAGACACTAAAACATTAGGTTTTTACTTGGACGCCACCCTCTCCTTGACCCGACAAACTAATGCTGTTAGATCAGCGTCGGCATACACGTGCAAACTCATTGCAGCTTGCAGACCATTCCTGACCACCCCGAACAGTGTCACCTTAGCTAGAACGCTCATTATGTCCAAGATTGACTATTGTAGCGCTCTATATCTAGGGACCAGCCAAGGGAATCCAAATAAACTCCAAGTCACCCAGAACAATGCCATTAGGGCAGCCTTAAACATTCCCAGAAACCACCACATCTCCGAAACTAGATCCAACCTACACTGGCTACCTGTCAAACAAAGAATAGCACTTAAAACACTTGTCCTCATGCACAAATGCCTAGCCAACAAGGCCCCCCCCCCTACCTTTGCAACAGGCTCTCCGTCCACTCCTCCACCCGACCGCAAAGAACTGCTCAGCTCCATAGCCTCTCTATCCCTAGGTTCAAACTGCAAAAAGCGGAGGTTACGAGCTTCCCTGTCCTTGCCTCCAAGCTGTGGAATACCCTCCCTGTCACCATCAGATCTGAAAACACCCTGAACACTTTCAAGCTTAAAACCAAACTTTGGCTTTTTGATCAGAACTAGGCACCTCTGCCTCTAGGCCTATCTGCTAACTCCTACTGTTAGTTGTATATAATCATGTTTGCACATTCACTTGTATATAATAATCTTGTATGTATATCTTGTATATAACCATGTATGTTGACTACCTGTATGTATATTAACCTAAGTTGCGCCCGGATGCCCTTGGGCCTGATGGTGCGCGTTACAAATAAACAAAATACAAATACAAATCCAGAGGTTACAAATCCTGCAAAATAATGCTTTAAGATCAGCACTAGGTATAAACAAAAGAGACCACATCTCCGCCATTAGTAGGCAATAGAAATGGCTCTCTACCCACAACGAAATGTTGCTAAAAATCGCCTCCCTGACCCACAAAGCGCTAAATAAAGCTGCCCCAAGTTACCTATCAGACAGACTAAAGAGAAGAATAACTCTCAGGCCGTGCCAACTGCCTTGTGGTACCGAGATACAGACTTACTAAGGTTGGAGGCAACAGCTTCCCTGGGAAGGCCACCAAACTTTGGAACTCCTTGCCTCAGGAGCTTAGAGCAGGCCTACCTTACTTACACTTCAGAAAAAACTACATCAACCTGCTCAACGCCACTGACCACTAACCCGCTCTCCACCCTTACCATTTAGCCCTAGCTCTCCTCTCCCTAGCCTAGACTGCTCTCTCTAGGACCTGCTTGTATATAATTATACCAGTCAATATTTCAGTTGTACTCATACTTGTAAATATAAATGTATTTTTTGTTGGATGATTGTGATAACTCTATTATTTGTAACCATGTAAACTGCATTTCCTTATTGCTGCGCCCTGTTACCTTTGGGTTTGGCGCACTGTGATGAAGTGAAGAGACAGGAGAGTGATCTGACAATAGGGAACTTCGGGCTGGCCCAGCATCACAGCAATCCTAGAGCATTAGGCTGATGTCATAGAGAGGGTGAGCACTTAATTGACAGCGAGGTTAAGCCAATGGAATGAGAGGTGGAAAAGAAAGGTCAGTTTCTCGAATACTGACGGTTGGAGATGTGTGTTTTTTTATTTTTTATAATTATTTATTTTTTTAGGAACGGACAGCTGAAGATGGACCAACGTACGAGTGGGCCTATTGAAAGAAGACTATGATAAAAGAGTTGCTACGAAGTCGTTGCACCTGTTGTGCCCGAGTGATTTTGTCGCCTGTTGTGCCCGTACCTGTGGCATCCGTTGTGCATGAGTGAATGAGAAGCAGATCGGCTATGAGCGGGGAGCCGTTAGAATGAAGACATCTCCATATCGTATCAGATGAGATACGAACGGGCGAAAAGTCAGCTTGTCCAGCATCGGGAGAAGAAAGCGAGCAGCCGCTCTTCCTTCTGGCCCCCACCGACGTGTGGGAGGAGTTATCCATTGCGAACTCGTAGAAGAGGCCTAAAGAGAGAGGACTGTAATACGCGTCGTTGCGCGTCATGGAACAGCTGATGGAGGACAGCTGAAAAGTGATTGAGAAGGCGGGGCTGGAGAAGCAGCCTACTGAAGAACGCCGTCCTAGAAGGGGAGGAGGAACGATCCGTAGGAGTCGGCCAGCCGACACCGAACCTCCAGCTGAACTGCAGCAACAGATCGCAAGTGAGTGCGGAACGTAGCGAAGCGTGTGAGCCTCGTTAGCCTGTTGTTGGGGAGAGAGTCTGTCTACGTTAATCCAGGAGAGGGAACCGGAGCGTAAAGATAAATAAACCCACCTAAGAGAATATGAGTTTAGAAGGTGTTGAAAAGAGCAAAATGGGGAGCCTCCATCTCTTTTGAACTTTCTTCTCACACAGGGTTGGGTATATCAATCCTTAAAGACATGAAATAAAAATAAAAAGGCCGGACTGTTCCAAGACTGTGCAAACAGAGCCCCTAGAATAAACAGAGGAAACCTGTTAGGTGAAGAGGGAATTCTTGTGAAAATGAAAAAAAGATTTCAACCGAGTATCAAGTATTCAGACAAACTAGTGCTTGAAGTGTTCAAATGTCCTCTACCTCGCCATATGTTTAAAGAAAATGTTAAACAAGTTGGATGTTTATTAGAACTTCAAATAAAAACCTCTACAAATCTGAAAACTGTCTTACTGGCGTTTTATCCCACCCGGAAGAGTTCATATCACGCGCATTAACAATAAAATAAACAAATAAACTAAGTGCGTCCAGCCCCGACCACGCAGTGAAAAGGACTGAAGGACGATGCGCAGCTTAGGAGGGCGGTGTTACGGCCATGTGTGGTACTCCGCGTAAAAAGAGAAGGACACATTTTTCAATGTTATGCTTTTTTACAAAAGTGCTCCGATCCGGTCCCACTGGACGTAATGTCCCAAAAGTAATGAGGAAAGGGGACGGGACGTAGAAGTAGTCCTGTTTATTCCCGTTGGCTGGTGTACGTAGCAATAAGTGATTTACCGGAAATGGGGCTCCCTTGGTGTTTGGAATCTTTTAGATATTTGGAGGTACATATTATGCACACGTCTGAGGGCATGCATGACTAATACCGTGGGTGAGGTAAAGGGGCTGAGAACGTCTGCCATTCTAGTCAAAACTACCATTGTCACTAATGGGCAGGGTTGCCATAACATGAATGATAATCTTACTGAGGTTTTGTATTTTTTTTTCCATAATGTCCATCACTACGTTAAAGCTCATTTTTTCGCTTACTCGAAGCATTGCTCAAGGAATTCCTTTGGGGAACGTCACAACATAAATTTGCGCTAACACTGCGCCTGCCCAACTGGAAGGTGGGGTGCGAATGCCAGACCTCGAAAGGTACTACCTAGCAGCACAGCTTAGATTTGTCAACAAATGGCTTTCGGATGAAGTCACGTCTGAATCGGCGCTGCAGCAGCAGCTGGTGGCCCCAGCATATCTGAAAGAAATGTTATGGCTGCCATCAAGTTGCTTGGGCAGTGATGCTGCACTAGTCACACTGGGCAGATGGGTGTGGCACAGAACACAGAAATTGCTAAAAATAGAGAACCCATACTCGCTTGAGGTCCCAATAGCAGTACATGTTTGCAGGAATAAAAATGAACTCATGGTGGCAAGGCTTTGGGAGGGCTGGGGTCTCTTGGGGGGGGGGGGGGCAACATGTATGATAATGGTATATTCAAGGAAATGGAGTCCTTAACTGAGCAGGCGGAGCTACCTAGAAGTCAGTTCTTGTGGTACTTGTGAGTGAGGGCAGCAGCCAAGCGGAAATGGACGAAATGGCCAAGTCCACTGTGGACCCTGATACATACCTTAGAAGATGGTTGGAAACCAGTGTCCAGGCTATATAGTAACTTGGTAGACAGGCCCAATCCTAGGAGTGCTGAATTGAAGGTCATATGGGAAATTAGATCTTCGGGAATAACTTGGAGAAAAAGAATGGAAACGCATGCTGGGTTTCCCTCAGGAGGTGTCCAGAAATCCATGCTTCAGGCTACTCCAGCTGAATGTGCTCTACCGCACCTACATGACACCTAGTAGGGTGGCTAGATTTAGCAGGAAGGTTTAACCAATATGTCCTTGGTGTGATGGTATGGGACGGGCTTAATGCATATGTTTTGGAGCTGTGCGAAAGTACGACGTTTCTGGGCACTAATTGAACAGGCTTGCAGCAGAGCCAGAATCATTAGGTATGACTAAACCCCGAAAGGGTGCTTGTTGGCCGCTTACCCAAGAAACAGCAAATATAAGCACGTAGTAAAATTCTTGGACATGGCCTGCATTGTAGCTAAAGGCTCGGACTTGTGGAAGTCGGCTCGGTCCCGCAATACACACGCTGGAACAGTGAGTTCGAGTTCTGGACTGAAGTAGAAACTAAAGTATGGGTTAATGCAGTAAATGGGTTGGAGATGCTTGCTAGTGCTACATACGAGTCCTGGAAAGTGTTGGTTTGGGACATATTCCACCAATCAGACAACAAACCCTTGTGAAGGCTGTGAATCACCATATACTGTAGTACTAATACCTTAACTGGATGAAAGTAAGAGCCCAAGGAAGCACCCATCGACTGACAAAAACTGTTATATTTGCTACACTTTAAGTGGGTGTAATACCACTTAGGACGTTACACCCTCGATCCTGTCCTGAGCAAGAGACCATTGTATATGCATTCAGACCCACTCTTTGAGGAATGTTTGTTATGTTAAAGTTGTCGGACTGTATTGGAACAGCAATATGCATAAATACGCTGAAATGATAATGTTAATCGGAAGCAAACAATATGTATATGTATAAATGCCAATAAAAAGAAGTACAAATTAAATCTCACCCCTCTTTACTTTTAATAAAATGGCAAACATTGAGAAAACTACAACTTTGTGTCAGTCTCACATTTCTGACCCTCACACTTGGTCTACGTAATGGAGAAGTTTGACTGGAAAGCCCTGAGAGAACCAACAGGAGGGTTTTCACCTGCTGGCCCGGGCACTGATTTGTCAGAAACTGAGTAATTCTGGCTTTGTCATTTCTCTGCAGCTCAGACTTAATGCACCCCTCCAGCAACCGGGGACAGTCTGGGTGGCATCTTCTCTGCCAAACATTTGAATATAATTCTACTGCGGCTCACGCCTTAGATGTTTAATAGCCCCAATGCATGGTGTATGTGATTTTTGCCTCTGAACCACTTATCTTTCTGGATCTAAATATAAACGGATTCTAATGTGCCCATCTGCAGACTCTTGCGCTTTGGAGGGATCTTCGGAGCAGGCTCAACAACGTTCCACCTCCCTTGCATGCCAAACTGTTCAAGGGGCCTTGTCTGCACAACATCAACCCTCCACATCCTCCAAAGTGGGAAAGAGGATACAGAAAGTCAGTCAAGTGTCAGGTATTGCTGAGCTACAGCCAGCCTCTAAGACAGCTTGGTGCTCAAACAACTGTGGTGGGCCTTCCCTTCCTGGAGTGCAGCTACTTAGCAATCAAATCAAAGAGGCCAAGACAATTTCAAACTATTGGTGCTCTGGTCTCTAATCCAAATTAAACAGAAGCGGAGGGAATTAGTTGCCAAAATAACCTTGTCACTTGCTTCAAAATCACTGACACTTTGAACTACTAGCCCTATCCCCATTCCTATCTTAAGCAGTTTTCTTCAACACTTACCTTCTTCAGCTTTTTGATGGCGTAGTCCGTGTTGCGCATTGTAGCTTTGTAAACATGGCCGAACCCACCCTCTCCAATCATCTGTGACTGGCAAAAGTTCTTGGTGCCTTCCTTGAGCTCCTGGAGTGTCCACACCAAAGAACCATGAGGCTTCAATACTGAAACTCGACTGAAGAGGTTCTCGGACTACAAAACAGGGAGCAAATTAATACATGCGTTACTTTTTAAAATACATTTAAAAAGTACTATTTGGCAACAGACCATTGGGCAAAGCATTGTATAAGATACAGTATGTCTTTTTGTCGATTCACATGCCTGCTTGAATTCTTCTATGCGCTTTTGTTAAATCACATTCTTATGCATTGTGCTCATATCCATCTATTGCCTTGTGAAAGTCGTCGATCTTTGGTTTCCTGTCTCAGGTTTCCTACACATTTCTAATCTTGCTTTTCAGACCACTTGCTCGCCAATGCACCAATAATGTCCAAATTAGACTACTGCAACACACTATACACAGGAGCAAACAAATACATCCTAGATAAAATGCAAACATTACAAAATAATGCCTTCAGAGCAGCTCTGAACATACCACGTGGAGAGCACACCTCTAACATTAGAAGAGACCAGCATTGGCTAAAAATCAGCGACAAGATACTCCTTAAAACTGTATCTCTCACCTTCAAATGCCTGAACAATGCTGCACCCCCACATCTCAGACAGAATGATTAGAACTTCGACCCGCCCTACCAGATCAACTCGACTGTTTAGAAATTCCCAGACTTAAACTCTCCAAAACCGGCGGAGCCAGTTTCCCAGTTAAACCTTGACCGCTGCTCTTGTTTTGAATGTTACTCCCTACCCTTTCACTCCCAAATCTTATTACTATACCCATTTACATGTTGTAGCTAAGCCTCAAGTATACTTGTATCTGCCACGCCCAGCTACCGGAGGGTTTGGTGCGCATTACCAAATAAACAAACAATTGCAAAATACTTTTTTTCTTATCATGATACTTAAAATGCATGTACACTCAAGGTCTGAATGGAGGGGGCAACAGAGGTAAGTCTATCGTGTGGTTAGGGGGACCATTCAAGGAAATGTGCACCAGATCAGAACATTAAGCATATGTGATCCTAGTGATGGCGGGGGCAGTTGGGGTGGGTTAAAAATGGAAATCAAAGGACCCTCCTACGGAGCATGAATGGGTGGGAAAAGTTTGGAACTTTGCAGCCCTGGAATGGGTAATCTACTCTCTACAAGGAGACCATCAAGAATTTTTGGCGGATTGGTCTCAGGTGTTGGAGTCAGAAAGGGGCCAGAGGAATCTGGTGCCAGAAGAGAATGAGACTGGTGGGACTGGTGTGAATAATTATGAACATTCAAGGAGTTTATGTTTGGGGATATTTCAAAAGGATGGCCACGATCAGACTACAGGGGTAGGTGGGGCAGAGGGGGTTCACTAATTTTAGGTAAATTGTGAAAATGCTTATAAAAAGTTATATGGAAAAAAAATGTATGTATACTAAAACAAGTTGGAATAAATACATTGGAGGGGCAGGGTCAAAGAAATCGATAATCTGGGAGAGAAAGGTGGAGTATCAGAGCTTTACCAAATATTCGTCTATCAACAGCTCATATTAGACAATGTAATTTATTTCTGTTTTTGTTGTTGAATGCTGCATGCCAGGCAGACAATGACAAAAAACAGGAGCTTGTTCTATCTTGGTTTAGCTGTGGCGATACGTCTTATGCTATAGCTTGAGAAGTTTAAAGGAGAAAGACCAGTGCGATGACAGAGCACACACGATTATCTCAGGCTTTATTTAAGCAGAAGTAAATAAAAGAATCCTTGCAGACACATCTGCAGGACTTTTGTGGTCTATATGCAGTGACCCTGAAAGCCTGAGGCCTAAAGGTCACACACAACCGTGCAGTGTGCTGTGCGTCAGGCTCCCGGGGACTTAGTACCCAAAGAGCAAGTAGTGAAGGAAGGAAATAGCCGGAGGCCAAATCCCACAGCATGTAAGTGGGGGAGGCCACACCTACAAAATGCAGCCTTTTGTACTGGAATCCTTAAGTATGGGCTTTTTTAAGCAGCCTATAATCATAGATCCCAGATGGATCAGCTTCTTAGTCTTTTGGCAGTAATTCTCGATTCACAACTGCAAAACTCCTCGCTCAACAGAACATGGAACAAAAGAGCATTCAGGTCACTTGTTATTTACGGTTTGCTCTATGTCCTTCAACTACTCTTTGCCTTAATGCCTCTTTGGTGGCGAGATGCTGTATGCATTATAAATCCAGAACATACTGTGAGAAAACAGGTGGTGTCTCAACTGCTAGTCCCTGGGGATCTGTCATCCAGGTAGCCAGGACACAGTCATCACTTTTGCAACAAGGTCCTGGGGGTGGACCAGTGCGGGAGGATAACCTGGGTGAGAGGTCTTCAGGGAGTGGGAGACTGGATTGCAAGAAGTGGCATCCTTCCCTCTGCAACACCTTTACCCCATCCTACTAGGTAGGATATAAAGGAACCCTACCCCTCCCCCTCCTTTCCCAGCAATTTCACATGGACAGCTTGTTATAGGAGAAAACAGACTTACATCGAGCAGTGTATTTGACATGTCCCGCTACTGTGGTCAGGCGAGGTCAGGCAATTACTGACAATCACTCATACCAGGTTGCCATTAGACACACCCACACGCATAAAGAGCAGAGCACGAAAGCACACTCTTAGTGAGGCAAAGTACACCAAGGTACAGCAGTTTCAAGTTGGCAGCTGAATGAGGGGAGAAAGGCGGCAAACCTAGAAGGGTCAGTAAGAAGGGAATTACCCTTGATCTGTTCGGCAAGAAGCCGTTACTTTCAAGAAACCTTCAAGGCAGAAAGCGTAAGGCCAGGAAACCAGACTGAAGAATCCTGCATTATGTGTCGGAGATACCTAAGGCCCTCCTGCATACCTGACCAAGGCGGGGGAGGAACAGCAGCAACTGCTGTGGTATCGTCCTTGGCTCCAAGAATAAAGAAGCACAAGAAAGATCAACACAGCTGGTGAGTTAGGGAGACCAATGCAAAACCGGTCTCTGTTGAAGTCAAGGTTGCAAGCGGCAACATTGTATAACTAGCATTGGAACAAACATTGTTAAACACGTGTGATGAAAGACGCAAGTAAAGCCAAATTGCTGATCAATGTTTGAACTTGAGAAGAAAGATACAATACCATTGCCAGAGCGGTCCGGCACCATGGATGCGCTCAATCGAAGGTCTCTAAAGTATCCCGCCATGAGAAACGAAAGTTAAAGATTAATGAGAATAATTGTGTGAGGTTAATCTAAGTGGTCCTGCAACGGTTTAAGCAAAACCCATAGCACATTCGAAAGTCTTTGATTTGGATATCAAGAGGATCTGAACCCGAATGAGGGTGATCCATGTCCAAGCCCGAATGAGGGAGACCAAGTGTGAGCATTGTGACAAAAAGGGGGTCTCAGTCTGATGAGGGAGACCCATGATTAACATTGAAAATGAGAACGTGTGCATGTGAAAATCCTGATAGGAACTTTGAGAAACTTTGAGACTTGGTTACGACAGACCCTCTGAGCTAAGAGACTTATTGGAAAAGAGGCATTGGCAGAAGGCCAAGATATCTGTGCTTCAAACTTTATCCTCATGGGCGAGAAGCCAGAGTGTGCGAAGCTCGAATGTGCCGACTTGCCATGCGCTGAAAACGTGGGGAAGGGAAGCCAACTGATCAATCGTCCTGACATATTTCTTGAACATTTTTCTTTTTTGCATACACCATTGTCCCACACCCTTTTGTATTTAGAAGTAAGGATTGGCAATATGTTTATTAGTATAGGCACTTATTTGACCGAGACTTGACTAGGACTACGTTTTTATTTGATGGTCATAGCTTCCTCCCATCCTTAGCTTAAGGTTCAGATAGGCGTTCAACCAACCCATTTGAAGTTCAATAAACACCCTTGAACTGTAATCACGTGTGCCTGTCTTCACTGTTTTATACCATGCCTTCATTACAATACATACAACATTCCAACATATTCTGCTACTGATGTGGTGACAATGAAGAGATTGACCAAGTGGTGCTGTGATGGTTGCACTAGGTTTATTTTTTACAGGCTGGGTACCCAAAAAGACTCGAGTATGGTGGACCAATGCTCTAGGCTATCTTTATGGTTTCAAAAATATGCCATCCTGAAACAACAAAGCTTGTATATGCACGTTATCAACCTCAAAACTACATTCAATGGTGTTCCAATGAGCAAACTGCAACATTGTCTATTGCAATCCCGATCACCAAAGCAATTTTCTAGTTATATTCTAATAACACTGCATCAGCAAGATGGGAAGTAAAAGAAGATTAACTTCGAGAAAGGGGTTAGACAAGGCTGCGCGTTGGCCTTGATTCTGGTTTGCATTTATATTAATGCCCATGCAAAAGTGCTAAATAATATGCAAGCAAAGCCCATAAACTAGGTTGTGATAAAATCCCAATATCGCTCTTCGCGGATGACGTGGTAATGTTGCCCAAGACCATAAGTGCTCTAAAGAAACTAACAGACACATTTATAAATCTCTGCCAACAGAAAGGACTTGAATTGAATATATCCAAGACTAAAACAATGATGGGTCCAAATACGAATACATGTAAAAAGAAAATCAGTTTAGTAATCAAAGGTGACCCTGTTGAGGAAGTACCTAGGTTTGATTAGCCCAGCATACAATTTGCTAGAGATGGGGATGGAATAATCACAAGGCAAAGTCTATATCCTCTTTGAAGCACTCCGCAGAAGAAACTTCAGTTGTCATGCCCGTTTGGTTGGAGGGCTGTAGGTCCCAATCTCGCAGTTTATAAAAGTCAAGTGAGACAGGCTGCATTATTAAGGGCAGAAGTTTGGACCCATACCAGTGGGCACAGGTTCGCAGCTCAAAGAAATAGCTTCTCAGAAATAGTAATATGCTTACCCAACTCAACGCTCACTCCAATTTTGCATATTGAACTGAATTCGTTAGGCATCGAAACTATTATGGAGACACAGCCACTATTCTATTGGCTATGATTCTGGTCCACCTCAGCATTGGTTAAATACAGAAAAGCAGCGCTGAAACTAATGAATTACCAGTGTCATATGTTATCTGACTAACGTCACTAAGTGTGCATTTGTACAACAAAATGACATGAAGCACTTTTCAAAAGGTCCCAAAAGGAGAGTGGCACAAAAGCAGTTTGCCTCACACCGAGTTGGGTGGTAGCCCTTAAATGTGGTGGTAACGGGGTTACCGCCACATTTGCTGCTCTGCTCCGCCAATCTCAAGCCTGGCGCGTTTACCCCCAGCTCACAGAATCCCCATCTCAGAGCTGGGGATAAACACGCAGGGAAAATGCCCATTTTCGGCGCAATTACCGCCGTGGTGTTACCGCACAGTAATTGCGACTAAAATTCTCCATTGGTTCCAATGGAACCGACGGGGAATGGGGAGTAACGTTTAGTGTCAAACCCGTGATCCAGCGGTAATACTGCCAGACAGGTGGGCGCTAACGCAAATAAAGTTGGGCGTTATCCCAACTTGTAGTGAGGCCCATTGTGAGGAGAAAATCTCAGCACAGAAACAGACCCTGCCCAATGATCACAGTATTTATTTTAGCGGATTGTTTTCAACTTGTTACTTTAGCTTATTGCCTTAGTCAAAATTGTTAGCCTGTTATTTTAGATTGTTGTGTCAGTTTGTTAATTTGATGACTAACCCAGTCATGGAATTACCATACAGCGACCACCTGCATTTCAACCAACAACTAGTCAAACCACAGCATGGTGCCATTGTAAAAAAAACTGTTCGATACTTATCTAAAAGCATTTGAGGGTAAGGGCTGTGTCCCAAAAAGTAAAACGTCCATACTATGGAACATCCGGGGAGTGGAAGGGTGCAGAATACTTGAATGTCTTCCCAATTGGTGAGGGTGTGGGAAAAGCCTGAGACGTATACCAGGCTAAGCAACACACTCTAGCAGAACAGGTGAACCTAGGTTAAATGTGGTCATGGAACACAATCACTTATTCTCAGGCAACCAAAGCATTAATGAAAAAGTAAGCACATATGTGGCAGTGCTGCGTGGCCTACCGAAAGATTGTGACCTTGGACCTCTAACGAACAGTTCAATACGAGACCAAATTATGCACAGCACACATCACAGGAACCTATGAGAAATTGTTGATTAATATTGAGCAATCGCCAACTATGGCAAAAATGGCAGAACAGTTGGCAGCTTACACACAAACTTTAGTAACCACCAACAAGGGGGAAGTAAACAGTCTCCATAACAGAATACTTAACCCTCAGAGACAATCTCCCAAGGACTAGCACACATCAGCTAAGACCATAGGGCTAGAAAACACATGGATGCTTCTTGATGTGTGGGGCAAAAAGATGAGTGATGGCTGGGTCTCAACATAGTTATTGGGACAGACAAATATCTCCAATCAGGGCGGGGACATGAGGATTTAGCGAGTCCTGACATCAATCCCAAACCTTACTGAGGGATACCACTCGGCATACTGGGGTCACATATGGTGGAACTAGAGTTTATGGGGAGGAACGTGCATAGTAAGCTATGTGCAGCAGAAAAGGGAGCACCTCTAATAAGCTGGAGGCACCAGAGAGATCTAAACAGCTGCTTAGACCCAAATGATCCCAACCCAGTGACAGTGACTTCTGCGACAGATTTGCAGATGTTATCAATCCAGGTTTAGGGTATCTGAAGGGTTTCACCCACAAAATAATCCAAAAGAGGTGCAATACCTGTGGCACATAAGGTCTGGTCAGTTCCACTCATGCCGTGAGAGCAACTCAAGGAGGAATTGGACAAACTATGTAACAATATGGTCATAGAAGCAAGAGAGGTAGGGGAGTGGGGTTCCCCAGTAGTAATTTCAAAAACAGAAAGAGGTCATGAGTATGTGCACAGACCCCTCCCCCCCCCCACCCCAGGTCACTCAACAGACATATGGGTGGACTGACACCCTCGCCCCAGAGTGCTTGAAATGATATCCCTTCTGGAGGGAGCAAATAATTTAACAATTTCTCTCCAATGCCTATCAGAAGGTTCAATATAGTTAGTAGGGCTACTGGCAATTCCCTGATCTATCCAGGTAAGTCAAGTAGTGAAAGCACAATTGATCAGGGCGACCAAACGAGAACACCATGCCCATACATTCAATAAATCATAGCAGATGCTGCTTTTGTAGCGTTTTGTAAATTAATTTTAGTGTTTGAACTGGTGATTTGATACAGAAAGCTAGTGAGAAATCAATGTTACACAGGACACAAGGTGTAGTAACTGTACAGGTGAGACAAACTTCAACACTTGTCAATACATTTTGTGCAAGACAAACAGAGAAAAAAGGTCCCACACAGTCTTATGGGATCATACAATCTAATTCGGAAAAAACAAGTTGATTTAAACAACTGAAAATGGTAACAGTGTTGGCATTAAACACTGGGAAAAGAAATGTCGCCACAGGTGTGTTTCGGCCACTGGTACCTGGTATATTGTGCTTGGAATTGGGTGGCCTTCATCAAGACAAACAAAGGTTTGGTGGTGGAACATTGAATGTAGAATCCCGTCTTGCCCGTGTATTGCTTGTTTAAATGTTTTTTTTTGGGAATCCACTCAAATTAATGGTGGGTTCCGATCATGATGCAACGGTAGACTACTTCAAAGCTTGATCTTGTCACTGACGGAGTTGCCAGGAGACATTTGAAGCGAAAACCAGAGGAAAGGCCCCAGGAGGGGGGATATCAAATAAAGGAAAAGGGTATAAGATACCCCAGAGAGAAAACATCAGAAGCAAAAAGGTTTAAGTTGCTAAGAAGAAAGGGAAATGACTAAAGACATACAATAGAGGATCTATCAAGTTCCTGGAGAACAAAGGTTTAAGCACATATCAAGACCTAAAGAAGCTCATCAGGGAAGGTTACCGCACCCAGATGAATAAGTAATACAGACTTAGACCACATTTTGGAACTGTTGCAGATTGGAAAACCTGAGAGAAAGCTGAGAGGCCTGGCTAAAGGGAAGCTACCTTATTTCGTTGTTAGTTTTAAGTGCTAGGGCCAGATAGGATTAGATTGTTGGACGGAGGACATTTTGATTTGCATGTCTGATGGCTGACTAGCACCTATAGTTAGTTAGGTTAGGCAGGGAAAACCCCATAGCAATAGGGCAAGATAGGCCTGTGAATTATTTTTTTAACAAATAAAGAATATGCAAATTTTCAACTTGCGCCAGAATCCTTCTGGCTCGCCACACATGCCTAATGTATGCTTTCAAGAGGATATCTTGAATTTTGCAAAGTAGGTTGCCCAGCATGCTGCATGCCTGAAACAAGTGTTGAAAATCCAAAGAGACAGGACGGACCATAAACCTAGAGAAGTGTATATTTATAGTAGTAACATATCTATGGCATGTAATCGATAATCAAGGCATTCGACCGTAGCCTATTCTGGTTGATGCTGTCAGAAAAGCACCAGCCCACAGAACAAGTAAGCATGGAACACATTCTCGGGGCTCGCTGAGTACTACTCAAAAATCACAGAAGATTTTACAACAAAGTGTGCTTCTTTGTGTGAGCTACTAAAAAAGAATACGTTAATTTAGTCAGAAGTACATGACCGAATATTCATGCAAATAAAGAATCTCATTATTCAGGCGCTGACCTTAAGCATGTTGAGCCCATTGGACCGCAACATTCCGGCAACTGATGCTAGCAATGTGGGCTTGGGGCAATACTTAAGCGAGTAAGCCAAGGTCAAGAGGTTGCGATTTCCTTCGCATCACAAACATTACAAGGAGCAGAAAGGAACTGCTCTGCAGTAGAAGAGGAAGGTCTTGCATGCCGCTGGGCTGTAGATCACTTCAAATTTTGCCTGTGAGGCATTCCTTTTGTAATTAAAACAGATCATAAACCTCTAGCACATGCATTACCAGGGCAAAACACATGCACTTCACCCAGGATAAATAAATGGGCATTAGCCCTCCAAGAATACAATGTATCTACAGTACACACTACAGGATCAAAACATTTTTGTTACAGACCTACTTTTGCATCCCCCAATAGAAACAGGGGAGACAGCCACAAGCGAGGGACCATGGGCTGCAGTGGCCCAAGAAACCATGTTAGAACTGCCAATGTGGAGGCGAGAAAAAACACATGCAGAGTTGAGACACCCGTTGCAAGTTGGTGGAAGGTTGGTCCAAGCAAACAGAGGGGTTAAGCCCCTTATTTCACCAACTTCATAATGAATTGTGGATAGAGGGAGATCTCATTCAGAGTGGAAAAGATTGACCCTCCCAAAAGGGTATAGCTCTTAATTACTTAATATTGCCCACAGAGGTCATTCAGGATGAAGCAAGACAAAGCTAAGACTAAGGGGGGAGGTACTGGTGGCCCAATATGGACACTGAAGTTAAGAATGTGGTGGTACATTGCTTGACATGTACAGCTATTGACAAGTCTCATTTAGCAATTGAACCTCCCTTAGACCCAGAATAATTCCGTCTCCACCCTAGGTAAACACTAGCGCTGAACACAATCTGCCAGGACCATATAGAGGGAAAGCATTTTTATTTGTGCTTATGGCTTACCATGAGTAGAGTAGTCCGAAAATGCCACAGCCGAGTGAGTGAATGTTTAATACTGTGTTCAGTGATGAAGGATGAGGGATTTCCCTCCATCTTGTTAACAGGCAATGAAGTTCCATTTCAATCAGATGCAGTAGCCACATTTTTAAATGGGGAAAGGGTACAGCATGAAACAATGGCCTTGTACTGCCCAAGACAGAATGGGATGGTAGAGAGGTTTAACAGTTGTGAAAGGGACCTTTCAATTAGTTCACATGTCAAACCTAGATGCCCAAGTATGGTTTGGGCATATCGCACAACCCACACTCCACCACAGGGATTACACCTTTCATTGCCTTGAGGGGTAAAATACCAGTGTGTGAGATGTCACCAGAATAGCTAGGGGCAGCCGGACCTGTGACTGAACAGACAGAAATGTATAAAAAGAGCAGATTAAGGGGCGTGGCTAGGAGCTAGAGCGAGAAGTATGGCTCCTGGACCTAGCCCGGCAACCACATGAAATGTGGCGGCATCTGCGCCCAAAAAGACGGTTCACCTCCTAACGACCCTGGCGAGCATATCAGGAGTCGGGAGACGAGGCAGCTCCCGGCCTTAATCAGCAGGACTTGAGCCTGGCGACCGCGGTCGCACCCACCATGCACGGCTCCAAGATAGTGGCTGATCCCTGAGGAGAATATCGGAGGGCGGGGAGAAGAGCGGAGGGTGGGGAGAGACGGCCGGGAAGTTACTTGGGCCCCCAGTACTGCTGATGAAACATCTCTCCGGGTTGCGCCTTGGAGGGCCTGGACCTCCCCCGGTCACCCCTCCTGGCCTAGGGGGCCACCACTGCAGCTGGGTGTTAGCAAAAAGTTTAGGGGTTGCCACATGGAAGGAAAATTACCCACAATTAAGAAATCTTTCCTGTTTTCACCAGGATCTAGACTTTGCCAGAGAAGTGCAGCCTTCTGCCGCACTCCTCTGGGCTTTCGCTCCATTCTTAAGGGGAAACTGACATGCCCTTAAGACAGTCAGTACCGGGAAATGTTGTTTTCCGTAGTTTCTTTATCATGTTGCAGCTTTCGCGCAACATGGCACAAGAGGGCACTGTAAGGAACAAGTTACTTACCTGTAACTGTTCTCCAGCATGGGTCTGGCATGGATTCACATGCTCATGAATATTCCCCGTCGTCAGGCTGGGAATCCTCGGTAAAGAAAAAAACAGTATCATTTTCGTTTCTGATCTGTCTTTCGTAGTAGTAACCAATCACTGATCTCTGCGTCATACTGACCACAGCCAATGACTGCCCTCTACCTAAGCCCCGCCTCTGGCAGCCATCTTCAGATTTGGAAGCACGTGAAGTGGCAGTATGACCAAGTGAAGAGCCGCAGAGGGGTAGGCGGGAGGGTTCGCATGTGAATCCATGCCAGACCCATGCTGGAGAACAACAGTTACAGGTAAGTAACTTGTTCCTTCTCCAGCATGGGGTCTGGCATGGATTCACATGCTCATGAATAAAGAATACATAGCAGTACACACATGCACAACCACAGGAGGTGGCAAAGGCTCAACATTAAGCATTACATCAAACTCAACATTAAGCATCTTACCTCCTCACCAGGCTCACCTCAGGCGAACAGGTTGCGCAGCACTGCTTGGCTGACCCTGGACTCCTCCCTGGAATCCCGATTGACGCAGTAGAATTTCGTGAAGGTGTGCGTCGACCTCCACGTAGCAGCCCTGCATATGTCCAGCAGGGGCACACCAGATAGGAACGCCGTGGTAGCTGCGATCGCTCTGGTGGGATGGGCTCTCGGACGGCCAGGCAGCGGTCGGTTTGCCAACCGATGACAGTACATGATACAGCCGGAGAGCCATCTGGAAATGGAAGCCTTCGAGAGAGCCTTCCCCTGATTGACAGGTCCAAAGTTCACAAAGAGTTGTGACGTCTTCCGAAAACACTTCGTGCGGTCCACGTAGAACTTCAGCGCTCTAGCCACATCCAGCGAGTGCAAAGTCCTCTCAGCCGGCGACGAAGGCGACGGGAAGAACACAGGTAACACCAAGGGTTCGTTGAGGTGGAAGTCCGACGGCACCTTGGGCATGAAGGAGGGGTGCGTCCTGAGCACTACCCTCGTGTCGTGAAAAGTCAAGTACGGGGCCTTGCAGGAAAGGGCCTGGATCTCTCCCACCCGTCGTGCGGAGGTGATGGCCACAAGAAACGCTGTTTTCCACGACAGAAACTTCAACGGGGCCGAGTGCAGAGGCTCGAACGGAGGTCCCATGAGCTTGGTCAGCACCACGTTGAGCTCCCACGCCGGGGCCGGAGCCTTCACCGGCGGGAACGATCTGAACAGTCCCTTCATGAACTCTTTCACCGTCGTTCTGGTGTATCGGGAGATCGCAGCAAGATGAATCTTGATGGACGCGTGTGCCAGTCCAGCTTTGGCCAGCGTCAACAGATACGGCAGTACTTGGGGAGCCGTAATCCTTAGAGGGTTAATCTTCTGTGCGTGGCACCAGACAGAGAACCTCTTCCATTTGTGTCCGTAGCATTTAAGAGTCGAGGACGCCCTGGCCTTTGCAAGAACCTCTCTGCAGTCGGCCGGTAAGTCGTATCCTCCAAACTCTAGCGCTGCAGGAGTCAGGCCTGCAAGTTCAGCGACTTCGGGTCGTGGTGGAGGATGGCGCCTCCTTCCCTGGAGAGCAGATCCGCGTCCACTGGCAGCTTGATTGACGGGGACGCTGACAAGTCCAGAAGGTCCGGGAACCATATCTGCCTCGGCCACGCAGGAGCGACGAGGATCATCCTGCACCGTGACCTCTTGAGCTGGTTGATGAGCCGGATCAGCAGTGGCAATGGAGGGAACAGGCCCTCCCAGGGGAACGAGAAAGCATCGCCCATGCTCCTCGGCTGGGGAAACCTGCTGGCGAACCTCCGGCACTTGGAGTTCGTCGCCGTCGCGAACAGGTCGATCTGGGGTGTGCCCCACCGTCGGAAGAGGCGATCCACTAGATCCTGCCGTAGTTCCCACTCGTGGCACGAGCGCAGCACCCTGCTGAGTGAGTCGGCGATGGTGTTTTTTATCCCTGCCAGATGAAACGGCACCAGAAACATCCCTTGGGCGACGGCCCAATGCCACAGGTCCTGCGCCTCCTTGGACAGTGCTGGGGACCTGGTTCCGCCCTGTTTCCTGATGTAAAACATGGTGGTTGTGTTGTCGGTGAAGATCCTCACCACCTTGCCCTTGAGGGACGGAAGGAAGGACCTGAGGGCCCAAAACACTGCACGGAGCTCCAGGACGTTGATATGGAGGGACTTCTCCGTCGGGAGCCAAAGGCCTCTCGCGTGCAGTTTTTCGGTGTGCGCTCCCCACCCTTCCAGGGAGGCATCCGTGGTCACTGTCTCCTGGTGGCCTGGGGTCTGGAAGTCCATGCCCGCCGTCAGATGCGCGCGGGTGCCCCACCACCGGATCGCTCGTCGGAAACTCTCGTCGAGTGTGATCCTCTCCTCGAAGCTGCCAGTCGTTTGGATCCAGCGCGCGTCCAGGAACTCCTGCAACGGGCGCATCCGGAGCCTGCACAGGGGAATGAGGTAGATGCAAGAAGACATCATTCCGAGGAGGGACTTGATGGACCTCACCTTGGCCGCGTCGGCAACCAGCATCCGCTGTACCTTGCCCAGGATGGACCTGGTCCTTTCCTCCGACGGGGAGGCCAGAAGGGACACTGTCGAGCTTCGCTCCCAGAAACAGTGCATCTTGCGCGGGTACCAGGTGGGACTTGGCGTAGTTCACGGAGAATCCCAGGTCCGTGAGAAGTTGGACGGTCCTTGCCGTGTGCTCCACGGCGAGCTCCCTCGTCTTGGCTCGGATGAGCCAGTCGTCCAGGTAGGGGTAGACATGGATCCCCTCTCGGAGCAGCTGCGCCGCCACTGGTGCGAGGCACTTGGTGAATACCCTGGGTGCCGACCGTAGTCCGAAGGGAAGGGCTCTGAACTGATAGTGACGCCCTTGGACCACGAACCTGAGAAATTTTCGGTGCCCCTTTAGGATGGGAATATGGAAGTAGGCATCCTCCAAATCCAACGACGACAGGAAGTCGCCCTCCTCCAGCTGACCCAGGACGTGCTGGAGGGTGACCATTCGGAACTTCTGTGCCTTGATGAACTTGTTCAGTCGTCGTAGGTCTAGGATGGGGCGCCATACTCCCGTCTTCTTCTTCACGAGGAAGTATCTTGAGTAAACTCCGGAGCCCCGAAGCCTCTTTGGGACGAGTTCGATGGCGCCCTTCCTGAGCATCGCCTTTACCTCCAGGAGCAGCTGAGGGACGTGAAGCTCTTTCCTGGCCACAGGGGGGACGCGCAGGCACCTTCTTTGAAACTCGAGCGCGTGGCCCTGGGCTAGGGCGTCCAGCACCCAACGGTCGGTGGAGATGGACTCCCACACGCTGACGAAGCTCGCCAGCCGGCCTCCCACCGGGGTGCTTCGGTGGGGGCCCGACCCCACGGCCGGTTCAATCCTGCTTCGACGAGGCTTTGCCGCCTTGACCTCCTTGGCGAGGACGGCGGGGTCCGCCTGACTTGCCTCGTCCCCTGTAAGCTTCCTGAGACGACGAACGGGCCGCTTGACGGTAGGTGGAAAATCCACCGCCGGAACCTTTGGAGGCGCCCTTGCCTCCACCGCTCCGAAAGGGCGGCCGCCGTTGCTGGAGAACCCCGAGAGCCCGGGCTGTCTCCGTGTCCGATTTAATGGCTTGAAAGGAATCATCCACTGTTTTCCCAAACAGGTTGTTCCCATCGAACGGCATGTCCAGGACTCTGGTCTGTACCTCTTGACGGAAGTCAGTACCCTTGAGCCATCCACGCCGTCTAAGGCACACGCCGTTGCCCAACTGGCGAAATCCTGTGTCGGCGATGTCCGTCGCAATCGTGATGGCGTGGTCCGACGCCACCTCACCTTCCTGCAGGATCTCCAGGGCCTCCGCCCTCTTGTCGTCCGGTAGGAAGTCCGCAGGGGAGCCAGTTTGTACCACAGCTCCCTGTCGTAGCGGGCTACGATAGCCAAGGCGTTGGCCGCCTTAATCGTCGTCGCTGCAGACGAGATGACTCTGCGCCCCATCGTGTCCAATTTCTTTCCCTCGCCGTCCGGCGGGGAAGTCGACGTGGAGGCCGCACCCCCCCCCGCTTTCTTCCTGGCCGCCGCGGAGACGGAGTAGGCTGTGCCCGGAGGCACAAGGGGGCCGCGTCCAGGACCCGGTACTTCTTCTCGTACCGGTCTCTTCTAGCCGGCGTCGTGGATGGGTTCTTGAGGAGGGCGAGGCCCTCATCCCAAATATCGTCCAGTAGAGGTACTGAGAGGACCGTCTTCCTCTTGGCCTTGCGCCGTTGATAAAGGAAACCTTCCTTTTTCTTCTCCTCAGGGCAGAGCTGGAAGAGCTCAGATGCCCTGGCGATCATGGAGTGAAACGATCCAATCTCGTCGGGCGGGGAAGCCCGGGTGGGAGGTGACGACGGCAGATCCTCGTCGTACACCTCGTCGTCCGTACCTGTCGCGGCCGTGTCAGTCCCCGTATCATCCCCTCGAGTCGTGGACGGGGAGGAGGGCTGAACGGGGCGCGAAAGCTGAAAAGGAGGTGGAGGGTGAATCCTCCTTTTCTTGGGGGGAGGGCTGCCAGAAGGTCCTGGTTCTGGGTCCCCCGACGGGAGTGGCTCCTCCGCTGGTGGTAACGGTAGTCTCGTCCTTATCTCTGAGCATAAGGACTGTATAGCCAACAAAATGGCCGCCGAGTTGTCTTGCGGCGCTGGCAGAGGGGAGTCCGACGGGCGGTCAGGGGCCCCGTCGGCACCCTCGACGATATCGTCGTCTCCTGCGTCGGGATCCCTCCCGACGGGCTGGTCTTCTTCCATGCCAAGGCCGTGGCTTAAGACCTCAATCAGCTCTTCCTCAGAGGTTGAGGCCGAATCCACGACGACCCCCTGCCCCCCCTTCTTCTCCGCCGGAGGTTTCACGGGGGTCCTGTCGATGGGCATAAAAGAGGACTCCCTCCGCGGAGGCAGGGAGACTCTGAGCCCCGAGGTCGCCACCACTGGTGTAGCCTCCACAGGCTGAGCCAGGGCCGCCCCGACTGTCTCGATAGAGGCCTTGGCTGGATGGAGTAAGGCTTTCACCACCTTAGGTGCGCTCACCGCCTTCTCCTTGGGGGGGGGGGGGACACTGCCTCGCTCCCCCTCCGATGGGGCCTTCGAGCTCGACCGGGGCCTCTCCAGGAGCTTCGCCGGGTGCTCGGCCTTCCTCTTACCCGACCCAGAGCGTTGGCTCGTGGTTGATGGTGCCGGGGAGGGTGCGCCCTGCCTGGCGCCCGTAGAGCCCGACCGTTCGGCGCTCCCGGTGCCAGCGGACTCGCGGTGCTTGGCCTTGTGTTGGACCCCCGTCGCCGGGGTGTCCTCAAAGGTCTTAGAAGACCGCTCAGATTTCTTCCTCCTTCTCGCCGGACGGGCTCTTCCCTTCCAGCCAGTTGGCGAGACGTTGATGGCGGTCCTTCATGGTCCGCTCCGACATGTTGCCGCAAAACGCAGTCCTTCTCCACGTGCGTCTTGTCCTCATGTAGGCAGTAAAGACGAAAGGAGTGCTCGTCTTCCTTAAAGACATTCTGCAGCTGGCATCCAGGGCAGACCCTGAACAGCTTTCCGGGCGTCGAGCTTCCCTTCTCCTGGGCCATGCCCGAGATGGGCCTGAGAAACTTCTGGAGTCCTCCAAAAGCGTAGCTCGACGAAATCTTCACCCTTGAGGGGCGTAGACGAATCCGACACGGGTCCCCGTTGATCGGATGGAGAGTCGGTGGAGCTTGAGGCTCATTTGACCGAAAAAACGAAGTTTTTGAGAAAAAAACGTGAAAAAATAGCACTAACACTCGAGAGCAATAGCACGAGGATCCCAACACATGAACGTGCGGTAAAAATCTGAAGATGGCTGCCAGAGGCGGGGCTTAGGTAGAGGGCAGTCATTGGCTGTGGTCAGTATGATGCAGAGATCAGTGATTGGTTACTACTACGAAAGACAGATCAGAAACGAAACTGATACTGGTTTTTTCTTTACCGAGGATTCCCAGCCTGACGACGGGGAATATTCATGAGCATGTGAATCCATGCCAGACCCCATGCTGGAGAAGCTAAGTTACTGCTCTCTTGGGTCTCTAGTCTTCTACAGACCCTAGATACTCTCTTGGGATCGTTATCGAACGGTGCAAGTGAATCACGGATGGGACTGGTGGCAGCGATCGTTTCTTTGTGTTTTTGAGCTCCTTTTGGCATTTAAGCGCGTTTCTCGCGTTTAGCCCAAAATGGTGGCCTGGCACCCAAAATGGACAGACCACGAGGCTCGTTGTCCTGTCCGCTGACCGTCTTGCCCTCTTCACCTTCCCCAGGTCGAGCCGACCCGGGGCCTTCCTTATTTGGGCATGTACTTTCCCGTGAAACACAGATGCTTTCACGGGCTTCTACAGACCTTGTGTGTGCCTCCAGGATGTGGGTTGGGATGTCTGGTCCCAATACACATCCTGTGTGCCAGAGAGTCTAGGGTGGTGTGAATGCCTGGGACCTCCGTGGTCCGCGATAGGTCCACGTATGGTGTGAGTGTTTTGTGAGCGGATCTCCCATTGGGTCCCCTCCGTTTTGGCGCGAAGGGAACCGTGGATAAGAGGGGGCTGGAAACGCCACTACCATGTCGATCTGAGTTCTCACGAACAAAGGAATACAGGAGCCAAGTATCCTGCAACCACGAGGCTGAACCGAGGAATCGCTGGTGACCTGCTGAAGAACTGCTCCTCTGCACTGCTGTCGCTTTGTGAAACCCTTTCTACCTCTGATCGAACGAGAAGGCCTGTACTGGTACTTCGACCCTTGGAATAGTGGGAACAACTATTCTCGGCATCTCCTGCACGTAAGCCTTCGGAAGTATCTCTGGGCCATTCAGCAGACTGACCAGCCTACCCAGGAGCCTTGCTCTGTAACCGCCTTCAGGTTGTGTTGTATTACGAGTCCTTGTCACTCTCACACGATTCATACACTTGGCATTCCCAGGTCTGAAGTGAGTAGTGTACATTGGGCTGAAATACACAAGGCCGCTCCGTTGCCCTGCTGTGGTAACAAACTGTGCGGGTTCACTGCGTTTGGGACGCCCTCAACCTCTGCTGCTGCGGAATCTACACGACGACGAGACGTCCCCTGCTCCTATCTGAACCTGCCAGCACTGAAACGGACGCAGAGAAGCCTGGGTCTGCTTGCATCGGGGACCGGTGAGTAGCATCACTAGGAACTGGTCGCCCTCCTGCAGGAGCCCATAGCTTTTCCCCGCTGTGTCTAACAGCACGCCTTTCCGTACTCGCGCTCTGATTCTGCCCACAGTGGAGGCTGCGCTTGAGTCACGGAGCTCTGTTCATCTTCATTTGTTCACCGAACTAAACTGCCCCATTCCCTCGAAGAGACTCCCCTTTTTGCCCGTGGGCATCAGCGTGTGCAGGTACTTTCGAGCACAAGGCTCCACTCTTCGTAGGGCTTGGACGTCCTTTTAGTTAGGTGCCTCTGAAGGCAGACTGGGTCTAATTATTATTCGCACTGCCTGTTTTCCCCCCCCATCTAGGTGGTCTACACATTTCGTGCGTCTAACTCGTTAGACTCGTTTGTATTTGTATATATTTTGTATTGGTTTGGTATAGTATGTGTTGGTTTACTTGAGTTTTTTTTTTTTTTTTTTAAATTTTATATTTATTGGTTTTACAAAGAACAGAAAAATGCAAACATTGTTTAAACACAGTTGTACGTCCCTCAGGAGGGCAAGTCAGGCACGAGATGCAAATCAGAACAATATGCCAAGAGTCTTAGTCGTGCGACAGTCCCAGTTACCTGAGTATGCTTCGTTGGCTGTTTGCCGTACTTCCTTCCCAACCACTTGGTTTGTTGTACATCACAAATGCAATCGTCTAACATTAGTATCGGTATCGTGCGGTTGGCACAGGGCTAAGCATTGCGAAATATTGGCAGCCGGACTTAGGTGACTCGCTTTTTGTATTTTGTATTGTCCTTTGGACGTGGCATCATTCGGTCGGGTTTTGAGGCTCCTCTGATTTGGAGGCAGAAGGGGGTGAGATATACGTGTTCTTGAAGTCCATCCATAGGGTTTCACATTTCGCAGATTTATTGTGCAAGGAGGCGGTGATCGTTTCCATCACAAATATTTGTAGCGATATTGATCCACTCGGCCTTCCCTGGGATCAGGTGAGACTTCCATTTGGTCGCTATGAGGGCTCTTGCCGCCAACAACTGCTGGGGGGCCAGGCCTTTCACCCGGAGCCACTCTTCCTCGTCTCTTTCAAGGCCAAACAAAACAAGGTGTGGGTCGAGTTCTCTGTGAATATCATCTATCTCCTTAATCCATCCCAAAACCTCAGTCCAGAACACCTTGATGCGCGGACAGCTCCACCACATGTGCCAATAGTTGGCATTTTCTCCACACCTCCTCCAGCATTTCGGGCTCGTGGATTGGGACATTTTTGAGAGTCGGAGTGGGTCATAATGCCATCTATGTAGGAGCTTTATTGCATGGAGTTTGTACTGGCTGGAGATGGAGGATTTGGGTGCGGCTTTGCACATCAGGTCCCATTGGTCGGGGAGTATCTCTTCACCTAAGTCTTTTTCCCATCTGGCTTTGAGGGGTTTCGTGTTGCCACCTCCTGCTGCTAAAAGTGTTTGGTACATCACGGATATGAGGCCTTTCATTTCTGATCTGGAGTCCAGAAGTTTCTCAAAGGCGGTGAGGTCTCTTCTCAATTTTACTCTCCATTCAGGTTTTGTCAACACCCCTTTTAGCTGGATGAAGTGAAATGTCGATAAGGTACCTATCCCCAGTGTCGTTGTCAGGTCCGGTAGTGTAATGAACGAATCTTTTCTCTGAAGTTGTCCTACCCTTTCAAGGCCCGCTTCATACCATGACTGGAATCGCTCCAGGTTCGGAATATGGTCATTTACGCCAGGAGACCATAGGTGACTGAGCAGGGATGGCCAGGTGGTGACTTCTCGCATCTCTTTCCCGGTGCGCCATATGCTCCATATAGTAGTCAATATGGGATGTTGTCTGATTTTCCTCTGCACCCGTTGGTATGGGGACCAGAGCCATTCTGCTACTGTGGCGGGGGACATATAGTGGTTATCCATCTGGACCCATTGCAGGTGTTTGTGGTCCCTAAGGTGTGGGATTAGGACGCGCAACTGGGCAGCTTTATAATAATTCCTTAAGTCAGGAAGACCCACCCCCCCTTTTTCTGTGGGGAGAATAAGCGTGTCATATGGGACCCTCTGTCTCTTCCCCTGCCAGATGAACCGCAGCATGGTCCTCCGGGCCTCGACAAAAAATTGGTTGGCTATCACGATCGGTAACATCTGGAAGGGGTATAGAAAGCGAGGGAGGCACACCATCTTGACGGCATTAATACGCCCCAGCCATGAGATCATCAGTTTACTCCATTTCTCGAGATCTCTTTCAAAGCTTCGGAGAAGCGGGGGGAAGTTGGCCTCGTAGAGGTCATCTAGGGTTCTAGTAATCTTTATACCTAGGTATTGTAATGTCACGTGTTCTATTTTAAGCCCAAGGGAGAGGAACTTTGCCTCATTTTCAACCGGGGCACCTTGGAGGGGAAAGAGGATGGACTTAGACATATTCACTTTGAATCCGGAGAACCGACCGTATTCTTCTATTAGGGCTATGGCATGAGGGATTGAGGTCATAGGTCTCGTTAGATGTAGGAGGATGTCATCAGCGTACAACGCTGCTTTGTATTCGGTCCCTCCCAGCCGTATTCCCTCTATTCGGGAGTCGTCTCTGAGCTTTTGTGCCAGAGGCTCCAGGGAAAGTGCGAACAGGATTGCTGAGAGCGGGCATCCCTGTCTGGTCCCCCTTTGCAGTTCAAACCACCTGGAGTATTCTCCGTTAACGAAAATTGACGCTTTGGGAGAGGCATGTAGTGCTCGTATCCCATCGCAGAATTTGGGGCCTATTCCCACTTTCTGGAGGACTGCACCCAGGAAGTCCCATTCCACCCTGTCAAAAGCCTTTTCCGCGTCAAGCGAAAGGAGGGCCGGGTCGTCCTGAAGACTGTGTCCGGCTTGGACAAGGTGCAGAGTCTTACGCATGGTGTCGGCACCCTGCCTGCCGAGAATGAATCCGACCTGGTCGGAGTGGACTAGTTTGGGCATTAAAGTTTCTAGTCTGGCAGCCAATACCCTGGCATAAATCTTCGCGTCCAGATTGAGGAGGGAAATGGGGCGGTACGATCCACATAATTTGGGGTCTCTACCTTCTTTAGGGATGACAGATATGAGGGCTTTCTTAAAGGAATCTGGGGCGGTCCCAGAGCTCACTATCTCGTTAAAGAGTTCCGTGAGGAAGGGTGACAATTGATCGGCGAAGGTCTTATAGAAACCGGCCGTGTAGCCATCTTCGCCCGGTGACTTCCCTAGTTTAAGTCGTTTGATTGCATCTCTCGTTTCGCTTTCAGTTATGGGACTATCAAGGAGTTCGGCTTCCGTTTGCGTTACTGTAGGAATGGTAATTGGGGACAGATAGGACGCTATGTCAGAGTGAGCCGATAGCAGCTCGGAGGTATATAGATTTTCATAGAAGGTGGCAAAACGCTCGGGTATTGAGCAGGGTAGGTGAGTCGTGGAGCTAGTGGGCTCTGATATCTCCTTAACCTTGCGTTCCTCTCTCCGTTCCCTGAGCCAGGCAGCTAAGAGTGCATCGGCCTTGTCGCCTTTTTCATAGTATGTCTGTTTCAGAAATTGCAATTTCCGCACCACCTGGCCATGTTCCACCAGTCGTAGTTCTTCTCTTTTGCGGTGGGCCATGTCTAGCTTGGCGGAGTCCACTTCTGTTTCATCTCTCAATTCGCTCTCCAGTTGGTGTATTTCACTGCGTAACTTGTTTTCGACGATCCTCCGCTCTCTTTTTAGAGGAGCCCTCGCGTATTAGCACGCCTCTCCACGTAGCTTTCCCAGCTTCCCAGATCACTTGTTTGGAGACCTCTCCATTGTCATTTGTCCTGAAATATTCTTCAATCTCGGTCTCCATTTCTCCCCTGAAAACCACATCAGTCCAAAGGGACCCATTGCAGCGCCAAGATCCTCCGGCGACAGGCAGATCAGCCCAATCGACGTCTGCCAGTACCATATCGTGGTCTGTCCATGTAATCGGAACTATACTGGAGTGGCTTGTGGACTTCGCTAGATCAGGCGAGAGGAATATATAGTCTATGCGCGTGAATGTGCCATGAGGGTTCGAGTCGAAAGTGAAGCCCTTTTCGTCATGGTGCTGTGCTCTCCATACGTCACGTAGGTCGTATAACTCCATCAGGGCAGCAAATTCAGTGCGGGCCCCTCTATGCTGATTCCGCGTGTCGGGGTTGCCTGGTCTCCAGTCTACAGATGGATCCATCCACTGGTTGAAGTCGCCTCCCACCACGAGATGGCCTGCAGTTTCCAGCACTATTTTGGGAATCGTTTTCCTGAAGAATGCGGTCTGTCCGGTATTGGGCGAGTACACTGTGGCAATCGTGACCTGAATCCTTGCAATTTTCCCCACAATCAAGAGGGCTCGTCCGATCACATCCGACCAGGACTTCTCTAATTCAAACCCAACTCCTTTCTTAATGAGGATTCCAACCCCTCCCTTTCTGAGCGGGCCAGAGCCCCAAAATTCCATGCCTCCCCTAGTTCCCAGAACTGTCCGCTCCTCACCCCTCGCAAATTTCGTCTCCTGTATGAGGAGAATGTCTATGCCAGACCTTCGAAATTCTCTATGTACCAGTGACCTCTTGGTAAGAGAGTTCAGTCCCTTCACATTGATTGACCCAATTCTGAGAAGGCCCTTGCCCTTGACCCTCTCATGTGATGCCATTGGCGGTTTGTAGTCTGGAATCCTTCGCCACCAGAGTCCGGAAAGACCTGCAGGTACCCTGTGTCATCGCAAACAAGACACCTTGAAGCGAGTGCAGTGATATTTGTACATTTCCCAAGTGTTCATTACCTCTCTCCCCTTCTCTCGTGTCCCACCATAATCGGTGATGTTCGTTTGAGCGTGGGAATAGGGTGTGCTGCGTCGGCAGCCGTTGACGGCGTCCGGAACGGACTAGGTGGAAACGTACGGTCCGTTGGCGGACCATCAGTGGGAACCGTCGTCCCACGGTCCCAATCAGATTTCCCATCGCTACTTAAGGGTGAGCCCCCATCTTCTTTCCCCCTCCCCCTAACATTATACAGTTTCAACAACAGTAACAACAAACAGGTGAAAAATTCCAACGTTACGTGTGGTTTACTGGTCTCTCCGCGGGAGTTCACATCACTTTTCGGTCCGGAGTGATGCCCCGCCAGCGGCGGCATCCGTTCGGCGGGGTCCGCCATGTAACGATCTCCGCGGGAGACAGTGCCGCCCACTGTGGCCATGGCTGTGGCCAGCTCAAATTTCGCCTGGGTCCCTTGGCTCAGGTCTGCTCGGGAGTGTTGTTGGGGCGTCTATATTTTCTTGATCCCTTTACCCTCTTGCGCCTAGGGCCCTGGAGTTCCCACTGCATTCCCGGGCGCTCGCCGTCGTCACCCTCCTTGCTTCCCTGATCCGCTCCAAGGAGATCGGCGATACAATCTTTGATTTCTTCTTTGGAGCGTAGGATCAGTTTCCTGCTGCCATGCTCGAAGGTAAGCGAGAAAGGGTATCCCCATCTGTACCTTATGTTTTGGTCTTTCAGCCATTTCGTCAGGGGGCTGCAAAGGCGTCTTAGGGCTAACGTCAGTGAAGATAAGTCTTGGAAGATGGTGATTTGCGCGCCCCCCATCGTGAGCGGGCCACCAGACCTGGCTTTTTTTCAAGAATTCTGGTTTTGTCTTGATATCGGTGGAATTTGGCCAGTACAGAGCGTGGGCCGCCAGGCGGTCCTCCAGCTCTGTGTATGCGTTCAGTCTTAGGTTCATCAATGTCTTCATCAGCTGTTAGTATTTTGATGATGTCGTGAATGGCGTCTGAGGTCTTTCTCAGTTTCACCATCACGTTCCGGAATGCCGAAAAAACAAAGGTTATTTCTCCTTTCCCTGTTTTCCAGGTCATCCATCTTGAGCCTTGCCTCGATCTCTTTTCTCGATGTTGCGGATTCGTACATCCATCTGAGTTTCGAGGGTATCAATTGAAGTCTGATTATTCTCCACGCTTTCCAATCGCTCCTCGAAGCTGTCCATTCTCTGGGTGATTGTCGATTTTGCCGCCAAGGTTGGCACCCATGTTTTTTATTTCAGACAGTAGAGTGGCAATGTCTCCTTTGGTGGCCGCAGCACCTGCCTCCGATGGGTCCGTGGCCATGGTGTCTATGTTCCTAGAGGGTGCGGGGGATGGTCCGTAGGCAAATTTAGCCAGTTTGTGGCGCGGGTCCATGCGCCAAATCCCGGGTTAGAGGAGGCACACGCCCCTGGATAGGGGGCCCTACCCTCTGGGAGGATGCACGGGTGGCAGGCTCAGTGTTGTCGTTTGTTCTCGGCACTTCGTGTGATGTGGGCCAATTCCTCGGGTCAGGTCAGCGGGGGGTCACGGGGTAGGGTATTGCTGCTATGCTCACCCAGGGTTGGGGTCACCTGTGCGTTCTAGGCGACCTCTGTTGGAACCTTCTCTGCCAGATTGCTGGGAATCTGTTGTACGTGGAGCACGACGTTTGGGCAGTGTTTGGTGTCCCCAACGCAGGGTTTACATGGTCCAGAAGCGTGCCTAGGCGGGGGTTGCCCCGTATGCAGTGCTGGGCTAGCGGGTTACCCTTGTCCCTTCAGTATGGCGTTTGGCGCGGGGAGCGTATGCCAAGGCAGCCAGCAGTTAGGAGCAACGGTCATGTGGAGATCAGTCTTTCATACGGACCGTGCTGTGGGCGGCGCCCTTCTCTGAATTACGCGTCTCGCGGCCTTCTCAGCCTTCAGGGGGGTCGTCCCCACCTCTACAGCAAGGAGGGAGGACCTAGGGCCGTGCGCCGTGGTTCAGGACTCACCGCCGGGATCTGGCGCGGCCCGGTGTGTAAAAGCACCTCGCTACCCCCGGTGGAGCCGGGGGCAGCAGCATAAGTATAGGGGTCCAGGTCCAGCAGGCAGCAACTGCAGGGGTCGACGCCCTGCTTTATCTAGAGCGTGTCCGATTCCCGGGGCACAGCTCACAACACGCACCATCGGCAGTGAGGAAGGGGGCCTGGCGCCGCGGAGTCTCGCGGTGGGGGTCCTCACTCACCCCGTGTTCATATGCCGGTCCCGGGGGATGTCACTTTTCTGGGGTTCCGCGTCTAGTCTGCTCCATAGGCCCGGGGCGCGGACCGTCACCGCCAGGGAGGCCCGTCACAGGAGCCGCCGCACTCGGGTCTCCCGTGGTGCAGCGGGCGGGCGCTCCTGAAAACACCTCGTTCTCGATGAAATCGGGCCCGATTTTCGTCGGGTTTCTTCTCCGCTGCGGGGGGGTCTCCTCAGACCATAGAATTTCGCACTTTCGCGGTGGGGGGGTCCGTCAGCGGGGGCTCATGCCGCTATTTTGGGACCATGGGGGCGGTGCTCACACGGAGAGGACGTTCATCCGTGCGCCCCCTGGTGGCCAGTCCCGGTTTACTTGAGTTTTATTGTGATTTCTCGCTAGGGTCAATGTTACAAAGGCCCTGTAATAAATGTGTATATATTTTTAATATAACACCTGTTTGGAGTAATTTGTGAGTGTCCTTGCTTTGTGTGCTCATTGCGGGCTTTCAGTCACCCTCACCCTTCTTGAGACCTAGTCTTGACCGCCGCGATCGCTACCCTGATTGGTCTGGCTTGTCCAGAGGTTACCCTGTTCCAAGAAACTAGGCTGGCCTTCTGAACCTCTGCCCCTCCAGGACAGAGTTCAGAAATCCGTCTTAACACTGGGTTACAGCGCAGAGATGTTCTCGTGCCCACAGCATGGCCGGCACCTGGGAGGACGCGTCCTTGCTCATCCCAGACTGGGGCAATGAGACACGGGGAGGGCTCAGCCTCACTACTTCATTGCCTGCAGTACTTTGTGGAGCTCCAACCTGATGTATGGCAGAAATTTAGGGGGCTATACCCGGGCACGCTCCTCCTTGCCCAAAAGTATGCCGCAGAACGAGGGCACTTCCACTACTCGGGAACGCCCGAGCCTGACACTGTGTAGGCGGTCCACAGGGCAGAAGACAAGGTGCATTACAAAATGAGCAGCTTAACCAGATGTCTTTCTGAATGTCTATCAACACTGGACCCTCCTGGCTTTCATATGCCACCGACAACAATCCATCTTAATACACAAATAACGCCTACACAGAGGATACTGCACAAAGGACTTGACCCCAGGTGGCGGGTGAAAGCTCCACATTTCACAATACTGCAGCCACTGCATGCCGGCCACACTGGTACAATCAAGGCTGCTACACATTAATAAAACAAGCAACAGCACACTCCCTGGGCAACCCGATCCAATTAGTCAACTGAACACAGCCTCCTAAACCCAATCACACATGTGAGTGGTGATCGATCCTGGGGGACAGCCACAGTCACCCAGGCCTTGGCAGGAGATAACATGCCCCCAACATCAAGCAACATGGCAAAATTCACTAAAGTTGCTAAACATACAGACATCTCCACGCTGCCGATGAGAGCAGCAGAAACAGCCAAGAAAGGTGAGCGAATGGAAGCCTTGATACAGGCAGCCGCAGCATCTTCAGAGCAACTGGCGCAGTCTGTTACTAAATCTGACCAACACAATCTGTTATAGCCATGACCAGAGAATACCAGAAAGGCACGGAGGAGCTCCTGAATAAAATCACTGGCCCAGATAAAAGACTGGAGGATGTTGAAAGCAGAACGGCTGAGGTGGAGCCAGCACTTTGCGAAAAGAGCTAGGAGATCGGTCAAGGCACTGACCAAATCGCAGCCCTCTAAGCAGATGCAAGGCACTGGAAATGAAGCAAGAGGATGCTGAAAACAGATCCCACTGCAACAACATTCGTTTGAG
The DNA here is from genome assembly GCF_040938575.1 of Ambystoma mexicanum. Classification (NCBI taxonomy): domain Eukaryota; kingdom Metazoa; phylum Chordata; class Amphibia; order Caudata; family Ambystomatidae; genus Ambystoma; species Ambystoma mexicanum. The sequence continues at coordinate 1,203,442,512 of NC_090923.1, read as the reverse complement.
GGGCATCCTATGCTCAATACCGGACTACTTCCTCAGAGACCTCTTCCGATCAATGTTGTTGCTCCCCGACAGCACCCCAATGTAGCTGGACAGGGTGCACCGCACAGAGACAAGGAAATCACAACTTAACCCACCGAACGCCCTAGTGAGGGTTCATATTTATAAAATCAAGGAGGAACTAATGAGAAAGGACAGACTCTCCCAGTGTCCAGGTCAGAGACCAGTTGGTTGTCCTGTTTGAAGACCTAGCATCCACCACACTACTGAAAAGAAAAAGCTTAAAACCATTAACTGACTGGCTTAGGGAGAGGAATATAACATACAGATGGGGCTTTCCCACAGAGCTAGTCTTCACAGCCGAGGGCAGACACTGGTGAATCCAAACCATGAAAGAGGCGGAAAAGCTTTTGAACCCAGAGGCCTCAAACGAGAGAAATGATGAGGAGCCATCAGCGACCTGGAGTTCGGAGGGAAAGCTCACATCGCCCTGGACTAAGTTAAAGAGAAGACGGAAGCTAAAGGGCCCACCTCATAAAGATAAAAAACCTCGGGGACTTCAAACCACTATCCCCCATTTAGGGTTAGCACTGAAGTACCCCCACAGCGAGGTAGGTCCGAGCTGCATGGACTAATTCACTGGCGGCAGCGAACAGGAAACCGGACAAGACACATAATGAGGCCTCAGGCTGTTTCTACTTGAAGTTGCCGCCCCTGCCTCCCGGCGCTGGGCAGGAGAGGCGCGAACCCCAGGGAGACAGAACCCCCCAAATAACTTGTTCTCAGTATTAAGGTTGGTTGCCGGGGCTGGTTATAGTTGCCCCAATGCACACAAGCTATGCTCAAGTGCTTGTTATTATACTGTTGGTTCAGGGGGATGGGGGGTGGGGAGAATATGTGTGGGGTATTTATGAGCGAGCTGGGAATCAGTCCAAAACACAAGTCACGGGACATTTTTCTAGCGCTATGAGACAGTCCACCTGGTGTTCGCAGGGGGGGAAAAACAACTATGGGAAGTTCACTTAAACTACTACTAATCACCTATGGCCGGCTACCCCGCTGGAGAACTGGTCATGGTGACATGGAATGTCCAGGGCCTCAACTTCCCAGGGAAGCATAAATCAGTAGCGCGTAAGCTGGCGGAGCTGGACGCGGACATTGTGTCCAGGAGACCCACCTTCTCGCTCTAGATGAAAAGCAAGTGAAATCCGACAGGTTTACTAAAAGCTTCTTCGCCACTGCTGGGGAAAAGAGGAGAGGGGTGGCAATATTACTCAGCGGGGAGGTGCCACTCACTGAGATGAAGGCAAACCGGATCCATTAGGAAGGTACATCCTGGTCAAAGGTTATTTATATGAGAAACCCCTCACATTTGCATCTATTTACTAGCCGAACAGCGCACAAGTCCGATTTTTAAACGCCATCACCCCTGACATAGTGGTGTTCGCAGAAGATCATAGGATAGGAGGGGATTTCAACCTAGTTCCGAACCCGGACAATGATAAAACACTAAAACCCACAAACGAGGATTATGCAAGAGCAGTGGGTTTCGCTGAATTTCTCAGGGAAGTGCACATCTGGTTATTTAACAATGAGGCACATGACTATATGTTTTACTCATGTTCACAAGGGCCTATTGAAAATCAACTTGATTCTTAGGTCTGGCGTACCTTTTCCATGTCTGGAGCAAGTGGACATACTGCCTAGGATCATCTCAGATCATGCTCCGGTGCTTGTTGGTATTCGGACTGTAGGCTCCCCAGCCCATATTCCAAAACCGTGGAATCTGCAGGATTACCTGTTGCAAGATCTAGTGCGCTTTATGCAACTACTTCAACGAAAATCTACTAGAAGGCACCCCCTCTCTGTGGTTTGGGATGCCATGAAAGCAGTAATAAGAGGGGAGCTAATGGGGAAAGCAGCAGCTCACAAAAGATAGGGGAGGACGCAGAGATTACAGCTTGAAAAGAGGGTAGTTGAACTAGAAAAAAAAACTAGATAAAAAATACCCAATCCAACAAAACGTGGGGAGATCTGAGAAAAGCTAAACTCAAGCTGGAAATGCACCTAGCCGACAAGTCAGCCCGAGCCCTAGCATACACAAAACAATTCTACTACACGAAAAACATAGCAAATCGGCTCTTGGTATACAAACTGAAAAAATACATTCCCAGAATAATATTCATCTATTAAGGGGAGTGAATGGCGCATTCTGGGTGGCGGAAGGGGATAAATCAGTAGCGATGACTGAGGACTACACGGAAGTAATAATCGCGGATCCAATCATAGGCGCCGGACAACAGCAATACTTGGCATCGGCTCCCCGGGGACCCACCTTGCAGGAATTGACCCGTTGAGGCTCCTATTACGGATAGCCTCTCTAAAATAACCGCAGCCCCAGGCCCGGATGGATTCACCATACGATTTTTATAACATATATACCCATTCCCTGACCCTGACCCTGACCGAAGGCCTGGCGACCCTGTTTAACTGCTTCCCAGAATCAAGCTGCATAACACCGTCAATGGAGGATTCTCAAATGTGGTAATCCCAAAACCGGGTAAAGACCCGGAGCTCTGCAGCTCATCCAGACCACCACCACTAAGGAGTAACAATGCAAACATGTTCTCAAAGGTTTTAGCAACCCGGCTAGCGAGGATCTTACCCAAGCTGATTCAACCAGACCAAACAGGATTTTATCCCAGGTCGCACCACACATGACAATATCAGGCGCATCCTCAACCTAATTGAATGTGCCAACAGAGATGGAACAGAATTGGCTGTCATCTCCCTAGATGCACATAAAGCGTTCGATTTACTCGACTGGGGCTATATGGGTAAAACCGTGGCACACTTTGGCTTGGGCCCTAAATTTACAAAATGAATCTTAACTAATTATCACACCCAGAGTATGACCCTAAGAGTGAATGGTCTTTGGTCGCAGAAGCTACCAATCACTTGAGGGCCCCCCAGTCAGGGGTGCCCTCTATCCCCACTAATTTTCACCCCGTCAATGGAACCGTTCACCGCAAGGATTCGCTCTAATCCAATCATCCGGAGGCTGCGGGTGGGTGGCGACTACTATAAAATATCTCTACGCAGATGACGTGCTTCGCTCCATTACACAACAGGACTCCTACCTAAGGGAATTGTGGCGCAAGATACAGCGGTTTGGTGAGGACTCAAGGCTTCAAAGTGAAGTTCTCGAAGTCCAGCAAGCAAAGCACCAATCCCACTGGCAGTGAGCCATATTACCCACCTGGATGTGAAAATCCCAAATAGAATCGGCAAGGTATACCAAGTTAACTTTCCAAACATGTTCAGAGAACTAAAGAAGGACCTCATGCGCTGGCACAAGCAAGAGGTATATTGGGTTGGGAGGATCACAACCCTTAAAATGAACTTAGCCTCCAGGCTTCTATATCACTGTCTCTCACTACCTGCAACAATTCCCACAAAGAAACTGGAGTCTCTGCAAAGGGATATGCTAAAATATATCTGGGCCTGGAAAGAACCACCGGTAGCTACAAGGGTCATGCTCCGTGGGACACCCATTGGTGGCCTTGGGGTCCGGACCTTACCAGGTATTGCCTTGCAACCCAGCTGTCTCACGCCTTCACGTGGCAAAGAACAGTGAATCTGCCCCGTTGGAAGCAAAATGAGGAGGCATGGAGCTCAGTCCCACTATCTGCTCTGCCCCACCTCTAGCAGGCTCAGCAGACTCCTGATGTAGGTCCTCTGGCTGCCACCATGAACATGATACAGCGTTGGAAGAAGGCAGCAAACCACTGGTGAGGTTAGCAGCTCTTTAGGTCCCGTCTTTACAGTCTGGGGCAACCCAGAGTTTACGCCTGGGTTGAACGCAGCAGGGTTTCTAGGGTCGAAGACAGGCAACTTTAATCAGATTGCGGACTTGAGTAACTGGGCCCCCCCCCCCTCTTTCGAGGAAAGGGGGCAGGGAAATCAATGCTCAAGAACGCACCTTAATCACATTGACCCCCCCCAGCCCCCAAGGGAAAGTTCTCCACTCTTTATAAACTCCTAGACAGGGTGGACACAACTAAGAAAGAGAAATACATGCTCAAATGGGAGAGGGACTTGGGCAGAACGCTGGGAGGAGTGGAGCCGGATATTGGCCTGTGCACATAAAAGCTTTGGAAGCATCACAAATAGAGAGAGTTCCATAAAAGTATGCTACAGATGGTACCTTACACTGGAAATCCTGAACCGAGGTAACCCGACGATATCGCCATCCTGCTGGTGGGGTTGTGGAGCCACAGGATCGTTTTTTCACTTATGGTGGTCATGCCCGAAATCTAATAAATTCTGGGAGTGGGTGTTGGAATACATCAAACAAATCACTGGCATCACAATCCATTGGGATCCAGGGATAGTCCTACTGAGCGACACAGGGGATGGGGTGCTCCCCACTAACTTGACATATGGCTGAGTGGATTACCCACCTTCTCACAGCGGCAAAGATCACTATTGTCTGCCACTAGAAATCCCAAGAAATCCCCATGTGGTGGACAGAATGAGGGGAGGCAGCTGTGGCATAAATCAAATCACAGCGGCTTGCATGATCAACATGGGGACATTTCACTACATCTGGTCTCCCTTCTTGCAGAATAGTCCCCGTGGGTAGTGCGTAAACCCCCAGCTCTAAGATGGTGTTCAAAGTTCTGAACTTGTATGCAGGGGAAGGGGGGTTAGCGGAGTCTCGAGATGATTACTTTCAGACCAGATACACCAGGGGCTAGACCAATTCTTCATTTACTATCGTGACTGTACCTTATTGTATACTACCATGTACTAGTTCTTTCTGTTCTTGTTTAAGGTTGTACATTTTAAAACATGAAAATAAAGAGAAGATGTTGAGAGGAAAAAAAAAAAAAAAAAGAGCAGAGCAATGCCAGGCCAGGCACAAATAGTGGTTTGAGAAATACAAACGTGCATCTGTTGGCTCAATAAAAGTGGGCGATTGGGTCAGAATCAGGAATGCAAGGCTAGTTGGGGAAAGGAGTTCCTTATATGTCCTCAAACAAGAAAGTGTGCCATATTTTGGGCACAGGGGTTGGGTTAAGACGATGGAACAAAGTGGATTCAGAGGCAAAAAGTCAAATGCCATAAGGTGGTGCGGGAGCAGAGTAGAAATGCATTTACATCTGCACTTGCCACTGGTGCAGAGGTATTGCCTGGTCCAGTCCCAAATGCGGGAGAGAACTGGATGGGAGAGAACTGGATGAGTCTCCGAGCAGAGAGCCAGCAGCATGAAGAGGTGATGGAGGAAGTTCCAAATGCAGTGTCTGCTCGGAAGCAGTGGGGTGATTATTTCCATGATCTAAGGTCCAGTGAAGAACAACCTGAAAAAGGAGGGGCATGACATGGCACAAGAGTCAGCGCCAGGGGACAATGGTTAGAACAAAGGGTGGCACAACCTAACACCAGTGTGTTCATGGAGGCTGCAACTAGAGCATCATACAGTCTGTCATGTTACAACAAGATTTAAAGACTGTTGGGGTGGTTCGTATAGGGGGAGGGAAGTGTGGTAGTCACTGCGCACTACCTTTTGTTGATACATTCAATCAAAACAGAATCGGTTTGGCTAGAAACACTAGAACACTAGCATGCAGTTGCAATGTGTTGTAGAAAAATACATTAAGGAGTTTAGATTCCTTTTTCTAAATTGTGTCTTTTAAAATAAGCTATAACATGCAGATAGATTCATGCTCTTCACTGTTAAACTCAAGCAGTGGACAAAATAAACACTACCATAAACCGTTCCAAATTAATTGAGGTCTGTAAAGTGTAAGATCAAGATTACATAGAGAAAGGAATTTGAAAGGCTTCATTAAGTAGTGCCAGCTAGAATTCTCATCTGTGTTGACTCGAGCAGCAGGGATTGGGACGTCACAATTCAATTGTAATACGTGATTACAGTTACAGTACAGAGGTCATTTTCTTATTACGGGGGAGTAATGATAGCACAGCTAGCCTGTAATGATAACTTTTACAGGATTGTATACAGATATTGCAGGATGTATTATATGTGGTATTAAATCAGGAGGGAATAACAATGACCACGTCCAGTACGGATGCTGGCAAACAGAGACCCTGTACATGGTTTCCCAACACTTACATTGACTACCTTTGGTGAACCGTGGCTGGTGTTTTTGCTGCTGTCATCATTGGTGGTGCGGTCGCTGCTGCAAGTGCTGCCGGAGAAGCAAGAAGACATGAGGCTGTCTGGTGGGTTGAATGGAGGTGGAAGGGATTTAAGAGAACATTCTAAAGGAGAGTAAAGAAAAAGGAACATTGTAATTGATAAGGTCTTGGATGGAATTCTAGGACAAGTCATTTCAGTATTCTGGATCTTGTGACACCAAAACGGCTGCAAGTAAGGTACACAGTTGGGAGAGGGACTGAAGGGGATTAAACCCCTGCACTCCCTTAGTGGTTTGGAAGGACCTATTTTCATTGCAATGGAAACCATCACAAATCCCAGATATGACATTTAGCATCAGCACCTGCTCGCTCCCTAATGAAGTTGTTGCTCAGCGGAATATCCCTCATTTAATTTTGAACACCATTTTTCACAGCCTTTGACCCCTGAACAGCCATTGTGGAATCCAGCAGCTTCCGATTGGCCCTTACAGCCCATATGATTTCAAGCTGCAGATAGTTTTTTCCAGCATTTCCATGCGAAGCAGTGAGCTTCTTAGTGCATCCCACAAGACAAAAGCCTGCAGTCAGCACAAACACCACCTGCTCACTCGCTAATGGAGTGAGCTCAGATGAAGATTTGCCCCTCCCCCATTTTGCCTGGCCACTGTCCCTTCAGCATCATCTTTAGAAGTAAGAAGAACCCTGATAGGCTCTTCCAGACAATGTGCCATCCAGTAAATCCATGTCCAAAAGTGCCCCATGCCCTGGCGTCCATAGCAAAGGGCTACATGTTCAAGAGCGTTCACCTTAGCCCTAATCGGGTCTGGCAGATGCTAAGGCCAACTCTGCCCCATTACTGCCCCCCAATCCATCTATTTTCCATCAATGGAGAACCACCACAATTCCCTTTTGGCGCACTGCTCTGGACTTCCATAAATGCATGAGCCAAACTGCACCTTGTTAATTGCATTTTATGATTGCTAGGACCCTGTGGTACACCCTACACCGTCCCCTTCACTCCTGGAGGACTGTGCTCCAGCCAATAGTGTTCCTCTTCATTTCTTTCTCAATCTCTGTGCCGTCCAATGGCTTCCCTGCACTCCCAAGCTCTGCACACTCTGTAAAGTGATTGAATTATGAAGTTGGGAAGACAAACACCTCTCAGGCTGCTTGTCTCTCTCCATTCCCACCCACTCCAATCTCATCTACCTGCTTCCCATTATCTATTACAGTAACTACCTCTATTCCCCCTATTGATCTCACCCTGGTTTTTTTTAGAATTCCCAACTCTTCTGCAAAAAACCTGTTCTCAATAGTTATTTAGATTCCTATTACCCCAAATGCTCAGCAATGTCCATCGCTAAAACTCTAATTCACCCCCATGGCACCACAATAACCCTGGCATCCCTTTCACACAAATACTGCCTTGTTCTCGCACTCCCTTTGTCTCTCCAAAAAAAGGAAGTGGTGTTGGTCTCATGATTAGCAAGGACACACCATGGGTACCATATCCCCTCTGATATCACACTTACCTCTGAGAAAATCTGGCCCAACTTCTCGGTCCCACCCCCATACAATCCTCATTTACCACTCACTGAGGGCACATGCCACCTCTCTTCTAATCTTCAACAACAATATGAAACACTCTGCTGTCATAGTGGGTAACTACAACCTCCCCAATATGACCAAGTTCCAACAGCTCCAACTTGACTCCCCTCTGGCAGCTTAGTAGTCGACCTACATAAACATCCAACCCACAATCAACTGATTCACTCAATACCATATTTCCATCTTCCACCCTGGTAACCTCTGCTCACACAATTGACCCACTACCCATATGAGAAGACTAATTCACTTTGCCCATTCTATTTTCATTTGTTTTGTGACAGGACAAGTAGATTTGCATACATCCCATCATGCCCCATTTTATTTGGGAGATGGTGGTCCATCCAGGTGGTTTATTTCAATTTTGGGATTTAAATTTCTCGTGTTCACCATTATAAATCCCAGACAAGCCAGAGAATGCAAAGTAAAACAAGAATGTGGCATGTTCGTTGGTCAAGTAGATTTTTTTTTAATCCCACACCCAAAGAATGAAAATGGCAGAACTATTTTGCAAGTGCCAGAAGGCCCAGGTGCAAGCCCATGTTGACATGTGCAAAGAAAGGAAGGCTCAACTCTTCAAACATGTCCCAAGCCTGTTATGGAAAAACAAATGACCCACTAACAAGCGCAGGGCATTTCTGCAATACAGGTCTTGTCAGGTTTGTGTGTAGGCAATCCTTTGTTGCAGAACACACATGCAGAAGCTCCGTACCTGTCGATTTGAGCGCTGCGGTTTCCTCTGTATATGGACATTTGTTTGGGGGTCCAATCTTTGCAGGATCTGCAGTAGGGCTCGGTGATGGATCTGGGTAAGGAGGTGGTGGACAATCAGGATTATATTTCCAGGCACAGCGAGGATCCTCCCTACCTGGGTTCGCCTGGGACACGGGCTGCCCTGGAAAATAAGTAAAACATGCAACAGCAAGAATAAGATGTCAAACCACAACATCAGGTCACAGGTGCAAACGTGGGAAGGACATCAATTATGAACTGCACTTTTATCCCCTAGAAGTGATCCAATCCAACAAGGCCAGGCATTGAAAGAACAGGAGGTCCGCCCTCTGCTCACACCCACAGAGGTAGTCCATACTACTATATGATAGATAGGATAGATAGGATAGAAAGGGCATGGGTATTCCTACCCTCCATATTTGGGATTAGAGGTTTTTCATTGCAAATGTAGTGAAGCACATGGATTATAAAAATGATGCAGAAAAAGAATGACACCTCGCAAGATAAAAATTCAGCATCTGTAAATGGAGTAATGTGAAATTGTATGCACGATAACACATTAAGCACACTAAAGGTTGGGTAATCAGCAGTAGGGATACAATGAGACTCAGGGTGGCAGTAGAAACAAAATACAAGGGTTGGAGACAAACTAAACTTAGAAATTGTGCCTGGAAGCATAAAAGAGGGGAACTGTTGAAGAAGACATTTCATTTCTGCATGAGCAGTGGAAAGAACAAAGCCGCAGCCATAATATTTTCTTTGTTTGAACTTTTATAAAGCGTACATAGCCCAGAAACATTAATAAGAAATAACGCCATGTTTATGGAGGTGATGTTGTGAGAAAGGTGGTTTTTGTTGGCATGCATACAGGAGCCCATAAGACCATACAATGTCATGTCAGACTCTGTCCAGGCCCCAGGTACATTAGCCACACCACCCAAGAATCAAAACGAGAATCACAAGAGCACTAGGTTACGGAGCAGGCTTTATGGCGTGTTTTGGAAAAGGCCTGTTTGAGGCAATGGCTATATGACATGGGTAAGTTGAAAGGAATTGTACAGGTCTTGTAACTATTTTTCTCCAGGATGTGTCGGACATGGATTCACATGCTCATGAATATTCCCGTCAGGCTGGGAATCCTCAGTAAAAAGAAAAACCTGTTTAACTTTAGCATCAAAACTGTATTTCTCCTCTAAACCAATCACTGTCCTCCGAGTCATACTGCCCCCATCCAGTGGCAGTACTCTCCCTAAACTGCGCCCCTGGTGGTCATCCTCAGATTTGATAAGCATGTGAAGTGGCAATATGAACAAAGAAGAGCCACAGACGGGAAGGCTCAAGGGTTTGCATGTGAATCCATGCCAGACCCATGCTGGAGGACAATAGTTACAGATAATTAACTTAATTTTATTTTTAAATTTGTTTATTGGCATTTTCAGTGATATCACTTACAAGTTTTGCAAATGCGTGTCTTGTGCATACTCTTTTACAATGCTTTTCGGTTTAGCCTTAACAATATAACAATAACTGTCTCCTTGCCATGTCCATATGTTTCAGCGTCTCTTGTTTCGGGGGGGGTGGAGGGTGTAGGGAAGTTGGGTAGCATACTCAGGGAGGGTGCAGAGGGGATACCTTCCCAGGGCCAGCGTTGTCTCAAGTCATTTATCTGGGGTTGCCCTTTCCTGTCTTGCAGGTAAGTTCGTTTCGGGTCATGGGCTCATGGGGGCTTGTCGTCCGAGGGGAGAAACATGTGTCTAGTAAGTTCTTTCCATGCCTCAAGAGCTCTGCTGGACTCATCCGTAGATCTAGTGACACTTTCTTCCCAGGCCTTGGTCTCAGCCGACACCCATCGCTCTGTTTCACTGTGCCATGCTTTGTATTGTGGTCCTGCGCGTCTTCCAGGACATGGCTATGGTTCTTTTGGCCAGTATGCACGTTATGTCCATAAGCCTATGTGTTTCAGTTTGGCTAACCTAGGATAGGTTCCGAGTAGGCATTCCTCAGGTGTCCATTTGTAGTTGGTCATGCCTGTTTTCTCGCATGTCTGTTTTACCCTATCCCACAGCGTCCTAGACTTGGGGCATTCCCACATCATGTGGATTAAATCCGCTTCCTCCCTCATGCACCAGGTGCAGTGTGTCTGCGCTTGTTTGTTAAACTTAGCTATTCGTTTCGGGGTTAGGTAGGTTCGATGCAACACATTCATCTGTATTTGTCGGATTCTATTATTTCTGGACACCTCTTTGGGGAATGCAAGCGCCCTATTCCACTCCCCCGCTGTCATTTCTCTGCCTACATCCGTTTCCCGTGCTCCGGGGGTTAGGTATGTCGCTCAGGTGTCTGTATATTTGAGATATTGGTCTGCTGCCCTCCCCCATATTGTATAGCAACGTAAGTAATGGTTCCGGGTCTGGTTCCGCAGGCCATGCTTCCCATTTACGTCGTGCTGTGGAGCGGACCCTCTGGTACCAGAGGAACTGGCCCGTGTGGATGCCCTCTCTGTCCTGTAGTATGGCAAATTCTTTAAAGATGCCCTCGTCGTAAAGGTCTCCCCAGGTGTAAACCCCTCCGCTTTCCCATAATCTAATTTGTTTTAGGTCAGTGACCATTGTGTACAGGTCTGCGAGCAAGGGTATTTCTGATGCATAAGCGTTCTGCGTGCGGGTAAGTGTCCTTGTTCTACGCCAGATTTCCCTCCCCAGGGTGACTACGAGGGGTGTCGCTCCCAGCAGTTTCGTAGGTGCCCAGACCAGTTCTTTCAAAGTGAGCGGGAGGCTCATGGTCTGTAGTAGGGGTGTTTCATCTGTGGGCTCATCGGATAACCATTTAATTACAAAGCTGAGCTGAGCTGCTAGATAGTATTTTTCTAGGTTTGGGAGTTGGATGCCGCCTTGTGCGTATGGTAGGGTCAGTGTCGACAGCGCTATCTTGTGTCTGTTTTTCCCCCATATGAACTCTCTTATTAGCGTCTCGAGCAGCCGGAAGAAGGGTTTATTAATATAGTAGTGTACATTCTGGAACCCATATAGGAATCGCGGTAAAACAATCATTTTAACTATGGATGCCCTTCCCATCATGGACAAGGGGAGTCTCGACCAAATGTTCATGGATCTGCGCAGAGCCGGGAGCGCTGCTTTTGTGTTATGTTCATGCATCAGTGCAGGGGTGTGCATTATTTGGATTCCTGGATATTGGAATGTGGTTGTCTGCCATCTTATCCCGACCTCCGGGAGTGTTTCCGCATCCTCATTTTTTAGGACCGCTAGAGGGAACAAGCAGGATTTTGCCTTGCTGAATTGGATCCCAGAGACTCTGGAGTAATTGTCCAGGACTTCTAGTATAGTTGGCACGTTGAGGTGTGGGTCCCTGACGTATATAAGGACGTCATCTGCATAGAGCAAAATTATGTGATCCACCCCTCCTAGTCTTATGCCGGCGTCAAAGAACTGTTTCCGGAAATAAATAGCTATGGGTTCCAGCCCCAATACGTACAGCATTGGAGATAGTGGGCAACCTTGTCTAGTCCCTCTTTGTATGTCCCAGGTGTCTGACACATGCTTCCATGACTTTACTCTAGCTCTTGGTCTGGCGTATAGTATCTTAACCCATGTAATGAATCCGGGTCCGAAGCCAAATTCCTTGAGCACAGCCACAAGCCACTCCCAATAAATCGAGTCGAAAGCTTTTATGGCATCGAGGGATAGTAATGCACTGGGACCCTCATCTTCGCTAGTGTGCGCTATAATGTGTTGCAGTCTGCGCAGGTTCATTGACGTGTTGCGCCCCGGTATAAAGCCGTTCTGATCAGGATGTATTATGTCGCCTATTATTCTAGACCGGCGCTTGATCAATATGGTGGTTAAAATTTTCACATCATAGTTTAGCATTGCCAGTGGGCGGTAGGAGTCGCACAGGTCTGCCGGTTTGTTTGGCTTCAGGATTGGGACCACAAGTGTTTCTCTCATGCTTTCCGGCAGTATTCCCCTCTCATATGCCTCTTGGTATACTTTGTGTAGCAGGGGTGTGAGGGAGGGTTCGTAAGCTTTATAAAACTGAGGGCAGCCCGTCAGTGCCGGGTGCCTTACACGTGGCTAGGGACCTAATTGCTTCGGTTATGTCTTCAGGTGTGATTTCTGTATCTAGTGCCATGGCCTGTTCAGTAGGCATTTTGTGGAGCCCAATCTCATCCAGCGTGTCCATGATCAGTTCTTGGGGGACCTCTTCTACGCGTGAATATAGGCGTGCATAGTATTTTTTGAAGACTTCATTGATGCCCTGCTGTGTGTGGTGTATGTTCCCTGCTTCGTCTTGCAACGAGGTGATGGGGTGTCTAGGGTGTTCCCTGCGGCATAGCCAGGCCAGCAGCCTGCCCGGTCTGTCCGCCTCTATATGTGCTCTGTTTGTTTTGGCCGTGTGGTCAAACTTTTCTAGTCTGCACCATGCAGTTTCATTCTCCCCCCCTGAGCCTCCGAAGTTCTGATTCCCTTTCCCGGGTGTCTGTGGGGGCTGCTTCCAGTTCTACGATCTCCCTTTCCAGCTGGTCTAAGTCCTTCCTGAGCAATTTCCTGATTCCACCGGCCTTTGCAATGGTCTCCCCCCTTATCACCGTTTTTAGGGCATCCCATACTGTGCTACTGTGTTCCACGCTTCCCACGTTAATTTCTATGTAGCTATCTATGGATTCTTGCAGTTCTTCTCTAAAGGCAGGGTCTTTAAGAGCCTCTGCCGGCATTTTCCACATGGGAATTGGGGGCCTGGGGCCATTGTAGTTCCATGTTACTAGGAGAGGGGAGTGATCGGAGATGGTCCTCCCTAGGTACTGCGCTCCTTCCACCTGAGGTAAGTGTTCCCTGCCAGTGAGGATATGATCTAACCTCGTGTGACAGGTTGTGCGGGGATGAGTAGTATGAATATCCTCTTACAGCTGGGTTCGTTTCTCGCCATATGTCTGCCAGGTCCAGTCTGTCTACCATTGCAGTCAGAGCTGTTGCTGCTGACGGACCTTTCAGTAGGGGGATAGATCTATCTAGTTTCGGGTCGCATATGCAATTGAGGTCGCCCCCCAGATGAACAGACCGTCTCTGTGTTGTGCAATTTTGGGGTATAACGAGTTCAAGTGGGCCGGTATATTGCTATTAGGAAAATAGGAGTTCAAGATGCATATTTCCGTCTGCTCTATATGTCCCCATAGCATTACGAATCTACCTTCCGGGTCTATTTCTGATTTGGTCAAGCGGAAAGGGAGCTGTGGGTGTATCCAAGTATATACTCCTCTAGCATATCTGGAATAAGCAGTACCGACTCCCTGCCCTCCCCAGTGTGTTTGGAGTTTGGCCATTGAGTCCGTGGAGCAATGGGTCTCCTGTAGGAGTTCTATCATCACCCCCTTCCTGTGCAGATAGGTCTTAATTCTGTTTCTGCGGAGATATGTCCCCAGGCCTCTCACATTCCATGTCAATATCTTAATTGTCGTAGTGGTCATGGTGGTTTAAGGTGGGTATGGTATTTATTCTGCTTCTCTCTCTCAAATGTCCGTGGTTGTGGGCCTGATGTCGAAGGTCTCTTCCCTGTGTGGACCAAGGCACTGGTTTCCCTTTCCCTTCGGTCGGCCCCTCCTCCCCCTCTTTTCTTTCCCTTTGGAGACTTACCAACAGTAGTAACGTTAATTCTGGTGAATGAGAACAGCAAACAGTGCAACTTTGAACTGCCCCCAGCAGTTGCTTCCAACTTGCAGCGCTCAGGGGCTCCCGAGCCTTCTGGGCCTTTCCAGGCCTCCCGGTGCGGGTGTTGTGTCGGCGGTATGCCTACACGTGTCTTGAGGGGGTGCGTTGACATCTTGTCGTGTAGGTTGGTGTGTTCCTGCCCATTATTGCTTCCTTGATGCTGTAGTTTGTAATGCCGTGCCTTGGTTCATTTATCAACCTGTTGTGCTGACATCAGTCCTTTCCACCCATTTCTTCGGGCGTTCAATGTACTGTGGTTCCTCTTGCCATTCCTTCCTTACCGTCTGCAAGGTTGTTGTGTTCGAGCCACATATTTGCTGCCGCCAGGGTGTCCAGGAAGACCGCTTTACCTTTGTGCATCACTTTAAGGCGCGATGGGTACATCAACATATACTTCAAGTTGAGCTCACGTAGTCTTGCCTTCACCGGGATGAAGGAGTTTCTCGTGCGTTTTACAGTGGGGTGTAGTCCGGGTACACCACTATTTTAGCATCTTGTCTCCTAATTTCCCCTCCTTCTCTGGAGAATCTTAGCATTGCCTCTCTGTCTCTAAAGTTTAGGACTTTGGCGATCATTGGGTGTGGGTGTGAGCCCGGCGGAGGTCTTTTTTGTAGGTACGTGTGGCCTCGCTCTATGGAGAATCCCCGAGACAAATTGCCGGCCCCGATTTCCTGCTTTAGCATCGTCTCTATGAATTCTGTTGGGTCTGGGCCTTCCATGCCTTCCGGGACCCCAAGGATTCGGATGTTGTTGCGGCGGGCCCTCCCCTCCGCGTCCTCCGACCTTGCCTCCAGCCTTGCCACCTTTAGTTCAACGTCCTGGACCCTAGATTTAAGTTCCGTCGTGCTGTCTACATTGTCCTGTAGAGTAGCTTCCACTGAGGTCACTCTTTCAGTGAGGTTGCGGGCATCTTGCCTGATCAATTGTATGTCCGTTTTAACCTAATCGATTTTGGTTTCAAGTGATGTCCGTTGTGCCGTTATTGCCTGTAGTAACTGCATGTTTGTTGGGTCTCCCTCTTGAGTCGTTTATGCTGCTGTTGCCCCCGTTTCTTGTTGCTGCTTGGGCCTGACTGTTGTAAAGGAGTCCATTGTTGCGGCTTTCAGTTTGCCCTTGGGAGGTGACATCCCCTGCTTCTGGGTACCAGGTTCTTCACTCCGCCTCGGGACTCACTCGCTTGCTCCCAGGCTATAGGGTCTGTGGCTTTCTTTGCTGGAGCCCACGGTGGTGCAGCCCCTCCTAGCAGTCTTATTCTCCTGCGCCGGTGGTGCTGGGCCGTTGGTGGCTTCTGTCATTTGGTGGTTGTGCAGTCGTGGTGTTGGCCCCCCGCCGGTGTGATCTCAGCCGTGTCGGGTGTGGGGCACTGTGGCCGGTGTGCCTTCCCCCCCTTCCGGGCCTGTGGCGTCTCTTGGGCGTTCAGTTGTCACTGCACCTTACGTTCAGCAGTGTCTCTTTTCCCTGGACCTCTAATTGTCCGGCATGCAGGGTGTCTGCCTATCCTTGGGCCGTGTGGCCCGGTGGCTATTTAGGCCGTTCCCGGTGGCTGCGTGGGCCCGGGGAGTTGGTCCGTCATGGGGGCCTTCAGCTGTCTTATGTGAAAGGGTGCAAGGCACTAATTCGTTGCGGGCGCCGCCATCTTGCGTGCAGCAGGGACCTCGCGTTACTCACCCCGTTTTCGTGGTGTGTTGATGCGATTCTTTCCAGAGGGCAGTGTCCGAGGGCGGAGACCAGTTCCCGCTCCCAGCGCTGCAGGATTTATGGTGCTATGCTGCTTTTCCCAATAGGCAGAAGGTGGAGAAATGTCGTGCCGTATGGCGGTCGCTGTCTGCAAGGCGTTTGTTGGGGTTCAAAGGTGGTCCAGGTCGCCCGGGTCAGATCGCCGCGGACCGAATTGTCCGCCGAGGACGGATGTTGCCCGGCGGCAAAATCCTCCAGCTGCCGGGTTCCAGGTAGGGCCCCGATGTCCCCAGAAGGCTCAATGCGCCGCGGCGTTCCCGGCTCTCCTAGGGGCCCACAGCAGCCCAGGCCTCCAGTCCCCGCTTGCTCCCCCTCACCGCTCGGCAGTGCTCTCCTGGCGGCAGGCGCCGTGCGATAGTCTCGGCGCGGGGGGGGGGCGCAGATGTCTGAGCGCCGTCGGTCTGCGCTCTCCGGTGCCGCAGACGCCACCTCCCTCAGTTCTCGGCCTCTCCTCGTCTCGAGGCTCCAGGCGGAGTCGCGGCCGCCATCTTTGATTCCAGGGGGCCGGAGCGCGGAGGTCACGTTTGCGTGCTGCCGGTTCCGTTTTGTTCGGAATTCACCTTCAGGCGGTGCAGGATCGATTGGGGCAGCTGGGCATATATTTATTTGCATCGTCAGGTTAGGTGTGTTCTTTTAAAGGATCTGTTTCAGGATCGGGGCAGGAGTCCATGGACCTAGGCCACACCCCCCTACAGATAATTAACTTAAGCCTTCTCCAGCATGGGGTCTGGCATGGATTCACATGCTCATGAATAACTTACACAGCAGTACATATACACAACCACAGGAGGTGGCAAGGCTCCACAGAAGCAATAACCACTCACCCCTGGAACAGACTCACCTCAACGAACAGGTTGAGTTGCAAAGCTTGGCCGACTCTGGACTCCTCCCTGGAATCCCGGTCGACGCAGTAGAATCTCATGAAGAGGTGAGTCGACCTCCACGCAGCAGCTCTGCAGATGTACAGCAGGGGCACACCAGGCAAAAACACTGTAGAAGCAGCGATCGTTCTGGTTGAATGGGCTCTCGGACGGCCGGGCAATATATTGGTTTGCCAACCAGTGACAGTGCATGATGCAGCCAGAGAGCCATCTGGAGATGGAAGTCTTCGAGAGGGCCTTCCCTTGGTTCACAGGGCCAAAGTTCACAAACAGATGTGATGTCTTCCGAAAACTCTTTGTGCGGTACAACCAAGAAATTCAGCGTTCTAGCCACATCCAGCGAGTGCAAAGTCCTCTCCTCCGGCGACAAAGGCAACAGGAAGAAAACAGGTAACACCAAGGGCTCGTTGAGATGGAAGTCCGACGGCACCTGGGGCATGAAGGAGGGGTGCATCCTCAGCAGTACACTCATCTTGTGGAATGTCAGGTATGGAGGTTTACAGGAGGGGGCCTGGATCTCTCCCACTCGTGATGCGAAGGTGATGGCCACAAGAAACGCCGTCTTCCATGATAAGAACTTCAGCGGCGCCAAATGCAAAGGCTCGAATGGAGGGCCCATGAGCCTGGTCAGCACCACATTGAGCTCCCACGCCGGGGCCGGAGCCTTCACCGGCGGCAACGAGCGGAACAGTCCTTTCATGAACTCCTTCACCAGGCGGTGCCACCACAGCGACGATCGCCCCGGAGTTCTGGTGTAGCGGGAGCTAGCCGCCATATGAATTTTGATGGATGCATGCGCCAGCCCCGCCTTGGTCAGCGACAGAAAGCATGGCAGCACTTGAGGGGCCGTAATCCATAGAGGGTTGATCTTCTGTGCACAGCACCAGACAGAGAGCCTCTTCAATTTATGTCCATAGCACTTCAGAGTCAAGGACGCCCTGGCCTTTGCAAGTACCTCCTTGCAGTCCCTCGGGATATCGTAGCCTCCGAACTCTCGTGCTGCAGGAGCCAGGCCTGTAGGTTCAGTGATCCCGGGTCGTGATGTAGGATGGCGCCACCTTCCCTGGCGAGAAGATCTGCGTCCGTCGGCAGTTTGACTGGGGGGGGTGGGGCGCTGACGAGTCCAGAAGGTCCAGGAACCCTATCTGCCTCGGCCACGCCGGTGTGACGAGGATCATCCTGCACCGGGATCGTCCAGTTGACTGACGAGTCGCAAAAGCAACGGTGAGAACGCATACAGGAACAGGCCGTCCCAGGGGAAGGAGATTGCATCGCCCATGCTCCCCGGCTGAGGAAACCTGCTGGCGAACCTCCGGCACTTGGTGTTCGTCGCCGAACAGGTCGATCTGGGACTGCCCCATTGTCGGAATAGGAGATCCACTTGATTCTGCCGAAGTTCCCACTCGTGGCAAGAGCCCAGTTCCCTGCTGATAGTCAGCAACAGTGTGTTTCACTCCTGCCAGATGAAAAGGTACCAGGAACATTCCCTGGGCGAAGGCCCAGTGCCACAGGTCCTGCGCTTTCTTGGATAGGGCAGTGGAACTGGTGCCCCCCCCCCCACTTCCGTATGTAGAACATCGTGGTGGTGTGGTCGGTGAAGATCTGTACCACTTTGCCCTTGAGGGACGGAAGGAAAGACCCCAGGGCTCAGAACACGGCCCGTAGCTCCAGGACATTGATGTGTAGAGACCTTTCCTCCGGGAGCCAAAGGCCTCTTGCATGGAGATCTCCGGTGTGCGCTCCCCACCCCTCAAGGAGGCATCCATCAGTTTCCTGGTGTGTTGGGATCTGGAAGTCCATGCCCGCCGTGAGATATGCATGGGTGCCCCACCACCGGAACACCCGACGGAAAGCCTCATTGAGGGAGATCTTGTCTTCGAAGCTCAGGGCCACTTGCATCAAACGGGAGGAACTCCTGCAGTGGTCGCATCCGCAGCCTGCACAGGCACACGAGGTAGATGCAGGATGACATCATGCCGAGCAGAGACTTAATGGACCTCACCCTAGCCACTTCCATGGTCAACAGCCGTTGTACCTTGCCTAGGATGGCATTCGTCCTCTCTTCCGACGGTGAAGCCAACCGCGCCACTGTGTCAAGTCTGGCACCCAGGAACAGGGCGTCTGGCGACGGTACCAAGTGGGACTTCGCAAAGTTGATTGAGAATTCCAGTTCCGTGAGCAGGCTGACTGTCCTCACTGTGTGGTCGAAGGCGAGTTCTCTTGACTTTGTTCGAATGAGACAATCGTCCAGATAGGGGTAAACGTGGATCCCCTGCAGGCGCAGCCGTGCCGCCACCAGTGCCAGGCCCTTGCTAAAGGCCCTCGGCCGACTTCAACCCGAAGGGCAGGGCCTTGAACTGGTAGTGCCGCCCTTGGACCACGAAACGTAGTAACTTTGGATGTGCTTTGTGTATGGGGATGTGAAAGTAGGTATCCTCCAAGTCCAGTGACGATAGGAAGTCGCCTCCCTCCAGCTGTCCCAGCACGTGCTGAAGGGTAACCATCCGGAACTTCTGGGCTTTGATATATTTGTTGAGGCGCCGAAGGTCAAGGATGAGTCGCCAGCCGCCGGGCTTTTTTCGGATGAGTAAGTACCACGAGTATACTCCGGAGCCTCTTTGGGATGAGTTCTATCGCGTCCTTTCTCAGCATGGCTCGTACCTCCAGAAGCAGCTGTGGAACGTGGTTTTCTTTCCTGGCCACAGGAGAGAAAGAGGGGCACTTTCTTAGAAACTCCAGAGTGTGCCCGTGGGCCAGGGTATCTAGCACCCAACCGGGGTGCTTAGGTGGGGGCCCGATGTCACGGCCGGTTCAGTCCTGTTTCGCTGAGGCCCTGCCACCCTGGGCTCCTTGGCGACGACGGTATCCACCGGTCTTGCTGTGGCCTCTGTAAACTTTCTGCAACGAGAAATGGGCAGCTTGGCGGTACGACGATGAACTGCCGCCAAATCCATTGGAGGCGCCTTGGGATTTGCCTCCGGAGGTCCAAAAGGACGGCCGTCAAAGAGCACCTAGGGTATGGGCCGTCTCGGTGTCCGCCTTGATGGACTGTAGCGACTCATCCACCGCTTTCCCGAATAGGTTTTTTCCTGCGAAGGGCATGCCCACAACCCTGGTCTGCACATCCTGATGAAAATCGGTGGCCTGGAGCCAACCGCGCCCCGGCGCAGGCAAACGCTGTTCCCATCTGGCAAAAGCCGGTGTCGGCGATGTCCGTGGCCACCGTGATCCGACGCCACCTCGCCTTCTTGTAGGATTTCAAGGGATTCCGTCCGCTTGTCATCTGGGAGTAAGCCCAGGAGGGGAGCGATCTTGACCCACAGCTCTGTCGTAGCGCGCCACGGTCGCGAGGGCGTTGGCCGCCTTGATAGTCGTTGCTGCCGACAAGATGACCCGTCGTCACATGGCATCCAGCTTCTTCCCCTTGCTGTCAGGTGGGGAAGTGAAAGTAGATGCCGTCGCCCCCGCCGATTTATTCTTGGTGACCGCAGAGACTACCACATCCGGGGACGGCTGTGCCCTGAGGCACAAAGGAGCGGAGTCTGGGACCTGGTACTTCTTCTCGTACCAGTCCCTCTTCGCAGGGGCCGTGGACGGGTTCTTCAGCAGGGACAGTCCTTCATCCCAGAATTCGTCCAGTAAAGGGACTGAGAGGACGGTCTTCCTCTTGGCCTCCCGTCGTTGGTAGAGGAAACCTTCCTTCTGCTCTTCGGGGCATAGCAGGAAAAGCTCTGATGCCCTGGCGATCATGGTGTGAAAAGAGCCAATTTAGTCGGGAGCGGAGTCTGGGCAGGGGGTGATGGGAGATCCATCCTGTCGTCACCATCGTCGTCTGTCCCTGTCGTCACCGTCTCCGTTCCAGTCTCATCCCTCGGTGGAGGGGATGGAGGTGAAGGATGGAAGGGAAGGGGAGGATGGCTTCGCCTCCGCTTGTTCAGTGGGCTCCCCGACGGTCCAGGTGCCGCTGGATCGTTCGCTGGGGGTAAGGGCAACCTTGTTCTTATCTCGGTACACAGGGTATGCAAAGCCATCAAGATTGCTCCTGAACTGTCCTGTGGCGTAGGCATCGGTTGCGACGGGAGTGACGGCTGTGGTGCGGGGTCCTCCGTTTCATCAACAGCCCGCAGCTCCTCGTCGGCTCCACCATTGCTCTCCACGTCTGCCTCGTTGGGATCCTTCCCATAGGTCCTGACCTCCTCGAACTTCTTGTCCAGGATAGCTTTGAAACCAGCCAGCTCATCCTCGGAGGTGGTGTCTGCGTCCGTTATGGCTACCATACACCCCCCCCCCCCTCTTTCTCGTCCCGGGGTTTCACGGAGGTCCTCGATAGGCTGGAAAGATTCCCTCCGGGGTGGCAGGGAACTCTAGGCCCAGATGTAGTCTCCACTGGGGTAGCCTCCACAGGCTTCTCCAGGGCCGCCACAACTCCTTCAATCGAGCTGTTCACTGGGTGAATCAGGGCCTTCGCGACCTTGGGCGCATCCGAGGCCTTCACCTTAGTGCGAGGGTCACCGCCTCACCCCCCCTTGGCTTTCTCCGTTTGGATCGACCAGGCTTCTCCCAAAGCTTACCCGGGTTCTCCGACTTAGTTTTCCCCGAGCCAGAGCGTTGGCTCGTGGATGGTGGCGTTGGTGACATCACGCCCTGGCAGCCCAGGAGCCCGAACCAACGGCTTTCCCGGTGCCCGCGGATTAGCGGTGCTTTGCCTTTTGTTGCCCCCCCCCATATCAATCGGAGCGCCCTCAAAGGTCTTAGAAGACCGCTCGGACTTCTCACCTGCTGCTGGGCTCTTCCCCTCCAGCCAGTTGGTGAGCTGAATAAGACGGTCCTTCATTGTCCTGACGGACATGTTCTTACAGAGCGCACAGTCCTCCTCCACGTGCAACTTAACGATGTGAAGGCAGTAGAAGCACTGGGAGTGCTCATCTTCCTTGAAGACATTCTGTAGTCCACATCATGGGCAGTTCCTGAACAGTTTCGATCCAGTAGGTGTCGAATCTCCTTTGTCCTGGGCCATGTCCAATCGGGGTAGGCCTCAAAGGTCTTCCAAAATCCTCCAAGAAGTGTAATTCAACGAAAATACAACCTTGAGGGACGTAGAAAATTCCGAAACGGGTCCCCGTTGATCGGAAGAAGAATCGATGGAGCTTGAGGCACGAATGGACCAAAAAAATAAGAGTAAACTCTTTGAAAAAACGCAATATGCAGTAAAAGCTCGAGAGCTACAGCATGAGGACTCGCAACCCTTGAACGTGTGGTAAAAATCTGAAGATGGCTGCCAGAGGAGGGGCTTAGGTAGAGGGCAGTCATTGGCTGGGGGAGTATGACCCAGAGACCAGTGATTGGTTACTAGTAGAAAGACCGTTCAGAAACAAAATAAACTGATTTTTTTCTTTACCGAGAATACCCAGCCTTACGACAAGGAATATTCATGAGCATGTGAATCCATGCCAGACCCCATGCTGGAGAACAGGAGAAAAACCTGCCACGTTGTTGCCGTCAGCGGGAATTTTCTGATGGATTATCGACCCTACGGGACTTCCGATCCAGAAATCCCCTAAAACCAGAGGAAGACCGAGGCTGCGAAGACATTCTCTGTGCCCTGAAAGGCGGTTTCACCAAGACAGACAAAGACTTGGCGGTCTGGGTGCTGTCCTTAGTCTTAGTCAGTTCAGCATCTGTCGTTGAGTAAAAACGCTCCTTGCCATCAAAAGGCAGGCCCAGAACTTTATCCTGCACCTCTTTAGAGAACTTGGTAGCGTGCAGCCAAGCCTAACAAGAGGTGTCCACGCCAAGCATAAGGCCCCAGGCTGAGGTGTCGACATGATGCGCTGCGGCCCCCAGCATATCCTGCGCCAGGACCCTGGCATCTGACAATCTGGCTTTAAAATCCTCTAGTTTATTAGCAGGAATGAATTCCTCAAACTCTGACAGACCTTTCCACATTTTCATATTCGCCCCCGCTAATACCAGTTCCACGTTAGCTTGATGTAACTGCAGGGCTGAATTAGTGAAAATCTTCCTCCCCAAAGAGTCAAGAAGCTTGTCCTCTGTGGCCAGAACATGCGTTGCTGCTGTAGAAGACGATGAAGCGGGTCTGGATTGTAATGTAGCAGCAGCCACCACTGTGGAGGAAGGGGGCGGACACAACGCTAAGGCCACTTCTTCCGAAGAATGGAACCTATAACGAGCATCAATCTTTTTGTTAACAGTCCAGAGTGTGGTTTCTCCCAGACTTTACAGACCTCGGCTAAAACGTGCTTTTGCAAGAAAAAGCCGGTGCGCTCCAAAGGAGACAAGGCGAACGCCCCCGAAAGCACCCCTTCCTGTGGAACAGGTGCCTCGGATACTGGAACATCCAAAAGACATGTCCAGCACCCGGTCGTGAAAAGCTCTAACAGAGCGGGGCTGGTCCTCGCTGTCCTGATCCCAGTGTGCGTCGTCCGACACATCTGGATCAAGCTGCGCAACTTCTGGCACTGCTGGAAGTTTGTCCAATGGAGGCAAAGGAAGGCCGGTGGGGGCCCAGCCGGTAGAGGCGGTGCTGGTGGAATCACTGGTGCCACAACTGGGACAAACGGCGCAGGAGGGCATATCTCCCTAAACAAGCCTTGAAAATACTCCTTCATGGGGTCGGAGCGTATTAGCTTTTCAAATTGCCGAAAAAAGCGTCCTTAACCGACGATTTAGGGGCGACTGGAGGATGCCTCATGAGCGGAGTAACTCCATGGACGTAAGAGTAATGGTTGCTAAGAGGGGCCTTCTCCACGGTTATCAACATAGATCAAGGGCGCAGATGCCGCAGGGAGCGAGACGTTGTGCGGTAGGGGCATCCGAGCGTTCTAGTCAAAAACTGGACAAAAGGGATGCGCACAAGGAAAATGATGCTTCTCCCCACACCCTGCGCCGATGGCGTAGATGTAAGGGAGGTATCCAAAATGGCCGCTGTAGTCTTGGCGGGAGTAGCCGCCATTTTGTCAGCACCTGAGGAGAACCGTGACCCATCAGAAAGTGAGCCAGGGGTCTCCACAGATGGGTCAGGGGTCTTTGAATCTTTTTGAGACATGCTATCAGCCAGAATAGCCTTCAATGGAAGGACCTCGGCAACGCCGGTAACAGAAGAATTCCAGTCAGAGACCTCACTCTGTGCCCCCTTAACAGAACTGGCGTCACCACTTGAGCGGGAACGATGAGGAATACACCTCACCGACAAGAACTCTCAGAACGGTCGGTCACCTTAGCCTCCAAACGAGGGATCTTGGACCCGTACCCGGTAAAAGCCCCTTCACGAAGGGCCTCGAACTTTAGTTTTGTACAGAAAACCTCAGAGGCCTCAGGGTGTACCCCGGTGTATTGACGGGAAGCTCCAGTCAAGGAGACCTCGAAGCAAGCTCCGGTACCCGCCGCCTCAGTAGAACTGGTCCCACAAACAGCCGCCACAGTAGGTGCCTCGGATTGTAATCCGGTGTCAATAGGCCCCTTACTGAGGCCCTTAGAGAAAACTCTGGTACACTTTTTAGGCCTAGAAGGCACCTCAGGGCAAACCCCGTAACACAGCTTTTGATGCTCCTCCCAGACCGGGAAGACCCCGGGAAGGAGTCCCCTGGCCGGGGTGCCCTAAATAGTAAAGGACTCACCGGGCGTTTCTTTTACTCGTTGATGAAAGTTTGAAAGTGCGTATGGGGAGTGTGCTGAAACACCTCCTCCCACTGCTCTAAACTACGTTGAAGCGCCCGGACCAAAAGGGAATCGCAGTAAAAGCATGAGTCCCACCGGTGGTCCAGACGCAAACACTTTGAACAAAGAGGATGGGGATCCGCCCTAGCGAAGCGTCGCTCACAGGAAGAACAAATAGGAAAATCTAACTGAACCGGCATAGACGGACTGCCACACAACCGCTAAGCTGGAGCAGGAGAGGACACCAAGGAAAAAATCTTCCAAAGATGCAAGTGCGTCCAGTCCCGATCGAGCTGACAAAAGGACTGATGGGCAATGCGCTGGGCAGTGCTAAGGAGGGCGGGGTTACGGCCGCATGCGGTACCCCGCGTAAAACGAGAGGAAGGGCACATTTTTGAAAAATGTGATGCTTTTCACAAAGTGCTCTGGTCCCATCCCATAGGACGGAGGAATGTTCCATAAGTATGAAGGAAAGGGGACGGGACGTAGGAGTATGGGGGAACTTTATGTAGGAGAGGACAAGATATGGAAGACAATAAGGCCAGAATAAATGGAAGACTATATGCGTAGAGTGGATACAGTCACTGGAGATCTCATTGGATACATTGAAGCATAATCCTCTCGCAATTAAGAAGAAAATACAAAACGAAGATTGATTACAGACCCAGAACATGAAATAACTATTTGATGTCAATTAATTGCCTGTTTGAAGTTCGAAAGCTAAACCAACTCCCACCATATCTTCAACTCTTCCCGTCTTCAAAACTGCGTGATCTCTTCCTGAGATTCAGGCTCAACCTCCTTCCCACCCTTGAGGTCCTGGGCCAAATGAAACAACTAGAAGACCTATCAAACACCTGTCGCTTTTGTCATGACAAGCTTCAGGTAGAAATGTTACATCATGTTGTGATGAGATGTGAAGCCTTGATAGAGATAAGACGCAAATACACTGAGCGCCGTCTCTGTATGATCTCTACACTCATGCCAGAGGAAAGATGGAACTCTCTACTGTTGGGTGAGGAAAAAACTGATCTCTGCAGTTTTGGATTGAACTATCAACATCTATGAGCTTTTAGAGATTTGCTGGACCACTCTGCCAATATCACCTTCCCCGTGTGTCCTGACCATTGACCTTTTGACTGACAAGCCATGACATGCCATGTACATCTCTTTTCTGATTTAAGGTGATCTTAAAAAGAAAAGGTTTGTAATGAGTTTAGCTTATTTAATACATTTTTATTAAAATAAGGCCAGACAGAGTATGGGAGTGGTATGACAAGAGGGAAACCAATATAGCATGGTACTCTGCAGCAGCTTCAGTGCAGCAGCTTCAGTGCCTTTTTTTAATCGAGTGTTCCCCTTGCAAAGTATAAGGAGCGATCAGTCAACATGCCGTTATTTTGTAGCACTGACAATAGCAAGGATCATGTACCCCATGAATATTCAAAACCAGCTTTTTTAGCGTCCAGAAAAACAGATACCTTCACAAACTCAGCTAGTTGAACGACAAAAGCTCATTAAAGCAGTATTGCATTAGCTTTGAGATAGGCCTATAGCTGTATAACTCAGGATCAAAGGAGGGCTTTTTTTTAGCAAGCTGTGATCATGATCCATTTAAACTATTCCTAGGACATGAATGATGCAGTGAACAGAGGTGTACATCCTCAAAACTATTCATACAGTGGGATGATGCCATGCACAGAGTGCTTCCCAGAGGATGATGCACTGTGCAGATTGGATCCCAAGTCACAATGATATGTGCAGGGTGGTACTCAGATAGGTTGATGTTGTGGATTGAGAGGTACTCACAGGACAGAAGGATGTCGCGTGCTCGCAGTAGCTTCAAGTTATTTAGGACACGCAATAAATCGCCCACCAGAGCATTCTTATTTGCCCAATGCCACATCAGGTCCTGGGTGCGCGTCACACGGCTCTTCTGCTCCAACAGCCGGAGGCGGGTGAAGTCCTCGACTATGTGAGAAGCTGAGGAAAGGGAACAAAAAGAAATTTATAAGATTAGTTAATATGCAGCGATAGCATCAACACCAAGACGAGGTATGGTAATGTGTAGACAAAATTCCTCCTCTACCCTCAGATTCTAGGTTGTTTTTTGTGACAAAATCCCCTGCCTGGCTCCAAGGACCACAGCAAGATTGACCTTGGGGTTGGGTACCTCCCCAAGACAGCAGACTGAGCAGGACAGCAAAATGGGGAGGATCTCGACGTTATTCCCTCTCCAAATCTATGCAAAAGTGTATGCATGAAAAAGAACAAACAGACCTGTTCACAGGAAATGCCATTTATGAAAAGTACATGCATCTAAATTAATCGAGTAATCTAGAAATTTGAATTCACCATCATAGATAAATAGTGTCCATCAGAAAGATTACACTGCATGATAAGGAAAGTGCAAACTTCAAAGAAAGTGTTTCCAATTTCCTATGTAGCATTCTGGCCATTACAAATCTATAGCTCTGAAGTAGCTAATCACAGTCTTGAAGATCAGTTCAAGGTGGCTTGCTAGGATTTATTTAAAAGAGATAAATGACAGCAAAGAAGCAGAGGAACCATGAACCAAGCAGGATTTTGAGCGAAAATCGTAGAATTAAAATTGCGATCCAGCAGAAATATTACATCTCCCTTGAAGTCCAGCAGATGCCACATGCAATGTTTCCACTTATCACTAATGCACGCACTCTACCGAAAACTGGCTTCAGAGTAGGAACACCTTTGTTGTATATTAAATCAGGCCATGAGCTGGGTTTTAATCTTGACTAAGTTGCAAACCCATACCAACATATATATAGTAAATTCCCAGTGACCGTTTACACCACTGTCTTAGCTGTTCCAAGTCTCTGTGGTTTTATATTCTCTCTAGGTGCTGGGGGAGGTTACCAGTTCTTAAAGCAGGAGGAGAGCCGGGAGTTACTTCTGCTCCGTCACTCTCTGGTCCTTCTTGTCACAGCTACCGCTTCCAGCTGCTTCCATGCTTCCCACCACAAGATCTTGGTGTCAACAAAGTCTCGAGAGTGATTCTACAAACCTCCCCTTGATCACCACAACTAATGTTTCATTGCCGGTCTTCTGCGCTCTCTCGTCGGCCAGTCCTCCTCCTCACCAGCACCAACCAACATGTGGGTTCCTTGAACCATTACCTCCGGCAGCTCAGTCTCACAGTCTCTGGGGAGTACCCTCTGTGCATCAGTCTCTGGTTCCCCTGCTGCCTCATGGTGTTCTTGAGTGCTTGTCTCCTCTAGAGCTTTCTCTGTTCACTGATGCCTCTCAAACATTGCCACTCGTTTCAACTTCCACTTTCAGCTGTCTTGGGCGCTGATGTGGTTGGTTCCTCTGTGTACTACCTTGATTGGCCAGCTGAACTTTGATCCTGTCACTTGATCTTTGCGCAGCAACCAGATTTTGATCCAGTCCCCCTCCATGACTTTTGGGTTGCTCTTCGCTGATCACCCCATTTCTTCATCTGAGCCTTGCTGTTCTTTATCCTCCATACAACATCTTCCATATTCACCTCTTCATCCTCCCTTACGCTAGCCAACCATGGAGGTACCAGGGTGGATGCCAATCTCCTGCCCCTCAGCATGTGGAAGGGTGAAAATTGAATGACGCCGTTGGGGGTCAAGCGGTGAGCTGCTATGGCTTCTTTGACTGTTTTCACCAGATCCATTCCAGATCCCATGGCCAAAGGTATGGCTCCTTTGATGAACCGGTTCACCCTTTCAACTAGCCCATTGGCCTGGGGGTGATACATCGCTGGTTTTATCTGTCGCATGTGTTCTTGTTCATGAATGCCTCAATTTCTCATCAGATTAATTGGATTCCGTTGTCGGTAATACTGTACTTGGGGAGCCCGTCCCTCTGAAAAACAGTACATTTATAACAGTCGAAGTGGTGATATTTGGCACAAATTCGGCTTCCACCCACTTTGATAAGTAGTCGATCATGACCACTCCATATCAATGTTCAGAGACATTACTTCCAGGGGGCCCATAAAGTCTAATCCCAACTTGCCGCACTCATTCCAGAACTTCAGTGGGTATGAGAGGCTCCCGCCTTGTCTTTAACCTCCTATTGCTGTTCAGACACTTGTGACACCTGTTGATCGTACAAATGTCCTGATCCATGGCCGGCCACCAGTAGGCCTCCCTCACGTGATGTTGCATACATAGGATCGCTTTCTCCATGCCCACTGGCTGAATCACCTAATCGCTCCCAGAATTATCAGTCCTTCCGCCTCAACTATTTCCTCCGACACTTTCTAATATGGCCTCATGCCTTCAGGGATGGCAATTTCCTCCGGCCACCCTCTCCTAACCCATTCAGTGAGCCTCACCATTGTGCGATCTTTGCAAGCTTCCTTGTTCCAATGGTCCTTGCTCATTTCCATGAATTCGGTACTCTTCAGATCCTGAATTGACGCTACTATGCATTCATCCTCCAGGAACGTGGTAGCCTTCTCTCTGTCCCCTGGTAACCTGTACAGGCAGTATGCTTGGGCGTTCTTCTGCCCTGCTACGTGTGCTATTTCATAGGTGTACACCTGGAGCTTTGCTGCAAAGCTTGCTAGCCGAGGGGTGGAAGTTTCCATCCCTTCAGGTCTTAACATGTTGATCAAGGGATTGTGATCCGTTACTAGCTTGAATTTGGTGCCCCAGATGTATGTTTTGAATTATTCCACAGCCCACGCGCAGGCCAACATCTCCTTTTCCACTGTCGAGTAGTTTCTTTCCGCCTTGGACAATGCCTTTGACGCAAATTGTTCAGTATCTCCACTCTTTTGGGTCAGCACAACTCCCAACCCATACGCACTGGCGTAAGTGGTGATTATTGTGTCCCATGTGGGATTGAATGGTTGTAAGCACCAGGCTTTCACAATCCTCCCCTTTATGGTTTCAAATGCTTCCTTCTGCCCTGTGGTCCATGTAAACTCAGTTCCTTTCTTCAGCAGATCTCTCAATGGTGAGGTGACCTCTGAAAAGTTGGGAAGAAATTTTGCGTAATATTCAGCAAGCCCCAAAAAGGATCTTAACTCATCCTTGTAAGCAGGTTCTGGGGCTTTCACAATGTCCTGTATGAGGTTTTGCTTTAGACTGATGCCTTGACAGGATCTCTTGTACCCTAGGTATTCCACCTCCTTGGTCTTCAGCACACATTTCATACCTCAGCTTTACGCCTGCATCTTGTAACTTGGCGAGTCCTTTCCTCAGCGCGGTATCGTGCATACGTTAGTCTTCAGCATATACCAAGATATTGTCTTGGAAATAGGAGACATTTCCCACGTCCCTCAGCAACAAATCCATCATCACTGGAATGCAGAGGCGTGGATGATCGACCGAACAGCATTCTGGTGAACTGATAGGTGCTGAACGGGGTAATTTACGTAGTTAGAGACCTTGATTCTTTATGCAAGTGTATTTGATGATAGGCATGCCTCATATCCAACTTGGACAATACTTTGGCTTCCTTCATCATTAATATCAGTTCATTTATGATGGGGAGAGGATAGATGTATGTAATGACCTCCAAATTAAGTCTGCTGAGGTCTATGCATACCCTCAAGTCTTCTGAATTCGGTTTTATTAGCACCACCAGAATTAACCACTCTGATGCTTCTACCTCCTCGATGGTGCTTTGTTTCACCATTTATTCATGTTTTGACTTTAGCAGGTTTCTCGCCGTTGCTGGCATCAGACGCACCTTGTGCTTCACGGGGACTGCGATGGTTTTGACCATTATATTGGGAACAATTGATTCTTCACAGCCCTTCAGAAAACAAGTTGGGGAAATCTTTTGACACCGGCACTCCTCATTCAGGGACTGCTAATACTTGATCCTCTGTGTTGGGATCCAGGGTAATCTTCAGTCTGGTTTTATCGTCCCACCCCAAGACTGCTGGACATTCCTTGGCCAAATAAGCAATGGTCTTGGTTTCTCTTCCTTTAAACTCAACAATGCCGTTGATATACCCAACAAACTTATTGAGGAGCCTCCTAATACGGTGGGGTTGTGTTTGGTGCCGAGTACTTCCACTTGGTCACTTCCTACTATCTCTTTATACGTGTGGATGGGTATTATTGTTAGATGGGAGCCTGAATCAGTCATCACTCTCGTTTCCATCCCGTCCACCCTGGGTCTTTTCCCTCCTGGCTCTCGAGCTGCTGACTATTAGGACGGTGTGTCTTCCTTCCTCTTCGAAATAACTTTTTTCCCTCCCCTTCTTCCGCTTGTACGGTGGTCACATTTTTGTTATGCCACCAACACGCGATTGCAAAATGCCGGATCCTCTTGCAGACTGAGCACTCCTTATCCCTTGCACGACATTCTCGGTCATTGGCCAAATGTCTTGTACTGGCACATCTATGACATTTGAGAGGGTCCCCCCCCCCATCCCACCCTGATCTACCTTCTCTGGGTTAAGTTAGTTGCTTCTCCTTCCTCCCTCTGAACGCAACAGCCTGGACCTCCACCGATGAGGCGCTGGCAAATTCTTTGAGTCTGCCTGCAGTTTCTTCGATGGCTCTCGCAATTTCAATGGCTTTATCCAACTGAAGTTCCTTCTCCGTGATAAACTAGTCCTGCACCTTCCTGCTATTTGTGTGCACCGTAAGCATGTTGCAAATCATACTCTCGGCAGTATTCCCAAAATTGCAAAGGGCTGCTAACTCACGTAACTTTGTGATGTAGTCATCCGTGGGTTCAGCCAGTTCTTGTTTGCGACCGTAGAACATATCCTATGTAGTACAATGATCTCCTTGCTGGCAAATCTTACAATTCTCCTCACAGCTTCCTTGTACACATCATCCTGCCCCACAACCACTTCCGTTGTAAGGCTGGCAAACATGTCCCTCTACTCCCAATGTATTTAGGAGCATGGCTCTGCGCCTCACAGCTGGGAAGCCCGCACCTTCCAGCACATCCACAATGATCGGAAACCGGGGCTCCCATTGAGGCAATGCAATCGTGGGCCTACCTGGTGTTTGCAGAAAAGGAGGGGGTGGTATAACCCCTTGCATGGTGGTTTGCGGTGTATGTGTCAATCCCACCTGCATCTCAAATTATGTTGTATATTAATCAGGCCTTTAGCTGGGTAGTAATCTTGACTTTAATGTTGCAAACACATACCAACATATATATATAGTAAATTCCCAGTGACCGTTTACTCCACTTTCTTAGCTGTTCAAGTCTCTAGGGTTTTATATTTCCTCTGGGTGCTAGGGGAGGTTGCCAGTTCTTAAAGCAGGAGCAGCGCTGGAAGCTGCTACTGCTCCGTCGCTCTGTGGCCCTTCTTGTTGCGGCTATCGCTTCCGGTAGTTTCCACGCTTCCCACTGCAAGATCTTGCGAGAGCTCACCATTGCAGAGTCTCGCGAGTGATTCGACAACCTTCCCTGTCAGGAATAAAGGCGCCTGTGTCTCTGGAGGAAAGGTAAACTCCAGCGTGGGACTACGTTACCCAGCAGACCGTGTGCTGGGTCGTAGCTACGCACACAGAGAAATTGGGACTGATGACTCTTCACTGCTGTTTTTGTCTAGCGCTACGGCAGGGCTTGTTAACATGCTTAGGAGGTAGGTGCTTCAAGCTACATTGTATGGTTAAAGCAAGGAGTGAAGTAATTCCTTCAAAGACTCAATTTCTGGGCCAGTCTCCGGCAGTGACTTCAGATGGGCTTATAGGGCTTTGAAGCAGCTTCTCTCTTTTGCCTTTCAACTACGGACTCTCGGCTCGCGTCAGTGGGTGGGTCCAGAGGCAACAGATAAGTGCTGTGCAAAGAGGATAGTGTGACTTGTGCAAAGGGGGTAGTGTGACTTATCACAGGTGGAGGACAGACCGACTACAGTGGTTTTTGTGGGTTTGATTTCAACAGAGGAACGATAGGTCATGAACTGGTGCACAAGGGAACCAACACTGGCAAATATGCTGTGCCGTATAGGAGTTGTGTCCGGATTATTAGAGTGTACTAAATAGCACAAGGTCCCAGTATGTACATTGGTGTTATGCAAAATGTGATATGCAGAACATGTGTAGTGTCAAGAGTATAAGAGTGTATATGCTGGATTGAGAGTGAAGTCTAAAATGGTACATTGCGTAGATAGGCGAGCAGGTATTTATTACTGAAGTGTTCATGTTTTTTCCACTGCATCACCCATTCCTATCCCTCTTTCTGGTGTTCTTACTTCCCTGTGACTATCCTACGCAGCCAGAAGACTTGGAGGATGCATTTTACAAATGAGGATACCCAACCAGGTGACTATAATTAAGATTGCAGAGGTCAAGACCCTGGAATAATAACCCCCCCACCCTCTCGAGCTTGCCCTTTACAACATGCTAAATAATGGGACCTTGTGTCCTTATAAACACAGACTGATACTCCATAGTAATGACCATGTAGAATTATTGTTCTCCCAACCACGTGACCAAACTTCGCCATCACCTGAATTCGGCAAACAAAGCAACCACAGGCAATTTTCTTAGATCCATTTTGCAACTACAGAGGGCACACCTTCCTTCCTGGCAGAATACCTTCACTTTCAAGTAAGAAGATGACTGCATAGCTGGTCTCCTAGACATCATAGCATATAGATACTGATATAGCAATATATCAATCTCTAAGGTTTCAGCCAAATTTCAATTTATGAAAGTCTTCTCAGGAATTTCAAAGTGTGCAGAATAACCAGGTTACTCACCGTAGTGACCACCTTACTCCTAGTCCATAGACCCCTTTCCTCCATACTTATGGGACATTTCTCCGTCCTGTGGGACGGGACCGGAGCACTTTGAAAAAGCCTCAAAATTTTGCAAAATGTTTTGTCCTTCCTCTTTCTACGCGGGGTACGGCATGCAGCCGTAACCCAGCCCATCTTAGCTTCGTTACGCGCATTGCCCATCAGTCCTTTTCTATGGCCAGGTCAGAGACCTTTAAGCAATAACAGAGGAACATTATTAGAGGGGACGGCGGGCGTATGGAGTAAAAGGACTATGGACTAGGAGTAAGGTGGTCACTACGGTGAGTATACTGGTTATACTGCTACGTCCCATCCCCTTTCCTCCATACTTATGGGAGATTCCCAAGCACTCCTTACAGGAACTACGGGTGGATGGAAACCCCTTACTGAAAAAGGTTCTTCAACGCAGCCTGGCCAAACTGAGCATCAGATCTGGAGCTCAGGTTGAGACAATAATGCTTACAAAAAGCCGATGGGGGAGGCCCATGTAGCCGCTTTTGCAATGGTCTCCCAGGGGACATTTCTGAAAGGCAACTGCAGCTGCCTTGCCCCGCAGCAGGTGTGTATGAATACCTTTGGGAGGCTGCAACCCTTGGACAGTGTAAGACTTCGTAATGCAAGCCGCGATCCATCTGGATATAGTCGCCTTAAAGACCCGTCTATCTTGTGGATTACCAAAAGGTCACCAATAGTTAAGAGCGCCTAAATTCCAATGTTCTGTCTAAATAGAACTTAAGAGCCCTTCTAACATCCAAACAATGCAGAACCCTTTCCACATCTGAAGAAGGGTTCGGAAAGAAGACCGGAAGGGAGATTGACTGATTCAGAGGGAAATCAGAGACCACCTTCAGCAGGAAAGAAGGATTCGTCCGTAGGACCACCTTATCCTTGTGGAAAACCAAAAAGGGATGCTCCACTGACAAAGCTTGGAGCTCACGCGCCTTGCTGAAGTAACCAAAAAGGCCACACACAAAAGGTGCTTAAGGTCCACCGTGGCTATTGGTTCGAAGGGTTTATGGCACAAACACCGTAAGGACTACGTTCAGATTCAACATCGGGCAAGGGAGGGCCGGTGGGGGCCCAGCCGGTAGAGGCGGTGCTGGTGGAATCACTGGTGCCACAACTGGGACAGACGGCGCAGGAGGGCATATCTCCCTAAACAAGTCTTTATGAAAGACAAGTGTTCGTGGGAGTTAAGAGTTCCGGGACAGGCTCCATAATTCCAATTTCAGCTGTGCCCAAAAAGCAGTGATCATGAAGCTTGTGAAAGATAAGACCCTCCTTATTAGACAAGCTGACAAAGGGGATGCTATAGTGCTCATGAATCGGAGCGACTATGTTAATGAATGTGAGAAATTGTTATCCGATGAGAATAGCTATCTAAGATTGACTAATGATCCGACAGCTGAACTCATGATGATCAAAGAAAAAGTCTCAAGGGCATTTGAATCGGAAACGATCAGTAAACAAGAATAGGAGTACCTCATCAGGGAACAGGGTAGAGTCCCTGTATTTTACATCTTACCCAAGATACATAACAGTTTAACAAATCCTCCCGGACAACCTATAATGTCCGGTGTCAATTCTATCTTGCAACCCCTGTCCAAATTCGCCGACTTCTATTTAAGACCCTTTGTCCTTAAGATGCAGAGCTACCTCAGGGATACCACTGACACCATCAACAAGATAGAGAATTCTGCATATATCCCAGGTAACTATTGATATGTTTGGATATCCAATCCTTATATACCATGATCCAACAAAAAGCAACCCTCAATGTGGTTGAAGAAGTGTTGCTTAATAGAGAAGATGGACACCATGTGAGCAATGGCTTTATTCTATGGTGCACTGAATTTGCTTTAACAAAAACAAAAAATTAAATTTCAAAGGTACGCTCTTTCAACAAATTGAGGGAACGGCTATGGGGCAGCCATGGCCCCTAATTTAGGCAACCTATACATTGAATTCTTTGAGAAATCTGTCATATACCCTGTCACCAATCCATTTGGTCATCACTTGAGAAAGTGGCTCTGGTATATTGATGATGTGTTGATTATATGGGATGGCTCTATGGAAGAAGCCAACCTGTTCGTGGACTGGTTAAACCAACAAAACCGGTTTCTCAAGTTCAACAGGTCCATCAATGAATATGACCCATTTTTTTTTTTTAGACATTACAATTTTCCATTCGATGGGGGGTATTGAAAAATAAACAACATAAGACCACAGACAAAAATGCGTTGTTGCATTTTAACAGTCCTCATGCCAAGCATATGAAGATGAATTTGCCTTTTGGTCAATTTTTGAGGCTCAAACGAAATAGTAGTTTGAAAGAGGATTATACTAAGAGCGCCAATGCTCTGACTCAGAAACTACTGGTGAAGAGTTATCCGCCCTGAATGATTAGAAATGTCTTTAAAAGAGCATATAATAACAACCGTGAAGTTCTACTATAAAAAAAACAACAAAACAACCAAAGAGATAGGTACAGTATTTGTTAATACTTATTCCAAATTATCATAGAAGATCAAAACTATTAAGAAAACGTGGAAAAAAGTGCATCATGGAAAAGATGTTCTGCCCCCTTTGGTGGCGTTCAAGAAAATTCAAAGTCTACGGACTATGCTTATCAGAAATTATGTAACAGGCATTCAGACCAGGTCCGCATTACAGACTAGATTGTGGGGTCTGCCAGAAATAAAGGGACATTTTCTTTGTGGGCAATGTAGCATATGCGCACAAACAGAAGAAAGAAGCTCCATTCAAACTTTGCCTTATTTAGTATGGGACCTCAATGAAATGATGAACTGCAACACCCAGAATGTTGTGTACATGATCACATGTCCGTGTGGCCTACATTACATAGGCAAGACGAATAGGAAATGTCGTGTTCGCATGGTGGAACACCGGAGTTGTATTGTAAACAATGTGATCACAGCTCCTCTGGTGAAACATTTTGTTGAACTGAAAGATGGCCACAATGATTTCACTTGGCCGATATTAAAAAAAAGATCTGTGGGACTAGTAAGGCAGAGATTGATCGCAAATTACTTAATTTTGAACAGAAAACCATCTTTAGATTACAAAGTCACATATTGGGGCTAAATGAATTGGCGAATTTAAAATGAATTTAACATTACATTGTGGTGTCTTGAGATAGAGGTGTGCCAGAACTCCCTTATACCATACTAGTGTTTGACAAACGAATGACAACCATTACAGTAATATGTATATGTAACTGTGTAACACACCACTGGCACAGCGTCCACCAGGGTTGAGTTTGTAGCCCAATGTATAATATCTTGTATCCATGTTAAATAATGGTGTGGTGCGGAGACATCAATTACACAATGTATATAGCAGGCACATTTATGGAGAAATGTGTACACTGCCGGAAAATGCAATCCATCGGGTGACGGCTCTGAGTATTTATGTTGTAGCACTAATAATTATCCATGAAACTGATATTGAAACATTAGGTTGACAGCACATGAGGAAACATCTTTGGTGTCAGGAAATAAACACGTTAAAAAATGTAACGATGTCAGTTTATAGCATGTGCTTACAATAGATTTCTTCAACACCAGAGTTTTGAGTTGGTGCTTCAATTCCCTAGCGTCCCCCTTTTTCCCTTCCCCACCTACCCCTCATTCTGGGAGGTCGGGACATTGCTGTGCCTTAGGCTGCCAGGCGCTTTCTATGCAGAACACCCATGTGCAATATGGCGCCCTGCATCATGGCTTCTTTCAGTCTCCGTATTAATTTATATTTGGCAGATGTTTTTGGGTCCGTCTTTTATGTTGTGACCCCGCGCCTATGTTTGTATTCAGAGCACGATGCCTTCTCCCGGCAGTGTGACCACCCCGGCTCCAGTAAGAGGTTTATTGTCCAGTATACAGGTGAGCCCGCAGTCTATAAGCTCCATGGTGCAAGCCAAATGACCCCGGTGATGGGTATTTAACATCACAATGTCCCGTGTCCCATTGAACCGTAAATCACACAGGCAGTTTGGAAAGGGGGTTTCCTTTCTGATGTCTTCACATGGTGCACGCAGTGGTAAATTTAAAGCCTTATAATTAAAGAGCATCTGGTTTAATGGATTGACCATCTTTTGCGACCTAGGATGTGTCATCAGTTGGTCTATAGGTGTCACACCTGTACAATATGCACAAGCCTACCACTGGGTGTTGATGCCAGCATGTTTTGCAGAACGGATGTTGTACCGCATCACCCTTTAGACTATTGACAGTTGTTCTTTTCAACTTCAAGGCCATACTCGCGGCCAAAAAAAACCTTTTTGGCCATGGCGTTGTAACGTTTGTCGTCTCCATCCTGAGGTATCATAGGATTGGCATTTTGCCTACTGGTGGAGGTGGCTGCCTGAACTACCAGACTTTCTGGTGTTGTGGAGGTGGCTGCCTGAACTACCAGACTTTCTGGTGTTGGATGCTTGGAGAGGTAAAAAGGGCCAGAGCTAGAAACTCTGTACTTAGCCATCAGCTTTTTATTTACAGCTGGAATAACCTCTGGTGCTTCCCAATTTGTAGCCACACGCCTTTGTAGGGCTTGATAAAAAAAAGGGGCAGTTGGGTCCTCCTGTGGCCCTCTGCCTAAGCCATCAGTGAGATCATCCTGTTCAAAGACTGGGGTAGGTCTTGACCACCCCATGAAGCCCATAACCCTTGACATCAGTTGCCTGTATGTCACCTCAGCGTGGTCACCAGGGTCTGCTCTACCAAATTCAACCTCTTCTTGCAAATTGTCCATGCGCGATTCATCAGATCTCAATGCCTCAGGCACTGATGGGGTTCCATACTGTAACCCAAAGGGTCTCCCTTCATCAGAGGATTCCTCTGCACCTTCATAAATAGAAGAGAGACTTGAAGAAATCTGAATGTGGCAAAGGAGTACAAGTATTTTCAAACAATGTCATTATATTTGTTGTCACATGAGCCGAAAGTGTCAATTGTTGACGTTGATGGCTTCGACGGTTGCGTCGAAGGCTTCGACACATGTGGCGTTGAGGAGGTCGACGCTTCGAGGCGTCGATGGCTTCTCCGCAGTTTATACGTGGCGATGACGCACCTTCCGGTCCTGTCAGAATCAAGTCCCTCAGCATGGAAGACATTGATGGCTTAATCCTCGAGCGGACTTTGACTCAAGCGATGGGCCGCCAAGGACACATGGCTCTTGTACTTCTGAGGTCTTTAGACCGGAGCATCGCCTTTAGGTGTAGTCGAGGGGAGCAAGGCCGCGTTCTCAAAAACTCTTAACATTCTGAGTCGAAACTCTTCGCACTGGGCCGGCGAACTCAAAGAGGAGGAAGATGGCGATCTATGGCACTGTGTCTTGAAGTTGACGAATGGTGTGAACCACTCGTGAACAGGAACGTTTGGGCTTTTTTCAACAAGGAGAAACTGTTCTCGACTCGTCCAAAGTTTTTTGTTTTGATGGTGTGGAGGTGGATTTTTGGGCCTCAACTGCCCCAAGTTTCCCTCTACGCTCTCAGGGCTTTGGCCATCCTAGATAGGGAGTCCTCGCACTTCGAAGACGGATGAGTCGACCCCAGGCACCACAGGCAGATCATGTGAGGGTCCATCACGGACATCTTTGCACCGCAGTCATGGCCTTTTTTGAAGCCGGATCCAGGAGTATACGATGCCGAAGATGAAGCCATTTCACATCGGAACTCGAGAAATAAAGAATTATCGAAGATAGATTCGAAGTATTCCTGTCAGGAACGAGGCGTACCGCAGCCAAAGAGTAAGTGCGGAAAAACGGAACTGAGGCCAATGGGCGCTGCGCGTGCTACGACCCGGACTAGAAACAAGACAGACATTACACCGGATAAACTCCTACTGCTACTTCTCCCCCTTCTTAACAACTCTGCCACCTCTGACCCCAGAGTCTTAGTGGATATTTACAACCAGGCAATACTTAAAACCTTGAATACCATTGCCCCACTAAAATTACGGAAATCCAAACCATGTTGTCACCTGAATACTTGGTTCACGCTGTCATGATCTCTGCTTCCAAAAGGTCAGGGTTTTCCCAACTCCCTTGGAAGCAGATCCATAACCCAGGTTCCGAGTGCCAACCAGTCCCAATTGGGACCTTTTGGACCCAGTCCTGGCGCCAGTGGCACCAGGCTCATAAATATGCCCAGTCCCAGCGCTGGAAGCGCCGGGCTCATAATGCTTGGGTGGACTTACCTTCAGCAGACCATGCTGCTTACTTGCCTGCCAGTTGAGCCTCTGATCCTCTTCTGTTTGGAACTACTTTTCCTGTTGGGTGGGGCTGGAGCCACTCCCTAGATTCAGAACACTGGAACTCTTCTGGAAGGCAGGAACTCTTTTCTTACCAGGAACTCTTTTCTTACTTAGGCGTGGCTGTGGAAGGAGACACCTAAGCACTACAGGAGGCTATTTAAACCACACCCGGTGGATGAATCTTGCTTTGCGTTATTCTGCAACCTCTGCAGCAGAACGCTCATCGTGTCTTCTGCATCCGGTCCTGGGCCTAAGGAAAAAGGCTTACCATCCTGAATCCAGTCTTCAGCAACACCTATAAAGACAAGAAAGAACAGGTTAGCATTCCGGCATCTGAAAGGCAAAGGCTTACCATCCTGAATCCAGTCTTCAGCAACACCTATAAAGACAAGAAAGAACAGGTTAGCATTCCGGCATCTGAAAGGCAAAGGCTTACCTACTCTTCGGCGCTGCATCCCGCATCTGAAAGACAAAACAAGGTGCGTTTAAAGACATTGGGGAACTTTAATACTCACGTGCCATGACTCCTTTCCACATCTAATCCAGTGGGTATTCCGGCACCCTGCAGCCGCTCCGAACTCGTACCTGCAAAATAAAAAGACAGTTAGAGCGCATAGTGAAGCAGGCAACAAGCGCTTACTTACGTGCTTCCAGGCGCTTCTATTCATCACACGGGCTCCATCTTCAACTCACTTCAGCCCGTCATCCGCCATTGCCGGCACCCTGCAAAACAAGAGACATCATTACTAAAGACTTTAAAGACATTTGAATGACTCGAAACTTACCGTTCGTGCAGTAAACGACGGACAGCAGTCCTCTGAAGTCAAGAGGCCTGCGCTACCTATCCAGTGAAGAAACTGGTTACAGCACCCTGCCCCGAGGCAGATGGAGAGCTCGGCATTCACTTACCTAAGGTGAGAGCGTTAACCTTTGGGGGTCTACAGGAGAGGAGAAGAGGAAAGAGATAGGGACACCCCAATAACCCCAGTTCATTAACCCCATATTTTCTATCTGCAGACATCTTACTCTACACGTCAGGCATACAGTGCACAGAGGTCCAGCCCAAAGAGCCAACCGGGTGCTACACATCACCTTTGAAGATACGGTAGTCGCCCAGTCAAGACCGGCGCCTCTGCGAGAATCAGGTGAGCGTTACACTCGCCGCATCTTAGAGAACTACGTAAAACCAAGAGAACTGCAGAAGCACATTGGAAAAAGTGCCCTACAGTAAACAATAAAAATGAGCTAGCCTTAGCAACCTCCAACTACAAAGAGGCCATCATACTCGCTAAAAAAGACACATAACAAAAGGATTGTTCAAGCGGAATCTAATACAAAAGAACTGTTTAAGATTTTAAAGGAATTAGAATCCCCCATTGCCCCTAGTGATAAATGTGTCACAGATGCACTCTGGTGTAGGAACATTCAGAAAGCACTATTAGATAAAATAGCCTGTTTACAAACTAAAATGAATGCAAAAAAAGACCTGTTACTATCTGACCCCCGAGTACAAACAACTCCCTAACAAATCACCCACTTTTGTGCCAACTTGCAAACCATTTAGTTTCTCACCCCTCTCAATTTGGGAAGTAGAAATCATCATTAGGAAACTCAAGCCATCTAACTGCCAAGGTGACGCTTGCCCTGCTCCGATTATCAAAGCAGCAGCACACGACCTGGCACCATTTATTACTAATTTCATCAATGCCTCCTTCAAAACTGGAGCAGTGCCGGATAACTTAAAAGACGTGTGGGTCATTACATCAAAAAAACAACTCTTGACCCAGCTAACCCATCTAACTATAGGCCGATAACAACTATACCATTCTTATTAAAAATACTAGATAGAGCAGCCTACCTGCAAATACAGGTTTATCTAGAAACAAACAACCTTCTGGGACTAAGGCAATCCGGCTTCCAACCTAGACACGGCACAGAAACTGCCTTAATAGATCTCACTACTCAGATCCAAATTCTAAAAGACAACGGCAAGCTAGCACTCCTCTTACTGCTTGATCTGTCAGCAGCTTTTGATTTGGTCAATCACCAAACGCCCTGCCACCATTTGAAAGCAGCAGCACACTTCTCTGATGAAGCCACTGCCTGATCAGCTCCTTCATGGCGAACAGAACTATGAGGGTCTTTTCGGCCACTGACTCGGCTGAACCTTCATCGGTACCTTGTGGGGTCCAGCAAGGCTCTTGTGTGTCCCCAACACTATACAATGTATTTACGAAGCCCCTCTTCGATATCCTCGACTATCTGGGTGTCATGTACACCAACTATGCGGACTACACCGATACTCATTCCTATCTCAGGTGATTACACAACCCACAGCAAAACCCTTAATGAAATCTATGATGTAATACAAGCGTAGATGGCACACCATGGACTTTGTCTCAATGACGAAAAAACTGAGTTGCTCATCCTTGGTACTCACGTTAAACTAAAGAACACTAAACTCTGACTTCAAATCGTTCAACATAGATGGCAACACCATCACTGTCTCAAATAATACTAAAACCCTAGGTATCTATCTGGATGCCACCTTATCCCTCACCAAACGAACTAATGCAGTAGCATCATCAGCCGCTTACACCTGCAAACCTATCACTGCATGTAGGCCATTCATCTCCACACCTAACTGCATTACACTTGCCAGAATGTTAGTTTTGTCTAAAGTAGACTACTGCAATGCCCTCTACTTAGGCACCAGCCACAAAAATATCCACAAACTACAAGTAATTCAAAATAATGCCATCAGGGCAGCCCTCAACATGCCCAAGAAATTGCATATTTGTGAGACTAGACGTAATCTGCACTGGCTCCCAATAGAGCACAGAATATCCTTCAAAACACTCGCCCTTACCCACAAAGCCAGGGCTAACCTTGCACCCACCTACATAACTAACCAATTTACCCCACACACATCATTAAGACCTCTTAGATCAGCGCAAGCAAACACTATGGCCATACCAAGATTCAAACTCCATAACTCGGGAGGGGCTAGCTTCCCTGTCCAAGCCTCTAAGTTATGGAACAAACTCCCTGCCTTTCTCAGGTCAGAACCTTCCTTCAACCTATTTAAACGTAATACTAAGCGCTGGCTTCAGCACTTGGACACGACGACAGTTTAACTTCCTAGAGTTTACATTTGCTGTCTGCCTTCTGTATATATTGTAAATAATATATTAGCACACCATATTCTATATTACTATCTGCTTCCTCAGTGCCTACTGTCTGGAAATGTAACATGGATGTATGTACCTTTAACTCCCATATTCTATATCTCTCTGTAACAGCAACCACTGTAATCCTTGCCTAACACTTGCAAATGTAACTTGATCCCTTGTAACTTGATCTAAAATTACGCGCCCGTATGTCCCTGGGCCTGGCTGCGCTTTATAAATAAAATAAATACAAATATACCTGCTGTGAAGTCGAGACGGAGGCCTCAGAGGGACATCAAGTCAACAGGCATTGACGCACAGCACCCCTGCAGAAATGTTTTTTCCGAAGCAGCAAAGATGGATATTGGAAATATCAAAGATAAGGAATACGTGGGAGGACACAATCCATTCGAAAGGGATGCCAGAACTATAGAAATCGATGAGTATTTGGCAGGGATCCCCACAACGCTCATCTGCTCAGGCACGTAGGTCACTAGAGGAACCCATAAACAGAGGTTAA
This sequence comes from Ambystoma mexicanum, assembly GCF_040938575.1. Lineage (NCBI taxonomy): Eukaryota > Metazoa > Chordata > Amphibia > Caudata > Ambystomatidae > Ambystoma > Ambystoma mexicanum. Next base: position 1,203,399,299 of record NC_090923.1, on the reverse strand, counting down.
AAAAGTCATCAAAGATCTCCCGAAAGGGAAAGCTCTGGGGTCGGATGGGCTGGGTGCAGAATTTTACAGAGTTCATAGACGAGACTGCCCCCCGCCTAATGTCGGTCTGGTCAGAAACCCTGGAGGTTGGGATCTTACCTGAATCGAAGCACAAAGCTATAATATTATTACTTAAGCCGGGCAAAACTGCAAACGAATGTGGGTCTTATAGGCCCCCGTCATCAGTAAATACAGGCGCAAACATGTTCACTAAAATCCTCGCTTCTTGCCTAAACCCACTGATGCCACACATGGTACATAAGGACCAGGCAGGGTTTATACAAGGGAGGTCAACAGCATTAAATCTACGTCAGATGTATAACATTTTGCAGATCCCACATGCAGGGCGTTGCAGTCGCATTAGCTATGCAGAAGGTATTCAATACTGTGTACTAGCCCTTCCAGTTCAGGGTATTAAACAATTGCGGGTTTGGCCCCAACTTTATAAATTGGGTGAAGGTGTGGTATTCCCAGCCATATGCAAGAGTATACACTCCCACACTAGTGTTTGAGGGGGGGCCTGAGACTGGGGTGCCCACTTTCACCTCTTATTCGCCTCGATGATAGAACCGCTAGCAGACCGGATGTGGGACCGCTTCAGCAATGCTAGGATTCATTTAAGCACCCACCCAGAATTTATCACATTGTATGCAGACAATATAGTGCTATATGTGGGAGATCCCGAGCGCCATTTGCATAGAGTACTAGCAGCGGTATGGGCGTTTGGTAAATATTCAGGGCTGCACCTAAATAGCAGTAAGTCTGAAATATTTCCCTTAACAGAAGGCATTCAAGAACCTAGGAACATCCAGGGTCTACATTGGTCACCTCTGAGTATTAAATACTCAGAAATAGACATAGCGCGCACCCCTACCCTGACCAGAACCCTCAAATGATAAAAAAAGCTACAAAATTGGAGATGTGGAAGCATCTCCCCATATCACTGGCGGGACGAGTCGCACTAGTAAAAATGATTTTACCCAACTTACTATACCTTTTCAGCAATACAACACTTTGGCCAGGGAGATCCTTTTTATTTAAATAGCCAGGCTGTGCCCTTCATTTGTGTGGAGCGGCAAGGTAAGAGTGAAATGGCAATGTCTCACACAGCCATATGAAATGGGCGGGCTTTCCACCCCTGACTTTGAATTATATTACCTGACAGTACAAGCACACTTTGCCACATACTGGTTAGAGAAAGACTCAGGACCATCACATGTGCAATTAGAGAGACACAACGGCCCTGCAGGGCCGATGTTACATTTAATTATAGGTAACAGGTATGAAAGAGCACACCATCTGGATCCAGCGGAAGCCACACACAAGGCATGGACAAAGCTAATGCATCACTCTAAGTATACAGTTATGTAGGATAAAGCAGTACCTATTTGGGGCCTGTCTGCTATGATCCCTCTCTGTGATAAGTCAGCAGCAGAACACTGGAGCAATGCTGGTATTACAATGCTAGGCGATCTGTTCAAAGAAGGCAAATTCATTGCATGAGACATGATTAAGGTATATATAGGCGACACATCACTTCAACAACTCTACTAGTATCAGGTCCGTGCTGCGCTGTCGACAATGTGGTCGTTATTGCCGGCAGAACCAAAATCACACCCATGCCTTACTTATATAATGTTGCGAAACCTGGGAAGAAATCTATATCGTTGCTATACAAAAACGCAGAGACCTGTCGAACATCACAGTCCATTAACATCAGAGACAAGTGGGAAAGATACCTGGGCACCCCCGCATTACAGATCCATATTGGACACAGATATTCAAACAAACCAGGTACAGATTAAAACACTTTAATAACTTGGGTGCCGATATATTACACATGATATTGAACTGCCCTGGATTAGCAGAATATTGGAAAACAATTTGTTGTACACTTGACGATATAATTACTCAATCCTTGACATGGTCGCCATCAGTCCGTATATTGGGATATACTAAAAAATGGAATGTGAAACAGTGTAAACTTGTTAATCTTGGGCTTGTATTCGCTAAAAGAACCATACTCATGCAATGGCCATGGAAAGAGGCACCTTCATTAAAGGATTGGATTCAAGATATGTTATGAGCCAATGATATGTAAGAAATCTATACAAATCTGCAGGTGCCCACGAGTCGTCCTAGAGACATATGGGCTGACTTTCATTTCTATCTTACAGGCAAGAGTACAGGGGACAGCAACATGTGATCATCATTCGTTTTGTCTGTTGATATATGGTTCCCAACCATGTAAACAAATGTTTGTGCTCAATGCTATTAGAATGTACTGTTACCATGCGCAATAAACATTTTAAAAATACATTTTTAAAAAAGCTCCTCACACAGTGCACAGGCAAAAATGAAATTCCTCCCACCAGCTACCTTTTACAGGGTTTGGTGGTTGTTCGATAAATTTGGTTTCAGAATAATGTCGAACCCCTGCCAGAATGTTTTCACAGTGAAATGATGAGCAGGGAAGTTAAAAGGAGGTGCCCTGTTTCATCAAAAGAGTCCCATGAAGGAGTGCTCCATCTCAGCTCAAGCATGCTGACAGTGAAAGCGAGGGAGGTTAGGCCAGGGGGAAGTGTGGGTGGACCAGTGATACTGCAAATTCAAATGTGCAGTGCCTCCTGCCCCTTACTAGGAAATGCTCCATGCCCAAGCTCCTTGGAAGCCTTTGCGTTCGAACCAACTAATGAACTAATGCAAGAAAGTAAACAAAGATATAACTGGCTTGCAGGGAAGTTCTGGAAACGAAGACAAAGCAGCCAACTAATGCCAATTTTGACACTACAGAGCAGTAGTCCTAATATCAAAAAAAGCAATCCACGTCAAATGCATTAGACAGGCAGCCTGCCAAAAAAGAAGGTCCATGCCCATCAGGGAACCGAGAAATCAAATCACATGTAGCAACACCATTACATCATCCCAAAGAGCTGTGAGAGCATAACAAGCCTCTTCATGAACAATGTAGTGCAAGTCCCAAGATGAGAGGCAAGCAGGAAAAACAATAGGAACACCCAGAGGATGAATGTAACTACCACCCAACATACCTTTTCTTGCTCAGCTACTGTCATGGCCATGAAGTCAGGGGCACAGGCATGCAGGGGTCGCATGCACAGGAGACCTGGGTGGACACTGTCCTGGCGCCTTTGGCGCCAGACTCATGAACAAAAGTAAACAAGAACATCCATTTAACACCAAAAAGCTTTTATTATGGACATAGCACTTCAGATGCATTAACCTTGAACATTGCATCCATTAAGCAGCCCCAAGTGTATTCATGGGTGTGGTTGCTAATGGATTGCCTTTGCACATGCCATGTGGCTGGTAAGCCGGCCCTAATGAGCGTGCCCACGGATTCAGCTATATAAACTGCCCCGATCCTCAAGACAGACGCTTTGCGTTATTCTGCACTTGCAAGCAGCGTAACGTTCACCGTCGCCTGAGGTCAGACTTACCTTTGAAGATCCTGCTTCCTGGACATCCGGCTTCCTGTCGGCATACTTACCAACTGGGGGAAGCTGTTCTTACCTGTACATCTCTCCGCGAACCAAGTATTCATCTTTACACTTTCCGGAACGCCGTTTCTTCATCTTGGAAGCAGCACGACACGATCCATCTTTGACAGCAGTGCCTGTAAGGAAAAACAGAAGACAAGGTTAGACATCCAAGAAAAAGTCTGTTTAAGGTTGTGCTTCGCCATACTTTGCGCTTTTCCTTAAACCATCACTTACCTGCTGTCGAACAATGCGGTAGCATCCATCTTCCATCCGGCCGTGTCCCACGTCTCACAGCTGCATTGAGGCCGCATTTACATCTAAGGGAAGAAAACAGAAGAGACATTATTGCGGGCATAAATATGAGCAACATATAAAGACATTAAACAGAATGAACAGCATCAAAAGAGCTCAAGAAAGACTTACCAATCATAAGGGGAAGCATAGTCGCTGCTGGACTGGACTAATCCTTATCAGGGATCAGTGAAGGAACTAGATCCCATTTAACGCGCCCCTGCCAGAAGTAGCAGGACGGAGAGCTTATCTTCCATAATTCACAGGTGAGCTTTATGGGTCAGCGTATGCGCACAGAAACCGTACTTTGGGGTGAAGGGTTGGAGAGGTACAACAGTCACAGATTGGCGCACTCACACACTCTTATCTCCATGCAGGAGCAGTATCACCATGTACCACCGTTCACAGCTTTTCTTCTGAGGGAGAGGCCTGAAGGGGGTGATTCAAGTTCATGGAGGGCTGCAACCGTGCCCCAACGCCTCCGCAGAGACCAGGTGAGCATAACAGCTACTTGCAAGTTGTTTCTACAGCCATTGAATGGGCCACGTTGAAAGAACATCCTGGATTAGGCCCAAGTGAGTTTCAGATCAGAGAGACACCAAATCATATCAATATGGGATGACCTGAAGATCAGGGCTGTAACCAGATCAATCATTCTACTCCAAATATATACTATCGTCAGTGAAAAACTAAAAGCCTGCCTGACCGACTGAGCAGTACATTGTATGTGGCCATTCCACAGTGAAAATAGAAATCTCCTCTCCATTCTCACAAAACATTCACTGTGGAGTAACTCAAAGAGCAGACCTACCCCCTATTCTTTTCAATGCTGACATGGCTCAACTGGTGAAACTCAAAAGAGCTTCATATGCTACAACTACACAGACCGCATTCAAATCATCTTCAAATTCTTCACTGACAAAAACAAAGACCAACCCGACCACAGATAGCTCAACCAAGTAAACACCAGTCGATTCCTGATCGCCAAGTTCTTGCCTACATAGTTCAAAGTCGTCCTTCCACATTGCAGGTTTTCAATCTCATAATTCTCTTGGATTCATCTGTGCTCTTTGCAAAAAAAACTCTTACATCCGGTCACCACAGTCTGTTTACTATACCTTCAGTCCTTGTGTGGATGTGAATTTGTTACTTTCCCCCATAAAATTCAGTTGATTAATGGCTTTACCTTCAGTAGGTTAGGCTATTGTAATATGAATGATGTGCGTTTACCCCCTTGTATGCTTCATAGACTACAGATTACCCAAAATGATGCAGCTAGTTTACTTCACAAATTTAGTCACAGAGAGCGTGTTAAACACGCCCCGAGTACCTTGCATTAGCTACCTGTCAAAGATAGGGTAATTTTTAAATCCTTTCACTTGGTACATTAAAAGCCCTGGGTTCAGAAAGTCCCAGGTTTCTTGATAAACAGGTTTACATTCTACCTTCCATTTAAGGAACTCAGATCAAGCAATAAAACTTTACTACCTGTTCCCCATTTCCGTGTAGTATGATGGGAAGGGAGATAATTTGAAGTACGTGCTGCTCGTGCTTGAACTTCTTTACCAGTACATCTAAGATTAATTGTTGATCACTGACATTTAGACGTCAACGCAAGGCTTTTTTGTTCCCGGCAAGTTAAAGTTAGACGCTTGGTTCTTCAAATCTTATGCTGGAACCTCAGCGCCGAGATGGCTCTTGGGACGAATGCGTGCTCTACAAATGGACTTAAAACAACATAAGCACACTGACGAATAATCACTGGTGTAGCAGATAGTTCTGGCTTTACAAATGTAGACACTAAGACATGTTTGTCCTGTCGCAGGATTTACCAAAAATGAAAAGAAAAACAAAAAAACAAAAAAATCTTAACCTTTACATATATAAAACATGTTTGAAGTGTGTGCCAGTTTTGTGTTAAGCACTCGAATGATTTCTATAAATTGTAATGGTGAAACCTCTGCTTAAATCATGGCATGAAGTTAAATGGGGAATTTGGGGCTGCACTTGATACAGGCCAGCCAAAACTGTGACATGTATTTCAATGGAAGCCTTTACAATGGTGTGGGAATACAATGGTGCATTGTCATAAACGCGCCGACATGTTGATTGACTGGTCGAAACTGAAGGGAGGAGGAGGACAGGCCCTGGGGCGGATCCACCACATGGGCTGGGGAGCAGTAGCATGGCTGGTTAAGTGCAAGTGGGGTTGTGAGCCGAGGAAGGCACAGGCGAATGGGGGTGATGCAGAGGAACATCACACTGGCAGAATGGGACATAAGCGAGGGAAAGGAACGACAGATGGGCAAAGGGTTTCCCTTTTAGAGTGAGGCACAGGTGCGGCAAAGAGCCTCACCAATGCAAATGCATGAGGAAACTGCAATGCGGGGATGACTGCCACTGAAAGAATGCTGTGCTAAAGATATTAATGACAAACTTGTGTACAGGGTGTGATAATAAGTTTGATTGTTCCACCAGTATACTCCGAGAATGGATTTGCTGCAGTTTATTTAAATGTTATCTACCTCAGAATACCGATGGCCATCAGGAAGGCATGTCAATTTTTCAATAGTACAATGACAGGCATATTTGAAGGATGCTTGTGGGAAGGGGGGAATATAAGTGATTATGTTGCTCGTGTGTTTGGGCGAATTGGACCTGTGAATTTATGACCACCATTCGTTTTTATAGTTAAACACTTGTTTACAGCAGTACAGATCTTTTTCTTTTCCAGTGAAAAATTGGAAAAAATGACCCAGGGTAAGACGAGGTCATGCAGCAAATAAAGTACAAATAAAAATGCAGCAGCAAATCCCACTAATGGACCGACGATACACTGTTACTCATGCTACCTAAAATATAAAAAAGCATGTTAGTATGAAGTGCTCTAGTGAACACAAAACTAAAGTATGTCAATTGGGAACAAAGAGGCTGCTTTGTTTTGTAGTTTCGATGGCCTTCATCTGCATCAGAGTTAATTTAAATTTGTAATTACGTGCTAAATACAACTTCGATATAACACTTTTTGAGCACCGTGTGACTGATTTTGAAAGCATAGTATAGAAACGAGTATATCAATTCTGCTGGAATATAATTATGGTTTTGTATTTTTAAAGAAAGTGTTTGATGGATAAGCGGAAAATGCAGAAATTGACTTGTTTTTCCAATCTATTGTTCCTCTCTGACTTCATAACCCCCACCCTGTGCTTTTGGGTTTTGGCACATATGGTACTGCAAAGCTACACCAGATAAAGCAATGCTACTGAAAAATAGACATGAAAGTACGTTGTGAAGCATACTATCTAGTTGTCATCATGGCAACTGGCAAAGCTTCTGGTATGCAATAGCTGAAATCCAATTTGGTACAATTTGTTCCATGCTGCCATGTTTACCAATTAGGGCTTCTTTTACAACATGAGACACAATCGGATGTTCTGATGTAGGAGTGTAGGTCTTTACGCATGGGCTTGCACGATTTCACCTGCCTGTTGCCTTAAGCAGGGTCATTCATTGACTGACATTGTAGATACATTGTAATGCCTCCGTTGTCAACGCCGTCGGACACTTTGCCCTATGCCCAAAATGGCGCAGAGCAAGGTGGAACAAAAATGGCACTCTCCACCAGCCACTGCCTTGTGATAATTAATTCTTGGTGAGTGAGTATATATAGAATTGTGGGGCAAGTGACATTTTATGGCTGACTAGTAGCCTTTAACTTATTTTATTATTTGTGTTGGTTTATAGAAACCTTTACCAAACAGATACAATAGAAAAAAAGGAACAGAAAAATTAATCTATTAAAAACAGTATAACGTATACAACATTTTCAAATTTCCATCATAACAGTATAAAATCATATTCAATTTCGGTAATAGTTATTTGTTTTCCTTGTTTAAGAAAAAACTAATTTACAATTCAGTGTTTTACTTTCAGATAAAATTGTCAATTGCCTTCATAATAGAAAGTAGAATGTAACTTGTGTTTTCATATTTTAGTTTTTAACTAGTATGCACATTCCTGATTTAAAACAAATGACAAACATCTGATAAAAATCTCAATACGTTCAAATTAAGTGAAGTCGACTTGCCATGAAGTATCGTCAGTCATAGATTCTCTTAAAAAAATGTTTTTTTTAAAAAAACACACTAAAACATTTACAAATGTACTAAAGTACTCAATGTGTTGCATTCTGAGCTTTGGACAATATATGACTAATTGTCTCAATGTCTCCACCTCCATACATCCATACGCAAAAGCGACAAGTATTATCAGGGTTGAGAATGCAATCTCGAATATGTAAAATTTCCAGAGTTAATAAAACATTCTGAATCTCAACGTTATTTTTACCCCTTAAGCAGGAAAACAGCATAAATAAGGTTCAGCCATTCCTTCTTTTTGACAGGAGATTATATGTGTATGGAGCAGATAATTAGACAATTCCTCAATAGTTATTGCCCAGTCCAATCTTTGGATAATTTTTTTGCTTATTCGGCCTCATAAGTAAGGTTCCTAACGACAGATTCCTTAATTCCCAAAACTGTATACAATCTTTATGAAATTCATAAATGTAGCCTTTTTTCAAATTGCCTTCAGATACTTCTTTACTCAATTTAGTATAAAACTGTTCACTGAGTTTATGTAAAATTTCCTAAAGAGGGAGAGTCTTTGCCACATTACTATGCTTTGTAGTGATTAAAGGCCCAGTTCAGATCTTATCACACAAAGCGGCATACACTTAGGAAGAAAGTGAAAAACAGATTGCCATATTTTGCCATATTTTGCATTATACTCTTTCTAGCAACGTGCAAGTCGGAAGAAAATCTAGTCCATAATACAGTTTAGGTATTACTTTCGCTAGGTAGAACTTCCTTACAGGAAAGTCCGAAAACCTACTGTATTTCCCCCATCTAGTTTTTTCATCTGTCTGGGAAGGGAATAGGTCGTCTTTCAAATAATTTTGGTAAAAGGTTTTGTGTATTTAGTTTTAATAGGATAACTCATGTAAACCATAGCGCACTGGTCTTTCTCTTTCCGGCGTGGTCGTAGCTACGTTTATTGTGCCTTTTCTGACTCCTGGCACCCTCCTCATATTACCGGCACCCAGTGGCCTTGTGTTAGCCCTTCACTCCCCCGACCCGCATGTGTGTTGTGCTCTTCTCCCTTCGTCAGTGTTCTTTCCTCCCCTTCCAATCCCCTTGTCAGTGCTTCTTCATCTCCCACCTCCCATCCCCCCCACTAGCTCCCTATTGGCCCTCAGGCCCTCTTGAGAAGCCTTCTAGGGCAGCCCTCTGCCCGGCAGCCCCTGTGGCTAAGAGCCCCAAGGCAAAGGGCAGCTCCGCATTGTGTCTGCAGGTGTCAGCAGCGGAGGCCAGTGGCCAGCCGTCAACCAGCAGCGACTAGTAAGGTAGGAGTGTCCTGTGTGCGGAATACAGCATTGTTAAAGTATTTAAATTGCTTTGTGAAACCTAGGCCATTCTCCCACTTTACAGGACTCCTGACCTAGGTGTGCTGTCTCAATTGTTAAACTACATTATGAAAGTAGTGCTGTCTTTGGTTCTTGCCTTCTTAGCAAACTGCACATAGCAAACTGTTCTATTATTGTCTGAGCCCTTGTTGTTTGTTCAATTGTCTAGTACTGTCTCGTCTTTCCTTGTCTCGTCTGCTTGCAACCCTCCCTGCCTCCTTCTGCTGGATTTCTGCCCGCGCCTACCACCTCCGCCCCTTCCTCTTCCCTCCTCTCTGTTTCTACTCTATGGTGCTCTCCGTTTCTCCTATCTTTTCTAACTACTTCTCTATCGACTATCCTGCTCTCCTCACTAAATCTGGTAGGAAGAAGTTTATAAATGACATCCTGGTCTCCAACCCAAGCTTCCCCATCGCTGACACCTATACCAGGGCTTCTTCTAGGACAACCCTCACCGACATCCTCTGTCGTTCCCTCGACAGACTTACGGACTTGTCATATGGTCTCTGTGCTTTCGCCTTTCTCTGCTTCCCCCATTAATAGTGGCACCCGGTGGGAGGCCCTCCTGTCCTCCTTCGACTTCTCATTAATGTTTACCTGAATGGTACCTTCTTGGTTCAGGACCCTCATGCCAATCTCTTTGATAGACTCCTCCCACACCTCATCAATTTCCTTGATGATGGGTTATTTATAACACGCTTAATACCCAGAGGTTTCCAAGCGCAGACCCCGGGATCGAACCTGTGGTGTTCTGTGTCGTCTTGTTTCCAAGGCGAGCATGTTGCCCATGAACGATCCTCCCTTCCTTCCTTCTCCTGCTGTCTCCTCTCTTCCCTCCATGGTTTCCTCGCCTCCCCCTGCTGTCTCCTCCTTGGCTACCTTGCCCTCTCCTTCCTCTTCTGCCCACCCCCCTTGGGCTTCTTCTACACCTCCACAGGGCATACCTCCGATTTGTAACCCTGCCTGGAAGTCTTTCAAGGATGGCAACCTTCTCATATATTGCCACTATAAATGCTCGCATAGCTGTCAAACACTCCTCTGACACCTCCTTGAACTTGACCCGGATGTCCTTGGTCTCACAGACATGGTTCACGGCCGGCTCTGTCACAGGCTTTGACAATCACCTCCCAGATGGCTATAAGATCCTCTCCGCGCCTAGGTCCAACCTTTCCAGAGGAGGTGTAGCCCTGATCTTCCCCAAGTGGATTCCTGACTCTGTCATTCCCACTCTTCTTTCGAATGCCTCGTCTGCAGGCTCTCTCTCTCCTAGCCATTCCCTTACTGTGGCTACCATCTATCGGCCACCTGGTCAGATCTCCTCCTTCCTCTCCGAGTGGGCAGACCTCTTCTCTTCTATCCTGGTCCAGACCACTCAACTCCTCCCTCTTGGAGACTAACATCTGCCTGGATGCTTCCTGTCCTTCCTCCAGACTCTTCTGCAACCTCTGCGACTCACTCTCTCCATCCTCCCCTCTGGCCCGACTCAGTCTGCAGGGCAAAGTGTGGATGTCCTGATCTCTACAGACCTTCCCCTTTCTATCCCTCTCACCACCACTCTCTCCTGAGTGATCACTGTCTCCTTTCATCCCAGCTCACTCCACCCCTCAGGCCAAGCCAACTCCTGCACTGCCACCTACCTCCTCGGTTATCCGACCCATGAAGCGTGTCAGTTGAGGCTTTCGCCGCCACATTCTCAACCCACCACCTCCCCCTTTGGCCGACTCACAGCCTGACACAGTCCTCTCCATGCTACACTCCGCTATCTCTGATACTCTTGATGTACTTGCCTCGGTTACGAGGATCCACTTGAAGCCCAAAGCCAAGTGCAACTCCTGGTACTACTCAGACCTCGCCACCCTTAAACGCAAGTGCAGGGTAGCTGAGAGGAAATTGCTTCCTTCCGGTACATCCTCTGACAAACTGGCCTGCCGACTGCTCCAAAAAGTCAATACCGGCTCTCTATCCGCACCAAGAAGAAAGCGCACATCCAAATCTGCATCTCTGCTCCTTCTAAAAATTAGGCTGAACTCTTTAAAATCTGCAAGGAGCTGGCCAATCCTCCTGCAGTCTCTACCTCTCCTGTCCCCTCTGAGGCCCCCTGCACGGCCCCGGCTTCTCATTTCATCTCAAACTCAGGACCTGGAGATATAGATATATCTCTCTCTCTCGGCCAGCTCTTCTCCCTCTTTCTCTTCCTTTCCCCTGTTCTCACCTGACGAGGTTTCTAGACACAAGTCCGATCTATGAAAGTCTTGTCAAAAGGGGTGTACCAGTGTTCCTTCAAAAGCATCAAGGACCACATTGACACCTTGGCCCCCACTCTGGCTGACGTCTGCAACCACTCCTTTGCCACTGGGGTCTTCCATTCTACCCCAAAGCAATCCCTTGTGCACCCGCTTCTTAAGAAACCCTCTGCCGACCCGTCCTGCCCGGCTAACTATCACCCAATCTCCATCACTCCTTTCCTTGGCAAACTCCTGAAAAAGCTGGCCATCTCCCAGCTTAATCTTCACACTAAATCTGTTAGTTGTCTCCATGACCATCAGTCTGGCTTCAGAGCTGCCAGAAGCACAGAAATTGCTCTCCTGAACATCCATGAAGACCAGCTCTCCAACCTTGATTCCAACACCCCTTGTGTCCTCATCTTACTTGATCTCTCTTCTGCCTTTGACACGGTCAACCAGGCCATCCTGCTCAGCTGTCTCTGTGATAACCTGGGTATCACCGATCAGGCCCTGGCTTGGCTGACCTCTTTCTTCTCTGATCGACACTCCTAGGTCCAGCTAGGGCCTTTCCTCTCCTCTAGCTCTATCTTTGGTGTTTCCCAGGTGTCTAACCTCTCCCTGGCTTTTCAACCAATACCTGGCACTTCATGCCCCACTGCATTGCCCCTCTTTACCCCAACTTTCTATGCTATGCGGATGAGAACTCATTTTCAGGCTCCCTTCTGCCACTTCTTCTCTCATCTCTGTCTGCTATCCAGGAGTGGAGTGCCACCAATTATCTCTGCCTTAATGTCAGTAAAACAGATTCTCCTCATCGGCACACCTGCTCCCTCCTTTCCCGCCACTCTCTGGCCGGCCTCTACTGGCCCTCTTCCTGCTTCCACCTGTGAGGCTAAAAACCTCAGGGTCATCTTCGAATCCACACTCTCCTTCCCTCCTCCCATCTCTGATGTCTCCAAGTCACAATACCAGCTGCACCTCCTCAGAGGCATTCTTCCTTTCCTCTCCTTCCCCCAGAAGCTCACTGTCTCCAGAGCTCTGGTTCTCTCTAGTCTGGACTACTGCAACAGTCTCTTTCTAAATCTGCCTGCTTCTACTCTCCACCCTCTGCAACTCATCCAGAACAGGACTGAGACTTGTCCTCAAGCCCAGGGATCGTATCTCTCCAAGACTGAAATCTCTGCACTGGCTCCCAGTGGCTGCGAGCATTAAGTTAAAAACCCTCTGCATTATCCACAAGGCCTTCTGGGGGCCTGGGGCCTCAATACCTTCAACTATTTCTTCCTAAATATCTTCCTTCTCAAGCTCTTCGCTCATCTACCTCCAACTCCCTCAGGGTCAGTCGCTTCTCCAAGCAACGAGTTGGTGGTGGATCTCTTTCTTCGGCTGGGGGCTCCCTCTGGAACAGACTCGCTGAAACTTGAGAACCATCTACGGTTCCAGAAGCACCTCAAAACCTTCATCTTTGCTTCTGCTTTCTCTCCCATGCTGAACTCCTGGCTGACACTAATACTACACTGGTCATCTGGCCACCCTCTGATCTCAGGCCCAGGTCCCCTCCCCCACCAGTTGGACACCTGCTCTGCCTCCCTGGCAACCCCTGCACTTTGGGACCGTTTTCTGTATCCCTACAGTCCCCTACCAACTCTTGACACATAATGTCTGCACTTACCCTTGCAACCATCTGGCCACACCTTTTACTTATTGCTTTTATTTATTCCATTTTATTTTTAACTGTCATTCCCATGTACTGCACTACCCTCCCTCATCCCCCTGCACTTTTCCCCTTCCCCCGCACTTGCGCAATCTCAATGTCGCCTGGCCTAGTAAGATCGTTGTGTCTCCGACTTCCCTCTGTTCCCCTGCCTTGCCTCGTCGCGCCTTGAAACACTTGCGCATAGGCAAGTTATAAAATGCCATATCATAAAAGATCTTGTTTGCAATCTACATTTACCTAGGGAACATTCATAAATAATACCTCGTAGTTTTTTTGGTTAGTGTTATGATCAATGACTTTTGTGGATTAACCTCGAGATTATTTGAATTCATGTATTGGTCAAAGGCAGTTAGTAAACGCTGTAGACCTATGGGGATTTAAACCATTAAAAGAAAATCGACCGCATTCGCTACCCAGGACATGGTTATTCCTCACATTTGTGGCGGTACAAAAGAAACGATAGCTAAAAGGTACAGCAATGTCAGCAACATGCATATTGAATAGGCAGGGAGTAAATTTGTAACCCAAGGCCATTTTCAATGGGAATAGAAAGCAATAGTAAACCCTGGTTATTCAATCTAACCTGTATACAGGAGCCTTCATGCAAATGTATTAATATTTGTAATAAAGACCCGGGCATACCTAGTTTGTCAATCTACTCTATCGAAGGCCATCAAGAGATCCATGAATGCTATATAAATTGAGGGTACTTTCCTAGACCATACCAACTTCTGAAGGCTGGATACCACAATGCCCCCACAGTCTGTGCCCATGTTTTTGCAAAACACAATCTGGTTGCAGACAAGTAAGCTATTAGAATCACACCAGAGTTCAATATGCTCCAGTATCACTGCAGCAAAGATCTTAGAGTCTGCATCCATAATAACTATCGGGCTATAGTTGAGGAGAGATGATTTGTCCCCCTTCTTAAATGTAGGTACCACATAGGCAGTTTTCCATGAAACAGGCATGGGCATATTGGTAATAATGTTCTTGAAAAGGATGCCCAAGATAGAGACCCATAAAAGGTACATTTTCTTTAAACACTGAGTTACCAAGAAGATTCTGACCCAAAGCATTTGAAGATGGTGCTCGAATAATTGCTCGTTCAATGGCTCTTACCTCTATCAATCCCTGACATTCATAAATGACAATTGCTTTAACCCTTAGGTTGGGTTTAAAAGTTAAGGATGTGTAGTTATCTACAAAGTAGTTATACCATGATTGTTCGGATATAGGGTTGGTCTGGATCGCAATTTAATTTTGCTCCATTTCCTTTATTAAAAGGACAAAAAGTCAGCTGTCTTTTTGTTTTTGTTATAATGCTTCCATCATGGCCTCAGCATCCCTTTAGGAGGCTAAGCAACAATGGGATTTCCGCCAGTTCTTCCTTCTCTGCTTTAGGCATTTAATCATCCTATGAACATCCTCCTTAGTAAGCATAGAGAGCTTCAACCTGCAAATCACTTTTCTTATCTCCATTTTCTTGTTCTTATGGTCTAGGGTAGGGTACCCAACACGGCCTTTATACAAGGGCCAAAAACAGAGGAAGAGTAAATGGCCTCCTTTGTACCATAGTTGCAGCACTCAAAGTCCTTTAGAAGTAGGACTAATCGGCTGGAGCTATTGATGGGTTTACTATGCCAGGCTATCCGGTCACAATGTGAATTAACCTTAGTTAAAATCAGAAGGTACTCCCTAGAATACAGAGATAAAAACCTCTAAACTTTGCGCTTAACATGGCATTATCACTATGGGGATTTTATTTTACCTCTAGATTAGTTGCCAAATTGAGTAGATTCTTATTGAGGAAAACAGTCAATAACTGAACTTGCATTCCAGCTAGACCATGTAGGTGTAATATGATGGTCTGCCTCGTTCAGTAAAATCATGCCCCAGCCTTCAAGAAATTAAAACCATTTCTCACCCTGCACCCTCTTCCTATTGGTTAAGCCACGAAGGCCAGTAGATTCTTTTATACTAGGACCCTCTTGGAGTGCATTTGTGGGCATTGTATTCTCCGGAATACAATGTTCAATAACAGAAACAACATTTGACAGTTAGCATTAAAATCACCAGCAAAAATAAGTTCCCCACCTGGATAATTTTCGTACCATGCTTCCCAAATAAGATCTAGTTCCCCGAGGATATTTGAAACAATATCTGACGGCGTGCAATATAGATCAGAAGTAACTTCATGCCATGTTTCCCCAGCATTGAAATTATTACAGCAAGTAGGCATTTTGACAAATTGCACGTTTCCAAAATACCAAGGCCCTTTCCAGTATGTATCCCAATGAAGAGTCATCCCGCCGGTCACCCTCTGGGACCTTCTATAGCTGGTTCAGCTATTATTTCACAACCATAAAAAACAGGAGATCCGAAAATCTAGGTCTCTTGTAAAAATATGTCAAACAAGCCAAGGGAGCGACAAAGGAAGAGATCAGAGTACAAAGAAGAGAAGCCTCTAACATTCCATGACAGAAATGCAAAAAGCCCCTCGTCGTTAAAGGGAACCCTTTACCTCCTTCAGTTGAGAGATGGCATTACGCAAAGACAAGGCTAACCAACATTAGTTGTTATTCCCAAATCCATTATCTCCAGTTTTAATGTTGTGACCTTCTTCATTTTGTGAATTTGGTATAAGATGTGCTTTATTCAATGCTCCTATAGTTTCCCCGTACACCTCCCTTCATGCTTTGATCAGAGAAATCACATTGTAGCCCATTCTCTGGAAGTGTGGGGCCTCCTTTTAGATAATCTCAGATAGTACGTGAATGTATAACCAACCTGACATAATCGTAACGCCTAGGGTGTATAAAAGTCTACCAGCTGAATGTCCATCGAATTTACAAGTCTAAGTGCTGGAATTTCAGCGAAGGAGGAAAATATATATGATCAATTTAAGGAATGTGGGCCCCCTCTATCAAACCCATAGTTAATGATGATACTGGAAACATCAGGAAATGCCGGCTCACTCCTTGGTGGGTCCTTGTCTGAGCCCAAGACCCGGTTAGATTAACCCCCTTAAAACTGTTCGATGTTGGATTCAGTATCAGGATGGTTCCTGGGTGCATATGAACTTCGCTGAGACCCATCTAAATAGTTGTTCACAGTCTTTAGCCAACAGACCATTATAAGGATCTGTTGGCAGTACAGATTTTACAGATGTTTTGTGTAAATTCTCTCGGGCCCACACTCGCCGGCCATGTATTGGTTATGCACACATTTCTAACATATTCTTTTGTAGAATCAGGCCTGCTAACAATATGGTCCCCCGTTTGCCCATTCCCAAACCCTTAAGATCTAAGCCATCAGTTTGAAAAACATAGTGGATCCCTAGACAAAATGCTTTTCACAATTTCTCTTATTTCTTGTTCACCCAGGTGCCTGAAGCAGACGTTTCTGTGTGCAATCCTTGCCCATGGTGCAAGAGGATGTTCCCCTCCCTCAATTGTCATTTCTTGCAAAGGTGAACATAGGTCTGTTGGAGCCTTATTCGATACACAAGGGTGGGGTTCATTGGTCCGATCATAACAAGTTATTGTAGGACCTGCAACTGTGTCTCCGTCAGGAACGGAACAAGAAACCGTATTAAATGCCGTGGAGATTGGGTCCTTTTGTTTAAATAAGTCAAGGACTGATGGTTGAATACCGGTGAACCAGGGGGCTCTTTTACTCAAGGTAACATGTCATACTATGGCTGGGACAGAGAATGACTTCTCAGACTAAATAACAAGACTGACTCAGGAAGTTGGCAAAGGGCTCTGTTTTAATGTCGGTTGTCTAAAACGGGGAGTACAACTGACATCGCACAGCATAATCTCAACATTTTACATGAAAAAATACATTTATAAAGCAAGAACTCATCATTGACGCCATACTACATGGAAAACTAGAAAACCTACATGGGACTGTGGTTGGGTCAGGGGGAACATCCAAATATACTTTCTATATGTGATAGGATTGTGATTGGACCTCTATAGTCAGATGGGCACTCTTGCCCTCCTCCCCAAGTGCAAGTCATCCTCGTTGGCTACTAGAAACACAACATTTCATTGGCTTTCAAACTATGAGGCTCTTCGTTATATGGCCTTCTACAATTGGTTGACACGCTTGTATCCTTCTGGAATAGTCGATGCTCTAGCAGCATGTAAACTGGTACCCCAGGTGTTGGTGGGTGAGCCTGACCATGTCTCCCCACCCAATTAACCCACTATCTCATCACTCATGCAGTCTGCCATTCATTTTGCCTTTGAACTCGGCCTTGTAGTAGCTTCTCACCTCTGGGAATAAAAAGGAGAATAGGCACTCGCTATCTTCAATCTGGTTCACCATGCTCTTCGTCTATTTTCATCCTCAGCTCACGTGATCAGAGACTGAATTTGCTCATATTCTGGCATTTAATAGTCTTTAATGAAAAAACTTGGCACTCATGATGTTCTTGCAACTTAACAAGGGATGCCTCGGCTTCTCACATCTACTGTTCTTCGCAGCGGGTAACCAGTTCTTGGCTGTTTTCAGTTCTTGACACCAAGCCAGGCAACCTCTTCGGTTTTGCTTCAAGTTTTGAACCTTTTCTTTGCTGCGACACACATTTTTCTTTTTGTTAAATAAATTTTATTAGTTTCATAACATAAGATAACAAAAACTGGCATCAGTGGTAATAGGTCAAGCATATCAAAAGGTAAAGTCCCCAACTCCCCTCCACCCATCCCTCCCCTCCCCTTCCAAGACCACGGTTAGTTCTATGTTCATCATGAGTCCATGCCCGGGCCTGGGTCGCCTTCCCCGATTATCTCACCCTCCTGCGACTCTGGGTGGAGCAGGGGTACTGTTAAGGCCACCCAACGGTGTAGCTCCTCGCTAGTATCAAGTCTCTGCACTCGGATCGCCGTCTCCCATGCTGCGGTTTCGGCTGTGATCCACTTTGCAAGATCTCCCCACCATAGGGGCATAAGCGGGCCTCTGGGGCTTTTCCACCCCATGGCTATACGCCTTTTGGCCGTTATATATATATATATATATATATATATATATATAGTCTCTGAGCTTATTGAGGGGTTTGTTCTCCCTGCTGCGCCTATACCCGCCCAGGATACATGCCGAGGGTTCGTCCACTTCAATGTCAATGTCTGCACCAGCCACTCTTTCCTTCACTTGTGTGTCCAGAATTCTCTGATCACTGGGCATCCCCAGAACATGTGGGTCATACCAACCTTGGGCTCACTGCATTTAGGACATGATTGGGTGCCCGCACCGGTAAATCTTGATATAGCTCCCGGGGTGAGGTACGCTCTGTTCATAACATACAGTTGGATGAGCTGTAAGCGGGCGTTTCGGGAGATTTTTTTGTGGTAGTGGGTTATATTGCCCCAGGCTTTGTCTTCAAAAACCAGGTTTAATTCAGTCTCCCATTTGTCCCGGCATTTGAGGTCATCTTTGGTGGAGCCCCATACTAGGGCCTCGTAGATACGTGATGTTTCGTGGCCCCCCTCAGCAGCGTTCAGTATCGTTTCGATACATTCGTTTTCATCAGTCTGGTCGATAGCGAAAGGCCATCTGCTAATCAAGGCCTGTATGACCGGTCTGTGCAAC
The DNA here is from genome assembly GCF_040938575.1 of Ambystoma mexicanum. Taxonomy (NCBI): domain Eukaryota; kingdom Metazoa; phylum Chordata; class Amphibia; order Caudata; family Ambystomatidae; genus Ambystoma; species Ambystoma mexicanum. Next base: position 1,203,380,465 of record NC_090923.1, on the reverse strand, counting down.
AGAAATTGCCGGCCGGGAGGCCCGTGGCATCGCAGAGGTCCGGGAAGGCCAAAACCGCCTGTTCTTGAATTAGGTCCCCCAGTGTGGCCACCCCAAAGGCCTCCCATTGTGTACGGGTCTCAAGTTGCCCCCAGGAATGATTGGACATGAGTGCTGCAATGGGGATCTGTGGGGAGTACGGATCCTCGGACCCGATGAGTTTGCAGGCCCTTTTCCAGAGTCGGATCCCCAGCTGAACGAGGTAAGGGCAATGCTCGAGGGCACTCTTCCTGGTCCACAGCAAATCCCTAAGTAATAGCTGGGGGAGGGCCGGCTGGAGGAGGCGAGTGTCTGTTGTGCTTTTGTCGGCCATCCACCGCACAATGTGTCTTAACTGGCTAGCAAGGAAATAGAGTTTGAAATTGGGGATCTTCAGCCCACCCCTCTCGTATGGTCTCGGGAGAGTCTCCAATGCCACCCTGTACCTGCCTCCCTGCCAGAGGAAGCCCCTACAGAGTTTGTTGAGCTCTTTAAAGAACGCGGGGGGGATGTAGAAGGGAATGTTAGTGAAGTTATGCAATAGGTGGGGTAGAGCAACCATCTTAAGGAGGCCCGCCCTCCCGGCCACCGAAAGTGGGAGCCGCCCCCAAAACTCCATGGATTTTAAGAGAGAGTCTTTGGCCCTTACAGTGTTAAGAATATGTTCCGTGCCGGGGTTTCGATGTATAGTTATCCCCAAATATTTGAACGATGTCGCCTGCCATTCGAGATCTAGGGGAGGGAGAGATCCATAATATTCACTGTGTAGTGCAGCTAGGGGGTAGAGGCAAGATTTACTCTTATTAATCTGGATCCCGGTGTGCTTGTGAAAGCTGTCCAGGGTTTCAAGAATGTAGGGTAGGAGGTGTTCAGGGTCCTGTAAATACAAGAGGGTGTCATCCGCGTACATACAGACGAGGTGAGTCGTCCCATCTATTTTAATGCCCCCATCTCCATATTCCTGTCTCAGGTAGGCTGCTACAGGCTCAGTGGCAATGATGTACAACATGGGGGATAGAGGGCAACCCTGACGGGTGCCTCTGTGTAGGGACCATTTCGCGGAAAAGGTTCTATTGGTTTGTACCCTTGCAGTGGGGTTGGCATAAACCAGCTTGGTCCATTTCAGAAATACGGGGCCTATTCCCATCTTTGCCATGGTAGCATTTAGCCATTCCCACCTCACGGAATCAAAAGCTTTGGTGGCATCCAGTGACGCCATCGCAAGTTTCTGTGGTCTTCCCTCGGTACTATAAATGACGTGATGTAACCTACGCAGGTTCTAAGTGATGGATCGTCCGGGGACATTTCCGGTTTGGTCTTGGTGAATCAACAGTGGGATCACTCTGCGTAGTCCGTTAGCGAGCAGTGCTGTGAGGATCTTGCAGTCTACGTTTAGCATAGAGAGGGGCCTGTATGAGGCACAATCTGCCCCGTCCTTCCCAGGTTTGAGTAGGGTATTATCACAGCCTCGCTCAGGGAATCCGGGAGGGCGCCACGCTCGAAGGCCTCATTATAGACCTGAGCTAATATAGGGGCGAGTGTTTCCTCATAGGTTTTATAGAACTCCCCGGGGAGGCCATCCGAGCCCGGGGTTTTCCCAGCTGGTAGCGATCTAATTACCACCTTGACCTCATCGGGAGTGATGGGCTCGTCAAGGGTCTCAGCCATATGCGAGTCTAGTTTAGGCAAGTCGATGACGTCGGGGGCATCTTCAATCCCCGTGTCAGAGGGGGAGGGGGGGTCTCGGAGTACAAGTTGTGATAGTAGCTAGAGAAAACCAAATTAATTTCCTGTTGGGTATGCACGGTAGTGCCGTCTGGTGTGAGTATGTGGCAAATGGGTGGCCTGGGGGTTTCCCTTTTGTAGAGCCAGGCTAAGAGTTTACCGGGTTTGTCCCCCAAGGCATGGACTCTTTCCGTGTGTTTGGCGTAGCTTAGTTTACCTAGGGCTTCCCAGTGCTTTAGGCAGGTTTGTCTAAGTTCGGTAATTTTAAGTAAATGATCAGGGGATGGGTCAGCCCTGCCCTCGAGGGCACCCATGTCTCTCTCGGCTCGTTCCAACAGGGTTGTGATGGATCTCTGGGCACCCCCAACTGCTGCGATCATCTCACCCCTCATGACCACCTTATATGCCTCCCAGGCGGTGCTCATGTATTTAACACTATGTAGGTTGTTCTGCCAATATTCTTCAGTAGCGCCTCTTATGTGCTCTCTGAATGCTGTATCAAGTAGGGCTTCGGCTCTCAATCTCCACGTGGGAATGGGGGGTCTTGGCGGGAACACCTCCCAGGTGACCAACAGGGGAGAGTGATCGGACAGTACTCTCGGCAAATAGTGCGCATCAACAAACGCAGACTGTTGTATCTGGCTGAGAAAAATATAATCTAGCCTGGTATGCACGGCATGTGGTGGGGAGTAGAAGGAGTACTCGCGTTGCTCCAGGTGCTTGTCCCTCCAAATATCACTGAGTTGCAACTGTTGGACTAGTTTAGAAAGTATTTTGGCTGGGGTGGAGGGACGATCGTGTTTATTGTCAGATCTATCCAGTAGAGGGTCAAGGGTGCAGTTATGGTCGCCTCCCCATATCATAATTCTGTCCATATATGGGGTGAGCCGTGTATAGAGGGAGTGGAAGAAGATAGTTGCGTCGTGGTTGGGTGCGTAAGTACTAACGTGGCATAGCCCTTTGTCCTCGATAGAGCCACAAACCACAACCATCCTCCCTCGTTGTCCGATTTAGTACTAGTAAGCCTGAAGGGGACCGTGGGGGCAATCCAGATCAAGACCCCTCTGGCATAGGAGGAGTAAGCGGAACCCACTAAGGTGCCACGCCAGGTTTTGGCCAGGGCATCTAGCTTTTGGCAGTTAGGTGAGTCTCTTGGAGCATGGTGATTCCGACCCTGCATGTCTTCAAGTAGGATTGGACGCGTCGTTTGACGAAGCTGTTCAGGCCTCTAACGTTCCAAGTAACGATCTTTACTGTGTCAGCCATAGGTGTTACGTAGACGGATGTCTGGGGCCAGCAGGACTCGAGATCTAATTAGTGAAGCAATGCATATCGAGTGCTTCCGTGGTCTTGGTAATTTCCGTTTGTAGTTCCCAACTGTAATAATAACTCCCTGTTTCCCCCCCCCCTATTAACTGTAAACAACCCAAACATAGAACTAGCCCAGCGAGGTCACCCTCGTTATGACAATCCCGTTTCTCCTCCGTAGGACCGTGCATAGGTCTCCAGGTGCCCTACGGGTGGGTATGTACACCCAAAAAAAGGGGAAGAAATTTTCCAGGGGGTGGAGTGAACCAGGACTCCAGTGTCTCCATGTTAGGATCTGATCAGCTGTGTGGAAGCTCAATTCGCCCGCTGGCGGTGGGTAGAGGCTGCATGATTCCCATCGAGATGGCGGGAGAAACGTTCTCGGTTTCCGCTTCCTTTCCTCGACATCAGGTATTTGCAGTCCGTCCATCCAGTCTCTGGCCTGTGCCGGAGTGTCGAACAGGTGTGCCCTATTGTTGTGCAGCACTTTAAGTCTTGAAGGGTACAGGAGCATATAACGCAACCCAGCTGCCTTCAGTCTGGCCTTCGTGTGTATAAACTGGGCTCTGTTCATTTGAACCTGGAAGGTATAATCAGGGTAGATAGCGATTGTGGCGGAGTCCCGTTTGATTTGACCACCTGCTCGGGAAAAGGCCAGGATTACCTCTCGGTCCCTCTAGTTAAGAACTTTTGCTAGCACCGGCCTGGGTGGGGCGCCCGGTGGAGGTTTCTTAGCGAGGGATCTGTGAGCCCTTTCAATGGTGAAGCCTTGGGAGAGTTTACCAGCTCCCACCTCCTATAGCAGGAGGTTCTCTACATAGTTAGTGGGGTCGGAGCACTCAGAACCCTCCGGCAACCTGAGGAGACGAAAATTGTTACGACAGGCTCTTCCCTCCGCTTCCTGTGCCCCATCTTCCACGTTCTTGACCCTTTGTTGGAGCTCGTCGACGTCTCGGAGGAGGTGCGTTTTGGATTCAGTATTTTCTTTGACTTGGGTTTCGAGCACCTCAGTCCTGCCAGCTAAGGAGCGGACATCCTGGCGCAGAAGGCCCAGGTCTATGGCAACAGCATCGATTTTATGTTCCATCATTGTTTGGAGTAGTCTGATGGCTTCGAGGAGCTGGGTGTTACTGGGTTCGGGTGTAGTCGTTGCCATAGGGTCTGATTGAACATCTGTGGTCACTCTATTCGAGCTCTCAAGGTTCGGAGATTCGCTGGCTGCGCTAGTGTCCATGGTGGTCTGTCGCTGCTTGGGCCTGCCATTTTTACCAGCCATCTTGTGAGCACACAGTTCACTCACGCCGAGGGCGCTGGGGGCGCAGGTGGTAGGCCGCTAGTCACAGTGGGGTGCTTTTCACTGTTGCTGCAGGGCCCGGGGCCGAGGTGAAGGTGTGAGGCTGCTCGGGTGTCCCAAGGGGACCCAGGGGTCGCTGTAGAGGGGGGAGAAGCTTCAGCCCAGTGAGGCGGGAGACAGCGCCCGTTTCAGAAGTCAAGGAAGGGGTAATACGCAGGCTGCTCGAAGGTGGTTATGCTCCGATCCCTCGCCGTATTACAATTGTTTGGCACCCCCTTTCCGTAGTGAGCAGTGGGGCCTTTAGGCAGTGATTTCTGGGCGCCAAGATGGGGCTCCGTACATCCGAGGTGGCAGGGTCAGGGAGTTGCGCAGTGCCCACACCCCGTCCTGTGGGTGTAGTCAATGTTGGGTGGCGAGTTATGGCCACCCGTGGGCTCACCAGTTCTTGTGGGTGCACAGTGCGCCGGGCCTGGGCCGCCCTCGGGGTCGACTGCAGGGCGCAAGGCGGTTCCAGGCGACGGGGGACTACTGGGATCCACTCCTGCGACACTCCCTGATGTAGATACGCGTTGGCGGGGGTGGGGGGCCGAGGTCCCAACAACTCTGGGAGGCCAGCCCCGGAGCAGGGGGACGGAGCACTATGTGACCGCTCCCGAAGCAAGAGCCAGGGCTGGTTACGCCCCGCTTACCTTCGCGGCACCGGCCGGCCGCTCTTGTCAGGGCTCCGCTGGGCTCCGCCGCCCTCCGCGGGCAGGACGCTGCGGAAGAAGGCCCAGGATGAACTGCGAGCACAGTTGCTCCGCTCCTCTCTCTCGACCCCGGTGCAGGCTGGCTGCTCCGGCTCCCCTGTGCGCTCCGGTGGGTGACGTCCTCTGTGGTGCAGGCACGCTCCGGTCCCTCGAGACTCAGGACGCGGGAGCCGCCATTTTAGTTCTCAGCTCCGGCACTGCTCACTCGGTGTATGACGGCGTTAGTTGTCTCCAGCCGTCTGAAAGACGGATCAAACGATTGCAGATGGGATCCGGCGACGAATGGTGCAAGTTGCAACGTTTAAAAATTAGCAGAAATACATGAAAAACATCTTATGATGGCACATCGGCGCGGAGCTCACGGGAGACACGTCCGCTCTACATGGCAGTTAGCCACACCCCCCTGCGACACACAGCCTTCAATTAGTCTTCTTCCAGGGAGACTCGCTTACTACATTGTGTTGAATATCCAGAACTGTATATACATATATTGGTGGCACTGCCTGCAGACTACATAATATGTATAGCCAGCCTTAAAGATACTTAGTCTACTTGCGATGCAGCGTCTATACAATTGTAAAACGACTTGCATTTCCTGAAGTGTGTTTAGCTCGTGCAATCTTCATTCTGCACATAAAAGCTTACTTGATTCTTTGACACCAGTTTCTACATAGTCTATACATCTTCTACTTTGAACATTCTTCTCAGTGCGTCACTTTTCCCTCTTATGACATTGTCAGCCTTTTTCTTCCTTAATCTCATATTCCTTCGGGAGCTGCTTCCATTAGATCATCATTTCTTCGGGGGTACGTCATAAGGTATTCTTAATTGATACCTTGTTTCAAAGACCTTCCACGGAACTGTCACAGTTACTAGTATCAAACTTGGCATAACCTCTGGTTTCCAGCACACAGGTAGCAGGGGGGTGGGAATTCCTGTGGAGGCATTTGGCTCCTCTACACACTTCACCCCACCCTTGTGTTTCATTGTGTCACTTAATCTGGATTCCAAGTTCTTATTTGGGACAATTGACACATTGGCAGGTTGTATTTCATTACAAAGTGGATTCTCAGCGAGTTGCACTTATATTGGCATAGCTTCATGTACTTTGAGCGCCCCCCCATTATCCTACAATTGGCATCATCCCCATCCTCCAGCAACATAGCTTTCTTGATGAACCCACAATCTTGCGAGTCCACGAGTGCAACCTGTGGTAAAGGTTTTCTGGAGGAATGATTCACACTTTTTGGAAAGGTTTTCTCATTTTTTTAAATTGGTTTTCTTTTTAGAAAATCTATTGTTCTGGGCCACCCTTCTGGACTCAGCCATGATGCCGTTTGCAGGAATGGGGATCATAGAGTCCCTCGAGCAAATGGAATTCGGTATATTTAGGGATTCTGTTTGCGTCATTGTCTTTCTGATGCTCACCAACTCCAATAGCTGTTCTCAGATTCACACAAATATGCTTTATTTGACCGTCTTTTGTTTCCCTTTGTCTACACACAACGAGGAGGCTACTGAAGAAGCAGTTTCTAATGTGCATTTAGTTTGTGCTTTCATTTCTTTAAGCATTTCAGTGTCTATACATTACAAGCTGGCATTCTCTTTGTAGCTGTCTAGGTCCCCTACTGAAAATTATTTTTTTGGGCTTTTGAGCAGAGCTGAAAGAATGCACCCCCTGCCCATCTTCATCAGATAATTTTAGCAAGGAAATCTCTCCTGTCAGGAACAATGGTGGGGTATTTAGTAAAGACTCATTAAATAGAGTTATTGCCGGTCCAACCCCTTTAGTTAATTCTAACCCGATTATTTGGTTCTGGATATCTTGGGGCAAAAAAGCCCATGTCATCCATAGGAATCAAATATGGGTCATTTGATTTTATTTAAGGCACCCACCTCCTAGGCTTGCCCATTAGAAGTCGTATCATTTTGTATATGAACCCCAATTGGATCCGCTGGCTCAGGAGTAGGAGGAAGGAGTAGGGCCAGTGCCAAGGAGAGACTGGTCCTTATAGCTGCCAAAACCAAAAGGTGCCCTTAAAATATCCTTCCTAGATTAAACCATGCGTTTAGTTTTCTGCATGTTTCTTTAGGAATTCGCGCAATAAGGAAGTGCAATATTAACCACCCAGACCAGTGTCGGGCTTGTTTAACAGAGAGAATATTCTCACCCACCACCACGCTGCGCTGCAAACAGCACACACTGATCGCACTCCGTATGCCCGGGTGTGTGCGACCTGGAAGCTATATGGTCTGCACACAGATCAGTGGGCGGAGCTTCTCACAAGATGGTTTCCTGTGTTTGCTAAACAAATAGTAAAGCCGTATTAATATCAGTTGGTGGACAGTTATAGGTTCAATGTTCCATTGTCTGGGTTCAGAGAAGGAGATGACAGGATATGAAAAGAAATGGCTGACGCAGCACACAGATCCAAGCAACGGCGTCCCCAGCAGCCAAAAAACACCCTCTGAGCTCCGGATGCGCAGCCTTTAACTTGAATTTTGTACCTATGCTTTGTATGAGAGGAGAAAGTCAACCCTTCAAGTTTTGCAGATGGCATGGATATTACTGGTGAGCAGATGAGTACAAGGAAGTCCCCTGAACTGTGCAGACATGCACCTGGGTGTCCACAAATATATGAAGGGACTTCAAGGGGGCAGCAAGCAGATTGGCAGAAGAGATGGCAGATCTGAGCAGACATAGCTAATGTGGCAGCACACATTAAGACCCCCCCCCTCGCTTTTTGCCCTTCAGGTGCAATTGCAGTCACTAGAAGGAGGATGGCAAGAACAGACACCACTGGACCCCCCCCCCTCGCCCTCATATGTATGCTCCGATGTCACCAACTGGCTTGGAACGTAGATGCCCGGCACCAGTGATGTAAGGCAGGAGGGGGGTACTACTTCTTTTAACCCTTGCTCCTAACTAAGCCCATACCCATTTTTGCCCTACAGCTGCAGATGCCATCACTGTGTAGCCAAGATGAATGGAGGGATGGCTTTGATTGAAGGGTATGGCTGTCAGGTCCGTTCAATCGAGGTCAATAGGTGGGAGGCAGTGAATGCCTGAACATGAGGTGAACACCAGACGTAAAGTCTTGCCTTTGGTGTGGGTTGGACCAGTGAGGAGTAGCATCATGGGGAGGGTGTCCATGAGAGCTTGGACTATCATGGTTGTTTGTGTTCCTGGCAGATTGAAGTCATCAAGGAAAAAGTTGACAGCATGTTGGACAGTGGGAGTGATGAGATTGGCAATTTTATACAGGAAGGCTTGGTTACTCTATGGTGGGCAGTAGATCAGGTGGCAATTAGCAGTTCTGGTGTGGGAGTGTAGAAAGTGACATCAGAAGCTTTATGTATTTGAGGGATCCTGGAGCGTGCATTTCCATGAAGTCTTTGGATAACTGCAACGATGTGGGAGGGGTGGAGGGTAGATCATCAATCTTTTATAGTGTGCTTAATACCAGAGACCAGTCTCTAAGTGTGGGACCAGAATTCAAACCTGTGTTGCTCTGTGTTGTCTTGCTTCCAAGACAAATGTGTTGCCCTCAAGCTATCCTCCCGGCCATGTTTTGTTATGAAGTGCGTGATAAGGTTGTGCATCGTGGTGAGATCAGTAAAGTCACAACTGCCAGCATGCAGTGTGCTGCACTATCTATATGATCCACGGCAGATTGCATGAGGTCCTGCGATACCAAACGTGCTTCGGACAGCCCAGTGGTGAGGTAGAGTCAAGTTCTGGTAGAATTGCCCACGCTCTTGAGTAACTTGTCCTCCTTCCCCAGCACCATGCCTACAGATAAGGTGCGAAACAGACCTTTTTATGCATGAAAATCTTGTAAATACGACAGCCTTCTTATTTTCCGGTGTACATTTACACACAAGTTTAGAGCAGAGGGCAGTGCAAAGGTCCGGCTACTTGACACAAATCTTTTGATTTTTATCTACATGGTTGTGATTGCAACCCATGGATAAAAGCCCCTGAAACAGAATGGATTTCTCTGAAGTCTTTCAGATAAGGAAACTGCACACTGATAAAAGGAATGGTTTATTTCCATGCAATTTTTGCTGTGTTGCTGCTCATGGAGCAAACCGAAGCACTGTGCATATTTATTTTCCTAGCTTTTTAGGATTGTAAAATTAAGATGGAAAACTAAGTTGCAATTGAGAATTAAAATGTTCTAACAAATTATGCTTTTTTCCAGTAAAAGCAAACCAGTATTGCACAATTGTATTTTTCAGAGTTCCTGTGCTGTGTGCCTAATCATGCAGAGGCAGATCATTTTTACACTTATATTTTAATTTACACTAATTATAAAAAGTGTGTAAAACGATGACCATGTACGCCTTGCAGTCAATGGGGTACATTACTATGAATGGTCAGTGGCAGCAGAGTTTTTGTTCAAGGATGAGTGATTGTCATTAGACCAATCACAGGTGTTCCAGCTTCTCAAATCTTCAGGACTACAGTTAACACATCCAAAAATTCTCCAGGAATTGCAAGTGCTGTTCAAAAATATAGTTACATTTGTAATTGAAATAGAAAAAAGGTAAAACCTGTTCCTGTGATAATCCAGATATGTATTTAACTTTATGTAGCGCTTCATACATGGTTCGTCCAACATCAAGGCACTGTGATTATTATACTTTAGCCGATACTCAGTTTACCGACCTCTGAAGGCTGTTAGCCAATAAGATAGCGCAGCGGGTTGAGCACTCGTTGCTGCGACCTGTGCGTGAGGTGTAGGTTCGAATCCCGGCAAGGCCAATTCAGCCTTTCATCCTTTCCAGGGTTGATAAAGTAGTACCAACTTCAGTTTGGTGATAAATATGCTCTATGCACAGCGCTTTGCCAAAAGCACTATCTAAATAACCATATGCCCATGAGATAAGATCTAGAATTTAGCATGGAGTCCTTGCCTCTCTGCACTGGTGTATCATGACATTGGCACACCATTAGGAAGTAATAGCTCCAGAAAATTAGGAGTTTCATTAAACATCAAAAGACAATTCTGCTATTGAACCTTAAAACGCACAATACAACTCATGCTTATGTTACCATGTAATTGGCTAGGTTTTTGTGTTTTCAACAACATTCAAATATATACAGGAGAGATCAAATGGCCAGACCTTAGAGAAATAATGCAAGATGCATTATGTCACGATGCAGAAAGCTGTCGCATAGTAATGATTTCCATGCAGTTTTTGCACACGTCGGCTGGATGTCACATACATGTTACTCTCTTGCAAAGGACAAGTCATTTTTACTCTTAAAATCACATTTACTCTGAAAGTTTAAAAATAGGGAGTAAAATACTCCCACCTCAAATTCTTATCTGGAGCACTGAAGAGAACGATGCATCCAGTGATCTCTTTGAATTCAGTGATGCTGCAACTACCACAGAGAAGAGGCATTTAGGGTGGGAGGCCAGAAAAAACTTCTCAAAGGGCAGTACCCTGTAATGGCATCCACACACCTGACAGTTGAGTGAAGTTTTTGCCAAATGTTCTGCGGATGTAACTGCATTGAGGGAGACTTCATTATGGCATCAAATTTGGCAGAAAAAGGTAGTCTTTCACAGGAGGCTGTAGACACTGTGGGAGACGAGGCGTGGGCCAACCCACAAGGCCACTGAGGCGGGTACCCATGTAGGGCTCCATCTGGGAGGCCAAGAGATCTGAATTCGATCAAGGGTGGAAGTCCTTGGCTTGGCAGCAGTGACATCTGTGTCAGAGCCAGCCACTAGACTCGGGGGGGGTGGGGGGGGCGGATTGGGGGCGAGGTCCTCACTAAGTGGAACACACATTTCCCTCATAGTGCTCACACACGAAGGCCCTTGGATAATGCAAAGAGGACAAGAGAATTGCTTTCCCGCTATTTTGTGGTTCCATATGTCATTGTGTGTCCGGGAAGCAGAGAAAATGGTCGGCCTAGCTTCCTGCTCCTTCTATGCATGGTCTACCATCCTGAAGTGGAACTTGCACGACTTTGTGCTTGTGTGTGGGATCTAGACTCTTTGGAAGCCCCAGTTGCGCCTTTTCCTCTTCAGCCCCTTTACGGAACACCTCAATCTCCTGTCTGGTTTTAGCACCTACTTCGGGATCCTTGGGACAGGCACATAATTATTCCAGAGAAGTGGGGACCCCCCCCCCCATAGACTTCTGTACAGAGTTACCCCTTCCTTGCATGGATCCTTAGGCCATTGACTGGATGGGATGGGATGGGCTGGCTTTAAAGCCTTGAGGAACCACTATTAGCCCCGGAGCAGGTAACCCTCAGGGTTGCCCCTGGTACAATGAGACCCGGTACGATCACACCCTCTGAGGATCCCACAATGGAGCCTCCATGCAGATGCCCTTAAAGGAGGAATGTCACCTGCCTGTTGCCAATGCTTGCTCTCCAAGAACAGCTTGAGGTACTGAGGAAGAGGCCTGGAGAAGATTTCCTCCCAGTGTCCAAGGCCCACGGTCAGGGCCAGACAGGGTATCTCACGGCCAGCAGCAATCCCAATCATGGTTGGCCCAGAGGCACTATAAACAGACAAAGTAGGGGGCCGCCACAGGAATCTGCGGGTTTCTGCTTATGCATGTGCTGAAATCGGCTTGGATGGATGAATTGGAATCACCATAATGAGGAGCACCAAAGGGAAAAAGAAACAGAAGAATCAAAAATGAAGAAAAAGTGAGAAAAAAATAAATAATCGACGTGTAAACCACAACGCACTGGAGGCATCAATCAGCTCACTGCAGAGAAAAGGACATGCAGGACAAAGCCCCTGGAGGGGCATCACTGTATGTGTGCAACGCAGCTGCATGTTAAAATGTATGATAGGATTTTCTGTGGGAAAATGGCTATCGGTGCTATGATCATGGATGTGTGGTCCCCGGCAGTATGGAGGAAGGGGGAATGGGACATATGAGGGACTTAACTAACTCACACTTATTTTGCTGCCTTTCCTTTATAAGTATGTTCAGATGTCAATAACGATTTGCAAGCTAGCACACGGCGCACATCAAGGTCTCATGTCAAAAAATAAGTGAATAAAGTGAAGAATTTAAAGAAAGTCTATCGCAACTGACAAATATAAAACAAATTGAGGGCTGTTTGCAGACTGTTTACAGTGATTAATAAGCAAAATAATCAACACATCCAGAGACTAATTTCGAAGATGTCGTAATCGCAATGAGCTATGCCCAAAACAATCTAATGACGACGATAGTGTGGAAAGTATTTATAGTGCAACATTTTGGACAGACATCTAGCGAGACTGTCGCAATTTCTTTTCCACTTTGGTTGAATCCACCAGGAAGGCAAATATATGCATTTAAGCAATATCTGGCTTGTGGCCTCATCGAATGTGTAACGAAATAATCAAAACAGCTTCAGGGGACTGCGTACATCTTCTTTTGGGCTCTATGTGAAGGTAATTAGATCAAATTCTGGAACAGAATCTTGACTCTTATTTTTAATAAAGTTAAGAGAAGCAATCTCAAATGTATTTTTCTAATTGAGATATTGTATTCCACGGCAAAAATATATGCTAACAATTTTGGAAGCAATCAATGCCTGGATAGAAGGTGTGGGAGTCTCAATGGTACAAACGCGTTTTGCAAGGGTTCGGTCTACCTAGGCTAGTCAATTAAAACAGTGACCACACCATAAACAGGGAATAGATCCAACCTTTCTAGACACGTTTATTATTTTACACAAACTACAGTCCAAGTTAGGTTTCATGGGAACGGGACCCTGTCTGCTGAAATGGACACTCAGGTGGGCGCTAAGCAGGACTGTGTATTGGCCCCGTCATATTTTTAAATATGTAATTGTCCTAACTTGTAGCATATTCAAACCATGGCATAACATTTTCTGCATAGCTTGGCAGGATTACTGCCCAATGGTTCGTGCATCATGATAAGGATATTCTCAAGGACAAAAAAGAAATCCGTCTTCAAAGACTTCTGGCTAACTTTTAAATTATCTTGATTAATATTGCAATTGATCATGAGATGTACTCCTATAAAAAAAAGATTTAAAAAAACCCCAAAAAATCCACATTTACATGGATTTTAAATGGCTGGCAAATGGTAGTCGCGATCTTCACATTTCTGGGAATGGGAGTTGATGACAGAACATGGGAATGGCATTACATTAAAAGCAATGAATATTATAAATGCATTAGTGACTTGACAAAAAATTAGAGAGGGCTTTGCTTTAAGTGCATCAATTATGGGTTGGGCTTAATTAACCGACTTGCTTATCTAGAGAAGTATGGCTCATGGAGAGTTTGTATGGCTAAATACATTTAAAAACTTTTCTTTAGGCTGGTGTTGGGGTTGGCTTCACATAATCAAATTGAATATACTTAGAATTGGGCTTGATGTCTTGCTTTGTACATGTCAGGGCAAGGGCCCTTAACTTTGAAGTACACAGAAGGGTCTAATTTGAGCTAATAAACAAGGAGCTTATTGCCCCCGTTATATTGTTTAGTAAAGCAATTAAAAATCATGCTTGAAGGTTCTTGCGACCTAGTGAAATTATGAGATTTACCAATCCATATCCTACACAAATCGAAATTAAATCTGCAATGAAAATATGGGACATACAAATACGCTGAACCATTTTTGAAAAAAAACTGTTGCCGAGTATTTTCAAATTAACTTTGTTCTCCAGATGCATTAAAAAACAAGTCTGCTTGAAAATTAATTTCAATCGGTTTGAAAGAGCAAGAGTCATTGGTGCACATATAATATAACAAGGGAGAAGGTAAAATTTGTAATAAACCAACAGGACACTTTAAGGTACTTACATATATGTTTGATGCAGGAAGACTTAGTTTCGATTGTTTGGTCGATTTGTTTGTAACAAAGATGAACTGAAAACTGAAACTTTCTGGTATAGAATTTTAGGAGGGGAAGAGAATGCTTTAACAAACAGTTTTGCTATTTTGGGGAGATGTTTAATGCATCATTGGAAGACCGAAACATGTTTGGGTATGCTTTTGGTCTCATGCAGAAGGGATGGCAGTTTAGGCTGGACTGCCCCTTTTGGGTTGTGACCAAGCTTGATTTGCATATTGCGTATTGTCTTTATGCTTTTGTAATGGCTCAGCAGGTGAAGAACGATGGTCTGGAGGGTTGCCAGAGCAAAGCCAGAGTTTAAGCTTGATTCTAAACCTTCAAGCCATCCGCTCTTCTTTTTGCTGCATCATTGGAAGGGACTCAGTTTGGTTTAGATATTGGTTTTTTTATTTGGTGTTGAAGAAAGGTTCATGTAAAAAAAAAAAATCCTGAACTGTTGCCTCCTCCACCCTTCAACTACAACCGCCACTGCCCAGGCACATTCAGCATCACTCTGTGTTGTATTTGCAGCCAAACAGCATTTAATGAGGAGTTTCATTTGGTGTGAAGTAGTTTATACGAGGCACCCAAAACATCATGGCCTCCATTACAGAACTTGAGGAAGGACTACCACAGCAAAATTTGCTCCAGTCAATGTCAGCCATTTTGGATTGGGAACTTCGAACCTATGTAGTTTGACAACAACCATAGGCAGACCTAAGCAAAACACGGGCACAATGCAATGCAGCACAAAAGTGGAAAACACATCAATGCCCTAAGCAGCATGAAAACAAAACAAGCCCTTCAATACAAATGTGATGAAATCACACCAACCTAAACATCCCCACTCACTACTCGAAAATGGCCTCTGCTGTAACAGCTTTCTCCAGAATGCACTAGTCATGCAGCAGCTGACTGATACTGGAGCTCCTTTATAATATTTAGCTCATGTGCCCTGGAAGCGAGCAAAGCGTGTTGTAGCCAGACTTAACAGGCTTAAACACAACCCCAATAAAAGGCCATGATCTAGCTCGCCATATAAATAGCCCCATATCGAGCGCAGGAACAGAGGAGATGGGGAAAACTGGCTATGGACATCCACAGTTGTCTGGAATTATGAAGAAAAACGGAAATCACTACCTCAACTTAAAGCACTGGTTAGTAAACGCTTTTTTTCTCTGCAATTGAAAAAGGTGCAGCTTGCCTGTTCTCACCTCCCAGAGACCTGCTCAGTCAACTTCCTAGTCTTACCAACATTTTGACCTGGTGAAAAGCATCTACTTGGGTGTCTTAGAAAATCTACTCACGATTCAGAATACCGAATGCAGCTGCAAGAGAATAACGGGACAAAAGACATCACACAGGCACTAGAAGTCTGCACTCGATGTACTCAAGTGAAGAATACAACTGAAATCATTCTTCACAGCCGCCCTCCTCACCCACCCATTTCAAACAGCTTTAAATAGCCAGGGAACTGAAATCAACCTAAAAGAGAAAAAAAGCTGTGTAACACTCCTGACTGGATCAGAAAATGCAAAGGAGCGCCCCATTCGTAATCATGACCCCCATACTTTGGAACACTTTGTTCAACAGAATCTGCACACTGCAGTACCACCTTGCCTCAGAAAGCACTCAAAACCAGGCCCCTCACCAGAGCCTAGACCCAAACCTGAACCCCATCCAAACCATTGAATAGCCAAATATTGAATGAGGAAGAAGGCAAGTCGATCAAAAAGAGCCTGAAACAAACATGGAGAGGTTGGCCCACCGACAACAGCTGAACAGTGAAGGGTCAAACAACAAACATGAACTGTGCAACAGCTACGTCAGGATTGTTTCTGGGAGCATCAGCACATCACTAAGACCATCAATAGGCTAGTTAGATAGAAGGCACCCCGTGGCATAGCCTTGCCCAAAGTCAATACTACCAACTAACTTCCAGACTTTCTACCCGGACACCACATCCACAACTGAACACTTAAACACAAATGCCCCCCCCCCAGGCTCCTCCCCTACCCGACTCCCCCCAGTGCTCCCCAGAAGCTATTGGGGCAGTGCTCATTGATGCCATCTGTCCCAGTCACACCATGCGGTATGGGCCACTCCCCACTTACTCTGTCCCTAGGGTCAGCCAGGAAATGGGCAGGTAGGCTAAGGGTTCGACCCATCAGCCTGGATTACCTTTACCACCTTGGTTTAAGACCTACTCTCCATGATCCCTGCAGGTACCTATCATCACCAATCTACCATCCTTCCTCCCCGACAGACTGTTGACCCCATAAAACTGTACATTGGTTGCATGTAACCCTGCTAACTGTTTTGGCAGTTAGTGACCATGAACATGTTTTTCTCAGTAGTGCTCACTGTTCCAACCTCTGTTCTATACTCATTTTACTTGAGCCCTCTTCTGCCTTTGACACTGGTTCATTACGCCCTTGGTTTCCAGGGCACTCAAAGGCAAAACATGTGTGCCAACCATGCTGCTGCTAGGATGCAGTCTCATTTAAGGCACCTGCTGTCGAACTCTATTCAATTGTAGGTCAGAGATTCCAAAGCCAACACAATAGATGAATGCACCTACTTCAGCAATCTCTGTGAAACCTACAGGTCACTTGGTCTGTACCCTGTCAGGATTGACAGACTGTAAAACAAAATTGTGTGTTCTTCGGCACAACTGACTCCTGGCTACCACCACTTGTTGAAACAGTGTGGTACACGCACATCACACTCAATTTCTCGGTTTCCTCATCTGTCAAAAATAGAAACAGGCTTTATGTTGAGAGAAGGCACCATTAAAAAAAACGAACAGAAACTCCAGCATGGAGAGATTTACAATGAGGTGGGAAGTCCCAAGCTCACTTTCCACATGACTGCCCATATGTGGTCTAGTGTTTAAGTTGTCTGCTTCCCACTCAAACCCAGTGTGTGAACCTGCCAAATATTTTGTTTCGGTCTTTCTCATGTATTCAATTTGTGCGATTCTAGACAAATGATTTTAATTGAGAGCACTTGGAAAGAATGAAAATCCTGGTAAATTAAGAGAAAACAATTACACTTCACTGGACATACTAACTGCCCTACCCATAATCACCAAACACGTCATAATTGCAATAGGTGCACTAGCCCTCTTTCCACACCCAAGACAAAACGGAATGGTAATTAGAAAAAAGCTTATATAAAAGCCAGATTTATTGACCCTGCAAATGTTTGCGCCGGAGTTGCTAGTCACGTGGTTGTCCTTTTCCAACTGCAGTCTCAACAGCAGTGATCATGCCGGTTTATTTACAATTCTTAAAAATAATGCAGATTCAATACTTGAACCTACCAGTGCCACGGTTTTGAGAATAACTGTTACAAAATGACTTCAGGTGACAAATCTGGCACTGATAAGATTTTAACATAAGAAACAAAGCAACAGCAAGCCAGTAAAATGGCTCCGTGGGTTGAGCGTTCGATGCTGCGATCTTTGTGTGATCTGGAGATTGCAGATTTGATTCCGGGCAAGGCTAATTAAGTCCTTCAGCCTACCAATGGCTGAATATCAACTATTGCTGGGTGGTAATTGAACAGAATTGTAATTTTTGGCAAAAGCGCTACACAAGTAACACATTATCACTATAATGAAGCAACTGACTAGCAGAAAAGTGAAAACAGCAGCAGTATCTTTAAACCAAGGACTGCATACTTTTGTGGGAGTTTCAACATTTAAAAATGTTGCCACTTGCCGATGCCACTGCAACTAGGATCAACCTACTAAAATATCAGAAGATGGTCAGAACCACGCGCACCATTGTGCCAAAACTCCTCCCCAACCTTGTTCTGACTAGACTGAACTACTGATCTAGCCTACTTTATTGGTCTCCCGTCCCACTCTTTCCCTTCCCTTTATACATTGAGCTTTGCTACATGCACTTTTTACAACCTCCCTAGATCTTTTCCCACTTCTGCATATTATGACCACCATGCTGGGTGGCACTCTACAGAGAAATCGCTGCCTTTTTAAATCTCTGACCCTGGTTTTTTTAACCCATTCATGGGCTAGCCTCAAGCGCTCACAACCGTGCCCCTTCCCCCCCACACCACAAACTCTCAGACACTCACAGAGTCTGTGTATCGTGCATAAAGCTTTTTATAAGCATGGGGCAGTATATCTGCAGGCGAAATTTCCCCCCCTATGTTCCATCTCGAGCGCTTCGCTCTCAAACCTCTACGACTAGTCAAATTACCCAGATTAAATGTTTCCGTATCGGTGGCCGTGCTTTTTCTGTGGCTGCATCGAGAATATGGAATTCTCTACCTTTTGTCCTGCGTGAAACGGAACATAATTTGTCCTTTCGTCATGCACTAAAGATCTATCTCCTCTAAACTCTCCATTCTATTAGCCTGTTTTTTCTGTCTACCTCTGGCCTAGTGCCAAGATGCCTTCGGGGTGAATGCTGCGCTTTACAAATTCTCATACATTACAGAGAATCAATTTCTATGCTCCTGCTCAAACTCTCTGCCCATGTCCACTCCCTCCCATTCCTTCCACGACTGCCCTGTAATGCTCTCCTGACAGACATCGAGGCAGTTCACTAGGTGGAGGCATTCAAGACTTAATTATTCCCAACTGCCAGCCAGTGAAGCCTTCTCTTCTATCTCCTCTTCCTGCCCTTCACCCATAACTCTCTGCCTGGCCAAAACCGAAGTACATATGTCATTATTTAATGGCGTACTTAAAGCTCAATGTGTAGTATATTTATTTATGTCCTTTGCATATCTCCTCCCCCTCCCCATCCAGCGTCCTGCCCATCAATACCCACATATTTTACGTTTATTATGTACATTCCAGCAGTTAGGCTTTTTATACATTAACAAATCATACAACGACCTCCAGTTTGGAAGATGGCGAACATTTTGAAAAAGCGCTCTTACACAACAATACAAAAAAGGAAAGCCTCAAATGCAATCAATTCAAAACAAAAACGATCCACACAAAATAATATAACCTGATTAACAAATCTTCCACCAAAAAACAAAAGGTTGTCAAATTATATATAAAGCAAACTTCATCACCTGCCAAAAAGAAAATCAGCCAGATTGAATTTGAGACATACTGGCACTTTTGGGTAGGGTAGCAAGTGCCACACAATCCATGAGCAAATGTATGCGGGTTTCTCTTTCAGAACTGCCACACGGTCGACAAGAAATACTAGCCATTCTTATACCTGTACCATGATATAAACTGAATACGTAAATAGGTAGCAATGATATTATAAGGGTACGCCATGCGGTAACCATTACTTCCATTGGATGTCATTCAATGTGCTACATATTCTGATGCAATTGACTTTGTAGCTAGATTAACCATGGTCTGCTCATGGTCAATGGCCTGCAGTTCCTTTTTCACATGATGTAATAGTTTCCCCATGAACTTGCTATAAGGAAAAATACCCTTGCTATCCATCCAAATACAAACGTTTCGAATGTTTCTGCAAAATGACAATTTCTTACTGTCAAGAACATGAATACATGCAAGTAGCATGCAAGAACCATTCCAACGAATGCGAATTGGTCTATAGAAGGAACTGAAGGGGAGTTAAGGGGGGTAGGTTCAACAAAGACCTTAAAGTAGAGCCCTCCAATATTATAGCCTTTTCTAATTACATGGGTCCCCAAATGGCTGCTCCATAAAGCAGCAAGGGTCTAATTTTAGCCATGTATGTTCTTACACGGTTAATCAATGAATAGCCTGCCTGCTTGGCAGTGAAAAACTTGAATCCTGCCAAAGCCGACCTAACCTTCTCCTTCAACCGTTCCAAGTGGGGTTCCCAGGTTAAATGTCTATCAAAGGTTACCTCCAAATAGTCATACTGATGTACTTGTTCAATTGGAATCGTACCATTACTGCGACTTAAAAATGTCGCGCGGTACGAAAAATGCGCCTTTGCGCAGTCCCAAGATTCTGACCCCCATTACACAGACTATGGTGAGTGGGGTTTATGGGGGTGGCCCCTGCTCTCCTCAGTCGGTGTAATGGGGGTCGGAGGTTTCAAGGGTGTCACCCGCTTTTCGTTATATGGAGAACGGGAGACAGTTTGAGAAAGAAAAGAAAAAAAAAAAAAAGGACTCTGCTGCGCCACCTCCGATCCACGTAAGTGGGTGGTAACTGACGTAGAAGGGGATAGAGGTGAGTCGGCAGCACACTTTTGTGCTGCTGAGATGGTAAGTGTTTTGGGGGGCAGATATGGGGATTCGAGTGAACTATGGGATCACTGCACCGCGCCGTAGTGGAGGTCGACACATTCGTGGTCGACATTGCGGACAGCGCAGTGATCACATAGATCCGTTCGATCTCCACTAAGCCTAGTATTTGCTTACTCTTTTGAAATGTAGGGCTAAACATATACTTGGCCTTGCTTAAGTTAATCCTAAGGCCACTAGCTTCACAGTAGATAACCAATCATTCAAAAGCTAGTTACGAGCCCAAAGGAGTTGAGTCCAGCAAGCCCAAGTTATCTGTGTAACCAATTTGGGGCACTCTTTCCAAGCCCATCCAAGCAGGAACAGACGGATATTTTAGAAGAGCGGAAGTTAAGTCACTCAAGAACAAATTAAATAGCAGTGGTGCTGAAATACATCCCTGCTTAAGCCCCATGTGCGTAGCAATGGAATCCCTGAATGAGCCCTGATTATCCATTTTTACCCTAACTCTTGTGTTGGAGTGTAAGGAGCTCAACATTCTTAGTAGCCCTAAGGGTATTCCCAGACCAAACAACTTGCTCCACAATATTTCCCGAGGGACTGAATCAAACGTAGCTGAAAAATCCATGAAAACAGCAAAAACGTTTATTTACACATTTCATGTTTTCACAGAATTTTTTTCAACTAAAGATTTCTTTTCTCAAATTTCTTTCACCAAAAACTTTTTCACCTAATTTATATTAATAACACTATTTGCCGAAAACCTGTATAACAAATTATTCTTCTTCTTTAATTGGCGGGCCCTCACAAGCCTCCGTTTCCTGCCCTTAAAAACACCCCCAACATTCCCAAATAATTTTATTTTCATTGGGGCCCCCCCCCCCCCCCATCAGTTTTCAAAATGTAACCCTTTATCCCACCCAAACATACATACATATATTTTCGATTAAAATAAATTCTGTGAAAGATTCTTTTGATGAAAATATCTTTCAATGAGGATTTATTTTCAGTGAAAACACTAGAGAATGTTTTTTTCGGTGAAAAGACTGTATACCGATGTACACACATGCCAGGTGTACTGCACCTCATTTGATAATGTCAAGATGTTAGATGATGTCCCTGCACCAGTTTAATCGATCATTTTCTGGACCTGCCTTGGACCCTTCTTTTGCACCGGAACTATAACACCATCAGTCCACGTTGATGGAAACTTGCTACTGATAGGGAGGGTACAAAAATGCTGGTGTAACAAATCACACCACCATGCTGGATTAAGTTTTAGTAAATCATTACTCAAGCAGTCAGGGATAAGTGCCCGAGAAGACTTTAATGACTGAATAATCGCACAGATGTCCTGCTCCTCCAAACAGTACTCTCATTTAGCAACAGATGAATCTGCCTTCATGGTCTCCTTACATGAATGCTAGCTAAAAATTCGTCCCAGTCAGCCATACTGATACTAGAAATTAGGAGGATGGGTTGGGGGGTGCCACAAACCAAATTCAACAAAGCTCTATTGTTATTTGCCATAACAGCTACAGTAGGATTGGCCCATTTGTTGCATCTCAAATGATTCCAATGTTTTTCAAGCCATAACTGGGATCGAAATTAAGATTGGATAAAGAGGAGCTAAAAACAGCCCCTGGGTATCCAGCATTAACCAGTGACCAGGAATCGAGGAGCTAGTACATAGAGATCTGCATATCTAGCTTCCACATAAGATGCACAGAAAACATTCTGCTTATTATTTATGACCCCCTATGCTTTAAACATTGTACAGATGTGTTTGAATGTTTATTTGCAGATTATTCCAAATGCACATAATTAAATTGCCATACGTTGGTTTGGTAGACATCAGTTGGACTTGTGAACCAAAAGTAGCTCCTGGTAGCCGTTGGTCTCAAGCTAAGCAGGCTCTTCTAGGCCCTATCCAGGAGTTCCCAGCTCCCCTTAATTTCGAACCCTGGACAGTGAAGCACAAATAAAGGGTTTAACAGTTCCTGGTCATGAGGCCCATTTCAGAATGACCACCTCCCATCTTTGCAATAAGGTGCAGGTCTTTGTACAGTTTGCATTTACTCTGCAAATATGTGCATTAAAACGCAAGGTATGCTGATTAAGCCGAGCGCATGGCAGGCTAAAAAAGGCGCAAGAGTCTTTAACCACCTTCGGGATTACCTCTGGATAATTTACCTCTACAGACCTAAGAGCTATTTGTTGGGGCAGAGTGCGATTAAATTCCCCCGGCAAGTCTACCCAGCTAGGTGCCAGATTTGACAGGAGTGAATTGGTTTGCAGTCCACAAATTCGCGGCAAACCAAATGACTGCTACCTGCCGAGTTAACATGTATGCTACAGTTCTGCACCGCCAATATCACAGGGTAATCATGTTCACCGTTATATACAGCGGGAAGTGATCACTCTTCACGATGTATCCTCTGCGGAAATCAGAGACGAAGACAACAATTCATAATCAATAATACTTGCAGAATTAGCAGTGATCCTGGTACAATTTCCAGGAAAAATCAGAGCTGGCTCTTCCATTAAGCATAAAAACGTCCAAATCCTTTAGACAATCTGCCCATGCTTTGCCATTAGCGTTATATTAAATTTGATTAAGCTTGGCTAGTGGAAATGCTTCAGAAACAAGAGGGTTCAGGGGATCTTCGCATTAAAATCACCCAAGATAAAATCACCTGCCCCTCGGACTTAAATCTTTTTACCAGGTTCTTGACCAACATGTGTATTACAGGCGAAGCTGAAGTACCTGGAGGGGTGGGGGACGAGTCCCATTTCCCTCCAAGTCAAAAGGCCCACCAGAATCAAATCAGAATCAACATGAGCATACTGATGGGCAACTGATTAGTAACCCGCCCTGTGGGCAGCCTTTGGGGCCCTTGGTAGCAATTGTTTGCACAATGAGTGTTACCTCAAAAGCAATGACCTTGGTACGCCACATTTCATGCAGGGTTACAACAGTAACCGGGGGCATATTGGAAAAAAGGCCATCTTCAGTAAATAAGTGGCTGTTTCCGCTCGTGTTCCAAGGTAGAGCTGTAAATAGGTTGTTAGGGATGTTTAAAGTGCTTGCCAGTAAATAAGCACGATAACCACGTCCAATCTTCCGCCTTGGCAGTTTGAATTAGTTTTATCTCTCTCCAAAAGGCCACCTCCCTTCTGCTCAGATTAATTTGTACTTGAATCAAATCGGTATGTTTATCCCTCGATAAAGAGCCTCTTCACCTGGGCACCCTGAACTGGGTGAAGCAATAGACCTTAAGCAAACTTTGATACGGGAGGGGTCTCCCAATGGCTCATGTTATGTGAAGGCACTGCCAGCATTTGTCTTCTTAAGCTACAGCCCTCATCAGTTCCTGCCCTTAACAGAACTTGCTGTCTGTCCGAACCCTGCCTGCTTAGTAAATCTGTTGAGGTAGCCAAAATTGAGAATGCCTCAGCGACCTGTTTACTATGCAAGGTGTGCCTAATCTATGTGCCAGCTGTATCAACCAAATACATACAAATACAAAATAGCTCAAGAACCTTGCCTTGCATGCATGCATCCATGTATGCACACATGGAAACAACCAGGTCACCACATGCATACTTTACCTCCCCTCTTCACCCCCACCCCTCATTTCTGTTGCTGCATCTGTATGCTCTGAATCATCTCAAGCCCTAGTAACGTTATTGATGTCTTCTTTTAAAAAATATATATTTATTAGATTTTCATCAAAATACATATTCATCACACAGATTCAAGTCAAATAGATAAGAAATTATTACAAGAACAACAAACTATGTCATCACAACAATACCATTTATCTACATTCATCATCAATTACATCCATAAACACCAACACATTACCCTCCTATGTGAATAACAGAAGACAACAAATCTAATATACCACACAGACATTCAGTACATCACATAAAACAATAAAAGGAGATAAATCAACTCCGAATCAGCTCACCACACAGTAAGACCGTTATTTTCATCTTCTTCCCTGTGCCCCTCCCACCTTCACCTCCCCTCCACCCCCTCTTCCCTTCATTCTCGTAACCGCACTTGCATGCTCTGAATATCTCAAGACCTAGAAGGAATGTTATTTTTTTTCTCCCTTCCTCCTCCTCCCTTGTCTTGATGCGCTTTGAAACACTTTTTGCTGTACAGGCACATCATAAACACCCAATAAATAAATACGTATACCTACCAAGGGTCACTGTGCACAGGTTGCAACTGGCACTGTTCCCCAAAAACATCCAGAGCCTTACCCCACACAGAGCCAGGTTTCTTCAGATCTGCAGGCAACAACAGAAAAACCTATGCACCCTCTACTCTATTTTATTTCTATAGCACGGGGACCAGGGAACCTAAAGCAGAAATAGTCACACAAGATGATTTGTATCTCAGAAATCATGTCAGAGCAGAGGTTAACCAAAGAACATGGTTTTTATACTGTGCTTGAAGACCGCTAGAGAGGAGCAGGCCCTTAGGTCAGGAGGCAGGGCATTCCACAAACGCTGAGCTGCCAAGCCAAAGGATCCTTCCGACACACAGGTCAATTTGGCCTATGGGGTTTGGAGGAGGCAAGAAATATTCGACCCAAGTGTTCTCCTGTTAGAAAGCCAAGACAGCCTGGCAGAGAGATAAACTGGGCTTTTCCCATTAAGACAGGCATGAGTAATGCATAAAATCTGAAATGTGATACGTCTGCCAATAGGCAGCCAATGTAGGGATCTCCTGGCATTGGTTACATGATCCGATTTCTGCAGCCCAATAATACACGAACAGCATTATTTTGCACGACTCGCAGTCTGTTCATTTCACTCCGACCTATGACCTGAAGAAGCCTAGAGTAAAAAAATCAAGGCATGCTCCAGTAATGGCGCGAGCTAGAGTGGCACAGTAATGGGAGTCAAGAAAAGGTCTAAGCTGATCAAGTACCTCAATATAGTAGGAAGTGCTTGATACCAGGTTGCCGATGTGAGCCTGCATGCTAAGTTCTTGATCAAGAATTACACCTAGACCCTTGACTTCTGGAAGAGTAGCCAGAGTGCACTCTGCGATTTGAAAGGAGCGAAAAGAAGTGTCCAGCATACGCAACTTGGGTGCTGTGCCGGTAATCATAATCTTTGTTTTGGCGTGGATTAGTGCCAGCCCGTTGTCAAGCATCCATATGTGGATACGGTTGTATATGCCATTGACGGTCATGGTGTCAAGGCTATAATTGCCAGAGTGTGGTATGAGGCACTGCATGTCATCGGCATAACTAGCATACTCTATGCCCTCTGCGTCCAACATTTCAAAAAGAGGAAGGATGAAGATGTTAAATCAGGTGGGGGACACACAGGACCCCTGAGGCACTTCGCAGGATATCACGTATCCATCAGCCATGGCATCCTCGTGGCAGATTGGCTGTCCAATTTGTCAAAAATGAGTGTACCCATTTGGAAGCCTCATTAGAGAGGCAGGCACAATCCTGCAGTCTGGCTACAAGAATGGAATGGTCCACTAGATAAAAAGCTGCCATTAGGTCCAAAAGCAACAGGAGAGAAGCGTTTCCTTTGTCACAGTACTGCCGGATGTTTGCTTTAAAAGGTCCAAAAGAGTGGACTCAGCACTGTAAGTGCATCTGAAGCCTGATTGCTTTGGACCTAGGATGTTATGACGGCTTAGGAAATCTTGAATTTGGAGACGAGTGGCTTTATCCAGAATCTTTAACAAGAACAGTGTGTTAGTAATGGGGCGATAGTTGCCTGCAAGATTTGGATCCAGAGTGGACTTTCTCAATAGGAGGGAGATACAAGCGTGTTTGATGTCTGGTGGAACATGTCTCTCTTGGAAGGAGGAATTTATGAATTTTGTGATGAGAGGTAAGGGCAGCACGGCGTAGGATTTAACAACGGATGCCAGGCAAACATTACCCCTACAATCTATAGGTTTGATTTGCTCCAGAATTCCTGCTGCAGAGACATCCCTAAATTTAAACGGAGGCTGTGGAGTGACAGGTCTCGCATGCTTCCTAATAGGAATAGATCCATCCAAGGTGCTTAGATTAGACACAATATCATTCTTAATTGTTTTGCAACATGCTTTCTGGATGGAGGTGCACCAATTGGAATCTTTAGTGATCAAGGAAACGAGAGGATGAGGATCGTCCAAATCTCTCAAGATTTTAAATAATTGCTTGGTGCTGGAGGCTGCATCTTTAATTCTTTAATCACAGGAGGATGTTTTTGCTTTGCAGATGGCCATTTCGTGTGCCTTGATAGCACAAGCACAGTTGATTTTTCCTTCTGTAGAGTTAGTCTTCTTCCAGAGACGTAATGCTCTGTTTTTATTGAATTTTAATTTCTGCATTTCAGCTGAGTACCAGGTTTTTGAGGAATGTGATTTCACCATTTTTTTTTTCTGTGGAGCAAGTCTGTTCACAGCGGGGGGGGGACATCATATCTTGGTAGGCCACAACCAACATGGAGGCCGAGTCATAGTTCTCCAAGTTATTCAGGATGGGAGCAAAAAAGGGCATCATAGAAATAGGGGTAAATGTGCGTATTTATTTATATTTATTTTAATTTTTGTTACGTGCCACATGCCCACAGGCCTCAGGGCACACATAAAACAGCGACAGGTTGTACAAAACACAAACATGAAGCCAGAAAGATAAAAGAGTTGAAACAGAGGACAGTTAATCTGGGCTAAGGTTGAAGAGGTGAGTCTTTGTGGCCTTTTTGAAGAGAGGGTAGTTCTGTATTTGACGTATAGCAGCCGGAAGAGTTCGAGAGAGTCGGAGCTCGAGTGTCAAAGCTAGTGCCACCCAAACGGGCCAGTTTAAATAAATCTCGGTTGAACAAGTACCAGAGCCGCGGCTGATCGAAGATTCCAATTGTTTGACTTGATCTGAATACAATCTGATAGATATACTGGGCTTGAGAGAGAAACACATTTATGAGCCAGAGTGAGCGCTTTGTGCGATATTCTTTGTCTTACAGGAATCCAGTGTAGAGTTTTTCTGAATGTGGAGATGTGTGTGCGATGGGAGAGTTTAAAAATGGTGCGTAGAGCATTATTCTGTGCGACTTGGAGGGCTTGTATGTTGGCGGCAGTAGTGCCGGTCAACAGACTATTA
The DNA here is from genome assembly GCF_040938575.1 of Ambystoma mexicanum. Lineage (NCBI taxonomy): Eukaryota > Metazoa > Chordata > Amphibia > Caudata > Ambystomatidae > Ambystoma > Ambystoma mexicanum. The sequence goes on along the minus strand of NC_090923.1, from coordinate 1,203,353,217 downwards.
CAGTAGTCCAGCCTGGAATTTATCAGTGCTGGGTACAACAGAGCTCAATTGTCATGTTTTTATAAAAGGTTGGATGTATTGTATGTTTATTAATGAGTCCACAGCCCGAGCGAATGTTGGATACAGGAGACTTCATTGAAAGTTCATCATACAAAATAACACCCAATGTTTTCACTTTTTTTGAGAGTGATATAACATGATCTGCAATAAAGAAGTTGGAGTAGTCTGGTGTCAGCTTGCTCCGAGTATTCTTGGTGGTGACAATCATAAGCTCTGTTTTTGTTGTTAAGAGCCAATGAATTACAGGCCATCCAGTTCTGGATGGCACTGTAGATGTTAAGGGTTGCAGCGTCTTTCTTGTATTGACCACTAAGCTGAATGACAACCTGGGTGTCACCAGCGTGGTTTGTATATTGGACCACCAGGCTATTCAGTAGGTCTAACAGTGTCCGAATATACAAGTTGAAAAGTAGCATCGACAGGCAAGAGCCTTGCTGAATGCCGCATGGTTGAGGGATGGGAGTAGAATGATTGTTACAAACACAAACCCTCACTGTACGTGGTCCTAAGGAGGAGATCCATTTCGATGCCAGAGTGAACAGTAGAAGAGTATGATCAACAAGATTGAAGGCTGCAGAGAGGTCCAATAGCATCAACAGAGCAGATTGGTTTTCATCTGCTATGCTTGCCACGGTGGACTTTAGGTCGAGCATGGCAGTCTGTGCCATGTCAAGCCCGATAACCCGATTGACGTGTGCCTAGGATGTTATACTCTTCAAGATAAGCCGAGTTGGATACATGCAAGCTTCTCACGGACCTTCAGAATAAAAAGGTACATTAGTGATAGGCCGATAGTTGTCTTTATTAGGTGCATCTAAGTTAGAGTGTGACCTATCACAACTTGGGGTTTGTTAGGTGGCATTACCCAAGAGCTGGAATTGTAGAAGGTTGTGATCAGACCATGGACGTGGGTCTATTTCAATATTGTCTATTATATTGTGCGAGGCCACCCAATCCAGGATTCTACCCTTGATATGGATGGCTGGCTTAGTATGCTGCAGAGACCTTCCAGGGTTGTCTTTACGGATTTGGCCAGAGAATCCGAGAGGTCGTCAAGACCCAGATTAAAGTCCCTCCCCCCAAAACAGCATACCCTACAATTCCAACCTATCTTCTGCAAGTCCAGATCCCAAGAGGCAATGAAAAGAGCAGATTTACATTACATAAAAGGCAACTCCATATCAGTCTAGCATGTAAATCAGTGTTTCATGTGTGCACAATCTGATCATAGGAAATCTTCAACATCTCAATTTGAATATTAAATTAAGGACAAAAAAGATGAAATATGTAAGAGCTAGTCTCGCCAACACCACCCGTTCACACACTAGCTGCTCCCAAACTCAGCCCGCCCCATCTTCGACAATGACAAAGTTACTCACCGTAGTGACTACCTTACTCCTAGTCCATAGTCCCCTTTCCTCCATACTTGTGGGGCATTCCGTCCACTGGCGTAACAGGGGCCCCCGCAACCCCCGCTAGCACATGCCCGCTAGCACATGTCCTGGGAGGGAAGTGCATTTTTTTTAAAATCAAAATCTTTTTTTTTTTAATTTCTTTTTTAAATCACTTTGCCTTCATAAAGAAATTATTTCTGTAACAGAAATAATGTCTTTATGAAGTCAGAGTGACTTCAAAAAGAAACAATCAGCCTCATTACAAGTTTGGCTGTAGCCTTGCCGGTAAAACCGCCAGGCTGCCGCCAAACTTGCGCTTTTTTCCAGCATCCGCGAATGGGCAATTACCGGGTCATTACGGCCCCGCCGGACCTGGTAATTGCCCATTTTCAAGGGGGCGGAAAAAAATGCTCATCATTCCCCTTTGATCCCCATAGGGTTCAATGGGAATGAGGAGATCGGATGCACCGGCACCATTCATAATGGTGCAGGTGCACCCGACATGCGCTGCTCACGGGTGCCGGTACACCCGCCAGGTCAGACCTGGCGGGCGGCAAGGCACCCTCGAGCAGAACTCAGTTTGCCGGTCTGGTAACAGTACCAGCAAGCTTACCGGTACCGTTGTTACCGGACCGGCAAACGTATACTGAGGCTCAATTTCTTTTTGAAGTAATAGGGCTCCCCTTAACCCTATGACATGTGTGTGTGAGTGTATGGTGAAAGGGTGCACACAAATGTATGGGTGACTGGGTGTGCGTGTACGGTGAAAGGGTGCACACTTAAATGTAAGGATGGCTGGTGTGCATGCGTGTATATGGTGAATGGCGTTTGTGCTTGTGCTCAGGGGCGCAACAAAACCCACATTTCAGGGGCTGATGCTTCAAATGTTGGGGGAGGCGCTAACTTCACGGGTGGTGGGGGAGGCACATTTTTTTGTGTGGGGGCATCTAACTTCTTTACGCATTTTAATGAGACTATTCTAGTGCAGTTTCAATGTTACAAGCAGTTAACTCTCTCCTTTAAGTGGGAAAGCACCCACTTATGAACTGTTGTGAGAATGAACGGTCTCCTGTTCCCTTTCTACACTTCCAATCACTTCCCTGCCATGAAAGTGCTAAACACACATCACAATTTCAATTGCCTAAAAGATTTGGCATTTGAATGCAGGTACTAATAGTGAAATGCTTTACCTTAGTAACTGCTTGGCCCTTGTTAACCCAGGTGCCGTTTAACATTGATGTCCTGTTCTGTCCGGCAACTGCTCTGAAGGTCAGCCAGGTTGAGTCAACATAGCCCAAAATTACTGGGGGCGAGTGCTGCAGCCCAGTCAACTGCATATATTGTTAAGACCTTACTTGTGTTTAATGCCTTAATTACTTATTGGTAATCGTCATTACTCCTAGCCCTATTCTTCCTTGTCCCTGTAATTGTGTATGAGGCAGTACTTGCCTCATACACAAGCACTGGGATGAGGTAGAGGTACATGGAGCTAATGCCTGATTTAGCTACCTGTATCTTCATTACTCCTAATCCCACTCTTTCTCATCCCAGTACTTACCTATGAGGCCAGGAGCCTCAAACGTAAGCTCTAGGACAAGGAGGAGGGACGTGAAGGTAATTCTGGGCCAAGGAGCTGATTTTGGAGGTTGGGGTAGGGTATGGGAGGGAGAAGGCATGTGTGGGAGGTGGGATTGTGCATAATTCATAATGGTTGTCCATGTCCAGGCTAAGCAGGCATGATATGTGGTATTAGTGGCTAGAGGGGCATTTTGGTGCAGCCAGTCTAGTTATTCCTCAATTTGGTATGACTTTCTTTTAACTGCGCATTTCTGATAAAGCAGTCCTGCTAAGTGTAATTACCTGGCTAGATTGGCATTTGGGTGCTGCCAGTCTAGCCATTTCTTACTGCAGCATTGTATATTTTTTTGAGCATCTGTGATAAAATGATATGATAGAAGTCTATTATAACACGCCTGTACACAAGTGATTCTTGGCGCGACAATCAATGGAGTGAAGATAGAGGGAGTGACAAGACAAATGATCTTACTAGGCCTTGTGTCATTCAAATAGGCCTTGTGTCATTCAAATCTTGCAAGTGCGAGAATTAGAAATGCAAGGGGAAAGGAAGGGGGGGGGAGTGCAAGGAAGAAGGACGGGGAAAACAGGGCTGTAATGCTCTGAGTAAGTGCAGCCAGGACAGTGCAGCTCTGGGTAGTGCAAGGAGAACAAGGGACTGTAGGGTTACAGTTACAGTCCCTAAGTGCGTGGTAGGCCATCGGCAGTGCAAGGGTGACTGATCAAGAAAGAGCCTGGACTCAGTGGGACTCTGAGGGTAGCCAAGCAACCAGTCGATACATCAGACAGGTAGGTCAGCAGGGGAGGGAGAGAGCAAAAGCAGAGGAGAAGAGGAAAGTTTTGAGATGCTTCCGGACATCAGGTGGTCCGCTAAAGTTTGAGAGGGGCAAGGAGGCCATTCCAGAGAGGCATCTGCAGAGGAGAGAGATCTACCACCCCCACTCTCTGCCTGAAGAAGCATCTAGCCCTTAGAGAGTTGGAGGTAGCCGGTGGAAGGGCTAGAGAAAAAAAACAATATTTTGGAAGAGAGTGTTGGTTGTAGTGTGGGCCAGACCCCAGAAAGCCTTGCGGACAATGCAAAGGGCCTTGAACTTTATTCTTGCAACCACAGAGAGCGAGTGGAGAGATTTCAGGGCTGTAGAAATATGATCCCTGGACTTGTGGCCAAGGACAAGTCTCGCTGTCCTGTTCTGGATAAGTTGCAGAGGGCGGAGAGTAGAGGAAGGTAGCTTGAGAAAGAGGCTGTTGCAGTAGTCCAGCCTAGAGAGAAACAGGGCTCTGGAGACAGTGAGATTCTGGGGGAAAGTGTCCCCCAGGAGGAGCAGCTGGTAGGTAGTGGGACCTCTTGGCGACGTCCGAGATGCGAGGAGAGAAAGAGAGTGTAGAGTTGAAGATGACACGAAAGGTTTTTTGCCTCGCAGGAAGGCGAAGGAAGAGGGCCCAAGGTGGGTGGCCAGAGTGAGAGAGGGAAAGCAGGGGTAGGGGTCCCAATGAGAAGGATCTCCATCTTAATGGCACTAACATCGATATCGTTGGAGGTCCAACAATCCTGAATCACGGATAGACAGTCAGGAATGAGCAAGAGATGAGGAGCCTGAAGGAAAGCTGAGTGCCATTCGCATAACACTGAAAGTTAGAGGAGAAGGTAGAGATCAGGTGGGCCAAAGGGGCCAAGTAGAGGTTGAAAAACCAGGGTGAAAGGATAGAGCCCTGGGGAATGCCACATGAAGAGAGAGAGAGAGAGAGGTGATGGAAAAAAAGGGACCAATTTGGACCTGGGAGGGGCAGTCCAAGAGGAAGGTCGTCAGCCACTCCAGACCCTGATCCGTGATACCCAGGTTCTCACGTAGTTGGTTGATCAGGATGGCGTGGTTGACTGTCTAAAGTCGAGGAAAGATCACGGAGGATTAGGACAGAGGTAATGCTGGAATCAAGGTTAGAGAGCAGATCATCACAGGTATTCAGGAGAGATGTTTCCGTGCCTCTGGCAGCTCTGGAGCTAGACTTATGGTCATGGAGACAACCAACAGATTCAACGTAGAGAGTAAGCTGGGAGATGGCCAGCTTTTTTCCCCCAAGAGTTTTCCCAGGAAAGGTGTGATGGAGATTGGGCGATAGTTTGCCGGACAGGTAGGATCGGCAGACTGCTTCTTGAGGAGTAGGTGCACAAGCGAGTGCTTAAGGGGAGAGGGGAACGTTAGAGTGGTGAAAAAGTGATTACAGAAATTGGCCTAGGTGCAGCGAGGGTGTCAATATGGCCCTTGATGGTTCTGGAGGAGCAGGGGAGCACCTGTTTGGATGACACTTTCAGGGATCGGACTTGTCTAGAAACCTTGTCAGGTGTTGTCAGAGAGAAAGAGGAGAAAGGAGGAGGAGGAGAGGTAGAGATGGCCAAAGGGGGGGGGGGGGGGTCGAGAGAGGAAGAGGAGATAGTGGACAGGATGTCCTGAGTTTTAGCTGAGAAGTGAGAGGCCAGAGCCATACAGAGGGCCTGGGAGGGAACCGGAGAGGTGGAGCCGCAACAGGATTGACCAGTTCCATGAAGGTTTTAAAGAGTTTGGCTGTGTTCGAGGCAGCAGAGACCCGGGCTTCAATGTGTGCTCTCTTCTTGATGAGTGTTATTGCTTCGACTGGCATTTTTGTGCATCCAGTCTAGGTCTGTATAAATGTGGCCTGGCATGCTTTACTGTAATTTCATAGCGCGTCTACACTGGTCTACATTGTGCAGCCAGTGGGATATGTTATCAATGTGGCATGGCATTTTTAATAGCAAAGCATTAATGTTCCTGTGCACCGTTGGTGACTTGCATCTATTGGATTGGTGTTACTGTCATGATGCCTACCCCCGGGGAACCAGACCAGGTCCAGCAACCCCGGAAGCAGGCATCAAGTTATTTTGAGCAAGCCCAAAAACCCCTGCTAGGGGGCTCATATGGAGAGTCAGCCATAGGCACCAGGCTCAGAGTAAAGCTTACCTGATGCAGACCATGCTGCAGAGCTCCAAGCCAAATGAGGCTTGGAAGGGACTATTTTACCTAGGGACTATTTTTTACTCGGGTGGGGCTGGGGAGGAATACTTACCTGGGACTACTTTGGAGGCTATTTAAACCACGCCCGAAGAGCAGCACACGCTTCGCGTTATTCTGCATCCAGCAGCGTAACGCTCACCGTGTCTGCAAGCCTGCATCCAGTCTTCTGCCACGCCTGCCTCGAGTCTGCAGCTCCTAGAAAAAGGGAGAAACAGAAGAAGAGGTTAGAATAAGAGCATAACCATTGATCCTTAGCTGAATTCCGGATCCGCTGCTCCTTCGAGCTGGAAGAAAGAAGCATTTTACGCACGCCGCCTCACCTGCTGCAGCGCTGCGCTGAACTCACCGGCCTTCGCAACATCCTCATAATCCACCGCATCCTTCTGCACGTTCCCGCCGCACTCTGGCACCTAAGGGGAAAACAAGAACAGCAAAGGTGAGCCAAGGGAATAAACAGAGGCAATAATAACTACCCCCATCGACTTACCTGATTACCGCTGGGGGTACTATTCCTCTTCACGGGTCGGCGCAGTCTCCATTGCATCCTTGCCATACCCCGGCCCCTAAGGGGAACAAAAAGGGCAACAAGGTGAGACGAAGGGACAAACAAGGGGAACTCTTCTCACCACAATAGACTTACCTAATTTTACCGCCGGAGGCATTATTCCCCGAACTTGATATTTTCTCTCCACACCTGAATAAGGGAGCAAGCCACAGGTTACATTCTGGCCTTATTTTATTGAACTGTGTAGGATAAGCCAAATCCTTACCTGAACTTCGTCAGCTACCACGAGGAACTCTTCGCAGGGGTCAAGCTGCAAACTGCAAGGAATCTGACAAGAGTGAAAGTCAGACATGTGAACTCTTACGAACTACTTACTTTTCGGAGTCAATATTGTTCTGGAACTCACCAATTCCTTCGAGCCAGTGAAGCAACTGGTTATCAACACGCCCCTGCGCTCAATGCAGGATGGAGAGCTCATCTTTTCAAACCATCAGGTGAGACTATAAGAGGGGACATCAAAGGTGATCTGTAGGGAGAACAGCGGGGGTGGGGGGATTTACGCTCAACCCCACGGGTGGTTAATTCCCTTTCTCCATTTACAGAAGAATATTCCTACGGGCCAGTCCAGTCCTTCATCTCGGCCCTACGTGTCACACTGGTGGAGATCGCAGCTGTCCAGTTCAGATCGACCCCTCTGTGGAAGCCAGGTGAGCGTAACAGTTACCCTACAAAACAATTGCAAACACTCTGGCTTTTTGGCCAATTAGTCTCAGAAAGTGTGCTGTATATTGCATTAAAACACATTTATATCTTTCTCCTAGTACGGTGTGCGGCATACCCTTCAGCAGCACGTTCATGCGTATTGTGCAAGCGTGATAATATAGGCCGGCCCAGAGTGTGGCACGACCGTGATTTGTTGCCGAGATGGGGGGGGCCCCCGCAGCATGGCTCGCAGGGGGGCCCCCACATTTGGTGTTACGCCACTGATTCCGTCCATAGCGACGGGACTGCAACACTTTTTAAAAGCATCAAGAAATGTACTTTTTTTGTCCTTTTATTTTTACGTGGCTATAGCACGTGACCACAGCCCTGCATTCCTGAGCTCCGCCCCACGCATCACCCTTCAATCCTTTTCTATCACCAGGTCTAGGACCATTTAGCAACAATAGAGGATACTTTTTAGAGGGGACGACGGGCGTATGGAGAAAATGGGACTATGGACTAGGAGTAAGGTAGTCACTATGGGGAGTAACTGCCATACTCCTATGTCCCATCCCCTTTCCTCCATACTTGTGGGAGATTCTCAAGCACTGACCATAGGTATTAAGGGTGGATGGCAATTTCCCTCATTGGAATAGATTCTTGAGAACTGCCTGGCCAAATTGTGCATCAGCCTGGGAGCTCAGATCGAGACAATGTCTGCAAAAATCCAATGGGTAAGCACACATACCGTGGCGATGGACTCCCACGGGACGTACTTTTGGAAGGAAACAGCTGCTGCTTTGCCTCAGACCAGATGTGCATGGATGCCTTTTGGTGGTTGAAGAACTTGCAAGTTGTAGGCCTCCGAAATACACAAAGCTATCCAACGGGAGATGGATGCTTTAGAGGCCTGGCTTTCCTTTAGGGTCAACAAATGTGACAGAGTTGAGAGGAGCTTCTGAGATCACTTGTTCTATCGAGGTAGAACTTCAGAGTCCGTCTGACGTCAAGGTTGTGCAGTACTCTCTGGGCCTCAGAGGCCGGGTTCGGGAAGCAGACTGGCAAGGATATCGACTGGTTGAAATTGGAGACCACTTTAGGAAAAAAGGACAGATGAGTACAAAGCACAACCTTATCCTTATGTAAAGTTGGGAATGGGTGTTCCACCGAAAAACTTGAAGCTCGCTTATTCGCCTTGCAGATGTTACGGATGTTACCGCAATCCGAAAGGCCACCTTCCAAGAAAGGCATTTGAGTTCGGTAGTGGCCATAAGTGCAAAAGGTTTATGGCATAAAAAGGACGACATTCAGATCCCATTTGGGATGAGGGGGTTCTAACCGGCGGGAAGAGATGAAGACCCGCCTAGTGTCTCTTAATGACTGCATTAGTGAAAAAGAGCAACTGTCAATAGATGGGTAGTTGCAATGGAGGACAAGTAAATCCTGCAAGATAAGACATGTATGCCAGAGGATGCCAGGTGTAATATGAAAGACAAAACAGTGTCGATAGAGGCATGTCTGGGGTCAAGATGCTTGGCTAGACACCAGTGACAAAAACTGAGCCACTTGTTGCTGTATTGCACTCTTGTAGAGGGCTTCCATGCTGCCTGTATTATAGGCATGTTGTCCTCAGAGATGAAACTGCGCTAACGATTGGAACTCCGGTACCAGGCCACCAAGCTGAGCAATTGTGGTCTGGGGTGCCACAACCGATTGCTCTGTTGAAGGAGGTCGGGAACCTGCGGCAGCCTGATCGGGGAGGACATCGACAGGTGCTGCAGGTCTGAAAAAAACAGAATCTGGCTAGCCACCAAGGGGCTATGAAGAGGAGGGTGCAGTTGGAAGCACTCTTGAGTTCCCAAAGTGACCGATGTATCAGTGGTAAAGGAGGGAAAGCATAAGCTCTCATGGTGTCCCACGGGATCTCGAGGGCGCCCCCCCCCCCCCCCCCCCCCCAAGTAAAACGCTCCGAGCACGTCCCTGGAAGTATAAAGAGGAAGTTTCCTGTTTAATGATGTCACAAAGAGGTCCACCTCTGGAGTGCCCCATTGCTGGTAGATCTCGGTGAGAACATTGATGTTCATCTCTCATTCTTAACTCGCCGCAGACTGGCTGCTGAGGGAGTCTGCAGTCACATTGATGTGGCCTGGAATGTGCACAGCTTGGAGCCAGATATTGTGCTGGATACCCCAATTCCAAATTTGGATCGCGAGGTCCACCAGAAAAGGGGTCTTGGTGACCCCTTGTTTGTTAATATTGCTACAGAATAGTCTGTGCGTATTCGAACCACCCTGTTGGTGGTCGAGGGTTGAAAGGCCTTGAGCGCCAGAAAAACTGCCCAAAGCACCAGATAATTGATATGGAAGTGCTTGTCCTGAGGTGTCCACACATCGTAAAGCTCGAGGTGATGCATTGTCGCGCCCCACCCAAGAAGGGATGAGTCTGTCGTAACTGTTACTTGTGGGCAGGGCTCCTGGAGGAGTTCCCCACTGAGAGGTTGCTGGCGGTTGACCACCATTGAAGATCGCTGTCATGCAGGACGGAACTGGAATCATCTTGGAATCTGGGTCCGTGGCCTGGCACCAGCAGAACCGAAGAGCAAGCAGAGTGCATCTCATTTTCAGGCGTGCCCGAGGTAGAGCTAACACGCAAGAAGCCATGAGGCCCAGAAGTCTCTGGAACCACCAGGCCGACATATGGGAGGACTGCAGAATCAGCTGGCACATGGCTGACCGGTCTGTAATCCTGCCTCTGTCAGGAAGACTCTGGTACTGACTGTGTCCCAACAGAAACCCAGAAAGATCAGGTCGAGAGACCTTCAAAGTCTTCCGCCAGTTCACAGACAGCCCGAGCCAGAACAAGAGCTCAATAAGTGACTGAAGATTGGCCACAGAGGCCTGTGGGCAAAGACTGCACAGAGGCCAATCCTTCAAATATGGATATACATGAACCCCTTGTAGTGTGAGGAAGGCAGCAATGACCAACATCTTCATAAAGACACGCAGTGCTGAGCCGAGGCCAAATTGAAGACCGCAGATATTTTTGATGCAGACTCCAAATTAGAATATGCATGTATGCATCCTGAAGGTCCACCACGCTGAGCCAATTGCCCTTCCGCAGAGAGGACTATCTGGCAGGGCGTAATCATCTTGAATCTCTCTTGGGGTAGGAAGAGATTGAACTTAGAGAGGTCAAGGATAGTGCGCAGGCCAGCCTGGTTGGGTTTGGGTACTGAACAGACGGAGTAAAAGCCCTCCCCTTGCTCCCCGAGGTGGGAACAGGTTCCACTGCTCTGAGGTCTAGAAGCTTCTGTACCTCAGCTCTGAGGGATGGTGACCCAGGAGGGTGGGAAGGTGGAGTAGGGAGCAGGGGCAAGCAAAAGCCCACCCGAGCGACTGACAAAATCCATCTGTCTGTAGTGATAGTCTGCCACGCCTCCAGATAGGATGAAATCAGTCCTCCCACTGGAGTCTCGTGGGGCCGATTGAAAATATCATTTAGCTGATTTATCGGCGGAGAGACCACCCGTTGCTGAGGAGGAGGCTGCTGGCCGAGAGAAAAACTGGCCACCCTCCCGTTTACGGTGGGGGCCGCCATCCGGAGCATCAGATCGGCGTGCACGGCGGTCTTGAAAACCTCTGAAGCCAGAGAAGGACCTTGTCGGAGACCCCGACCTCTGAGTGTAAGGTGCCTTTGCAGCAGTCTTCGCAAGGACTGACAATGACTTTGCAGTTTAAAGACTGGCCTTAGTCTTCGTACGTTCCTAGTCTGTGGAGGTGTGGAACAATCTCTACCTACTCTCCTCTCCACCTCCATCGTGTGCCCGTTCACGCTTTAGCTCTTTCCAACTCCTTGTCCCTTAGCACTGGAACCGCCTCCCTCTCTTCATACGCTCTACTTCATCCTTCACTTACTTTCGTACCTCTCTAAAATCTGATCTCTTTCATTCACCTCCTTAAAACCCTTTGCTTCCTCTCTTACTTCCATTAGTACCCTCACCCACACACCCTATTCCTTTTCCTACTTCCCTTCCACCTCTCCTTTCTCTCTACTCCCTACTTCCTTATGTCCTGTACTTTTCTAATCATCTTCTCTTCCTTCCTTCTCCCTCTGCCTCCTCTCTTAGGTCTGCTCTCACCTTTCCTCGTACCCATAACTCTTCTCTCTTCTTAGCCCCTCCCTTCTCTTCTTCCCTTTCATAATGTAAATTGTTTTTGTACTGCTTTCTGATTTAAATTGTTTAATTCAATTGTTATGTAATGCTTGCTGTAGATTGTTGGTTCCTCTTGTAAAGCGTTTTGGATAAAAACGCTATATAAATTAAATTAAATACAAATACCCTCGAGGAGGTGGACAAATACACCTTGTCCTGGACTCTTTGAAAACTTTGTAGCATGTAGCCACGCCTGGCGGGAGAGGTCAACTCCGACCATAAGGCCTAAAGCGGACGTGTCTATGTGATGGGCCACAGCTTCAAGTAGCTCCTGTGCCAGAACTCTGGCATCAGATAAGTCACCCTTGAAGTCTTTGAGCCTTCGAGCCTATCCGGAGGAATGCTTGCCTGGAACTCGGCTAGCTCTTTGCAAAGTTTCATATTAGCAGCAGCCATGATAAGCTCAGTATTAGCCTGATGTACCTGAAGAGCTGAATAGGAAAAGACCCGTTTTCCCCCAATGGCGTCCAGAAGTTTGTCCTCCTTGGAAAGGAACTGGGACACTGACGTAGAAGATTTAGAGGCCGGTTTTGACTGGAGAGTAGCTGCTGCCACCACAGTCGACAAAGGGAGCAGGCACGAAGACAAAGATATCTCTTCAGGTGCTGCCCGGTATGAGGCCTTTCCCATACCTTACAGGCCTCGGCCAGGACATCCTTCTGAAGGAACAGGCCAGTGCGCTCCTGTGCCGACAAGGCGAAGGCTCCAGAAAGTACCCCCTCCTGTGGAGCTGGGGGCTCGGGTATAGGAATGTCTAGCAGCGCCATCATATCCAGCAACCGGTAATGAAAAGCTTGAATTGAGTGGGGCAGGTCGTCGCTGTCCTTGCACGTCTGGTTCTCATCCAGCGAAACAGGGGCAGAGCACTGGTCCGCTGCACGCGACGCCTCAGGTCCTGAAGTGGTGTTTGGCAGAGCCACCAGAGTCTTTTGTACAGGGGAAAGAGGAGCAAGTGTGGCAGGAGGCCCCACGGGAAGAGATACCGGTATCAGCATAGGAACTGCTAGAACAGGGGCTGGTTCAGGCAGCTTAAGATATATTGCCTTAAATCATTAAAGTATGCCTTCGTGGGTTCAGAATGCAAAAGCGTCTGAAACGTCCCAAAAAACGCATCCTCGGATGAGGGCCTGGGCGCTGGAGTGGGCATAGGCCGCTCGGAAGGGGCATACCCCTAGGAATGCAGAGAGGATGGTTGCCAGGATAGTCGTCCTCCACCTGGATCCACATAGATCAAAGGCTCAGATGCAAGGGGGAGCGAGCCTGCATGCGGCAGCGGAGACAGAGCACGCCAATACATTTGAGGGCGGAACAGGTCCTTAATGCCCACAAAACGTGGAAATGGCTGCTCTGCCCTAAAAACAGGCCCCTCAGCACCAGCTGTGGTGAACTTTGGTGTAAGAGAGGTAGTCAAAAAGGCTGCCGTGGACCGCGGGGTTGGGCCGCCATTTTGTCAATGCATGAAGCGAACTGCGTCACAGGTGTAAGTGAGGCATTGGTCACCGCAGGGGAATCAGGGGTCTTATGTGCTATCTTAGCCTTGTGACAAGGAACCTCGGCAGAGCCGGTGCAAGTAGATCTAGGCCGTTTCTGGGACACCTTAGGGCCTGCTGGTAAATAAGCCCCAAAAAGGGGAGCCCCGGCAGAGCCGGTACGAGAACACTTATGGTGCGTGACCGGCTTCTGTGCCCCCTCAGCAGGATTGGTTCACCACAAGTCTGGATGTGGGAGGCATGGAGTCACAAACCAAAGCCAGTGCCCTCGCACTGGGCCCCTTAATCTTGCCGGTTTTAGCCGAGAATCAGTACACTATGTTCCAAAAGTGGAAACCTCTGGGCTGACCCAGTGAAGAAAGCACCAGAAGAACTGGGCCCAACTTTATCCCCCAAGGGGGGGAACCTCGGATGAAGATCTGGTCTTGGCAGCACCCTTACAGGGGTCCTCGGAGGATGCTCCGGTGCGCCCGTTAGATCCCTTTTGGGACACCTCAGGGATATCCCCTTGTAATAGGTTTGCTTGAGCCCAACCTGGACCCAGAAGACCCCGGGAAGGAGTCCCCTGGCGAGGTGCCCTGAAAAGTAACAAACTTACCAGCCGTTTCCTTTTTTCTTCAATGAACTGCTGAAAATGCAGTGGAGGAACGCGTTGAAACGCTTCCTCGCACCTGACAAGCTGACGGAGTGCCCGGATGGAGAGGGAGTCGCAGTAGAAGCACGCGTCCCAAAGGGGTTCTGGGCCTAGGTCCTCCAGACAAAAAGGGTGGGGATCCGCCGTCGCGAAGCGACATTCGCAGGATGAACAGGACACAAATTCCAGATGCTCTGGCATAGACGGAAGAAGAGAGGACCGTGAAACCTGGGCAGGACTGAAGGACAAAGGACCAAAAAGAAAAGTATTTCCTGTGATGCTAGTATGTCCGACCCAGACCGCACGGAGAAAAGGACTGAAGGGCGATGCACGGGGCGGAACTCAGGAAGGCGGGGCTGTGGTCATGTGCTGTAGCCGCGTAAAAATAAAAAAGGACAAAAAAGTACATTTTTTAATGCTTTTAAAAAGTGCTCTGGTCCCGTCCCGATGGCCGGAATGTGCCACAAGTATGGAGGAAAGGGGACGGGACGTAGGAGTATTGAGGTGTACTTTAGTATGACCACTGTGCTCTGTACAGGAGGTGGTTGGCAACCCATGTTGCAACAATAACTGAGTTCTACTTACTTGTCAAGTTTAATAGCATAAACTAGCATCAATTAGAGAGCTGAATTCCAGGGCAAATGTGCCTTTTGGCCACACGCTGGCAGCGAGTGAAACCTGTGTGCTTGGTAGCAGTTAAAATGTGAAAACTGCCGGTTTTAATCCAGTAGCCAGTGGACAGGTTTCCATTTTATGGATAAGACCATCATAAATGGGGGCAATTATTAGAAATGAGTGTACTATTGTAATGTGTGTACTCATAACTGGAGATGCCCACCAATAGCAGGATTGAGACATGCTGGTAGGGCAGAGGTTACAGAGTTGCTCTTAAGATGCCTCTATGCAGGGAGCAAGTAAGTTTTCATAACACCAGACATGAACAGCATGCCATTACAAAAAAGGAACTAAAACCTCCTGTCTATTGTGAAACAGCCTTCCCCGGGTGTAGCACCAGCGAAGGTCCCATGGATAGGAGAGGGCCTACTGCTTCTTAAATCGGGCTCTTTGAGGAAGTGAAAGAAAGAGGCAGCAAAACAAGTAACAGAACGGATGCAAAGAGGCTATTACACTTTTTCCAGTCAAAAAGGAAACTTTTAAAAGCATTGAAAAACTAATAGCACAGTGGGCCTTCTGTACTACTACAGATAAAAGAATCGTTCTGTGGCTCAGAAAACACTAAAAGGTTCTCTATTTTGATAAGGTTAACAGCTGAGGGCAGGGATCTTTTATGGTGACACAGTCAGTGGTCATGCTTGGATCAACGACAGAATCCCATCTCTGACCTCCTTTGAACACAAAGGTAGTAATTTTACTATGTGCTGGACGGAGCTTAAAATTAAAGTGAAAAAGGCTGCTATGCTTTCCTTTTACGGCCCAGCACATTGCTGTCCTCCTATGCCTCGGAACGCAGTACAAAGTGGAGATAGTGTCTCCGCTTTGCTTTCCTCCTCCGTCTAGAAAGAGAATTTGGTTTTACCCCTGGATAAGATTTGCATGCAGGTGTAAAACCATTGAATTCCAATGGAATACGCTGCTCATTTGCAGCTGCACATGATAGTTTGCATTGCTGTACAGTCAGTGTAGAATAATTAAAGCATAGCACGAATCAGAAAAGGGAAAGTTTTTAATGGTCACGCAAATAAGCGGCTGTCCATGTGGGCAGTTTATCACTAAGGGGGAATACATTAAATTAGTAAGTGGTGCGTGATGTGCTTGAGATGTGCTCAAGTGAACCAATGAAGTATAAGGCTTGTCATAAAGAAAAACCATAACCTGATAGTCTCAAGACAGATGCATCTCGGATTGCCAGTCTGTCAGAAGAGACAGAGCCCCGATGTGTGCAAGGTAAATTATGAGAGTACACAGGTGAGAAGAAGTCCGGTGTGTGGGCCGCCCCTCAGAAAACCATGAGGGACTTGTACAGTGGGAGGGAATACAGCAATATTCTGTGTAAACTAGGCCAGGAACTGTGTGGCAAGATCCCTCACTGTTCCGCAAGAGTCCACTCTATCCACCAGTTGAGAGCCATAGAATGTCATGGTCAGAGGTAAAAAATTCAAGTTGCAAGCAGACATAATAAGTCACCTCAATTCTATACATACACACGGCACACCATTTTTTATTCAACAAGAGTCAATTGTCACTAGCCAATTGCTAGTGGCAGGAACCAGTTCTGCAGCCTGTCATGGTTATTGAAATGGCACTTTGACAGATTCTGTATAGCTAACGTAAGTAAAATCAGAAAGATGAAATGAGAGATGTAGGCAAGAAAGCCATTAGAGCATTCACTAAACAAATAAAATTTAGTGAATGAGACACTAAATGGGAACCTGCCTGATTGAATGCCAAACACACTCTTCAACCTAACCCAATTGAGGGTTCTATGTCTATGGTCAGTGTACTGTGTACCGTGTGGTGACAGAGTGAAAAACCTACATTCTGAGCTCATAGCAGCTTGAGCTACAAAGGCAGGCACAGGAAAATCCCACTTAATGTTGGTGCAAGGCCATACAGGTGATGACAAGGTTCGGAATCCATTCTACACATTACAGTTTGAGATAGCAAGAGATTGTTAAAAAAAAATACAATTGAATGTTTAGAGGTGTGCGTAAACTGAACGACTCACAAATGGTCATTTCTGTAACATATTCTGTGGTTCCACCATTGCAGAGCAGCTATGATCTTTTGCGTTTTTACCACTAGGTCTTATTTCCATGTTGCCTGGGCCCAGAGCCATTCTTGGAATGGTCTCGTGTGCAACCTTACATGGGGGATTAAGTAAATACACAATGTCATTATGTCCAGTAATTTCATAATGTTTCTCACTGCGATTGTTCCCACTTTATCAAAGTCTGTTCATTGACAGGAGGGCTAAAGCTTCATTAGGTTCTATGTAATTTTACCGAATTAAATTACAGAGAAAGATTTTACAAAGAAATGTTTATAATGGAAAAATATTGAATTTTGTATTTTATTTGATTTGGGCCCTCCCCCTGCCTTCAAGCCCCCGTTTCCCTATGCTTTTAAACCCACCTTTTTTTATTCGATCTCTCATTATCATTGTTCTGTTATTAAAGTAATTTTCTACTTTTTTATTTGTTAACATCACTGCGTTATTAGAGTTCAGTTCCACTCTGATTACCTGATTTGACTTACACACAATGATTGAAAACCCCAACTGAGCGTAGCAATATTTTGATTCCTTGTAAATTTTGTTAGTGCTGCATTGCATGGTCCTCTGTTGTGGACCAATGGCCTAGATATGGCTAGATGTGGATACTTGTCTGCACAAATGTGCGGTGGCCATGGACATCACCTTTGTGAAAACACATGGTGCCAATGTTATCCTCCGGTAACTAGCACTACCAATTCAGAATGACTGGCATTTCTGGAACATGGAAACATGAAGCTATGCTTCCAATTGCTGCAGGTCTAGTAATGCCCTTGATGTCTTGTCCTTATTGCAGGGCGAGGAAATAGCTGTAATGTATTACCGGATTTCGGTTATGGCGAGATACATCAATAGCCACCTTTTTATAAGGAAATTGGTGGCGCCTTGTTGCTTGTGGTCATTGTTTTGGGAACTGGCAGCCATTGCCAGGAACTCCATCTGAGGTACTCCAAGTGGCCTCTGCCTAGTCTTTGTGAATGATTATTTCTATGCTGAAATTGGCACAGGCTGAAACCTTAATGTCTTTGGCCCCAAACAGCCCAGATGGTTTGAATGTCCCTGGCAAGGCTGATGTATGACTGGATGCAGTTGCTAGCAGAGCCACAGCGTTGAAAGGTGTAGCTTGAAAGCAACCTAAGTGACTTTTTATGTTCAAGATAATTCCTATATCTACCTTTTCCCAAAGAGCAGCACTTGGGCCATTGGCTCATTGATCAGAGCAGGCTGGTTCTCTGTTTGAATGTCAGTCGCACACAACCAAGAATACCGCTTTAGAATGGTTGCATTGACCACCTGGTGTCTTGTGGTCTCTGTTTACTCTTGATAACAATATTAGCTGGAAGTTGCCCTTCTTTAATGATGGCTTGATGACTTGGTGACTAATCTATAATGCCTAGTCTCATGTCCTTTACCAATGCCTACAGCATAAAATCCCACTGCACTTTGTCATATCTGCCTAACAGTGCAGTGGTGTTGGCAATGTGGATATTATGGGCCATTGTAGTGGCCATTTCCTTCAGATGGAACTGCGTTTCTTGCATTCTTTATCAGAGTGTGTGTTTGTGGTAGACAGAGGAGTTCCACAGCATTTATTTGTGGTGCTAATGACCAGTAAATCAAGACGCAATTGTGCATAAAACATTAGTGGGCATGCAGCTGAGGATCTATACTTTTCAATCCTGACATTAACAAACCTGGCCTTTGCTGGGGTCTCCATAATCTGCCACATTAGTCTTCTCACTGGTTCCATTAGGGGAACGCAACGGGCAATTGGGCATGTTTCTTCTACTGTCTCCTCAATGTCCCCATTTTCTTCCTCCGTCTCCTGGATATTTGTTAAAGTTCCAAGCAAGAATATTGGGCCTCCATGTGAGAATTAAAAGCAGCTGTCCGTATTATCTGGCAGTCCTAATTGACACCCCCCCTCCTCCTGCAACTGTTTATTCCTGTGTGATGTCATCTGGGTGACCGTAGGCAACCCATGAGGGAGCTTACCCATCAGCTCATTTGATTTATCCTGCCTATATATCAGCAAATCCTTCAGAGATGGAGGTTGGCTGCAATGGAACTGTGTGCATCCCTTTCAGAGTTCAGGGAAGACTACTTATTTGGAGTCTGATGCAACTTGCTTACCTGGCAGCTTGACGTAGAACACCTTCTCAGTGGTCCTGGCCTTTGCAGCCGCTGTAGCACATGCTGCCCAACACTGTTCTTTCCCACTCTTTAAGTATGAACAGTTTACAGGCAGAGCACTCTGCCTTGCACTGTCCCTCAGTAGACAGCGATTACAAACTTAGTGTTTATCAAGCAAAGGGAATCTGGGCTTGCACCGATGGAAGAGTTTACAGGTTTTATTTTTCTTGCTTTACGCAGTCTGTGCTTGGAGTGCAAAACCCAGAAACTACAATGTTAATGTGATTCATTCTTTTTGCACGACCTGTCTCTATCGAAGTGCTGAGGGACGGGTAAGCATCCAGCTCTGGTCCAGTTGTGAGACATCAGGAATTAGTTGATGTAATCCAAGTATCAGACTCATTGTAGCGCTGCAACATTGTGTCACTCCTGGATTGGTTATTCTCCTTCCTTACTCTTGCGACCAGACCAATGAAGGGGAAAAAACAGAGGCCATTGACACAAGCTCCCTCATGGGTTCTTGTACATGTAGCATACGAACAGTGCAACAGGAACACCACATCTGTTGATGGCAACCTTTAATTTGGAAGAAAAAATGTAATACTCTGAACCAACCACTAGATGGTGGAATACACAGAGCATGTGAATCTAAACAGATTTACAAGCCTAGAAATATTGTTATATACTGTTATATATCGGATACATTACTCACCGTAATCGTATTTCTGATGCTTGCATCTGCTTAAATTCACATGCAATGCATAGGCTGACATCTAGTGGAAGCTGGAGAATATTACAGTTGTTGTTTTCGAAACTCGAACAGGGACGTCGACAGGGCGTGCCAGTAATACTATCCCTAGTGTGACGCTCCCTGTACCCATGGTCCTTCACGCATCGATGTCCCTCAGATTGTTTTGTTTCTGACATGAGGTATCATGAAGTGTAGCGTGAGTATAGGTGCATTATGGCAGATCTGTATCACATAAAGCTCAGGTAAACATCTATGCACCTACTACTCCAAGGGAAGCAGGGTGGGCGCCCGTGAATCTAAGCAGATACAAGCATCAGAAATATGATTACGATGAGTAATGTTTCCCTTCTGAGGCTTGTGGAATCTGCTTAGATCACATGCTACGCATAGATAAGCGAGCAGTGTTAGGAGAAGGTGGTGGATTGTGAAAAGGTTTTCTTTTTTTTATTACAAACCTTTAAAATTTGATCACAATGCAGCATTCGACAAGCACGTAAACAGTACAGATTTTCCTTGTTCATAACTTTTGGACTTGAAGTACAATGCATAGCTTAGACAAGAAAAGCAGACAAGAAAAGAACAAAACAAAAAAAAAAAGAATCAAAACAAAAATCCAAAACGAGCAGAAAATCATCCCAGCATTACAACAGAGTTCCCAGGTAGCACTACAGAAAGCGAGAAGGTAAGAAACAATCACATCACTTCGTTCAGGATTGATGCAACAGTGGCCAGTAACTGTGTGGTGCTACCAAATGTGTCCAAGTCTCTCCTTTAGGATTTCCCCAAAAAGAAGTTAAAACAATGGTTAATTTTCTCCCCATTTCATCAAAGAGTTTTTGCCACCATTCATCAGCGTTTATCGTTGGTCTTTCCAGGATGAATTATCCAAGGCACCTAGTTCTCTCTGTGCACAGCCCTATACAGAATATTAAGATGTTTCAATGTTTCATCGTGCTGACCACAGTCTGCAAACTTTAGATGTTGAGCTATTTTTCTCGCACTGAGCTTCCCTCTCTTTTGTATTGAACAAATTTATATGAAATTTGATGTAGAGGTCTCTTCGGTATGGGTCAGGAAACCATTTTAAAATGTTTAGTGTTTTATTGAGGGATCTTTTGTCACTGGGGATGTCTTTCATGATGTTACGACTTCTTCTTTGGTCCCCAGTTGCAATCCAGTCACTTCTCCACAACAGGCTTTTGACCAGGTTTGGGTTAGTGTGAAGTGTATTGTTATCCATATTTTGAAGGATTTTAAACTGTAAGGGAGGGTCTTGGATTGTAATTTTGCGATACAAATTTAGCATGTTCCAGCAGATTCTAGCGTGGATGGATATTAAGCTGAGTTCATGTCTGATACATGCTGTGGTAGTCTTAATACTTTCGACCAAAAGATGTTTTCAAGAGATTTCCACACTTGTGGCGCGCTGCCAAAAGCACTTTCTGCTCCATATATGAGCGCAGGTACTGCGTTCGGTTTGTAAAACGCAAGAACTTGCAAAAGTGAGTATGAACCATATTTTGTGTGCAAGATGGAAGCTTGGGTTGCTAATTGATGACATTTTGTTTTTACGTTCGCAACCCATGGTGCGTCATTTATGTTGGAATTGATTAGCATCTCCAAGTATCTAATGGTCAATGTTACATGAATTTTCTAAATGTGCCACTGAAATTTACACCTACGAGTCCTGTTGTTCCCTCTTAGATTTTCAAGTACTAGGATTACCGATTTAGCAATATTTATGCTAAGACCATTAGTCTGGACGTATGTTTCCAAGGCATTTAGTTGTCTTTGTAGCCCTATGGGTGTTACATCTAGCAGAATTAAGTCATCTGCATAGAGTAGGCGTCTTATGTGGTGGCCATTTATTTTAGGAGGAAACGCAAGAGCACAAATCAAGAGTTTGGGCAATATCGGACAAGAAGAGATTGAAAATGATGGAGGCCAGAGGACATCCTTGCTTTACTCCACAGAAGTTCGATATTGCTGCTGATAGTTTCCCAGCTCGATCTAATCAAATTCTGATGTTTGTATTTGTGTGGAGTTCTCTTATTGCCATTAGTAATCTTGAAGGGCAGTTCCAACTGACTAATTTAGCCCATATTGTTTCCTGATCGATACTATTGAACGCGTGGGTGAAGTCAATAAATGCCAGATAAAATTCTTCCGCCAGTTCGTATTGCCTCCATTTTCAGGATATTCACAATCAGGAGGTTCAAACTACAACCAACTCCTTTCACAAACCCCATTTGTCTTGCATCGATATGGTTACTGAGAAGACTCCATTCTGTTAACTGATGTAGAACTGTTGTGTAGATTTTTCCTAGCACATCAAAGAGTGCCATTGGCCGATAGTTCTTAGTGTCGGCTCTGTTTCCCTTTTTAAATACACGGACGATTATTGCGCTTTTCCACGATGACGGAGTGGAACATGCAGCAGCAATCCTATTGAATAGAAGGCGACAAAGGCCAGCCCACTCTTCCTGATTTCGTTTCAAAGTGTAATTGGTCTGCTCATCGGGTCCTGGAGCGCGTGAAGTTTTTTGATAATATTCAAGATGTCTGTTTCCTCAAATTTGAGATCCCAAGAGGTCAATTGAGGAAGCATTGGATCTTTTGTGGTTCTTTTTTTGCTATGTAATTGAGAATAGGGAACAATCCGATCATCCTCAGACACCATGTTCGACTGAATAGCGTGCAGAGTAGTCTCGAGTTGATTGATAATGCTCCAAATCTGGGATTTTTATTTGCGAGTTTTGATAGAATAGTTTCGGCGTCTTGCTGGTTCATGCTTGCCTTGTAGGACTTTAGTCAGTTTTTCTACCTCTGGATTATATGTTTTTTCTCAATGTTTGCATTAGAATGATTTTGTTTTAAAGCTGTCGGAATTTGCATTCTCATTTTTCGCTTTTGTTTTAGCACTTCCAAATCAAATGTATGTTTCGGTGCAAATCCTGTCGTACAAAGACCATATTTTTGGTCTTTAAAATGTGTCAGATGGTGGCGGGATTCCAGTTCTTCTTCTTCCCTCTGAAAGGCCAATCTGAGGGATTTGACTTCAAGATCGTCTAATTTCAGTATGTACGGACGTCCATGTGGCAGCCGCACATATAACTTTAATTGGAGGCTGAAGAGGCTGAAGAGGCTGCGATACCCCTGGTTGAATGAGCCCTAAGATGTTGAGGCGTTTTTTTTCTGCCAATTTGTAGCATTATAGAATGGTTAAAATGATCCATCTTGAAATGGTCTGATTTGTGATTGGCAATCCTAATGTGTGCCCTGCATATCCTACAAACAATTGGTCTGCTTGCTTTATCCTAGCAAGTCTGCTAATATAAAAACTCAAGGCACGCCTTGGATCCAGCCTGTGTAATCTCTTCCTCTTTCCCTGGATGGGGAGGAGAATAGAACAAAGGTAAGGTTATTTTCTGAGTAATATGGAATTCTGAGACCACCTTTGGGAGAAAATTGCGCTTCACTTGTAAGACAACCTTGTCTTACAAGTATGAGGAGGTTTGCAAGATAGAGCTTGTAATTCGCTCACTCTTCTAGCAGAAGTTAAAGCCACTAGAAAGACTGTTTTAAGAGTGAGAAACTTTAGTGAACAAGAATAAAGTGGTTCAAAAGGAGTACCCATTAGAAACTGTAAGACTACATTTAGGTCCCACAAGGAACCTGAAAAGGTTTTGGTGGATAGACATTTGTTAATCCTTTCAGAAATTGGATTACTACGGGTAGTTTGAAATATGAAGGCTCCTCAGGAGTATGCTTAAAGATAGACAGCGCTGCGAGGTAGCCCTTGATCGTACCAATTTGAAGACCTGAATTTGCTAAGTAAAGCAAAAAAGATAACACCATTGGTGTATTGCATGAAAAGCGTTCAATATTATTTTCTCTACACCAGCTGCAAAATTAGTTCCAACCCAGCGGTATAAAGTCTTTGTTGCTGGCCTTCTAGCTGAAAGCAACACCTCCATGACGTCATCCGGAGATCCCAATCCTTGTATCTCAACCTTTCAGAAACCAAGCGTGAAGGTTGAGGGTTCTGATGTCTGGATGGAGAACCTGACCTCCCTTCTGCGAGAGAAGATCCTCTCTTTGCGGAAGATGAATCAGAGGACAGATAGACATGTCTAGAAGGTCCGGGTACCATGTTCTCCTGGCCCAATCTGGGGCAATTAGGATCATGGCTTTCCGGCATTTTCTCAACCTCCTGATCATTTGAGGAATGACAGGGACTGGAGGAAAAGCGTACAGCAGTGGAAACTTCCAGTCCACTACGAACATGTCCCCTAGAGCTCCTCTTGTGGGAAATTCCCTTGAACAAAACTGATCGCACTTCCTGTTGATGCTGGTGGCGAACAGATCCACTTGAGGGGTTCCCCAAAGGGTAAAGATCTCTTGAAGGACTTCCTGAGCTAGCTCCCACTCGTGGGAGACTGCTCTGCCTGCTCACAGCGTCCGCCGTCAGGTTCTTCTCTCCGGCTAGGTGAACTGCCGATAGAGAGATTCCTTCTTGAATTGCCCAAAACCAGAGCTGCATTGCCTCTCTGCACAGTGGCAGTGACCCTACGCCTCCTCTTTTGTTGAGGTAGTGCATGGCCACTGTGTTGTCCGTCATTATCAGGACATTCTTTCCCTGTACTGATGGCAGAAAAGCTTTCAGCGCTAATCTGATTGATCTCAGCTCCAACAGGTTGATGTGTAGTCTGGACTCCGATGGAGACGAACGACCGCTGATGGTCAAGTCGTTGGCATGGGCTCCCCCCACCCCGTGAGCGAGGCATCAGTGACAACTTCTCAGGCCATGGTTGCCAAAACTGTTCTCCTTTCAAGATGTTCTCCCGACAGGCCCACCACTGAAGGTCTCGAGCTACTCTGTCCGGGACTTGTTTGAGATCTGACATTCTTCCTGAGAATTGCGATCACTGGGTTCTTAGTGCCCACTGGAGGGATCTCATTCTCAGGCGAGCATCTGGCACTAGGAAGATGCAGGATGCCATGTGGCCTAGCAACCTCAAAAAGTCGAAGGCTGGTAGACGTTGGGCATTTTGAAATTTGGTGACCATCTGTAGAATATCTTGAGCCCTCACCTCTGGTGGCGAGGCTTTTACCAGGGAAGAGCCCAGGACTGCTCCAATGAACTGGAGTCTCTGTGATGGTATCATCTGAGACTTCTTTAAATTGAGGGAGAAGCCCAGCTTGTGAAGGAAGTGGCAGACATAATATAGCTGGATCTGAGCTTGTTCTGGAGATCCTGCTCTGATCAACCAATCGTCCAGGTAGGGGTAGACGTGGATCCCTTCCCTCCTTAGACTTGCAGCCACTACCAACATTAGCTTGGTAAAGACTCTCGGGGCAGAGGACAGCCCAAATGGCAGAACTCGAAATTGATAGTGAGAGTTGCCAATTGTGAACCTCAGGTATTTCCTGTGTTTGAGATGGATTGACACATGGAAATAAGCTTCCTGAAGGTCTAGAGATACCAACCAGTCCTGAAGCTGGAGGGCCTGAAGGATCAGATAAAGGGTTACCATCTTGAACTTGTCTTGCCTGAGGAATTTGTTCGATTCCCGCAAGTCAAAGATGGGTCTCAGTCCTCTGTACTTCTTTGGAGCTAGGAAGTAGGGGAATACCAACCCTTGTTCCTCTCCGCTACGGGTACCGGTTCTATGGTACCCTTCTCTAGCAGGTCTAAAATCTCCTGCATAAGGAGCGCGTCTGAAAACATCAAAGAGTTGTTCCCCGGTGGATGACTGGGGAGTGTGTAGGAAGGGCAGGCAGTAACTTTGGGCAACTGTCTCCAATGCCCAAGCATCTGACGTAATAGCCTGCCATTGTAACGCTCACCTGGTTCCCACGGAGGCGCGGCGTCGAAGGCGCAAAACTCTGAAGATGGACAGGAAGGGCCCCTCTATTCTGGCTTCCCTGGCTCGTTGGATACCCTCCTGTGTGTGAGAAGGGAGTATTACCAACTGTGGAACAATGCTCAAGCCTCCCACTCCCTTCCAACCCTCCACGATACCTCCTCCACGATTCCCCGTGAAGCCTCACCTTAGGGTTTGGAAGGATGAGCTCTCCATCCTGCTTCTGATGCAGGCGCGCGTTGAAACCCAGTTACTTCACTGGATTGAGGATTGATGGGAGTTCAGGTAAGCTTGACTGTTCAGGTAAGGCGATGTAAAAGTTCTGTTCAAAAGTTCAAGCTTAATAATAATGTTTGTTGTCTAATTGCAGCAAGCGCTAATGCTTATGTCTTTTTCCCCTTAGGGGCCGGGGTTCGGCGTGTCGGAGATATGGCGCCGACCCGAAGTGAAACAGTTCTGGATGAGCGCTCAGGTAATGTCTTTGCATTCGCACATGCCATGTCTTTGTCTTTTTTCCCCATAGGGGCCGGGGTCCGGAGATGCCAGGAAGCAGCAGGACCCGAAATGCAGTGGGAATAATCCAACAGGTAAGACTTAAAAGGAAACTGAGCTTTCCTTATTCCTTTTCTCCCTCTCACCTTTGTTCTTGTCTTTTTTCCTCTAGGCGCCGGGGCGTAGCTGAATCCGGAAGATCGCTGCTGAAGATGGAAGCGCCTTGCAAAGGTGAGTAAAATGCAGCGCTGCAGCGATCAAAACAAAATGCCTTTAAAATGATGTCTTCCTTTTCAGGGGCGTTGGAGAAATGACTCTGGGATGCAGATTTAGCAGGTAAGGGCTTTTCTTCCCCTATTCTCTTCCTTTCTCCCCTTGCAGGTGTTCCAGGGTGCTGGCAGGCGTGGCTGAAGTCAGGATGCAGGAGCTGACACGGTGAGCGTCCAGCTGCTAAGTGCAGAACAACGCGAAGCACGTGTGGCTGTTCGGGTGGGGTTTAAATAGCCTTGGAAGAAGTTCCTGGTATGTATCCTTCCACCAATCAGGTATGTATCCTTCCCCGACCACACCCTGGTGGTGAAGTAGTCCTACAGGTAAAGTAGTCCCATTCAGGCCTCAAGAGGGCCTGGATGAAGCAGCAAGGTCTGCATCAGGTAAGTGTGCACCCAAGCACTTAAACACATATCCTTTTCTATGAGCCTGGCGCCTAAGGCGCCAGGACTGGGGTCCGCTATGAGCCTGGCGCCTAAGGCGCCAGGACTGAGTCCAAAGGGCCCCGACTTGGGCCCGCTGAGACTTCCCTGGGGAAAATGATGTCTGCCTCTGGGGTTGCTGGGCCCGGCCTGGCTCTTTGGAGGTAGGCATCATGACAGCCATTCTGCCAGATGTTGAGTTAACCTGCCCCCTACTGGTGTCTTGTGAGGGGAGACCTCAGAGGGGTTTAGAAGCGGCTGACGCAGATGCCGAGGGTAAAGTGGCACCTGCTGCTGCAGCTTTTGTACCTTTGACCCGTCCACCAGAGGTGAATCGTTTCTGGCCCCTTTGAGCTGGCTGTCCTCTACCTCTTCAGAATGCGGAGTAAAAGCAAAAGGACCTACCCCTCCAGGAAGCTCCTGAGGGGTGATTTGGAGTCTGCCAGATTGCAGCCCCAAGGGATTTCGCTGCTGCCTTGGATGTTTGTAATCTCTCCAGGCTGTCATCAGCCTTCTTTCCAAATAAGGTAGTGCCGTCAAAGGGCATGTTCAGAAGTCTGGCTTGTACATCTGGAGCAAAACCAGACTTCCGCAACCACGCAAATCTGCGGATTGTGGTACTTGCGGTCATGGCCCTGCTGATACTGTCAGCAGAATCAATGCCTGTTTGGAGGGACTCGCACATTGCATCCTTTCCATCCCTGAGGTTTAAGAATGCGTCTCTTTCTTCTCCTTCTGGGAGACAGTCAGCCGCAGATGAAGCACACTCCCAAAGTGTGTGGCTGAATCTTGTTAGCGTGCAAGTGGCGTTGATGGACTTAAGCGGCATGCTACATGCCGAAAATACTTTTTTTGACATGGCATCAAACCTTTTATCATCCCTGTCCTGTGGACTAGTAGGGTATTCCGACCTACTGTTCGATGAAGTCGCTGCTTGTACAACTAAACTCTCTGGAGTTGGATGCTTGCTCAGATATTCAGGATCTGAAGTGATACTCTGTATTTAGCAGAAAGTGTTTTATTTACTGCAGGGATAACTTCAGGAGTTTCCCAATTAGCAGATATTTTTCTTTGCAGAGCAGTATGAAAAGGAACAGGATCCTCCTGTGGACCTTTACCTAAAATATCAGTAAGGTCATCCTGCTGAAAAGAAGGTGTAGGTGTAGTCCACCCCATGAATTCAATTATTCTGCCCATCAGAATACTATAAGGTGTCTCAGCATGCTCTCCAGGGTCTGGTTTAGCAAACTACTTCTGGAGATGTATCTAAACCACTTGCCTCATGTAGAGACTCTTGAAGGTCTTTTAACCTGTTCTCCTCAGAGATTAATTCCTCTGGCATGGGTATTGTAGTCCTTTGCAAACCAAAGGGGCTCTCATTGTCGGAATCCTCCCCTTCCTCATGTATAGAGGACAAGGCTCTAAAATAGTCAGACCTAGGATATGGTTTAAAACCCATTTCTAGAGCAGAAGGAGCTACATTTGTTGTCACTGCCTGAGAAAACGTAGAGGTTGTCGACGTGGACGTCATAGGCTTTGACAATCCTGAAAAAGGCGTCGAAAAAGTTTGAAAAGACCTCAATGCACTCGAGAGGATCGGAATCCTACTCGGCGTTGTCAAGATTGTCGATGGCATCCTCGACGTCATGGTCTGAGCTTTCGACACCTCTACTGCCTGTGATGTAGTGACAGTTGTAAGTTTGTCTTTTATCGGGGTCGACAGTGGCATCAAAGACGGCGTCGATGAAACCGATTTATGTATCGAAGGGCCCTTTGACAAAGGCGATGACGCAGTCTTATTGCTTTTACTCGAGGGTTCATGACACTCGAGTACTTTCTCTCGCCGGGTTCAACAACTCGCAGCGTTTTGATTTTAAGGGTCTTTCACCCAGGGTATCACCTTTAGACTTCTCCGAGGGGGTCGAGGCTACTTTCTCGAAGACTCTAAGCAATTTTTTACGGAATTCCTCCCACTTAGCCGGAGAGCTGTGTTTCCTGGGGCAGGTGACCCTTTCTGGGGAAGTAGAGGAAGAAGAAGAAGAGGGAGATCTATGACGCCTCTTCTTAAAGTGTTTTGATCTCGAAGACTGATGAGAACCGCTTCGAGATCTTGAACGGGAATGTTTCTTTTGTCGACGAGGAGACGAATGTCTCGACTCAGCTGAACAAACTTTCGAGGGAGGAGAAGTTTTAAAGTCCTTACCTCTTTCTAACAGTGATGCTCTGATCCCAGGCACCACAAACAGATCTTGTGAGGATCCGTTAATGACATTTTATTCCCACAGTCACAACATTTCTTGAAACCGGACCCTGGAGTCGATGGTTCGGATGAAGAAGCCATCGTTGTAATGGTAATAATCTTGAAGAAAGGAACCGAGCGTTACGTTTCTGAGGTGCATGAAGTGCAGAAAAACGGAACTGAGCAACGGACGTTGTGCAAGTCTATCTATACTCATGATGACCTCGGCGCCGATACGGAGCCTGTCGAGGGACACAGACTCTAAGGACGTTGGCGCGCAGCACTCTCTACTGAAAAAAATGTCCAAGGCCAGCAAGCTGGAATGGATAACATCAAAGATAAGGAATACATCAGAGGACACAATCCCTTTGAAGGTGTGGATTGAAGCCCATGTGGCTGCATCACAAATATTCCTACTAGGAAACCCCCGCTGGAGGGCGGTGGAAGTAGCCACACCCCTAGTGGAACGAGCTTGCAACCCTTCAGGAGGGTCCTTACCCACCAATCAGTAACATTTCGTAATGGTGAGGATAATCCACCTGGACGAGGTCTGTTTGGTAACAGCCTGGCCCAATCGGTGTCCAGCATATCCTACAAAGAGTTGATCGTCCACTCTGACCCTGGATGTCCTAGAAATGTAAAAGCTCAGAGCTCTCCTAGGATCCAACCGATGGAGTCGCTCCTCTTCCTTACCAGGATGAGGAGGAGGGTAGAAAGATGGAAGAACCACCTTCTGACTCAAATGATATTCAGATACTATCTTAGATAGAAAGGAGGGATGTACCCGCAGTACAACCTGGTCCTTGTGAAACACAGTAACGGGTAGCTTAGATGTGTGCCTGCAATTCACTCACTCTGCGAGCGGAAGTAACCGCAACCAAGAACACAGGTCTTGAAGGACAATAATCTCA
The DNA here is from genome assembly GCF_040938575.1 of Ambystoma mexicanum. NCBI lineage: Eukaryota > Metazoa > Chordata > Amphibia > Caudata > Ambystomatidae > Ambystoma > Ambystoma mexicanum. The sequence continues at coordinate 1,203,323,799 of NC_090923.1, read as the reverse complement.
AAGGACAAGAGTGCAAAGGTTCAAACAGAGCACCCATGAGAAATTTCAAAACCAAATTCAAATCCCAAACCGGCACCAGGAAAGGGGACGGCGGGAGCACATTAGTCAATCCTGTAAGAAATGGAGAAATCAAAAGGAATCTTAAAGTAAGAACATTCTTCAGACGAGCACTTAAAGATAGAGAGCGCCACCAGGTAACCCTTAATGGTACCCACTTGAAGGCCCCTGTGGGCCAAAAAAAGTAAGAAAGACAAAATCATAGGAATGGAGCACTGAAAAATGTTAAAAAAGGTATTTGTACCGTGCACCGTCCCCAACGGAATTGGTCCCCAGGCGCTCTGGCGGATCTGTAAACGATAAGGTGGGATGGGTTAGTAAGGTGAAGAGGGAGTAGGATAGTGGGAGGAGTGATGTTCTGTTGGCAGCTTCAACTCGGAATACACAGGGTGCTGAGCTTTGGTGCGGGTATTGAATCAGTGTCAGTCCGTGTGTGCTGTTGCTCTGGCTTATGTGTTGTTGCAGTGTTGTGAAGTGTGTGCGACTTGTTGTGCGAGAGATGGTTGTGTGAGATAAGTATGCAGAGTTTGAGCTTATATTGGTTAGTGGGTTACCTGACCTTTAGCATGCTAACATTCACAGTTTTGTCTAAGTGTGGCACTTGTTGACCTTCGCAATCCTAGATGCAACGCAGGCTAATGTTCACAATTCGAAGTGTGGCATATGCTAGTCTTCAGGTTTCACCTAAGTGTGGACATGCTAATATTCAAAGTCCAATCTAGATGTGACGCAGGCTAATATTCACAATTCTATCTAAGTGCGGGAATACTAGCATTCAGATTTCACCTAAGTGCGGCGCTTGTTGACCTTGACAAGTATGTTAGTATGTAATGCAGGGCAACGTCACAGTCCTGTCATGAATAGGTTCAGTCTGGTGGTCACAAATCTTTCTGAATATACTTGTTGTGAGTCTATGGCAGTCTATGTTATTTGGAGGTAAGATAGGGTGGCAGGGGTTTTCTGGAGTAGAGCAATTGCTCTACTCCAGACCCATGCCACATTCACAGTTTTTGTTGGTGTCTGTTGACTGCTGGCTTCACTGGCTTCCCCTGCGGACACCTGCAGACACATCTTGGAGCCGCCAATGTAGGAGCTGGCCTTTGCCTCGGGGTCCTTCGCCACAGGGGCTGCCGGGCAGAGGGCTGCCCTGGGATGTCCTTGATATGGGGTATGTGGACCAATCTGGATGCAGTGGGCGGGTTGGGAGGTGGGCAGAAGGGAAACCAGGAAGCGGGCAGGCACAGTGAGACAAACCACGCGTCGAGTGCGCAATGGTGCTTTTAAGCACCATATATTTCTTCCAAAGTTGGCATTTTGAAGGTCAGGGTCAGGAGACTCCTTACTTTGGTCAGGGGGGTGCTGCTAATGGCAGAGAGCAGCTACTGCCAAGCCTTACTGCGGCCTCTGTTTGCTTCTTTTCTTTTCCAAAATGGGCCAATTGGGACGGGGCAGGCAGGCAGAAGGGGAAACCAGGAAGCGGGCGGGCACAGGGAGACAAACCACACGCCAAGTGCGCAATGGTGCTTTTAAGGATCAACATTGTGACCTCTGCACCAGTCACAGAACTTATGGCAACAGTACAGGGATATTGTTGCAGGCAGCCTGGCCGAAAGCAACCTCAACAGTTCAGATACCAAGCGTGAAGGTTGAGAGTCTGGACCTCTGGATGGAGGATCTGCCCTCCCTTCTCATCCCCTCCACCACACGAGAACAGATCCTCTTTGTAGGGAAGACAGCGTGGAGGGCAGATGGACATTTCTAGAAGGTCCAGGTATCACGCTCTCCTGGCCCAATCCGGAGCAATGAGGATCATGTGGGAACCGAACCTCCGTAACCTCCACAACACTTGGAGGAATGACGGGGACTGGAGGAAATGCGTACTCCTAAGGCTCCTCTTGGAGGAAAATCCCTCGAGCAGAATCTCTCGCACTTCCGGTTGACACTGGTGGCGAAGAGATCCACTTGTGGGGTGCCGCAAAGGGCAAAGATCTCCTGAAGGACTTCCTGATCCAATTCCCACTCGTATGAGACCGTGCTCTGCCTGCTCAGAGTGTCCGCCGCCACAGTCTCCGGCAAGATGAACTGCTAAGATCGAAATTCCCTGCTGGATGGCCCAGAACCAGAGCTGCATTGCCTCTCTGCACAACGGAAGTGACCCCCACCCTCCATTTTCCGGTGAGGTAATGCATGGCCACTGTGTTGTCCGTCATGATCAGGACACTCTTCCCCCATACAGATGTCAAAAAAGCCTTCAGGGCTAGCCTGATGGCCCTCAACTCTAACAGGCTGATATGGAGTTTGGACTCCGGCGGAGAGCAATGACCACTGGCGGACAAGTCGTTTGCATGAGCGCCCCATCCAGTGAGGGAAGCATCCGTCACTACAGTCACCTCTGGCCAGGGTTGCCAAAACGGCTCCCCTTCATCAAGTGCCCATCGTTGGCCAACCACAGAAGATCCTGAGAGACCGAGAGTGGAATCTGAACGGGATCCGACATCTTGCCAGAGAACTGTGACCGCTGCATCCTGGAGGACCCATTGCAGGTATCTCATCCGCAGCCTTGCCTCTAGCACCAGAAAAATGCAGGATGCCATGAGGCCAAGCAACCTTTCGAATTCAAAAGCCGGGAGAGACTGGCCATGTTGAAACTTGTCCACCATCTGCACAATGTGATGAGCCCTCAACTTGGGAGGCAAGCACTTCCAAGGACGTGTCTAGCACAGACCCTCACTAGAGTTTTTTTTTTACCAAAACAACCTATAATAAAGTTTATATTTTTGAATGTAATTTTGAGAGAGTGAGTAGCTGTTGACAATCCATTCTCCTACCTTCTCTATACTTTACAAGTTCATTTTTTCCCAAATTTAAGGTAGGAGTCCACTCTAGAGTGGTTTTTTTGGGATCTCCCCAATGTTTTTCGTACTCTGAGACCCTAACCATGAGACTCCTGTATGAAGACAGCATGAGCCCCAGGCTCAGGCCTACCAAAATCCACCTCCGGAGAAGTGTCCAACCCACTGACGGGATTGCCTCAACTCCTCCAATTGACTGTCTCCAGAAAAAACTGAAGCCACATCAAGTTCACCAGGGTCCTCAAAATCAGATGTTTCCTCTTCATAAACGTCATCCAGAGGGAGTTGAAACCCTGGCCTGGAGTCCAGGACTGGCCTCACAGACTTCTCAGTAGCATCCTAGGAGAATCCACGAGATCCGGGTACTCCACAGGGAAATTGCAGGCAAAAATACCTGAAGGTGTTGAGGGCACCGAAGGCTTAGACGTCGAGAGCGTCGTCAACCTCGATGCCGCAGCCTTCAGCGATCACGATGTCGACACTGGTGCAGACGGTGCTATGGGCTGATAAGACGGCAAAGCGTTGACGTCTGAGTCGGACGGACATGGTGCCGACCTAGTCGACGCCGGCTTCGAGCCCTTCGCAGGTTGCAGCGGTCTCGAGGCACGTCTCTGGCGACTTTCCTGAGCCTTGTCCGAACGGTACCTCGAAGGTTCCCGGTGCGAGTCGCGTCGCGGACCCGAGCTCGAAGGCATGCGAACCGTGGTACAAGACCGTTCCTTGCCGGCTTCGTTAGAAGGCGCGGCCGGAACCGTGCCCTGCGATTGGAATATCGCTAACATCTGCTCCTTAAAGGCAGCCCATTCCTCCGGAGTCGAGGACTTCGTCGGGCATGCCACTTTCCTCGAGGCACCATCCTCCGAGGAGGACAGGGAAGGCAACCAGTGACGGCACTTCCTAGAGCGCCAGGACGAGGAAGAAAGGCGGCAACCACTCCAGGACCGAGATCCCCGGGCCACCTCCCAACGCGGAGTCGCCCCTCAAGTCGTCGGTGGAAACCCCCTTGGACGATTTTGATGAGTTACTAGGTTTAGAGCCCCTACCTACCTGGAGCTTCCGCTTCCGCAAGGCATTGGCAGTCAGCGACTGGCATTTCGAACAGTCGTCTGTCGTGCTACTCGGCCAAGCACCTCAAACAAATGCGATGCAGGTCAGTGATTGACATTTTCGACTTGCAGTCCCGGCAGGTGTTGAAGCCAGACCGCAGAGTCGAAGAAATAGACATCTCAACGATGAACACACGAGGCTCGCTGAGTTTCACAAAACACGTTCGCAAGAAAAAACATCGACCCGACGTCATCGACAGAGGACGCCCTATGCTGAAAAAGTTTCCGAAGTGCAAAGCTGTGGACAATACATGTCAAAGATGTGGAATACGTTGGAGGACACAATCCATTGAAAATGATTTTAATACCAACTTCAAAAATATAGGGAGTAAAAGGCTCCCACTTTAAAGTATAACCTGGAGCCCAGGCTATACTGCTGACATTTTCAAAATGACATCCAATTGCATCTTAGACCGACGCCCTCCTGCTCCACAGAAGTAGACTGTTCTAGTAGTGTGCATATTGGATGTAGGGTGAGAATGGCAGGTTCTACACAATTGTGATGGGGTCTATGATTTCAACAAAACTGTTATTTTAATTCATGTCCTTGGATCTGCTTTGCATTCCTCATATCACTTTTCTTCAGCCTATACCTCATTTCTCTTTTCGTGAAAAAAGACGAGCTATGCGCGTACGAAAAATTCACCTTAAGAGAAGTTGTATTGCTGGGTTGATAGCATGTTATGTGCTTGCCTCTAACATGGGGCAAACATGATGTTCAAATCCCTGCGTGGCCAACTCAGGCCTTCCTGCATCAGAGATTAATAAATGGATTACCATTAAGTTGGGTAAGAAAATTTAAGCAGGTGCGTTTTAAGTGCAGCAGCAGTTGGGCTGAGAAGCTGTGAAAGAAGGAAGGTGCGCAGTCATTTTCTTCGTATGGTGGCAGTGAGGATTAAGACAGTATCAAGACAGCTGTATTTACGGAAGAAGCTTTGATTTTGGAATTGTTTAAAAATATAGGCGCTAATCAGGACAGGGAAAGCGAGGCTGTGAAAAGGCAAATACCCTTCCTGACAAAACTGGCAGGGAATAGCACCTACTCTAAACCAACATTGATCTGACTGCGGTCTTATTGTGAGGACCCAAATTGCGGGTCAAAAACTACAGACTTCTTCCCCAAAAGCTGTACCAGTAAGGATACAAATTCTGTAAAAACAAACTCCTCTGCAGCTTTGGTCCTCCGCTCCCAACAACTTGAGTATGAATGAGATATCAGAAGATGTATTGATCGTGGATATAGCAAATGAAAAAGTGAACGGATGGTGGTTTTGGTGAATTAATGGTTGCTTCAGTTTCTTCTATTCATGGTGCCTCAAGTTGAGGCTCTCCCGCTGCCTTTACTGAGCTATTAACTCCTAATACTTCTCACCCACAGGATTCTCCTGGTAGGACAAGGATTGTGAGAATGTCCCATTACATCACACTCTCAAAGGCTCATGAGCAGATTGGGTTAACCTCACCCACAATTTCTGCCCCGATTACTGTTTTAAGCTCCTTCTTCGATTTATACAATAAAATACTATCGACTACCTTGACTGAAATAAGTTTGAAGCAGGAATCCGCTCTTAACGCTTAATGAATAGCAACCAATTCTTCATTATTGGATTAGATTATGCATGCAATAAATAACAGATTGGAGGGGGCTGGTGGATTTAGAAGCACTCCAGAAATTACGCAGTTTATTACAAGACCTAAACAGTTTGATGTTTTACAGGGAATGGATCAGGAACAAGATTCCTAGGAGGATAAAAAGCTGGTTGGAGATCCAGTGTGGCTAGTTAGTTTTACAGCAAGAGGAGGTGACCCATCCACCACGACTATGGCTGCTGGGAAGATCGTGGTTAATAATGTTATGTTAGAAGTTGCAGTGGAAAAAGGTAACAAGAATGCACTGGAGGGTACTATAACCTTTGGAAGGAACATCCAGAGAAATTAAGCAGTGCAAGGAGATTCAAGGTGGAAAAGAAACAATAGAAAAATTCAAAATACGAAGAAAAGTAATAGTGGGAATTTATCGGAGAGGTTCATGCGTAACTTAGGGGTTTATGATCAAATCCCTACCAGAATCGATATGGTCTAAGATGTTGTCTGATGTGTATGGGGCGTCAATTGACTTTTTGGCCACATTTGATAGGGCAGACAGCAATAGTTTCTGGGAAAAACTAGCTAAGTGGGGGATTCCAGATGGCCTTCTTAAATTAATGATCGGCCTCTGTTAGGGAAAATTCTCTGTTTAGGCTGAATTTCCTAACCTAGTGAGTCCCCCAGCAGCTTTGCTGGATTCTTGGGGTTTATTTTTTTTCTCCTGCCAAGAGTGAGAGACTTTTACCCTCACTCTTGGGCATGATTTGAGTGTGTTTCTTTGAATCTAGATGTGTTTAATGGGCTATGGGGTCTTTTACTCCATAGGGCTTCATGTGTTTTTGTGATGTGCGTTACCCAGCACCCTCAGTGCAGTGACACAGGGGTGTCATAGTGACCCCCCAGTATAGACTCCATACCCTGGGACTGACTACTGTCTCCCAGGGCATGTAAAGTCACCATTGACTTTACTAGTCTTATATTCTGAACAGAACCAGTACAAACCATCATATTATGGACGTACTGGCTGGGGTAATTCAATTGCCCCGGGGTCTGTTAGTCGAGGGGGCACGTCTCCGTCCCCCCGATCGAGTTTTGGCTGGTGGCAGTGGATACTACTTTTTATATTCAACCACAAATATTTTCCTATGGGATTTCCCATTGTTTTATGCTACTACCTTTATTTAATTATTTACGGTAGCCTCGAACATACCGCCGGTTTATTTAATTAATATTAATTCTCTGGTTGGTATTTTTTGCCAAAACTTGATTCTAAAATGGCGTTTGTGTTCTCTTCTGTGACTCCAACCCAAGTCGAGCCCTTTGTTCCACTTTTTGGCGGGCTTCTCCACAGAAGCCCTCCAACGTGGTGCCACTATGTCTGGGGTACTTAGGAGGGGTGGAGGGGAATTTAGGCACCCTGGGCTGAGTTGCCTAGGCAACTCAAGTCGCACTCCGTCCTGATTGGCCCAAGTGGTGAGCCGGCCAGCTCACCACTTAGCATGTTTGTGTGAAGCTAGGCTGAGTGAAAGGGGGTTTGCTGCATAAAAGCAGGGCTTTGGGGACTGGAACTTCAGAAGTCCCCACAGGACCTAAGAATCCGACGAGGGAGAAGCTGAGCCGACCTGCCACGACACCACGACCGGTGGAGCCCTGCTGGACCGTCTCACCACTTTTTCCCAACGACAGAGGAGATATCCCGCCAGAGAGTCTTCTTCCTTTAACTGGTGGGGATACCCAGTTTCACCGTCTTTTCGCTTTCCCGACGTATCTCGTGGCCGCCTTGCCCGTGCCAAGCACCCCGGCAACCGGGATACCACGTTTTACCACGACCGCGAAACCAAGGTACCACCTTTAAACGGAAAACTCTGCGGCTGGTTTCTGCCCTGGTAGTGCAACGACCTTCATCTTTCCTCCAAGTCGAGATCTTCTCTTCCCCTGGACGACGACGCAACTTGCACCCACTACCAGGAACAACTGCCACCGTTGGAGGATCCTTCTCACTTAAGGTACCGTGTCCCGCCTGGCTTCCCTTGCTACCGACTGTACGGGGTAGATTTAGCCCCCGGCTTTCGAACCTGGGTTAGCCTGGGACACCTTGGCTAAACTTTTCTAAGCCCCTCTAAACACTTTTCTGAACCCTCTGCAAGACTTTCTAAGCCTAGTGTAACTGTGTGATCTTGGGCGCATCTGTGCTCTGCTCTCTCTAAGAGTGGGCCCAGCCTTTGGACTTTGGCTCACCAGTGACTTTTTGCTCTCTGCCTTGCTAACAGTGTTCTGGAATCGTAGAGTGGTGTACCTCTTCTTATTCTGTCTTTTTCCCTCCCTTTTTCACAAACTTATTAGGGTGCAATCTAGTTAAGCGCTCACCTCTGTATGAAAATAAGTGGTGTTTTACTGTGAAAAAAGGGGTGTATATATCATAATAGTAACTGTGTTTAGAATATTTTGCAATAAGAGTGCTGGAGTGTTTCAACTGTGTTTTTAAATAAATAATTATATACTTTGATACCAAAGCTCTGGTCAGTGTTTGCTTGTATTATTGTATCTGAGTGCCTATTGAGTATACTTTGCATACTGCCTAACTCTTCTTGAGGGAAGTCTGACTGCTCAGCCACAGCTACCAGGTAAATCTGGGTGGTACAGACTGCTACCAAGTGGGTTTACTGCCAACACCTGTAGTCTTAAATCTTTTGCAGTGGTCCCTAAGGGAACTGCACAGGTTTCTGCCTAACACTGGTGTACAGCGGTGGGATTTGTATTGAGTATACACTTTAGAGTGCTTGAGGATACCTTAGTACAACTAACCACAAAGCTTAGCACTGAAAAAGTAATCTTTCTAACATGTCAACTATGGAAACTTATAGTCAAGAGTCCCTTGCTACAAAAGCTGCTGATTGTTAAGAGTATTGTGTAAGCATAAGAACCCCCTGACTAAAGGCAAGAAAATGGAGTTAATAGAAAGGTTGTTAGCTAACCAAAGTCTGGATGATGGGTCTGAGGAACCTACCATGCCAGAAAATGTAGATAGCAATATATAAATTGATATTGATCCAAATGTTGATAATCTTGAGGAAGAGTCAGAAGAGGAGGGTGAGGCTGCTGTGACTGTCCCCCCTAGGCCTCTGTCTGCTCTACCTGCTGTACTTACTGGGCCTTTACCAAGTCCCACACTAAGTCCTCAATATCTCGAATTAGAGAAAATGAAACTTGAACTAGAGTTAAAGAGACTGAATACTCTGGCTGAACAGAGACATCAGGAAAAGAATCAAGAACTAAGGCTAAGGGAAATGGAGCTCAAGCATGAGCTAGAAATGAAGAAATTATCTGTCGAAAATGCTTCTCTCTCTGGCTCCTCTAGAAGTTCCAGTCCTAAAAGACCCCGGATGCCTAAAGAATTGTTTGGTATGTATGAGCCTAAGTTGGATGTGTTGGATTGGTTGTCTGTTTGAATATAATCATGGGCTCCAGAACATCACAGGAAATGACTTACTCACCTGGTTGTTCTCTAGGCTTCCCCCTGTTGCAACTGATGTGGTAATGGAGTTGGGGGAGGAGGATAGGAAAGAGTATGAATGTGTGAAACTAGCTTTGATAGCTAGGTTTGGGAAGACCCCTTCCCAGTATCTTAAGAGGTTTAGAACCCTGAAAAAGCATGATGGTACCCCTTGGGCTACCTGGGTGAGTGAAGGGTTGAAACACTTAGAGGGATGGATTAAGGGTTACAAAGTGAACACTTATGAAGGTATGAAGAATCTTGTTATGTTGGAGTCAATTTATGATGCCTGCTCTCCTGAGCTCAGACAGCACTTGGCTGATTCAAAGGAATTAGATTCCCGAAAACTAGCTAAGGCTGCTGACTTGTGGGTTGCCAACAGGGCCACTCACAAGGATTCTGGGGTAACTCAGAAAAAGGATGAGGGGAAACAGCCTAAAAAGGACTCCAACGAGAATTCTAATACTGCAAATTCCAAAGAGGGCCACAAACAAAACCAGAAGGGTAAGCCACCAGGGAAACCACAGCAGAATAGTGTCTCCAATGGTGCTAAACCAGAGGGAGGTCAGAACAAGCCTCCATTCCAGAAGGCATTTGGTAAATGCTTTGTTTGTGGCTCTACTGACCATGTGAAAGGAGATCCCAGATGCAAGGGTAAACCTTCAGGGATCCAACTTGCCTCCTTAGCCTTCACTCCAGAAGAGGAAGTCCCAATGGCAAGTGGAAACTTTCTACTGCTGGCTGATGAACCCATTGGAGTCTCAGCCAGTGTTTCCTTAGTCTCTCTGGGGTTGTGGGAACAACAGAATTTAGATGTGTATAATTCTCTCCCAGATAATACTAAAGAGTATTATAAAGACAGTGTCCAGGTAAATGGTCAGGAGACCCCTGCCATTAGAGACACTGGGGCCAGCATAACTGTGGTGGATGAATCTTTTTTCAAGGCAGAGGATGTTGCTAAGGCACCCAAATGCCTCACCAAGTTAGCTGGAGGGCCTGTGCAGATGTGTCCCCAGTTCTCATCCAGTGTAATGACATGGCTGTAAAAATACCTGTCAGTGTACAATGTGAAGTGCCAGGTAGGGTTCTGTTGGGTAATGACCTGAAAGCTCTTGGAGTTGTGTCACATACCCCCAGACCACCTAGTAAAAGGTTACAGGAGCTCACAAAACCTGCAAGAGAGAAAACCCTGCGAGGGTTATCTCAGGAGATGATGACAGAGATCACTCCTTTACCACTGGAGCAACTCACTGCAGTAACTACCAGATCAGGAGCAAAGGGGCAACCCAAGACTGCTAGGAAAAAGTCAGCAGCAAGCACTCCAGTGCTTCCAACAGTTACACCTGTAACTCCACCTCCAGCTGAGGCTGAGAGGGAGGTACAACCCTGTATGTTTGAACTAGACTCTGAAGAAGAGCTAGTGGGAGGCCAAGAACTTATTGGAGATCTAGACCCTGAGGACCATCCTGAGCTGCAGTCTTTACTGGCAGAAGGTGGGCCCAGCAGGGCAGCTTTCCGTAAGGGACAAAGAAAATGTCCAACTCTGGAGGGCCTCCGCCAACAGGCAGCTGCTCAGGCTGATGGGCAAGAGCCTGGGAAATATAGGTTGCACTGGGAAGATGGCCTCTTCTACAGTGAACCAACTGAGTCTGAGCCTGGAGACTACAAACGCCTTGTAGTACCTCAAGAAAACAGACAACAGTTCTTGCACTTAGCCCACGAGATTCCTTTAGCTGGTCACTTGAGCTTCAAGAAGACCAAGGAAAGGCTCTCCCTCATGCAGATATTAAGGTCGTCGCTTCCCTCTTGTTGGGCCATCTGGAACCAGGGGCAGACGGAATTGGTAGACTGGTTTCCGTAGGGGCCATGGTACTAGCTTGAATGGGTTTATGATCAAATCCCTACCGGAATCGATCTGGTCTAAGATGTTGTCTGATGTGTATGGGGCGTCAATTGACTTTTTGGCCACATTTGATAGGGCAGACCACAATAGTTTCTGGGAAAAAACTAGCTAAGTGGGGGATTCCAGATGGCCTTCTTAAATTAATGGTAGGCCTCCACGAGTCCTCAGGGATTCGGGTTAGGGTAAATAGAGACGGCACTATGTCCCGTAGGATTAAAACTAAAACAGGTTTGAGGCAGGAATGCATTTTGGTTCCCTGCCTCTTTAATCTCCATGTCTCGGATGCGGGAGATAATTTGATTCAAGCTGCGTTTGTTCCTTCAAAATTGGGTAAACTAAAAATCATCTGGATGGCGTATGGCAATTTTTAAATGTTTGATTGTAGACCAATTGGGCTGCAAAGATGGTCTGCCTTTTCATTGTTTGCAAAAGAAAATGTTTTGAGAGGTTATCCGGCCAAGGCAAAAATTATCCTTTCTGCAAAGAGCACACAAAAACGAACATGATGGTTTGAAAAGGCCCCACTTACTAGGGTCAACAGTCTAACCTATTTAGGTTTTCCCGTAACTGGTCAGCTTCAGAAAAGAAAGTTCTGCTTCATAAGCCAAATTAAAACAAAAAGGGAATAGTTTTAGCAAATCGGATGGTTAGAATCAACAGGTAATTTGGAGGATTTGCCATACAACTGGCACTACATTTTAAAGAAGGAAAAGTCGTTCAGAAAATGTATGGTATAGAAATGTTGGGTCCATGGGTTTTTGATTTTTTGGATAAGATCGTCTCATATCTGGTGAAAAGTTCTGGCTGTACTGAATGGGATTCGTGTGGCCGCAATCCGCTTTGAACTTGGGCTTACTTCGCTTAACGTTAGGGTGGGCTGGAGGCTCTTAAATTCTTATCAGAATATTTAATTCCCTCAATTGAAAACATATGAAGATTTATATTCAACTATGATGTGGAATTCTCAAAACTCAGTAACTGATTTAAGAACACGGTACGTTTACATTTTACAGGAATTGGGGTGAGATGTGAGCCATTTGGGGAACCATCCGGCTAAGATTAAATATGCTCCTTACCAAATGGATTGGTGTTATACAATTGATCAATATCATAATTATCCCTCGCCAAGCCATTAGGAGTTAAGAGCATAAATGCAGGGGGACTGTTCCTACGTATTTGAACATATCTCCCAGACTGATCCATCGAGAAAACTGTTTTTAACTACAGAAATATTGTTGGTGTTTGATTATAACGGTGGAAAATTCTTACTGTTGATTTTGTAAAGATAAAACAAAAATGAAACAGACATGATTGTATAGCACCTGTAGCAATCCACACTTTTTAAGAACCTTGTTCCAGTGCATCCTCTGTAGATAATGAACTGTTTTCGCTTAGATGCTTAGGGGGATGTCCTCTCTCTGTAGGTATCGAACAGGGTTTTTGAAATGTTTAGGGTTGGGAAGGGGTTCTTAAGATTGAATGATATTGGTTAAGATTTTATGTAGGATTTTAAAATTAAATCTTAAAGTTATTTGGTGTATAGTGATTGTTTTGTATGAAATGCTATGTACAAAAGTTAAAGGTTTTTAATATTTGATGTACTTTGTATCATTGTATGTATATATTGATATGATAATTGTAAAGGTTTTCCTTTTTAAACCATATACAATAAAAAATGTAAATAACAAAATTACAGTAAATGGTGTACCCCTAAGTCATAGTGCCCTTTTCTGCATATTCATGGAACCTTTTGATTCAGTTCCCCAAGAACAGAACATGCTGCAGAGCTGAATTATTGGAAAAAGAAAAGTGTCAAAGTGCATGCAAGGCCGAACCCATGCGCGTTCCAGCCCTTGCACATGCTCCTAGACACAGCCATCAACCCCATTAGTGCATCCAAAATGGAGGACCATCTGTGAGATGACATTGGGGGCATTATGGAGGAAAGGGGACAAGGCCTAGGAGTACAGTAATCACTACAGGGATTAACTTATTCCTACTTCCCATAAAAAATGTTCTATATGAATGTCTTATTTAAAAGCATCCACTGAATGGGAAGATGGAGGACTGCAGAACATTAATAAAAATAAGAGATATTTAACTGAAAATGTTTTGGAGAACCTTAACCAAACTGGGTATCAGCTTTGGAACTAGAAAACAAGTAAAAAGACGTACAAGGGGTGTAGGGTGGGTCCCACATACCACTTCACAGAAGCCCTCAAGTTGCACATTTCATTGACTAGCTTACAGAAGCCACCATATCTCACTATGTGAGAGCCCTTCAGGAGTTCTAATCTTCCTTCTGGCATAGCACTCCAGATACACGATACCACCCGAAATGCAATGGCAGACTTGGCTGCCTTTGTAGTCCTCGATTGCTGGAGTTCACACATAGGTGGAAGAGGTCCCAATGTCTATTGTAAGAGCTAAAGGAAACATTTGTGAGCACCGTAAACATCCAGGTTCTGTAGAGACCTTGCTCAGTCAAAGGTAGGTTTCCAAAATAAGAAAGATTTAGGTGCGTGAGTAGAAACTGCATCACCTTAGGAAAAATTAGGAAAAGAGCCCCTGGCTGAAGGCCTGTAATTCACCCTGGACACAGCGGTAAGTGCAATCAAAAAAACAATTCTCTAGGAGACATACATTCTCTCTAAAATCCATTAGGTCAAATAGCTTAAGAAAAGGCCTAAAAGTAGGAGACTGTGGCTGTCTTTTTGGCCTCAGACCATTGAAGCGTCTCGTAACCATTAGGTTAGCCAAAGAGAAAACACCTAACCTGATCAAAAGATACACATCCAAGCCAAAAGATACGTTTTGCATGATTCCAATGGTATGCAACAAAGTGCTATATTTGATATGAACAATAGGGTATCATCCAAAGCTCATGAGTGTTGATCTATCTACACACCAGTGTCAATGCCTTATCCACTTGCAACTGCTAATTACTTGTCCAATACTTTCAAGCCACCTTCAAAATAACCAAGATGTTGCCAGAAAAGTCTAAGCGGCTGTATGCTAGATGCTACTCCCCTGTTAAAGCAGATCCCCGGTTGGAGGTAAGAGTTGGTATGATGACTATGGCGGCAACTGTATGGCCCAAGAGCTACCACTTCAGAATTAGTTGTGTCCTAGGAATTCTGGACAACCCTCAGCTTCAATTGTGGCGACGGGAAAGTATACAGGAATTGACTTCCCCTGAAAGAGCAAAAATGCATCCTGCAAGAAGTCAGTTTCTAGCCTCCCCCGTGAGGTGTATTGGGGACATTAATGGAATACGGTATGTCTATACTGGATCTTTTTCTTACAAGAACAATACATATCTGGCCAATCACCATTTGGGAAATGTCCTATTTGTGAATAAAATAGCAAAACTGCTATCTTATTCACAAGATAATAGTAAAAGAGGCAGCTCAATTAGGTATTATAATATACACAATAAACCTGTCTAGTATAGTTAAAAAATAGTGTCCAAGGCCAACTTGTTTTAAATCACTAAAAGCCAAAAATGGCATTCATATAAAACCTTTTAATGTTTTTGAAGGAAATTAATAAAATCTGTTAAACAGATCATCCAACATGGAGCAAACAAAAACAGTGTACACAGTACTTTGATCCAATCAGTAAGATAAGACAATATTGAGTTTTAAAGTGTATTTGTGTCACTCCGCACCCCGAGGGTGAAAATTCATTGTGAAGTGTTTAAAATGAGTCAATTGAAATCCATTATATACTAATATACAACAGTCACAAAACCAGTCCAACATGTTTCTGTTCCGATACAGTGGTCAGATGCTACTTTCAGTGTGTCATATGCTCTGGGTATTCACTCCACTGTTGGAAAAGAAGGGGCACATCTGTAAAAAAAAAAAAAAAAAAAAAATGCAACAAATAAACCTTTTAGGAATTAGTTGCCATTAACTTAAACCTTTACTGTATTAATGATAGCCAGGTCAAACATCTTTCTTGAGGTATTGTTTCCTCAATTTAATGATTACTTAATTACTTATGTTCTTATCTATCTGTGAAAAAATAAATCTCAGGAGAGGATTATGGCAATCCATAGTCTGGAAAGACTCAGCAGGCATGAAGAGTGGTTCTATAAATGAGCTAACGTTCTAATGGCCAAAGAATGATCCTAAGGTTACTTTTAGAAGTGGCTTTTCATAAGGCACTTAGAGGGGCAAAGAGAAAGGCTCTTTGTGGCTGTAGCTTAATTTAGTGAATGATCACCAACGTTAAAAACATTTGTCAAGCAAAATTAATCAAGGATCTACCTCAAAACGAAGAAAGGGGACAGTAGGCAGCATCTGCTTACAGTAGCATCCACCACATGTAATGGATAGATAGGTGGTCTTTGAGTGGGAGTACAGCGGCAACAATGGTGTCCTTGAGAAATGAGTGGCCTCGTATATAGCTGCACCATCTTGGAGTGGAGATCTGAATTTCAAACTTCATGTGATCTGTATACAGGGTCTATCCAATTGATGGACAATAGGTGAAGTCTCAAAGTGGTGGTCTAATTAGTTTGGTTGTGTGCCATTTTTTCGATTTGTATAGGTCTAACAAAAAGACCGATTTTAGGCGGACATTTTTATCCCCACCCCCTCTTGCAGATTTTATCAGAAATAGTGGGCCATCACACCCCTGCACTGCTCCAACCTCCTTCATTCAGCTCCCACCACCTCCCTACCCAAGAGTCCCCAATAATCACAAACAAACACGAACACTAAGACAAACACTTAATTGTTCTCCCCAGATGGGGCTTCCAGGTCCTGGCCTGCCCGTCAGCCCCTGTGCGCACTTGTGTGCAGCAGGGGCATGACAGTCCGATTGAGAAAGACCGCTCTGTTCGGTCTTTTTCATTTGCTTTTTTGGAAAACCATCATTTGACTTAAGACCAATTAGTTTATGTTACCAACTACAAAGATAGACTACCATTAGAAACCACCATAAATTGTGCCGAATTGAGGTTCTGCTGCAAGCATTGTTTCCAATAAAACCCTAGATTTTTTAAAAATGCTTATCAATTTGATAAATCAGGGAAACTATATATGTCCCACATTTTTACGTTCAGCGCTTTTTGAATGATCACTATGCAGTTTTTGATAAACTAAGAGCATACTTGAATGCCACCAATGAGACATGAGATTGGACTAAAACACATTGCCAAATCACAGTTTACAATGCAACTATGCTTTGTGCAGAGGCATACGGGGTGCTTTAAGTGGGACAAGAAATTGTAGGGACGTGGTTTGAGTGACGGATGCTACATAAGAATTGATGGGGTTGGCCGAAAAAGTACAAATAAGAACAGAATGATCACGAATGGTGTGTCCGAAGTAACTAGGTAAAGTACACTAGCAGGTACACCAAAACCTCAGCATATAAAACACTATAT
Organism: Ambystoma mexicanum; assembly: GCF_040938575.1. Taxonomy (NCBI): domain Eukaryota; kingdom Metazoa; phylum Chordata; class Amphibia; order Caudata; family Ambystomatidae; genus Ambystoma; species Ambystoma mexicanum. The sequence continues at coordinate 1,203,307,403 of NC_090923.1, read as the reverse complement.
AAATAACACATCATTATCATATAGGTCAGTGAACGTGAATCCTTAAAAGCCATTGCACATAGCCACGTGTAAATTGGGACTAGGATTTAAAATATAAATAAATAAACAAAAAGACAGGCAAGAGGGCCGAACTGACCTGGTCTGCCTCAATATCGGAGTTGCTTGATTGCACCCCCGGATAGCTGAACATATTAAAAATCCTTGTGAAGTGTGCTTACTAATTTAGGTATCAATCTCAGCTCGTTTCTCCAATACCATGCAACAAAACACAGACTTGGCATCAAAAGCAGATGCAGATGGACTCCAGACCTGGCTTCTTGCTGGTTAAGGGCGGCCTCGAGGCATGCGAAAGCTACCCTCTCTCCTAGCACGTCACAAAAGGGACACAACAATTAAAAATCACATAAGCACACAAAGAACCTCCAACCAACAGTCACCAGTGTAAATAGATGGCTGATCTCTAGTCATCTACAGCTACACAGTTCATGCTCACTTGCAGGACAGATAGCTCACTGTGATACTGCAGATCATATGTTCGAGCCCTGGATGTTGAAAATCAGTTTTTTTTCTGGACTTGATAAAAATGAACTAACTAGTACTAAACACTAGTTCTGTGAAGCAGATGTAAATACCTCTATATAAAATATACGAATATCACACAACTGAATTTCCATTTACACAGATGTAGAAGTCTCTCCATTCAGAAGCACTGCCACAATACTTCTGCATAATTTGCTTGCTAAAAAAAAGCCCGTCCCCATTAAATGGATTGATTACCCATTTCAAACATGTAACTCCGAATCTGACAGCAAACGAAGGCAGAATACTCAGGCCATTATAAACAACTATTGCCAACATTTTAGGCTTTTGTGTAGGCATGGGACAGGCACTTGCCAGGCACTGCCGTTGTTGTATTAACTGGCTGCCGATGGTAGCAGGTGCAAAATGGTGCGAGAACCTGGGCATACAAGAGCAATGCCTGGCAAATGCCTAATATCTATACACAAGTCAACTGTTGGCTTTGCCAATGCTCTTTTTTAACAGCACTTCAGTGAAGGGCACATATAGCGCTTAAAATCTTACTGTCTTAAGGCCGATCTGGTAAAGACATTTTTATTACACCAGTCGCACGTTTATAACTCCAATAAAGTTATTAACTCTCAGAAGACTGCACTCAAAGGGCATGCCCGTGTCTTTTCAAAGCAAAGTTTGATGGTAAGGCTTGAATAAAAGGAGCTCAAAGGGTTCCCATGAGGTGGTGTTTGTGAGCAGGAAGGGGCATTAACTGGGCGGGGGGGGGGTGACCATAGAGATTAGCATGACAATGGGAAGTCAATGGGTGGGCAAATAACCAAACACCTACGCCTACACATATAGCTGCCCCTCTTCCTATGCCATTTCTCCACAGCTTTACTCTAAAGCAACATTTTCAGCTTATAATAGAACTAACTAAAACTGAACATAACTATTTTTTTGATAGCCTTCTGCTGGAGTTCCATACTGCACAGGTGGCTGATGGCCACCTGCCAGTCTGCGAATGTCCTCAGTTGACTGAGGTCAGCTGTGCAAGGAGCAGATTAATGACCCAAGCCCCTGAAGTCTTTCCCAACCCAACATTCTCACCTCAGCTAACCATTCTAGGGAGTTATTTAAAATCTTACATAATATAGAGAAAGCACCAAAGTCTTCTGATAACTAGATGGTCTCACTTGAATGGTGCGACAAGCTCATGAACTATTTTGAGCCTAAACTGTATAATATCAGAATCAATGGAGGCTAAGAAACCAGTTATCCATCCTGCAACACCATATAAACCAGTGATAAACTCTGCAATGACAAAATAAGTCTCCACTCCTAAATTTGCTTTCAGATCGGTCACACCATCGGAAGTGATCGACGACATTGGAGGGATGAAGGTAACATACTGTGCAGCTGACATCTGCCATGGTAGAATCATTAAAGACACTGCTCCTTGTTTGGCCAATGCCATTGCCAATAACATGATTCCTTTGCTACAGGTATCATTTCTAACTCTATTAAAAGCACCTGAATTACCCCATCATTAAAAATGTTTTGTTAGAGCTGGTGTTCCCCGTAATGATCGCCCTATCACGAATGTGAGCTTTTTGTTGAAAATATTGGACACAATTGCTTATTCCCAATTACACCAATTCATAGTTTCTAATCTTTTTCTCAGGAAATTTCCATCAGGCTGTCGTCCATCTCACAGTACCGAAAAATAAATCACAATATTATACTCTGTTCCAAAACTATGCAGATGATACTCTGCTTTCGCTTACTTTATCTGGAAAGAAGGATGTAGATACCCTGTTGCCCAATGAGATCTTTGACATGGTGAGTGCGTGGATTAAAGGCAATTGGCTCCATTTTAACGATCAAAAGACAGCTATTGTTACTAGATACACCAGCCATGTTGAAAACGATTGAGAAAAACTATGACTCATTGACTTTGGGGTCGCACCTTATCCCAATCTTAAGGAAAGCAAAGTCTTTGGGCATTAGTCAATTCAAACGTGAACATGACTGATCACATTTCATCGATAGTCAGTGCTTGTCACTACTATACTAGGTTACTTAGGCAAATTATGTTTTTTTATAACCTGTTCCAACGCAGCAATCATTGCCAGAGCAATCATAGGAAGCAAGTTGAATTACGGTAATGCCCAGTTATTGGGGACTCCCGCATATGGAATTGCCAGATTGCAGGTTGTTTAGAATGGTGCAGTCAGGATCATATCCAACACTGGTCCCTGGAAGCATATCACACCAGTTCTGAATAAACTTTGCTGGCTTCCTATCATCCAACGGATTTCATTTAAAACACTAGCAATAGCACATAAATGATTACATAGCAGTGTGCCGTAATATATGAAAGATTGCCTTAAATGGCACAAACCAACTCGAGATTTGCACTCAACATGTATACAAACATTTCAAACACCGTCGGCTCTCTGTAATCTACCCTCTTGTGTCCTTGTGATCTGTTCTAGGCAGCACCAACACAAAGTACTCCCGCAGCATATACATGCCCCGTTAAAAATAAAAATGGGGCACAAATTTGTGGCGCCATACACCCTTTTATCAAAGCTGCCAGAATGTGGGAGCACAAGTCTTGCAAGTGGAAGATCAAGTGAGATTAAGATCAAGTGCACAAGTGTCAGCATGGACAATCGTGTTACTGCTACAGGGTAAAGGTTTCCTGTACTGTTTGCTCATAAGGGAGCACCGACTCACCAGCAATTTTTGGGGAATGCAGGGGCTCGGTCCCAGCTCACTTAGTGCCCTGGGCATAAAACTAAAGTAGCGACCCTTAAAGAGATGCATTCAACTAGAGAAGAGCTTGGAGTGAAAGTGGGGAAACAACAGGGTATTCGGTATCCTTGCCCTGTGGCTAATGTACACAAGTAATTGCCATTTACAGAAGAGGCTGTAATTCTTGGTGGGGTTGGAAGGATGATCAAGTCTAGTAAATGTGTATGGTCAGAACGTGGATGTTCCCGAATTTTATGAGCAAATGCAAATGTTTAGGATATGCCAGTCATCCATCCATATACAATAAAAATAGCATGGGATTTTAACTTTCTGTGGATGGATAGATTGACTCCGAGTCCTCGACTCCAGCAGAGGGCAGTGAAGCTGTAGCATGACCAACTAAAGCTCGTCCAGTTAGTAGATATGTGGCAAGTGTGACAAATCCTTAGATGTTGCCACTTCTCCCCAAGGGGGAGCCCCATCCCACGAGGACAGGGAGGGGAGGGAGGGGAGGTCGCTACCAGATACAGAGAGTGGGACACAACAGTAGAAACTCATGATGGGTAGAGACTACCCTCTAGGGACAAGTAGCACCATCTAGTGAGAACGCGGTAAAACAGCCCTCACCCAACACCTTCTGCACCTCCCGACTGTGTAGGCCCCAATAGCTTCAGGTGACACGGGATGCAGCCCTGGTAAAAGTAGACCAGTTGGGAGGAATTTTAGGCTTAAAAACAAATTGCTCCAAATCTGAATTTTAATATATATACATAAGTAGAAGAACAGAACAGGTCGGCTCTAGCTGATAAAATACAGGGTTCAGGTATGTGGGGGATAGATGTGCATAAGACAGCACAGGACATGTTTGAAGCTGACAGAATGAAGGTGTTGGAGATACTGGAGCAAAATGGTAGATGGATAGATGAACCAGCTGTTGCACCCGTTCATCAATATCCCTTAGTCTTGCTGCAGCAAGACTGACAGATGTAGGAGTCTAATGATCAAGATTGTACGGGCAACAAGGGTCCTTGGAGTGGCCAAGGGAACACTGGTCATGAAATACAAGAATGGAAGGTTGCATGATCCGAAGATCAATGCATATTCTAGGACGGCAATTAGTTGTGGGATGCAATCAAGAGCCACATGTGGTATTAAAAAGAAGGGGTATATCACAGCAAGGGAAATTATAACTTTATTTTTGCAGGAACATAAGACCTGTAGAGGCAACTCACCCATAGAGAAAACTTAGTGTAAGCCAGATCTATTTTCTCTGGGCTGCTGGTTGGCCATGGACACCAGACCAGAGGTGGACCATTATATACCATACTCCCTACTTAGAACAGTGCAGGAGAAAGGTGGCATTTAACAAGATAACCTGCAAAAAGAAGTTACCACAATAACTAGAGTGGGCTACATACAGAGTTCCATCATACTGCAGACAAAACTCAATGGATATTTAGCCCCAAATAAGGGTTCCTATTTTGGCTTATCCATCAACATCAATCCTAAAAATCCTTTTGTCAGTGAGCTTAAGCACACATAGACCGGTATCAGAAGGAAAGTCCCGTCTTTCCAACTCACCCCCTTGTCCTAGTGCCCCACGGTTGGCAGCCCCCACCTCCAGTTACACGTCTGTGAGAGGGCTTTATGAGAGTACCCAAGGTCAGCAGAGAGGACGGTAAACCTTAAGCACCTCCTTGCTTTAAAGCTCCAATACCACCAGGAAGGCTTCTTCCATCTCTGTACAGTCCTATTTTGGCTAAGAGGCCCTGGCTGGCGCTGTGCCACCCGCCCCAGTCCTGCTCCCCTACCAACAGGGAGCACCAGAGCTGGGATTGGCAAAGGTACTGTGGGGAGTCAGAAATGAAAGTCAGACACAAAGTTGCCATATTTTTGGTTAAAGACTTATTAACACAAAAAGGGGTTGGGAAAATACCTCTCTTACCCTGCTCTAGGAGGAATTTCCCTCCCTAAAAACCAAGAGCTAAGGACCTGTGCGTCAGGATGTAAAAATCAAAACTGTCCTTGTGTCCAAACATTCTATCCTGACCCTCACACTATAAACCAAACTAAAAGGTGAAAAAGGAAATGTCTTTAACCTGGTGATTGCAAAAAGAGTTCATAAAGGAAAATAGAACAGCTCCAACACAGTCGTTCTTCACAGTAAAAGATCCTTGGTTCCAGAGGGCGATTCCCTTCCCACGGATTCTTCCTCAATGCCAACAATTTTTGATCTAACATTGCTTTGTGTTTTTCTTGGCCCATAACAATCCTGTTAGTTACAAAGCTGCTTAGCATTGTAGTTCCTTCTTTCAAATGTTCCTCTTGTTCAGGAAACCCAGTTGTATATTCTTTCTTGCGACTTCCTGTAGATTTGCAACTGCCTGGTTTATTCACCTGGCAGGACTTCTTATTTTCACAGGTAACAATTCCTCTTTTACTTCATGCATCTCCTATGGTATTGTAAATCTGGTTGATTTAACATTTGCTCTGGGTTCCCTCTATATTTGCATTCCATACACTCATATGCCTGGGGGCCTTGTCTGAAATATGCCTTCTTGCTTTGCAATCAGTCTCTTCAATGTATCCGTTTTTGTTTCCGTTTGTTTCTACGGCTTTAATGTTCACAGTTTGAATTTGGCATGGTTGCTGAAACGCCCCAGGGTCCTCACTTTGATTGGGTTGACTCACCGGCTCGGTCTGGCGGCTTTGGTCCCATCCACACTTTCGCAGCCAAACTTTGCTACCTGCTTTCCACTCTGGGCTGCTTTCATGTTGGTCCGGTCTCTCTCACGGCTTCCCTTCAGCAAGCCCGTATTGCTTCAGGTCCTGGTAGGTGAACACTGCTTTCTCCGGTTGCCGAATGGCCAGGAATCTTCCCTTGGCTCCTGGCATGTCTGCAGCATATCCTGCTCACGCAGCGTTCCTCTGCCTCCTTGTTGGCGAGCCCCTTGGCTCTGCCACACTGGTTTGTGCTTCCCAGTTCCACAAGCCTCAAAGAGAGGTGCAACGACTACTCCCTAACAGCAGCAGCCTCTTGCAGTTGGTTTTCGGTCTTTAAATGTCCCGCGAACAGGTGCATTCTGAAAACGAGCACTCATTGAGCTTGAGGCTCCTTCTGCTCTGCATCGTTCCATTCTTCCTCACCCCAGTACTTGGGTAATTGTGGGCTATGGAGTACATTGTTGTTAACTGATGCAGTTTATTTGGGAAATCACTTTCAATGGTTCCAAATGATGAGCCAGCTCTATATGGAGGATAATAAGAACTGAAAAATGTAGTCTTGGAGCCTTTACCTTTTAGACCAGGGATGGAAGTTTGGCCTAAAGGGTTTTGGGGAAAAAAAGTTCTTCTCCTAAAGGGCTATAGACTCATGGCATTAGAATATTAGGATATTGGGTATCAAGGGGTTTTTATCATGGGCTAGTGCGGGATACCATGTTGCATCAAATAAAGCCACAACATCTCCCCCGGAGGCTGTCTCCTCCCATGTGATCCTACCTCATATAGCCGCTCCCAGGGTCAGGATCAGGTAGCCACTGCCATCCCCAGGCCACATGGGAGGAGGTTACCGCCGGGGGATCCGTGATGACTTCCATTTGATTAATCGACCCAATGGCTGGGTACTTCAGTCTCTCCCATACTCGATTCCCCATAAACTGAGCAATAACCCTCAACTTCAGCAATTGCAGACTATCAGAATATGTTATCACAACTTATTACCTCATAAAAACAATTCCTGAACCCACAAACGTACATCAATGTGAATGCATTGTCTGACTGAGAAGCTCTGAGGGTCGCAGTCAACCATGCTCTATCACGGGTCTCAACATGGTAGCCTTAGGGCACCTCCTCAAGACCACTGGTCAAGCCTCCTCACCTTCTTCATTATCGCACTCACGCTTTGGTGACCGTTTCCAGCATGCTTGGCGGTGCGTGCTCTGTACTAGGGCAAAGCCTGCAATCTTCCCATGTGGCAATTATGTTCCATTATCATAAAACGAACCAATGACCGAGTTGTCCATTTTAGTGTACTCTATGTTTTGTTGTTGCACAGTGGAGGGCTCCTTTTTTGGCGATTTGCTGCATAGCACAGAACAGGCATTGTGGCCCGGCCAACAAAGTGAGAGGCAGCTGGGGGTTGCATTGTATAGTGGAAATCGTCACTTCTTGATGGTAAGTAAATAACGGATGCAACCCAGGAGTAGTAGTATTGAGGCAAACAATTTGTCAGGGTGTAGTCAGAAGAGGAGCCATCTGATATTTTGGTAGGTTTACTCATGACAAGATTACATCACTCTTTTTAGCCCCTTTTCACCAGCAAGCAAATACCAATATTACAAATGCCTAAATTATGGGCAGGTTACTTGGAGACATTCAGGTTTGTGTCTCTTAATGACTGCATTTTATGGTCTAACAGAACGTTATTGTTGCAATTTTCCTTGCAGATGTACGTTAATTTGAATCCATTGTAAGTTAAATAGGTGTCAAGAGAAAGGGTGCTTGCCTTCTATGTTGCTTAACTAGTTTGAGATTACAACTTTTTAAAGTTATTTTTTTAAAAACAAGAACAGATGTATTGGGTACTGCCGATATGTACCAAAGACCATCATCCAGTCACAGAAGAACCCATCCCTTATTCACATGACCTCACCCAGCTCACAGGCCTCGTTAACCAAAAGGCTTTGAAGTGCAAATCACTGCTGTATCTTGCCCGATTCTTAGATCGTCCGTGGCCCTTCAGGCTCTGAAATCTAGTTTGAGCACATGTGGACAGTACAGCTAGCAATCAACTCCTTTAGTGGAGTCACTAATGTTCTGGTGATATTTTTAGGACAAAAAAAAAAAAAAAGAGTAAGGAACCAACGAAGCAGTAACTCACCGCTAGTATTGCATTAAGTTCACAACTTTTTTCAGCTTCAAACAATCAATGATCACAGAACCTATTTAAAATAAGAGACTTTTCAAAATCACAAAACGTGTAAAAGTATCTTATCGAGGTCTTAACAGCATATTTGTATATTTAGTGTGAACATGCATTAGATATAAGAATAGCATTGACTTTTTTTTCTCCATAATACAGCAAAAACGCATCCTAAAGAAAAATGTGTTCTTTCTGGAACCTCAACCATTCATCCAAAACAGTCACATCTAATCCTCTCCTGAATCCAGAGATTGATAGACATTGGAGAATAGTGTTGGGAAAAAGCTGAATTTACAGCAAAGCACAATGAGGGAGATGGAGAAAATTAGCGAGGAAATATTCCCAGCAAGGTGGAAATATAGGATGGGAATACAAAAAGAGGAGGGAAGGAAGAGAATGAAGGTAAAGTTAACAGGCATACAATGAAAGTGTATAAAAAAGGGAAAAGTACTTGAAAAGCAAAGCAAATGGCGTGGGAACGGTGGAAACAAATGGGACACTTGGTGATGCATACTAGATAATCATGGGTGGAGACAAGAAGGAAATGAGGAGACAGATGCAAAGTCATTCGATATAGGGAGGAGAGGTGAGAAGGATACTGTAAGGTAAGGTGGTTATGTCTGAAGCGAAGGCAGACTAGGGATGTAACGGTATAACGGTATACCGTTAAAGATACCGTGAACCACTTAATTGAACAATAATAACTGTCACATTGTTTATACCGTTCTACCATTAAGTGTGCTTTTCAATCTGATTTGGAAAGGCTGCAGTAAGCAATTGCTGCGCAGTCTTGGTTTTGCACTGTTGGATGTGCCGTCTGCCAAGTAGTTTCAGTTGGAGCAGTTTTTAATGCCATTCCATAAACCACACGTGCCTTACACAAAATCAATATGTTAGCAATAGGAAGAATAGATACAGTGCCAAGAAGGAAAAAGGTTTACTTTGGGGTGGCGGCTTTGGGGTTTATATATTTATGATGGATAATGTTCTCTAAACATATGGCAATGGGGGATTTCCCTGGTTCTATCATTGAATTTACATATAATAAGTCACACTGCGAAAGTCACTAATCTCTGTGGGTATTCCCTGCTGCCATACAAAAGGGTAACATGTCAGTGATTACTGAACACCTTTTGGCCCGCAAGTAAACTAAAGGCTGTAACGTAAAGAGAGAAAGAAAGAGAGAGAGAGAGAGAGAGAGCGAGAAAGAGAGAGAAAGTGTGTGTGTGTGTGACGTAAAAAGTGTGTGTGTGTGTGTGTGTGTGACGTAAAGAGAAAGTGTGTGTGTGTGTGTGTGTGAGACGTAAAGAGAAAGTGTGTGTGTGTGTGTGTGTGTGTGTGTGAGTGTGAGTGTGAGTGTGAGTGTGAGTGTGAGTGTGAGTGTGAGTGTGTGTGTGAGTGTGTGTGTGTGTGTAAGCGTATAGTACCATCAGCCTCCATTGATCTGTGGCATGCAGGTTATTATCAAGATGGCAACATGTTCATCTTCACCAGTAGCCAGTTGGGAAGCAAAAAGCCTAAATGACCACTTAAGAAAAGCTATTCAGTTTGCTTTGCCAGTTGCAGCAGGCCTCCACCCCCTCCTCTCCACACGTGTTTGGTGGAAGCAAGGCATTTCAGTGGAAAGTATGTTGAAAAGCCCAATTATGGCCCTGGGTGCCTGGTTTTGTTTGTGATGATAAATCTGACAATTTATGACCTTTTAGAAAATATTTGTTACGATCAGTTAACTCCACCTGCTATACCGCGATAACCATGATATACCGTCATTTGGCAAGAAGGTTATCGTACCGTCATAAAACGAATACCGTGACACCCCTAAGGCAGACTAGGGAAGCACTGCGAGAAGGCCACAGATAGTGGGCCATAATCGAGAACATAGCAAAAGCCACATTGGAAAAAGGTAGGGGGAGGGCACAGGTGGAGAATGAAGTGCAATGGGAACAGATGGATGAAAGGGAGGCAGATAAGAGTAGATAGGACTTGTAGCAAAGTGTTCTAAAAAAAAGCCAAATGCTCTTTGCAACACTATCCATGTTTTCTTATCCAGCGAACTGCGATACATCAATAACTTACTTAACGCACACAAACCATGGACAGAATATGAACGCTGGCCCCACCGCGGAGTCACTACTCTCCTTTGCTGGGATTCTGTTCACCAAGGACCCCAAACCAGTGCAGGCGTCTGGCGTGTGCAGCATCATTCCAAGGAATGCTCCCAAGGCAGCAGTGGCTGTCTGCTTGCCGCCATTGGCCCTTAGCACTGCACCTCACGCGTCACCATAGAAAACAAAGCTAAACCCAACGTACTCCCCAAGTACCACCGGCACTCACTTATTCTATCACTATGTATTGCAGCCTGCCACATGTTTGTGCCATACATTGCCATGCCCAACCCCTTTTCTCCATCCCGCTGTTACTCCCGAAAAGTATCACCATAATTCACATAATTTCACCAACGATTGCCTACTCATAGCACCAGACACATCCAAGTCCGCGCACACAACCCTCCTTTGATTCTGCCGCACGCACACTCACACGTTCCAAAAGTGTAGAAATTCTGCCAATCCCCCACCATAACAAGCTTCCGTCCCTCTCACCCTCGACGAACTATCAGTGCCTGCCCGTGAAGCGACGAGCCCGCCGTTAGCCTTCTCTTACCTAGACACGCCCAGGAGTCTTCCTTGAGCCCTACACACATCGACAAGTCCCACTGCTCCGCCTTACAAAGCCGCGCCTATACCACTCGTCCCAACCTGCTTCCAGACCACCAGATATGCAAGCCCACCACTGATTCTCATGTCCCAGCTACTCATGCCACCGCCGATCAGCCACAAACCGCCATCCCTGCCACATGTGAATGGTTCGAAGCCACCCAATGAGCTAGCCTACAGCTCCTCTATATGCCTATAAGACCATTGGGGCACCTCAGGGAAAACCCTGGTGACAGAGTCAATAAGCCCCTCCCGGACCTGGAAGACCCCGGGAAGGAATCCTCTGTCTGGGTCACCCTAAAACGTAAAGGACTTACTGGGCGTTTCTTCTTTTCGTCGATGAAAAGCTGGAAATGAGGTGGACGAACGCGCTGAAACACCTCCTCCCACCGAACAAGACAACGGAGTGCCCGGACGGAAAGGGAGTCGCAATAGAAGCACAAATCCCAACGATGTTCCGGGCTTAGACACTCCAAGCAAAGAGAGTGGGGATCCGTCCTAGCGAAGCAACGTTTGCGTGAAGAACAGGACACAAATCCCAGACGCTCCGGCAGATGGAGGACTAGATGGCCGAGGAACCGGAGCAGCAAGGAAGGGCAAAGGGAATAAAAATGTCCCAGTGATGATAGTGCGTCCAGCCCCGACCGCGCGGAGAAAAGGACTGAAGGGCGATGTACAGGGTCAAGCTCAGGAAGGCGGGACTTACGGCCACGTGCGGTAACCCACATAAAAATTAAAGGACAATAATTTGCAATTTTTTATGCTTTACAAAAGTGCTCCGGTCCCGTCCCGAAGGACGGAATGTCCCACAAGTATGGAGGAAAGGGGACGGGGCGTAGGAGTATGACAAGGAAAGTCAGCAAGCTCCTCACGATTAGTTTCTGTTACAGGTAGAGTCCGCGATAATCCTACATATAGGACATGCAATGAAAGGGTCTGTGGAAGGGTCTGTGGGCAGACACCCTGGATGGTATTAAATAAGTTAATCTAAAAGACCACACACAGACGAGACTCATGAACTGGGATACCAGCAAAGTCCACAAACCCTGACTTGCTCTACCCCAGTGGCCAGGTTACAGAGATTGGCCTGGGGAATAACATCAGAAGGACAAAGAAGGAGAGTGCTGGGAAAATAAGGACTAGAGTAGAAGGAAGAGAAAGGAAGAGGAAGGAAGAGGAAGGAAGAGGAAGGAAGAGGAAGGAAGAGGAAGGAAGAGGAAGGAAGAGGAAGGAAGAGGAAGGAAGAGGAAGGAAGAGGAAGGAAGAGGAAGGAAGAGGAAGGAAGAGGAAGGAAGAGGAAGGAAGAGGAAGGAAGGAAGGAAGGAAGGAAGGAAGGAAGGAAACAACATCAGGGTGAGGAGTAGAAAGGCACAAGAGGAAAAGTAGAGTAATACCTGTAGAGTGATCAAACAGGGAACACTAAAGGCTATAGCAGCAAAGGGAGGACAACTTAATGCACAAGACTATTGACAAAGGCTAAGTAGGAACAGTGCTTAGAGGTTAGACAGGAAAACCTAAGCATTCACATAGAGAAAATGGCACACCACACCCAAGAACCTTCAGGAAAGCAAGGGAGACGTGCAGGGGAATACCAGAACACACTCCAAGATCCCTCACCTACCTAAAACCTCTCCTCTCCCCATCCAGGGAAGGAAAGGAAAGGACAAAGCAAAACCCACTAATTTTACATACAAAGCCAGGGCGCATGCATGAGAGCAGTGCCCAGTCCCGACACCCAGCTTCTACCACTGAAGTGTGGGTAATGAACACGCATATGAGATAAACATATGGGGCAAAGTATTTATTATAATATTACATATTAGCATAGAGTTACAGGGGAAAACGAGATCTCATGTCGAGCCCCACTAACTGGCAGCTGACTTCTGTTGTTCTTCGAATCAGCTCGCACTCAGTCACGAGCACGTCTCCTGCATTCCAGGAGCCGCTCCTCGTGCAATACATCTCATGGCTGACTTGTTGACACAGCAGGGCACATACTACAACCACCAATACCTTTCCATCTGCCTCAGCAGAGGCTATGAATAATTATGTTTTATGGGGAAGGTTGGGGGACATTTGTAGTAAGGAGAACTAATGGCTACATAGAAAAGTATCAACGACGGGAACTTCTAAATATTCCTATGCTCGGTCTCCTATCCTCCATATTTTGGAGAGAAACTAAGGCATAGGAAATTCAGAGGAAAAATGACATAACCTACACTAACTGATAAGGCTGCCAAGGATGGATTGTCCAAATTGAGCATCACCTCTTGAACCCATGTCCCCTCTTGCCTAAAGATGATATAGATGGCCAAGTTGCTCCTTTACAAATTAGATCAATGGGAACATGGCCTTGTAAGGCTAACAATTTAGCTTCTGCCCAGTCTATATGGATAGGAAGAGCTTAAGGGGGCAAGATATTCTTTCTCTTATAAATCTCACATGTACAAGAAACCACACTACGGGCAGTGGAGGCCTTAGAAGCCTGTGGGCACAGGTGTACATTGCTGCAGACTGCAGTCTGAAAGTCTATATGGTTTTGACCGGTCTAGATCAAACGTTCAGGATCTTTGCAAATCCAGCAAGTGCAGGACCCTTTCAGCTTCAGAAGATGTGTCTGGGAAGAAAATAAAAGTAGGAAGGGGTACCTCTCTGTCAATAAGAAAGTCAGAAAGGACCAAGTTAAAAAAGAAAGGGCAGGATGAGCTCTCTTTTGCCTCCTTTGTCCTTCCTAATGGAACCATCCTCCAAAAATGCATTTTTGGAGGATAGTATAAGTGGCAGCCTGGGCGATCGAGGCCTTACCAGGCACCCCTTGTTTTCTTCCTAATGGAAGACTATAAAAGGGTTTGGGTAAGGCCAGCAACTCAAATTCATCAACTTATCAGGCTGATGTACAAGTCACCAGAAAAGCAGTTTTTCAAATGACCAATTAGATGCACCCCAAGTAAAGCTCAAAGAGTTTAGGGGTAACCCCTAAATATCCACATGCAAGTCCCAGACTGGGTGAGAAAATCAAACTAGAGGGTATGAAGGTATGAAGGCAAGAAGGCTTCTACATGTCTGTTGACCTCTTGGCTGAAGCACATAAGTGAAACGGATTCTGAATTCCTTCAAGCACCCAATGCTGCCAAGTATGTATTGCATGAGTTTTGCGATGTGGCCCCAGATGTTCACCCCCCATGGGCCTAGTTATTGAATACAATCCCGAGATATTTGTAAGTAGTGTGGTAGGTCAGAAGGAGAACACAGACTCGGATTAGATATTTCACTGGTAAATGTATTAAAGAAAGTGAATAAAGCTCATATTTCCCTATATTACAAGGCTTCCCAACCTAACGAAACTAGCTAAGATGCTTGTCAGTCAATCAGCGAATTTCTATGAAACTGTCCACCTCTAAGCCTATCTGACCGCACCACTATCTTAACTCAAAGTTAGGTCTCATTTCTCATGGAATGTGTTGGTTTCTCACCAACTGCTTTTCAATAGATGATCTTTAGATGGTCTGCAGTAACTACTTTTTTTCAGTTCATACACTGTTATCTTGAGGTTTCGTCTAGTCTCTTGTTTTCCTCTACCAAGACAGTGAATCTTTTCACTTCCCCTGGTAAACATATCCAACAAGTATCATTTCCTTCTGTACTATTTCTTATTCTTGGTTTTCCCTTTTATAAGTTAATCCTCTATTTAGGCCTTTTTGGTATAGACTGGCATGAATTGGGTCACTCCCACAGTATTTCTCATTCACTTCTCTTTGTACTGGTTTTACAAGACTTTATTGACCGAGACGAATATGAGCATTCCAATAATGATTCTCATTCACTCCCTCGGATCTCCGGTTGTCCCCATTACCTTCCATTACTAGGGCTATCACCACCACCAGAGATTTCAGTCCTTGGGGGAGGAGGGGGGAGGGTCGGTTCACTTGCCCTCCAAGTTGGTGTCTTGTGGCTTTTCGCCAACTCCTCTTCTGTCAGGTTGTATTGGCTGGCTGTACGGTATATCATATACCGGCTTATCCAGTCTGCCATGGCAGAATGGTTACAGCGTTGTTGCAAGGACCCTCGGTCCACCACGAATCTCCCGTGGTCATGCCACCACTTCAGGGCGCTTTTGCTCTCTTAGGACGTGATGCGTCCAGGTCCACTTCTCATGGCTCCCTCGCTACACAGACTGTAGCTCATCTGATAGTTCTCGTTCTCAACGATTGCAGAAGATGGTGCAGCTTGTCTCTGCTTCTTTTCCCTGGAGTTAATGCTCAAACCCTTTTGAAATGAGGTTTCTACCAACGTGCAATTTAAATGTACAGATATTCAGCGTTTGATTAATGCACAGTAAATTTAGATTTAGTGCAATTAAGCGTTCATTCTTAGCAGTATATTTACAAACATCGGTCATGGTCCTCAGTAATCCAATTGGGGTGAGATCCATCATTAGGTTCAAACACTGAACCAGTGTAGGACCCAACATAGGAAGAAAGAAGTGTCCCTTTGCACGTACATCAATGTTTGGAAATATATAAATTGAACAACAGGGGAGCAAACACAAACCTCTATTCTAATGCTCTTTAGGTGGGAATTTCACATGGCATTCCACAGTTTTGATCCAACTAGATTCTAACTGTTCTGTTCTGGTGTAAGGCTATAATAATTTTCAGTAAACCTGGAGAAATCCTCCAGCTGGCCAGTTTCTACAAAATAATTCACACAGTCTAGTGCAGGGGAAAAGTCAATGATTGCCACATGAAGTCCTTTGTTATGTCAAACAGCTTCCAGATAAGTGCGTGAAGGACCATGATGTACGGGAAGGTCAAGAAGCCTGTTCCAAACTAAGTTTGAAATGGGGTTAGTAGATGGTTATTTTCAACACACTGCCAGTTCTTGCAGAACAACAGTTGCAAAATATTTAGCTGCTGCATCTAGCACAGCCGTTAAATAATTCTGTAGCGAGTCAGAAGGAAGACACAGACTCAGGTGGAATTGGCCTAACTTATAAACTAATGTGCTGATCAGTTAGTCGTGGAAGTCCAAATGAAGAAGCCTGCTGTCCAAAACTACCCTAACTGACCATACCACTAAGTAAACAAACTTAAGCTTGGAGAAGGACTCCCTTCTCCTGTAGTGCTTGTACTACGAGTCTGTTCATGAGTATAGGATTCTTAAATATCTTCTCATTACACCTTTGATCAGTCTCTGTAACTCTTTCAAAGGGATGGGGAACTTTCCTCTCCCTTTTGGGATCTCCTTTGGGGGTTTATTACACCTTTCACTTTTTTCACTGACTCTTAGTTATATTCTTGCCTTGGTGTTGTTATCCACCTTCCTTTATTATGGTTCAGTTCGACCTGTCCAACCTTGTATCTGTTGCACTGTTGTGATCTGTTCTCAGTTTTGTGCTTCTCAATAGTTCCCATCTTGCGTTCACACTCTTTACCTGGACTTTCTTCAAGATAAGCTGCGTTTCAAAAGTAATACTGAGACGAGTCTACAATATAAGGATTCCCTCTTCGAGGCCACCCATGAACAGTGCGAGAAGAACGGAGGGAGGAGGGAGAGAAGGAACGTTTTAGAGCACAATTAGCCCATTATGAAAGCGATGGTTAACTGAAGTCTCAAGCATTCTGGGGCTGGCACCCTTGCAAGACCAACATCATTACATTCTTTATAAAGGTACGACACATTCCTGTGACTTCAGTTAATCATCACTTTCATAATGGACTAATTGTCCTCTAAACTGTTCCTTCTCTCCCTCCCTTCTCACACTGTTCAGTGAATGCGTACACAAACACCTCTTCCTGCAAATCACTGATTTGTCCTATTGACACAAAGATCCAAAAGTCTGGGATATCCAGGTGAATTACTACTCTATACACATGCGAGTGAGATATCATGATGATTCTGTAATGACTAATTACATTTCACAATGATAATGTTATGATTTATTTAAACGATAGGTTCCTCTCAAGAGAATTTTGAAACAAATATAATCAAGTTCATTGCTCCTGATGAAGGCCATTGAAGCCAAAACATGTTGAGCTCCACCTATATCAAATTGTTTAATTGACCAAATGTCGATACCTACCCAAAAAATCCTTTGGGGTGAAAAATTTGTGTTTTTGATTTGTGTGATATTTCTTTTTTGAAAATTTGACAAACCTATCAAGTACGAACCTTATACTTGTATATGAATTTTGCGGATTATTGCATTATCTGTATTACTTATTAACATACCCATACCTATGAGTCACAAGCTCTGATTGATAACAGTATATTGGTGTGAAGGGGCTGCAAGGGTTTCCTTACTTAGGACCTTCTTCTCTTCATTTATTACTCAGCCTTGTGCCAGGGCTGCTTCCTCCCCCTCCACCCCCCGCACCCTGAATCTAATTACATATCTTTACTCTTAACCGACTTCTGTCAATCGCAAACCTCTCGAAATGGTGTGCACACAGAGAGAATTCTAGTCGGTTTAATGATTAATGAGATTGCAAACCTCCTGTGTGACATTGAAGGTGAGACGCGGCTTTCGACATTCTCCTTTCAGGAAGGAACCCCTACCCCACAGGTGGATAAGGGCTATTGTTCCCAATGTCCCCTTGAAGAACAGGAGGTATTATCAACCCAGACATACTAGAAAGAGGAGGAGAAGGATTGGGACTGGGGTACCTTTCGACGAGATACAGTATCCCACTTATCCTAGTGACAACGGGTTTAACCCTCCCCTGACCTTTATGGGTTACTGTAGATCAGTTCACCTTTTTTCTCCCTCTTGGTGTACCGGACAGTACTGAGACAAGGAAGAAAGAGTAATGAACACCACTTACTCTCACCACTTTGGTACTGGGATGAAGATAATGACTGAAGAGGCACACCAGAGTACTGAACAGACATGTCCCACTAATCGGTTCAGGCAAAATCAGGCAATTAAAATGATCTATGCCCACCTGCAATCTATCCGAGTCCCAGGAGAGTAAAAAAAGAGTAGTAACAGGAAGGAAAGCAAGCGAGTGGGGAGAGCATCTGAGATGCCAGAGTTGCCCAGGACCAGCTGGTGGAGAATGAGACTCAGACACCGAGAGTCTGCAGAGTGAGGCAGAGACAGGAAGCATGGCAAGGGAGCCGTGTCTCCAGGGAGCTGGAGAAGTCCAGAGAAGGGAGTCGGGAGACATGCCGATCCCTTACGAAGTGATTAGGAAGAAATGCCCATTCCACTGGGCTGACAAAGGAGCCCATGTGTGTTTGGAGGGCTGCTGGCAAGATCCTGAACTTGGAGGAAAAAAGTTTCAACAGAATCCAGCTGAAAGCCAAGAACACAACCACTGAGTTTCAGATAATGGGAAACCCGGTATGTGAAAAGGCGCAAGTGAATACAATATAGCAGAATAATTGTGCGTGAGGAAATACACGTTCACAATCCCCGAACAATGCTAAAGAATGAATGATGAAAGGGGAAGTTAAGGAATACCAAGTAACATAGTGGCTGCCTATCAAGAGATACGTTCTCGAACGTCTAAGAATGAAGAAAGAAAGCCTTGTACAAAAAAGGGAGCTATGCGAGGCAGCGAAATGTGAGCAAAACAGCATGTAACCAAATGGGAGCCACACAAAAGATGAAGTATGAGCAAAATCCCCAAGAAAGATTGCTAAGAATATAAATTAGCAATCTGCTGCTAATACTGACTACAGAACTGAATGAAAATAAGCAAATTGCTAATATTGAATACTGAATGAAACAGCAAGACTGATAACCTTGAATACTGAATTGTTTTTTGAAAACTGAACTACACCAAAAGAATGATTCCTGGTTGCGTGATCTGTAATGGGTGGATCGTGAGATCCAACAACTACGCCAAGACCAGAGAACCCATACATGCTAACAAGGAAACCAGATAATGTGTCAAAAGGAAAACTACCATTGGTGCATTTGAGACTTTGCGAAGGGAAACCCGAGCTGTGAAGAATTGTTCAAACTCGTTAAAGATAAAAATTCAAGATACTTCTTTTTGTAACATCTTTTGATATTGAACTTGGGGAAGGGAATCCGGAGACCTGCTGCCCTGGAACTAGATTGAACTTGGGGAAGGGTATGCTGACATTTACAAAAGGTATGGAACTTGATGACTTTCAATCCAAAAGAAGGTAACCTGAACATTGTGCTGAACTTGGTATTTGGGGAAAAGAAGCTGAAGATTAAGCCTGAGCGGGAAATGGCTCAGACTTTTGGAACACTATTTAGTTAATGGGTGACATCCCTACACATTGTTTGTCTTAGGGCAAGCATAGGTTTTGGACACACACAGGCTTTTCAGTCGAACTTTCTGACCCACACTATCCTTAGATTCTTTAGGTAGGGAAGTCCCACCTTAGTATAGGGCAAGTTAGGCTTTACACCATACTGACCTTTTCATTAATAAAAGCCTATTGTTACATATTGAATCTGTTGTCTGTGTCTCCTTCCATGATGCCAACCTCACAGTTGACAAACATGATTGATTATTTAGGGTTAAGGGACAGAGATAACTGCCCCTGGACCTCTCAGGAAGAAAAAGCTCACGCGGTGCAATTAGATACAGCAGGGTCATATCCAGATGCACGAGAGAACACAGGAATGGTGCTGTAAAGGTTTCACCAGAAGTTTACAGATTGCACGCTCGCCAGGCAGCTTTGTTTGGGGCAGAATTATGGGGCAGTACAAATTGCAATAGCCTCACAATCGTTGAAAATAGGTTTGTACGAGACCACCAGGGGACGCGGAGCATGCAGGATGCGTAAGCATCGCGCTCCTGAAAGCACCGCAGGGCCTAGTGGACTTCCCTGGTCCCCGGCCTGGAGTACGAGACTGAGCCGGAGAAGACCTGTCCCCCAACTAGCTGACCCCACCCTGAGAGTACCGGGGGACCCGCCGCTGGGACCCGCCACAGCGTGGCTCGGGGCCCTGACTATAGCGGTGTCCTGAGAAGTGCACACGAGCAGTGGGTACCGGTGCGGGCCTGCGACACCGGACGTTGCGGCCCCGCGGCTCCGCGAAGAGGCCCTTGGAGCCGGGGGCCCCACCCACCCCCTGTTGCGGAAGCATATCTCACGGAGGGGTGCTAGGGGACACACCGCACCGCGGGGGGCTCGGAGTGGGGCTCGTACGAACACGGCCCCCACGGACACAGTGAATCATACGAGAGCTGAGGGCCGAAGAGGACACAGCCCGGGCTTCACGCCCTGTATTAGTGCATCGGAACGGGGGCTGCACAGAGGAGCGCCCTCCAGCACCCTGGGGCCCAGAGCTCGCTCCCGGACCACTCCCAGCACACGGAGGCCCCGCGACAGACAACGCCCGGACGGAAGCATCGGCCCCGTGGATGCCACGGAAGCGCCCCGGCCTACCCGGCGGGGCCCAGCACAGTGACGGGGAACAGTTGGAGGTGAGGAGAGCGTGGGGGGGAAGGGACAATCAAGTGGACGAGCCATCCAGGGGCAGGCCCCCCCACCTCCCCCCAGGGCCTTCTCCTTGGTTGTACACAGGAACTCCACCCAGTCGGGGCGCGACGAAGGGAGGTCAGTGTTGCCTGAAATCTATGGACCCAACTAGGACCAGTACATCAGAGATTATACTCAGAACAGCAGGCCCCAGCAAGGGCACAGCGCCACTCAGAGCCACGTGCCCACATCGACCGAGTTCCCAGTGGTCCGGCCATTGAGAGGGCCTTGGTCCATCGACCCCGACACCGTCCCACGTAAGGGGTATAGCAGCACCGCCCTGAGGTACGCCAGAAGTCCTGGACCCTGGAGCGACCCCCAGTACCCAGGGCGATCTCATCCCTCCAGCGCTTCCGCCGGCCCCTCACGGTCACGAGTACGGTCCCCAGGAACGCTATAACCACCATGCCAGGGGGCGGCGAACCCCCTCCCGCTGCACTTACTAAAGAGGATCTCAAGGACATTCTCCAAGAGATTAAGGCGATTCGCACAGACATTCAAGCCTCCATAGTTGATCCCAAGGGGAAGGTGGAGACCCTGTAGGATAAAATGGAAGGGATGGAAAATAATCACCTCCAGGAAGACCTGCTCGACATGAAATATGAGGCTTGGCTAACGGACTTGGAAATGAGAGAGGAGGACATAACTTTGAAGATGGACGATCTGGAAAACAGAGCGCCGAAACAACCTGCGCATTATGGGTGTGACTCAAGAGAGAGGGGAAACTGCGGCGGACGTGGGGAGGAAGGTCCAGGGCCTGATAAACCAGCTTTTTACACTGGAGGGCAGCAAGGAGGTCCAGCTGGAAAGAGCGCATCGAGGTGGTGGGGGTGCGGGCAGTGGCCCGAGGTCCATCGTGGTGCGGTTCCTCCGCTATAGAGAGAAAATGGAGGTCCTGGAGAAGGCAAAAAGACTGGGGAGCTTTACCTTTGAAGGCGTTACAATTAAGATATACCAGGACCTATCATAAGAGAAGGTCGCCCACTCACCCAGTGGCTCACAAGCCAGGATATCAGATAGAGATGGTCCTTCCCCTTCGCCCTTTCCTTCGAACGGGCCGGGGTAGACTATAGAGTGATTAGTGGCAAAGAAGCCTCACAAGTATTACAAGTGCTTAAGGGGGACGCCCCGGAAGAAGGGGGAAATTTGATGGCGACTCAAGAACCAGGTGACACTGTGAGAGAACCGGCGGGTCCCTGGTCCACGAAGACGACGACAAAGGGCAGGAGAAAATTCAGAAAACCTAACACTCCGACGTCCGAGGTTGGAGGGGACTAGGAGTGTAAAGACAGTTTAACAAGAAGTTTAAGTCTGGCTCATAGGCGACCCCGGCTAGGGACACAGTTTACCAAGAGAACTGCGGTGCAGGAACATGCACATACCCTGGTGGCTTGCCCATTGGCAGGCATCTTGGACAAAGGAGGGAAGGGGGGGGGGAGGGGTGGGAATTGACTTTAAGGGGCTCGGGGCACGATATCCACCACACTTCAAATGGGCACTGGGCAGCTCTGACATGATCGGGAGGACAAGATATTTCAAAAGGAAAACCAATGGCAGTCAATGAAAAAAGGGGCCGGTCGAGTCACTCAGGGTGGGTTCACTCAACGTCAAGGGGCTAAACTCACCGACAAAGCGCTCCCTTCTCGGGAAGGAAATGAAAAATGGGAAGGTGGACATTTTGTTTGTTCAAGAAACCAGAACAGTGAGGGGGGAGGAGAGGGCCATCCCAGGATCTCACGTAGGCCAGACCTTTTGGGCATCGGGTCACGTAAAGAATGGCGGAGTGGGCATCCTACTCCAAAGGAACCTGAAATTGACAGAGGTGTCCCGGTGAGAGAGGGAGGATGGAAGGTCCTTGGTAGTGTCCGGCAACCTACATAACTCCAGAGACAGCCTAGCAGTGATATACTGCCCTAACGTGGGTCAGAGAGAATTTGCTCAAGTGGCCTTGGGGGAGGTGATGGCTAAAGCGGAAGGGCTCCTGCTCCTAGGTGGGGATTTTAATATGTGGGCAGATCGAGAATTGGACCACAGTGGGAGCTCGGCCACATCAGGTAACAGAGGTGCCGAACTTCGTGGTAGGCTGCGGGAATTAATGTGGGAACAGGGATTGGTGGACATATGGAGGGATCTGCACCCTAGACAAAGGGATATACCTTCTACTCTGCAGTCCATGGTACCAGGACCAGGATAGATTACCTTTTCATGGGGAGTCAGCATATGAGCAGAATAGAGGCTTGTGACATCCTTCCGGTCAGCTGGTCAGACCACGACATGGTCTGGTCGGATGACAGTATAGCGGGGCTGAAACCCAGGGAGTCTCTATGGAGGTGCAACGATTTCCTGCTGAGGGACGCTGTCTTTAAGGAAGAAATGACCGTTGCAATTAAAGAATTCTTTGAGCTAAATGACACGGGAGAGGTGAGCCGAGAGATGGTGTGGGAGGCGGCTAAGGCAACTTGGAGGGGAAGGTTGATCAGCGAAGGAGCATCCAAAAAAATAATTAGGACCCTCTTGACCCACAGGTTGAGATCTGAAATAATTCTCCTAGAAAGCTCAGAGGGGAAGGTGGAGACGGAGAAAGAGAGGGACCTGGGCATAGCGAGGGAGAAGAGACTAGATTGAGAGAAATGGAGATGGGGAAAATTGTAGCGGGGCTCCAACAACTATGTCAGAAATACTACGAGAAAGGGGACAAGGCCGATGCTATGCTGGCAGCCAAATTGCGAGGCCAAAGGGCAGATAGATGGGTGGCGAGAGTGGTTAGCGCTGAAGAGGGGGAAAAGATCTGATCCGGAGGGGATCGTCGAGAGTTTCGCTTCTTTCTATGAGAAGCTCTACGGGAGGGAAGGGGAGATGGAGAAGGAAGCGTGTGAGGCATATCTCAATGGGGTCCCCCTCCCTGTCCTTGGCCCCTTAGAAGCATCGGCCCTAGACACCCCCATAACCGATGAAGAGGTGCTTAGAGCCATATCGGGATTGAAACTGGGCAGGGCCCTGGGGGAGGACGGGTTCACGGCAGGTTTCTACAAGGCCTTCTCGGGCCAACTAGCGGGGTTCCTGGCGGAACTTTTATCGAACATCATGAGAACAGGGAGGGCACCCCCTCCTTTGGCAAAGCTTTGATCACGGTGATTCCGAAGGAGGGGAAAGACCCAGCGGACTGTCGCTCCTATAGACCCATCTCCCTCCTCAATGTAGATGCTAAGCTATTTACCAGGATTATCGCCTCGAGATTGGACAGCTACATGCCGAGGCCAATTCACTCAGATCAGGTGGGTTTTATACGGGGAAGGCAAGGTGCAGATACACTGCGCAAGACGTTGCACCTGATGAGAGGCAGCATCGAAGGGTGGGAACCCCGTCCTGGTGTCCATTGATGCCGAGAAGGCGTTTGATCGGGTTGACTGGGGGTTCCTTCAGGGGGTACTCGAGAAGCTGGGATTCGGCACGGGATTAAACATGCCATCAAGGCCCTATATGTGTCACCAACTGCCAGAGTTACAGTTAACGGGCATTTGTCATGAGTCTCATCTCCAGAGAGGTACGAGGCAGGGTTGCCCCCTTTCCCCTCTCCTCTTCGCCATGACAATGGAGATTCTGGCGGAGTACCTCAGGGGCGCATCAATGGTGAGAGGAATTGAGGTGGGCGAACGTACCTTCAAATTAGGCCTCTATGCAGACGACATCTTGCTCCACCTGCGAGAGCCAGCAAGATCGGTCCCAGCCGCTTTGCAGGTGATTTATCAGTTCGGCCACTTCTCCGGATTCAAGGTAAACGTAGGCAAGTCAATGATCTTTCCCTTCGCACCCGATGCGGATAAAGATCTGGCGGAACTCGTCCCACTGGGCCTCCGAATTTGTACGGAGGAGATAAAATATTTGGGGATCAACATGGTCCGTCCCGACGGGGATTTAGGCCAGGCAAACTACCCTCTGCTCTTTGATAAGCTATTCAGGGACATGGAGGCTTGGGGGAAGGGGCAGATCTCCTGGATGGGAAGAATCAACGCCATAAAAATGAATCTGCTTCCCACGGTGCTGTACGTATTTCAGATACTCCCCTTGGAGGCTCCTGAACCATACCTCAGAGAAGCCAAGAGGCGAATAGTGAAGTTTATATGGCGGGGTCAGAGACATAGAATAGGATATGAGACTCTCACCCTACCCAAGGATAGAGGAGGGGTCGCCTTGCCGGACCTGAATGCCTACCATAGAGCAGCCCAACTTAGGGCCCTGGCTCCCCACCTTAGAGAGGACCCCAAAAAACAATGGGTATACATTGAACATTTCCATCTACGCCCAGTTACCGTGGGTGAATGGCTATGGGTCCCACTGAAAAAGCTCCCCAAAAGAATCAGGGACCACCCAATACTGGGTACAATGTGGAAAGCACTAGCGGGGAAAGGCTCTAGCGAGAAAGTCACCACATGGCCCTCTCCCCTGAGCCATATCTGGTCTACGCCAGTCCTGGAAGAAATCCCAGGTCACGAACACTACCAGTCATGGTTCGACGCGGGCCTATGTAGGGTAGGCTAATTGGTAAGAGAGGACACTTTCATAAGCATCCAGGAGCTCGAGGTGGCTCTGGGAATCGGCAGGCTCTCCCCGCTCCTATACCTGCGCCTCAAGGGCATCCTAATGAAGCGAAACTAAAATCCTGCATACAAAGAGGGCTTACCCCGGTTGAGAAAATTCTAGACTCCCACACTGAAATGAAAGGCCTCATCTCCCTCCTGTATGGAGCACTGTTACCCTCCCGCGAGGAAACGACTAAGAGCCTCAGAGGGAAATGGGAAAGGGACTTGGGTTGTGCCATTGGGGATGGGCTCTGGGGGAGACTATGTAGCAGGGCATTCAAGACTTCTATCTCATGTCAGTACAAGTCCCACGCCATCAAGCTCCTCCATAGGTGGCAGTACGACCCAATCTCCCTCTCTAGGATGTTCCCAGATACTGTCCCCGTTGTGTTGGGAAAGAGCCGACTACTGGCATATGTGGTGGTCCTGCAAGAAAGTGCAAGTCTATTGGTCAGAGGTGCTCAGCAGGCTTGAGGAGGCGGGAGAGGGTGTTTACTCATTAGACCCATTTTCACTAATATTTAGTCTCCGCCATAGGGACGACCACTGGGAGAAACTTCCGGACCTGACACACTTACTGCTATTGGCAGGCAGAGCTGCACGGGCCAGGACTCGGAAGAGAGCATCTCTCCCCTCGAAGAGGGAATGGGTGATTGTGGCCAAGGACATTTACTTTATGGAGAGACTAACAGCAGCAATACACGGCTCCAGCACGCAGGTTGAGACCGATTGGCTGCAATTCACAGAGGCGTTCTCCAATGGCGAGGACGACACAGGAGTTTAACAAAGGCACTCCACCCGGCCCGAAAACTGGTTGTGGCATAAGACTCATTGTACTTTTCCAAGTAAAGTTTACTAATGTTTATCCTTGTATGCCCGGTTGGAGCTGCCCGAAAAGGATAATCATGGAGATGTGGATCGTGTGCCCTATTATTGGGGGTCTTGGGCAGGAGGAGGGAGGGTGTATACAGCAGAGTATTATGGTTTTCTTATGGAAGTTGGCACGGGCCGGTGCCCCTATGCCATTGTTTGTATTAATGCTTTGTTGCCATAAAAAAACAATACAATTGAATTTATAAAAAAAAAAAAGAATAGGTTTGTAAAAAATATTCTGGGTCTACATAATAATGCTCCCTTGCTCCCTGTATGCATGGAGACACATTTGCAGGGGACAGACCTATAAATTAAGTTAAAATATGTCTGCTACTGGATTAGAGTTTGGACTCCACCCCCACTAGGCTAATAAAATACAGAGATGTCTTCGAAGATGTGTTGCTTCAAGAGGGAGACTTCTCACTACCATAGTATGACCAGATTAAGAGTACGCTCAATAGCACTGGGTTTTAGCTACTGTTGAAGAATGCTGGAACATATGAGCAACCGATGCAAGTTTGCAGTCAAGAGTACACGTAATGTCAAAGTTCATGAGGAAGTATTGGCAAAGATTAGAGGATCAGAGAGGCTTAGAAAATACTGGGATTCTAAGCGAGCACTAGGTTATGCAAGGTACCTAGATAACCTAAGGCCCAAATACCTCTGTACATTACACATCAAGCTGAGAACTGGAATACTGCCGGTAGCTGCATTATGTATTAAGCGGAACAGTGAAAACTTAAATAAATGCATTTACTGTAATGAAATGACAGAATATCACATTTTATTTTAATCTGCCCGCTATACTCGGATCTACACAAAAGATATTGGAAACAATAAGCGTGACTGCACAAACCATTGCACTTGGTCACAAATCTAATGACTACTAAATGTTGCCATCGATGCATGGCTGAGGAGGCAAGTTGGTCAGATAGCACAGCGAGCTATGCGCTCTCCCCGATATCTCTGTGCAACCTTCTGTGGCAAGTTCGAATCCCGGCGGGGTCAACTCAGCCTTTCATCCTTCCGAGCTTGATAAAATGAGTAGCACTCTGTGGGATAATAATGTCTTCTGTTATTTGAGCGCTCTGAGACCTATGGGTGTGTAGCGCTAGATATAATAATAATTTTAATAATGCATTTTTTAAGAAACATGCGCCACATTGGATCAATCCCTTTTTCTAATTAAGTGTTACCTTGCATTTTATCTTTTTATCAAAATTGTCAACAACAAAAATGTGTCGGATTGTTACATCAATGAATGCTGTTTATAAGGCTAACAATTGAAGCATTGTGGGTATTTCGTCCTTAGCTTAGAAGCGTTGATTAGAGTAGGTTTGCATAAAAATTGCACTGAACTGCACTTAATTAACCAAACTTTAGAAATTGGCAACTATATAATTCTTTAAATGGCTTTAGATGATTTTAAGAGTTGTATACCAAGTATAATCATTGCACGTTTTAATAATTTCATGAAATGGTATGCTTTTATGGCCTAGCGACGAAATAAAGCCAATTTAAATTGAATAAAGGATGAAAAGTCTAAGAAACTAAAAAGGTGAAGAGGCGGGGTGGTAGTGATCATGGACGCTTGGGCACGTGAACTCAAAAGTTGGGAAAGTGAAATTCCAAATTCTCTGTGCATAAAAGTATGGCTGAGTGATGGTTTTGAGAAGTGCATCAAAGAACCGTGGAGGCTTATTGTTGTCTGAGAAGACATTTAATGTCTCAAACAAAATAAACACCAGTATGGTAATATTTTGGTTGTGACATTTTAACTGTCATTTAATTGGTTAGCCTTTTTTTAAAATGGTATTTCATTATTTTTTTTTTTTAAAGGGGTTTCTCCACTACACCCCCCTTAAACCAGCCCTGCCTGCCTCTGCCCACTTTCTCTCACCATCACCCTATCCAAGTATAGGAATGTTCGATTGTGGCAATTGAATTGCCGCAGTCAAACAGTCCACTTTAAAAATGTAGGTGAAACGACTGCTGACCGAATGAGCAGAAAGATTGGGGTGGAGGGAAGACGGGTGAAAAGACATAAAACCTACAGGAAGCTCATCCAATTTGGTAGAGCCTCACAGGGAGATGGTACTACCACCACTGGATACTCAGTTGGCTGTGTTATAAATCCCCAACTGCAAATCTACTCAAGAATTCCCATGATTCGTTTAGATCGCAAGTTCCTCCTCGCCACTGCATTGCACACTCCATTATTTCTTATTCCACTAGGTCAAACGTTAGTCAAGTTTCTCATTGCCAATATGTTCTGCACAATACAGTCAGGTTCTCCTAAAACTATGTTAACCCTACATATGTTTGATTGTGGCAATCAAATTGCTACAGCCAAACAGCCCACTTTGGTGAAATGCCTCCTTACCAAATGAGCAGAAAGATGGGGCATGGAGGGGCGGCGGGCGAAAAGATGTACAATTTACAGGAAGCTGTGCAGGCTTTGGCACCATAGTATTATGAATTGTGTCTTATGTTGGGTGCCCACGCAATGTAAGTTGAAGAGAAAAGGGTGTATGGTCATGGTGGTCTAATAGGGCAGAGACTTGTCCAGAGAGAGGTGTATGCATCCGCTGCAGGAGTATCCAGACACAAATCTGTGCAAGAATATAACAGGGTAGCAGTGAAGAGGAAAGGCCGAGAAAGGTTCACATGCTTGTGAAAGATTTGGACAAGTGAGAAATGGAATGAGGGGTGAGAGATGGATTTTGTGGCAGTTTGCATGCCTGTAGTGTAGATCTCAGAGAAAAATCGGGAATTTCCCAGCCGACAGTCAGAAGTGACGGAGCCCGGGTTAGACCCTCTGGAAGGCGAATGGGGTGGACACAGAGAGGGAAGTCAGGTGTGTGTGGTCTGTCAGAGTGCCATACTAGTCTGACTGCAGTCGCTGCATAGTTCAGGGTTCCTGTTCAGATGCTAAGTGTGTGCGAGTAAGCCTAAAGGACTAATGCAAGAGTACATCAACGAGTAGTGGCTAAACGCCTAATCAGCCCCACATTACTACTAAGGCAGCAGTGATCTTTATTATAAAAGGTGTTACAGGCACAGCTCGACAGGTATACTTCCATCGCTGCTAGGGGTAGCACAGAGAGCAGGCCTCTCCAGGAGGGGTATGAGCTGGCACAGAAGTAACAGAAAAATGGTAAAGGGGTACAAAATAAAAATGTCCAACCAAGGCTCTATAAAAATGTGACCTAGAAACAAAAATGCACACATCAAATAAAAACCACTACTCCCCACCCCTCGCCGCTGCAAGTGAATATACAGAGAGAGAAGACTAAGATAAATGGCGCACTTAGTAGGAAGGGGTGCTCAGGAAAAGGTTCCAGCATCAAAATGTCAAAGTTAGTGAAAAGCTTTTACAAAATAGGTAGAAAAGGGGGCGGGGGGCTTAAAAGTCACTACGGTCCTTTAAGGCAGACTCAAGCCAGGAGTTGGAGTCTGGGTGCTTCAGCGCCAAGCAGTGGTAGAGTCATGGTGCAGTAGAAACATGTGTGAATAATGCATTGCAACGGCTTGCAGGTTAAAAACGCTGGAAAACAGCAGGCAGTGTCATGTTGGTGGCTCTGGAAGTCTGTGGCCTCAGGTGTGGAGAAAGAGGCTTTCCTTGGACAGTGAACAAGCTCTGCTTACTCAACAAGGCATCGGGGTACTTGAGCAATAACGGCTTGGAGCTCAAAGAAGCTGGTAAACAGGCAGGAAGCGAGGTGGAGATGTTCGAAGACTCTGCGGGTCCCAGATGCATCCCAGAGACAGTAGAGCTTTGCCGTGGAGCAAAACTCGAAGATGTGCAGGCAGTCTAGTGTCTAGTTCAAAGATGCCTCCAGTGCTTACTTTGTAGTAGAGCTTAGATGGCATGGAGGGTGCAGAAACCGGCGTTAAAGCAGGTTGAAGATGTAGGAATAGCCAGGGGTTGCTTCCTTGATTCTGTGGTTGCAAGGAAGGTAAGGCCTTTCTTCAGCCCTTCCCAATCCGCAAAGGTTTGAAGAGGGCACTTGTAGAGGTTGGTCACCTCCAGTGAGCAGGGGCGTGGGTACTAGTGTCTCAGTTGCAGTAGGCCTTGTCCAGTCAACTGGTCATCCCAAATGGGCCCTTGGCATGGTTAGGGAGAAGAGCTTAGCATGTCCACAACAAGCATGTTAAGAGTCCAATCCTGGCTGCTGAAACACAGGTCTTTTGCCTGCCGATGACATACACTGAGTGCCTCGTCTGCAGGAATGGGGGGCAGAGCGACAGGACGTTTGGGCGCTCTTAAAATCCAAGATGACGAGAACCCCCTCAGTGGACTGAAATTAGTCTCTGGGCTACTCTAACTCCATCCCTTCCTCTGTCTGCGACATCAAAAGGCCTCCAGTGACCTGCACCCTGATGTGAGGTGGGCATTGTAATGAATTACAGGACTGTCTCTGAAGCACCACTTCCCATGGGACCTCGCAGGGAATGTTCCAGTTTCCTGGAGGAAGGAGACAACCCTTCTTAGGGGGACCAAAGAGGGCTTTCTGGGCTGGACCCCAGCATGGTTGTGGGTACACCCAGCCCAAACAGTCTAATGTGTATCAGAACCTGTATGAAAGAGCCACAGTTCACCAAGTTGAAAGTAACCAACGTCAAATGGTTGTAGACGCAAAATTGTGTCATCTCCGTATCCACACCATGCCAAAACTAGACAGGCCTATTTTGATAATCTGCCACCAGACTGCTGGGGTACACACTTATGATGTTTTGAACCAGACATGCATACACAGTTAATAATCCATCTTTGTTTAGGAATGCACATGACCTTTGAAACCGGCCCTGTTGACAGGGCAAGATAGCTGCTGGGGATCCCAGTGGACTGTCACAGCAAGGTACATGTGAGCATTATGAGCATGTGCATAATTTTTATTATTAAAAACCCCAAAAGCTCAACCTTCCTGCCCTCACAAGTGGCATTCTGTTAGTGTGTGTCTTTTACATTACTGTCACCACATAAGGTTATGAAATGTTTGTATAGCGCTTGGTGCAAAAGAAAGGTCACCTTGCAGTACTGAGGGCCAGGATCTGGGGAGGGAATCTCGGAGGCTGCTGGACAACAACGTAAGCATAAGGGCGCCCAAAGGAAGCACCTTCAGTGCCCCAAAAGGCCACAAAAGGCCACTAAAAGCCAGTTGCATAATAGGGATAAGTTAGTGATGCTAAAATCCTTCCATGTTAGGGTAGCCTTCCGTGTGTAGGTTCCCTGCTGAGTTTACAGCCAAGCCATGCAGCTACAGTCTGGGTGGTCATTGGGTCCTGCCAACCAACCGATGGGGAATCCTGGAGATTTGTGGAGACACTGCCCGTCTCAGGCGACTAAAGACCTCCTCTACGAAAAATCTGCATGTATACCAGTTATTTCCAACCACGTCCCTGAGCTGCAGCTGCAAGGTTCGAACAGGCCGCATTAGGGCAAAACCATGCAACAACATTGAGAAAACAGCTCAGTTTAATGGAAAACATACTTCATGCACAACACTGAACTTGGCCAAGAATATTGCAGCAGGGTGGAAGAGGGAAGTAAAAGTAATGAAGCAGGGTAGATGAAGAGCAAAATGTGTGCTTAACTTATTTGGCTATCATCGGAAAACAGACCGATCCTTTGAAGTTTGGGTATATTGTATTGAATCTCTGGGAGGCAAATTCTCTTTGTGTAAGAGCATTTTCAAGTGAGCGGGGAATGGGCAAGGAGCAGGATAGTGTTCAGGGTAAAGCAGAAGCAAGCAGATTAAAAGGGAGCTCTAGGAGCAAGGAAAATAGTGACCTGGACATTTGATACACTTGGGAACGTGTAAAACGTATCCAAACAAATGCATTTGCTGCAAAACTGCCTCCCTGTGTTACGTGAGCATTTGTAAAGTGCTGGACAAACATTGCATTACACAATCAAACACATTGCACATTATGTGTGAGGTATCGCAAAAGAGCAGGATCAGGTAATCTAGAGAAAACTGTATAAAAAGATGCATGCACAACGGGCTCCCAGTGCAGCTGATGGTAGCTGTGGTGTCTGCAAAAAGTGTATTACAATTCAAAAGATTTTCAAACATCTTTCCTTTAAGGGAAAAAAAATAGCTTCGGGCACCTACAAAAAAAAAAAGTGGCCCACAGTTGCAAATGGCAATTCATTACTTTTGTGACAGACTGCTTGAGTAAAACTCATGTGGGAGGTCTTTGATAAAATGTGATGCAAATTGTGCATTTCAAAGAATAGTTATTCAGTAACACCGGTCAAAACTACTAGCCGCATGGTGAAGTAACATCAAACTGGCCCACATGGGCCAAAAAAATGGCCCACTTTAACCCAAGGAACAGGCCCACACCAGCATTTTGTGTTTTTGGTTCGGGCATGGGCCTATTGCCCTATAGGCCAGTCCGAGCCTGGACGTCTATGGGTTTGTTTGAGATAGAAGCCAAAGAGAAATGCATCCACACACCCAAAACCCACACTCGTGCGAAACGCTACATTTGCCTGCATCCAAACAGTCGAGGCTAACCTTTTGATTTCAAAGTGCAATGCCCTCTCTTTAAGAAGAACAATTGGGAGGTCCAATAGCACTGCAAAGACGAGTATGCCGAGCTGTGGAACTGCCCTGCTGGCAGCAAGTACAAAAGGAGCGAAAGGAAGGCAAAGATTTGAAAGCATGCAGAGAAACAATATTTGGGGAGCAGACTGCTATGATGGATACTTGTGCAGCACCTGGAGGGTTATCAGGTTTCAAAACACTGAAGGCAAAGTGGAGAGCCTACTAAAAAACAACCGTAAATAAATAAGGGAATAAAGAAAGTCAATTTCAAAAGGTGTTTTGTTTATTATATTATTTTACATTTACATACGGCCTAACACATTGCTATGGCGTCAACGCAATGTGGGCTGTCTGGGAATGTCAGATCATAATCTCATAGTCGGAACATTACATGATAAAGACTGCGTTGCACTGCAAGAAAATAACAATTGCTTTGGCAGTGATGACTAGTTTTAGAACATTATCTTAAAACAGTTGTATTGGGTTGGAACTACTGTGTTGACTGTTCCCAGCATGGGATCATCCTAGAGCAACTGACTGCAGCATAACACACAGCTATCACTGGTATGACTTGGCAGTGCTACTCCCTTGGTATGTTATGATGAGAATATTAAGGCGCCAGTCACCGCTGTTATGTTTGACTTTTTTTATTTGCTGCACCAATTCACCACCATGGTAGTGTTAGGAATCTAGCACCATCATCACTGATTCTCTGGAGGGAAGCGTCTCTTACGTGAGTAGGGAAAGGTAGAAGCTACCCGACTCTGACCCTGGGGATAGCTATCTGAGGGAGGGCCATTGAAGGGAGGAGAAACTCCAGAGAGGCAGGACAATACTAGATACAAACAATCCTTCAGCTGCAATTCTGAATGACACCTATGTGCCTTTGCAATATTCCTGTATGGCGGATTGTCACACAGTTAAAGAATTCCCAGGTTTAATTAGTCAACAACCTCATTTATCCCCCCCATTGCTAGTACTGAGATGAAGAAGAGGGATGGAACAATGAGGATGACCAGAAGCTGTAAGCAAACGCTGCATTGTAGTCTTTGGAAAATGCCAACCAATGCCGGGAAGTTTAAAACTAACAGTTATTCTGAGCTCCGTGCCCCAACAGAGACGTAGATGTTAAATCGGCAGATTTAATATAAATTCACCGGTGAATAGCATCCAGAGCAACAGCAAGCTGTTACAGAGTGGCTCTGAAAATCGTAGCGAGAAAGATTTACAGCAGATTATCGTTGGAGCAGGCTCTGAGCCTGCCCGTCCCCTTTGGAGAAGTCTGATCGGGTGGCTGTCCTTTTCCGCTTGCGCTCGAGCCGTAGCAAGGGGACGGTTGTTCCTGCAGGGTGTTGAGAACTGAACTTTTGACTACGCAGGGGAATCAGGTTGCAAACAACGCCCGTCGGGCTTAGGTATTTCAGAAGTTCACCCGCTCAAGACGTGCATTCCGCCCAACCCCTCAGGGGAAAGAGCGGGTGACTGTGTTCCCTTCCTGTGAACTGCGACGGGGGCGCAAGGCTGGAGAAATTGTTCTATACTGCCTCCCCCTATAGTGTTACGGTGTGCCCGGCTTCAGTAGACTAGACACTGCATATGGGCAGGGGAGAACACTTTTTTTCAACATGCACTGTAAATTCACATGTCGGCCCCAAGAGTTTTCCTTGTGCAGTGTGGCTGTTGCGAGCAACGGTACTGAGCGGATACCATGACAGAGGCCCTGGGACACGCTGCTAAGTGTTTATCCCCCCTCAGCGTTTAGTATGCGATGAATACACATGTATTCACGACACAGCCTACACGACACTGCAGCTCAGATGGATTAATCCCTGATGATGCTGTGCAGCACTTATTAAACTGTCACCGGCTGGCCGGAAGGGTTTAAGTTTCGCTTTTCAAATCGAGCTGTCTGCTCGGATTAGAGCAGCGCATGTCCACAGTGAGAGAACATTTTGGAGGAGGAAACAAGCCTGCTAAACGTCTTGTAGATAAGTCGCAGCAATTGACAATGTATGGACTGCTTTAAACGCAGACCTTTGTAGGTTATTGCTGTGTAACTTGCTGTAGCAGGGGTTCTGCTCGAGGGCATAGTAAATATCTGTATGGAGGAGAGTGCTGCTGCTGTACTGACTCATTTGAGGTAGTGAAGATGAGAGGCCCCCGCAGTCTTGCGGGTGGACTACCAAGAGTCAAAGGTACAACCCAGGAGGGAATAAGACCAAGACCAAGTGAGAGTGCGGTTAAAGGCTTTATCTAAAGTTAGGGCAAACAGAATCTACTCTGCTCACGCCGAGAGCGCCCTGCAGGAAACATGTTACAATTTACTTATGTACAGAAAAAACATCAGCTGTGGGAAGGCATAGGGGGCACATGGAAGATTGGGATTGGTTGCTAAGAGGAGGCCCCTATGGGTTCTATATGGTTGGCGATAGCTGATTGGTCCATGGGTGGGTGATGAGTTGACATGATGCAGTACGTAGGGTCAGCAGTTCAGCGGGGCTCATCTGTCCAACATCCGATGAGTTGATACATTGCATCTCGGTACTATCACATTTTGCCCTTGTGGCCACACGTTCCCATCCATTCATACTTTTGATCGTTTCTTTTGGCAGCAAGGCCAGCAGGTCGCACATGTAAAAACAAGGCACGATTCTCCATTATTGAAGATCAATTATGTGTTCTTCAAGGATATCGCTTTTATGTCAAAACGCATTCGGATACCGGGTTGGGGGTATTTGTTCAATATTGACAGGGGGCGCACGGGTATATGGTTGCTGTGGCTGGATTTCAGGAAATACATTTCATCTTAGACATGTCCTTTCTTGGAGGGGGTCCTACTGATTAGGTGTCCAGACAACATAACTCAACATGGGGCCAGGGTGTTTCAGGAACGGGCTTAAGGTTCTCCTTCTGAGGTCTTTAGTCTCATCACAAAAATGGCTGGGTCCTTTATATTTACCTATAACAAGTTACTGCTTCATATACACCTAGCTGATTCTTTACTCGAGAGAAATACACTTATGGCACCGTTCAAACTTCATATAATTTGAGCAATGTCATAACCTAAGAACAGGGGGTGGTGGGAAAGAGATAGCTGACACCTACTCAATATGGCACAAATAACTAAGTACGATCAACAGTTCATATGAATCTATATAATGCTAGGCATATTCTTACATTCTTCATTATCAACAGTGAGGTAGCATTGTGCGAGTTTGCATCGATTTCTGGTTTGTTTACTCGTTACGGAAATACAATTTAGTAGTGCCGGTATTTAAATGTTATAAGTCAACACACACTTCACTTTCAATGTATCAGGTTAGCACATAAACTTCTAATAACATGCGTATATATATTTACACTATTATGTTTGTTAGCTCACTTAAGGTGTCAGCGGGTTTACATTGATTCCACACACAATGAGAGGGCATTCTTTTATACATACAAGTCGAAAAGGGAAGATACATTCGCCACTTTAAGGGTCTCTCTTGTTGACTCTGCTCTGGGGTACACTGAGATTAGGTTTCTATGGCCCAGGTCTGAGGGGTGCAAGGCAGGTTTATGGAGACAGATAGCCCTGGCCTTCACCTCCTCCGCCCGAGTTGCCTCTGAATCAATAAAGGGAGTTTGGATGGCAAGAGATACAGTGTGGATTTTGTTGCTTTTCTGCTGCTAACCTTCTCATGGGAACCAGTCAGTTATGCGGACGGCAGAGAGGAGGCGGCGGGGGGGGAGTTACGCTGGCTGTGCACTTTCAGAGATGGTTGCAGGATGGGGGTGAAATCTGAATGCCCTCTCGTTTGTTTGCAAAATGGAGTCTGTATGGTACAGAGTGGAATCTTGATTTAACTCTACAATGGCATGCATAAGAATATGGCAGTGATCATAAATGTGTTTGCACGAAAGGGGTGATGGTTCCCTGAGGTGTTCTCACATGAGTGCCCCAAGTCCGGGGCCCTGGACCTGAGGCAGTCATGACTGGGCCCACCTGGGAAGCATGGGAATGAGGGGTTTGGGGAGGCTGGAATGTCCCCTCCTTCCACTCAGTAGCAGGAGAAATTTCCTCTCTATAAATTCTGCTTTGGATATTCTCAGGAAGGTTCCAACTGCTAGGTGAAACTGATATTCACTGGGGGTGGCCACACAGGGGTGTTCACTTGGTCAATGCCACGAACCAAGGACAAAAGAAGTGTCCACTTACCCAAACACCCTCCAACCCATACAGAGAACCCTATCAGAATCTGTTGGCTACGATTGGGAAGTCTTCAGAAACAACTTGAACACCCAAGTGAGCTGCTAGAGGAACAGACAGATACCACAGGGTTGGGTATGGCGGCCTCCAAGAATTCCAGGAAAAATTGTCTTCGACCCAACAATCGCAATTTGAAAACTTTACTACAGAATTTAAATCTGCTTTAGTAGATATACGTAAATATATTGCGTCCCTCGAAGAAAAGAACAGCGAGTAATGAGAAGGCACTTCAAGGCCTGGCCCAGGAATCTACACAATCAGCGGAGCTTCTTGATCAATTGACGAGGGCAACCCACAATGTAGCCTTGCAATGCGAAGATCTGACTGAGAAGCTCCAATATCCGCATATGAACTATTCCAGAGGCAGTGACGGATTCATATTTGAAAGAGGAAGTAACAGGAGTCTTTAAAGATCTATTGAACGCAGAGGTAGCTATACCTGTAGACAGAATCCACTGGGTGGGTTCTGAAGTGTCAAGATCCTGCTGCTCGACTTAGAGACACCCTGGTAGCATTGACAAGCTATCCTCAGAAGGAACAGATTTTATGGGAAGCCTGAACAGCGACACAATTTACGCTCAACAGGAATGAGATTCAATTAGATCAGGATATCTCCCCATCCACGCTGCAAAAATAAAGAGATATGCAAGTCGTCCTGCAACATCTGCAACTACAGAAGATACCCTACAGATGGACCTTCCCATTTGGCCTTCTTTTTACTTGGGCAGGGACATAACAGCATTACTAGCAAGGAGTTAGTTTGAATTCTGCGTCTCGTTCAGGAAGATAAAGCGGATCAAGGGGTTGTGTGTCTGGTACGCACAACCCGTGGTCCGAGACAGTGGGAATGGACAAGATCAAAACTCCTAAAGGGGCCCCCTCCGCCAGAGAAATAACCACCAGTATACTGATTGGACAAGGAGGGAGCGAATCGCTCAGAAGAAAATGTTAAGGTTAAATGCATAAAGGTACGCTATCTGGACAGGAATGTTATTTGTGTAAAAGGGGCACAGTTGTAGCTCCTCTTGGGATCCAAAACAGACTCATTCAGAGGGTTTTATTATACCCTGCACATATCCCTGGCTTAGATGGTGGGTCACCTTTCAGGACGCAGTCCACAGAGAGATTAGTAAGGAGGGCCTACACCAGGGAGGGGTTAATGGGGTTTGGGGGAAGGTTAGGGTAAGGAGGGGGGTAGTACACAGTAAGTTATTCTGAGGCTTAGGAGGTTCGATTTTCAGGAGGTGGCTACAAGATAGCGTTTCTCATTTACGGTTTCATTTAGATGCTTAGCGCTTAATATTAGGGGGCTCAACTTCCCCATTAAGAGAAGGAAGTTGAAGCGGATAATAAATACATATCAACCTAACCTTATTGTGCTACAGGAAACACATATCAAGTTCCAGGATCGCTAGAAGTTGAAAATAAATAATTTTCTGATGCTTAGTCAAGCTAATGCAAAGGGTAAATCAGCAGGAGTGTTGATAGCTTTTAGGGCGCACACGCCGGTCTAGATTATGAAAACGCAAGCCAATAAGGAGGTATGATTCCTCTTAGTACGTATGGGACCAATAACATTAACTTCTATATATGTCCATAAAACAGGGCAGGAAGGGTATTTGAAATCTATACTAAAGTTAGAACTGTTTCCCCGGGGATGCGGGGGGGTGGGGGATAGTTGGTCATTCCGATGGGGGACCTGAACATTGCATGGGACCCAGTACAGTATAGACGCTCCGGGATCAAAAGTGCTTGCCCTGCACTCTCTCTAGTGTTGAAACTGACCATCTGACGCTTAAAAGATGTATGGCCACTTTGAAGGGAGACGAAAGGGCGTATACTTACTACTCCCATGTACATAAATCTTTTTCAAGGATTGATTATTTTTGTGTCTCCATTAGTTTAAATGGTAAAGTGGCACGGATTGATACCCACACTATTTCTGTCTTAGATAATGCTGCGACGATGTATCTTACCCTTCCTAGTTTTTTGTCCACATTATGGAGCTGGAAATTCCCGAGAGAGATACTCTCGGATCGGGTCCTATGTGATGAACTAGATGCTAAAATATCGGATTACTTTTGAAGCAACCTTGGAGGTAAAGTAGGTTTGGACATGATTTGGGATGCTTTTAAAGCTACTCTGGGGGGGTGAGGGAGGGAGATTATCGCAATGCAAGTATATAGGGGGAAGGTGAAGCGTAAACTTGAGACAGACCTCGAAAGGGAGGTTAAGGATACTCTAAAAACAGATGGAGGTAGACACATCATTGAAGCTATAAAGGCAATACCGGAGCGCAAGGGGTAGATTAGATTTAATACGCTCCAAACAAGCGGCAGTAAGTTTATTGCACTTAAAACAGAGGGTGTATATAAAAACAAATAAAGTGGATAATCTTAGCTAGGCCACTTACACAGAAAAGGGCAGCTCAAACAATTCAGGGGGTGGTAGATGGTCAGGGTAAGATTAAGGACGACGGAAGAAATTACGGCTCAATTTCAGATATTTTATATGTCCCTATACAAATCCAATTCTCCAGACCAGGCGCAACAGGAGAAATACTTGTTGGCTGCTTCTCTGTAGAAAACTTCAGTAGTAAATAAAGTAATCTTACATAAGGATATCACCCAAGAGGAAGTGATGCACATAATAACAAATCTCCCTACAAATAAAGCGCCAGGCCTGGACGGGTATGTTGCTTCCTTCTATAAAATTTTTCAAAACGATCCTTGCCTCGAAGTTAACCAATCTTAACAATTCTTTTGCCAATAATGGTAAGATAATGGATTATATGGAAGAAGCTAAAATAAATTTCATTCCGAACCCAGGTAAAGATGAAACTAAATGTGGGTCATACCGATCAATTGCTCTTCTGAACATTGATGCTAAAATATATATAAAAAGTCTTGCGAAGCGACTAGAACCCATTATCACATCCACCCGGACCAGACGGGATTTATAAAAGGAAGACAAACCCATGATAACATTCGATGTTTGTCATGTAATTGAAAAGGTGCTGGCAATATTGGCCTCAGACCCTGAACAATCATTTGACAGTGTCTAATGGTCCTTTTTGTTTAATACATTAGTCGCCATGGGTTTTGGCCCCAAGTTTTTAGCGATGGTACGAGCAAATTACATAAACCCCTCAGCTAGATTGCTTATAAACAGGCAACTATCCCAATGGGTTGCTCTTTGTAGAGAAACAAAACAGGGATGCCCTCTTTCACCTCTTCTTTATGCAATACATTTAGAACCCTTACTTTCGGCCATTCGTCAGTTAGACACTATCCAAGGTATCACCTTTGGGGAGATGCTAATAAGCTGTTGGCTTACGCAGACAATGCGCCTCTGGTGATCTGTAATCCGGGAGATTTGCTACCTGCGCTACTAAATCAATTAGAATGTTTTGGTAAAATAGCTGGCCTTAAAATCAAGATTACGAAATCCGAAATTCTAAATCTTGGGCTTACACCTAGGGAACTGCCTAAAGCAATGGAAGGCTCACAGTTCCGTTTGAATCTGAAAGGCATCCCGGTGTTAGCAGTTAACATCACACAGTCACTCGGGGGGGGGGGGGGGGGGGGCTATTTGCAGCAAACTTACACCCGTTGTTGACAGAAATCCAGAAATTATTTCACTCCTTGTTGTCCCTTATGGTTTCTTGGTTCGGTCGGATTAATGTGATCAAGATGGTGATTTTACTTAAGTATTATATTTGTTCCAAGCCCTTCTGATTCAGGTCCCGACTGCATTTTTTTGTACATTAGACAAAATGATGTCCAAGTTCATATGGAATAACAAAAGTCCCCAGGTTGCATTGAAGACGTTAATGCTCCCCCCAAATAGGGGAGGAGTAGGACTTTCAAATTTTAGACAATATCACACAGCTGCGAGTGATAAAAGAATGGTTTGGACACGATTCCGATAAGAGATGGTACCAAATGGAAAGAGCTATAGTGGGACCTAAAATGGAGAAATTGTGGTTGCCTATGATAGATAGACCTCAAAATATACATCAAAGGGATATTACTAGCTTAGCAGAAGAGATTTGGGACCAAGCGGTTAAGCAACACTGTCACGTCTTTCTTCTCTCCCTTCAACCCCTTTATTTGCGAATCCGCAATTCACTTCGGGATTATCGACAAACTCGTTTTCTGAATGGTAAACAGCAGGTTGTACTAAGTTTCCAGATATGTTTGTCGGGCAATACATCAAGTCTTTCGCTCTCTGAAAAGAGGAGCTTGCTTTTCAGGAGAGTCACTGATTTAAGTACTTTCAGGTTCGCCACTGGCTACTGGCTCCACCTAATAAGTTGGCGGCTTTAAGAACAGTCACTCCTTATGAACAATTCTTGACGTCAAGTATGGGAGATACGCACTTTACCTCCAAACTATACAAGTTCCTAACGGACGAACCCCAGACATTTGAAATAACTTAGCAGGCATGGGCTAAGACGTTCGGATTTACTGAAACAGAGGGTGCATGTTCCCGGTTATGGCTAGACATTCCGAAAATTACCAGATCTATAGAGATCAGGGAGTTCTGGTTTAAACTAACGTTCCAATGGCAGTACACCCCGTAATGTTTGCATAAAATTGCGCAGTCAGTATCAGCTCTTTGTTGGTGGGGGTGTGGTGGGAAAGTAGACTGGCTACATGTGTGGTGGTCATGTCCTAAGCTACTCCAATTTTTTGGATGCAGTACAAGGGGATTTGAAGGATATGTTTGCTTTTATGACACAGAGAAGCCTTGAAGAAACATTCAGTATGGCGCAGAAAGATAATTTACTATGACCAAAGCACAAGAGAAAAGCCTTTTATATTCTTCAGTTAGCGGCCCTGTTTGTTTTGGCTCAGAATTGTAAATCTGTAGATCCACCACAAGTTAAAGACTGTTATTATAAACTATTGAATTTTGTGTCTTTGGAATGGGTTACTTACCCGGTTCAAAAGGTAACAGGCTAAATTGTGGGCCTCAATTTTGAACTTTTTGCATGGTGACTTCATGGAACAACATTGCCCGCAGAACTTACGAATGTTGGACATTCTCTGAATTCGATTAAGGATTGTTCTTCTTGTGTACAGGGGTTGTGGGGTTAAGGGGATTGGGATGGGGATACAGGGAGGGAGGGCAGAATATTAATTTTAATGCATGTTTTGAATTTGTGAAAACTAACAAAAAAACAGCTCAACAGAAAGGGAGAGGTAGAGACTGCAGCTGAATGCAGTTTGTGCGAACGCAGGTTGGGATACCGTCGGCGAGTAGACGGTGGAAAGCAGCATGGAGGCTGAAAAGAAAGGCGTTCAGAGAGATTGGGTCAAGAGGAGCTCACTGCTTTATTGCTGCAGGCAGTTGGAACTGCCAGAAGCAGGGGAAAGCAAAGCAGGAGCCAAACGACTAACTGGACGCACTTCCAGTCATCGAACCGAAGGGGAAGACGACAAAAACGTGAGGAATGCCAAACCCGCCCAGTAAGCCCCAGGAGAGAATGGGTTACCGGAGTGCGTGAGAGTGAATACCGCATATC
This sequence comes from Ambystoma mexicanum, assembly GCF_040938575.1. Lineage (NCBI taxonomy): Eukaryota > Metazoa > Chordata > Amphibia > Caudata > Ambystomatidae > Ambystoma > Ambystoma mexicanum. The sequence goes on along the minus strand of NC_090923.1, from coordinate 1,203,265,229 downwards.
ATCAACAGCATGAGAGAACCCAGTCAAATTAATTGGAGGAACTGATACAAATAGTGTAAGACAGGGTCGTGACCCAAAACTTGGAAAGAACAATTGATGCAAATACAAATAGTGTTAAGAAAGGGTTGGTGACCCAATGCTTGAAAAAAAGGAGTGGAAACAAATGCGAACTTTGCTAAAGAGGGTCAGTGACCCAATATTGGAAAGGCATAATTTCCATCATGAAAGAAAGAGTGATTGGAGAATGGAAAAGACCATTTCAGAATAGTGAACCAGGCAAACAGTGATTCTGAGACTCATACCTATAAGATATAAAAACCCCTGGCAAGAGAGTAAACCTAGGCACTGAGTCTGGGATCCACACGAAAGAAACTACGTCGTCATATCCCTGCAGGAGAGTAAACCAGGAGTGAGAAGAGAAGTAAACTTAAAATTGTGGAACAGTGATAACTAATACAAAAGGGAAGAGTAATTTGCCTTTTAAGGATCAATAATAAAGTCGCAATACCCTGGCAGGAGAGTACACTAGGGGCAGAATGAGGAACAGTCAATGGAAAAAGGGAAGAGCCATACCCCCTTTGGGCTAATTGAAATACAGAGTGTGAGGAATTGAAAAGGAATTGTGTTTAAAGTTCCCACTAGAATAAACTTCAACTGTGTTAAAGTGTTGAATGGTGAAAACGAAAGGAACAAATGGAAAGAGTAATTTCCCTCAAATCTGTGGAAGTATAATAAGTGGAGGAACTCGAGGGATAAGTCATCACCCTTGAAACTATGGAGTGAAATATTGTACAAAGAATAACGCTAGAACAGTGGAACATTATTTGACCCTTTTTCCGGGGGTACCAGACAAAGACCAGAAGAAACATCGGGGAAGGGAGGACCCCTTCCGTTCATGGAACTTTAATTCCCTTACTTTGCTGTACCTTGGAACATTATGTTTGGAACTTTGAAAGAAAGCTACAAGTGCACAGCCTACAGAAATCCCCTTACATACACACACATTATATTGAGTTTAGCGTGTAAAGGCCAGTTTAGGCTTTTGGACAGTATAGAGGCAGCTTTTTGGTTGATCATCCCGACACAGATATTCATTTGTTTTGTTGAGGCAGCGAAACACCTCTTGGACCTAAGGACAGGTGGGATTTCCCCAACCCCTCTTAGTAAGGCGCTATTTAAAACAATAAATACAAATATTAAAAAGCAGAAAGTTTTCAAAAACTGATTAGCAGAGTTTGCCAATTAAAATGTTCTCGATTAGCAAGCACACTTATTCAATTAATAATTGTTTTAACTAATATTTATAATGTAACCAGAAGTTATTTTTACCCAAGACAAAATCAGCAACAGTACATCCTTTTTGTGTACTGCTGAAGAAATGAGTGAGATGAGGGTCTATAAAATAAAAAGGTTAGCTGCAAGAATGGACACAATTCAATATGATAAAGAGGCTCTGAAAACAGTTTACAGTGCAAGGCGCTGAACAGCTGGGTGAAGTTGCACAGGGCAGTGTCCTGTATATTTTAGGCTTGACCCATATTTTGCTACGCAAGGAGAAGGTCAGAAGTTTCATAAATCAAAATGTTCACAATGTTAAAGGGAAAGTCATATCCTGAAACTAAGTACGTAGTACAGTGGTGCGGCAGGCAGTGTAATGGTCAACTTCAGGTGGACAAGATATCCCTTGCATGTCATTGATATCAACTGTTTTCAATATAGAGTTAAATGCAACTTTTGGGCAAGGGTAAGGCTATTAAAGCTCCTTAAACCTGAGCCATGCAAGCCCAAGTGCAGCATTCCAGCCCTGTGCAGCCATGAAAGCAGCATTTAGCACTATTAGCATTCAGCGCTGCCATCTGTGGTGCAATATATTTTTTGGTTCCTTTTTAAGAGAACTAGACTGCCCAATTCATGCTGCACTTAAAAAGAAGAAATTACACATGTCTGCGATTATAAATAAATATTTCCAGGATCTGTAGATTAGCAGGTGAATGGGCAGCAGGTAGGAGTTTGGGTGGTTGAGGTGTAGCACTCCAGTGGAGACTTGTTCTGGGGAACCGCCTCCAGGGATAGGGTGAAGGGCAGACAGAGGAGCTGCAGCAGCCCAGCATGAAATGCAAGCCGCTACTTGCAGTTTCGGCTTGTGCTCCCAGCCGGTGACTGGACAGCTCTCGTCCGCAGGTGTGAATATATAATGCAAACAATCTTACAGCAACGCGAGTTCTGGAGGCTCACTACAGTGTATGGTACTGCAGAGCTGCAGATGTACAAACTGGATGGAACTTCTCACTATTTTGTGCAAACATCTAGTTCGGTTTGTGTATTCTTTATGTAAGAGGGAAGAAAGACTAAGCAGAGTGGACGTCGTAGTAGACAGAACGGGCCGAATTTGGTGGTATATTGTACGTTTGCAGCCAGCTTACTTTGAGGGTAGCTGTTATAAGGCAACCAGGTGATCAAATAGAATGTCGGGGTCAGCTCATGGGTTAAGGACCTGTTGCAGATGCATGCAACCAGCAGGTCAAAAGAACTAGGATTGCCATCAAAACCATTTGACCATGTACATTTTCAAAAGTGTTCACTTGTCAATCTGAAACACCTTCCCCAACAAAATGAAATGTATGCTGTGTGTGTTTTAGATAATGCTCAATTTGTAGATTGTTGATAATCTGGTATGATTTTGTGACTTTTGTAATGGTCCTATTCTCTTAATGAAAGTATATTTTTTGTTGTGTAAGGTTGTCGGAGTACAACCAGGCTCACAAATAAAAAATGTTTTTTAAAAAATGAAATATAGTCCACGCTGAGAATTAGAAATAATAACCTAACTTGTACTGAAAAACAGACAATGCAATGTGTCTTACAGCAGCAATACTGTAATTATGCATTATATAACAATTTAACACGTTTAAGAATGGAATTTCAGGACTATCTTTTTAAAGAAAATAAAGTTAACACATAATGGACTTTGCCAAACAGGATATCTTTTTTTTTAATAATTTTTATTTTTTTCAACGAAAAAACACACCAAACATTACAACCAGTTAGGACATTCGTGATCAGTGTTAAAACGCTACATTATAAAATGCTCACTTCTGTCCTCTCCCCCGCCCCCCCCATTAACTTGAGCCTTTGTGTCAGTGTCATCCACCTGAGCCGCATCAGGTGTCTATTATCATCATCTCCTGCAAGTAATCTGCTTCGTGGTCGGCCTGGTGGGGGTTAACCATCGAAGTCACCAATTGCCTCCAGGCTATCAGGGGACCCACCTCCTCCTCCCCTCCTCTAGTTACTGCTTCATACCAGGCCGCAGTCTCCGCCTCTGCCCATTTCAAGAGGTCTGCCCACCACATCTCCAGTCTAGGCCTGTGGGCCGCCTTCCAACACATAGCGATTCTGCACTTGGCCAGGACATAAGCCAGGTCCTTCATCTTGCTAATATGTTTTAGGTTACGTGGTCTGGGAAAGCTCCCAAGCATGCATGCCCAAGCAGATCCAACGTCAAGCACCACCCCACTGCTAGCCAATCTTGTTTTCAGTTCTATCCAGAATCTGTTTACTTCCGGACAAGCCCAGAACATGTGCAGTAACCCAGCCCCCTCCTCCCCGCACCTAGGACATTTCTGTACAGCTGAGCCTCCGAACCTAGCTATCCTGCCGGGGGTCAAATATGCCCTGTGGGTGACATATGGCTGGATCTGCTAAAGTTTCGCATTCTGGGATACCTTCTTGTGGTACCTTTGTGCCCTTTCCCACTGTCCATCTATCATGGGTTCTCCCACCTCCTCCTCCCAGTCGTGCCTTAATTGAAGCAACTCCTTTCCTGCCTTTGTACTCAGTAACTCATATCCTGGATATTTCGTGCCCGCCCTCAGAGACATCAGACATCATTTCTATGGTGGCCTCGGGTTGTTCTGCAGGTACTGTTTCGGGCCACCTTTCCCTCACCCACTTCATAATTCTGGAGTAAGTAATATGTTGGCCTTTATGCACCCCGGTCTCCTCCATTAGTCTCTGGAATCACCCAGGATGGCCAGGCCCACCGGTTCAAAGTATCTGCAGACCCCTTTAATCAATTGGGAGTCTCCCCCACATAACACCACTAACGGGACCTGTTGAGAAAGCGGGTCCGGGTCACCCACGGTTCGCCATGCCCTGCGCCAGACCTCCCAGCCCAGCGCCAGTAATCTCCCCATCCCCGACACTTTCGTTTTTGGGTAACCACACTGTCTCTCTAAGGAAGTAGGGGGCAGTGCCACCCTGCAGAAGACTGGCCTCCGCCGATTCATCTTCGGACAACCACCTAGCCACATGTAGCAGCTGTCCTGCTAGATAATATAGTTCAAAATTCGGCAGGTTTATACCCCCCCCTTGTCACATGAATTTTGTAATTTCCAAAGGGCCACCCTGTTCCTAGAATTGTGCCATATGAAGCCCCTGCACAAGCTATGAAGTCTGACAAAAAATCGTTTAGGGATCAAGTACGGGACATTTACAAAGAAGTGCAGCAGTCTAGGCAGAACAACCATCTTGAGCAAAGCTGCTCTTCCCATCATGGCTAAAGGCAATCTAGACCAAAACACCATGCTGTTTTTGATACCTTCGACTGCTCTCTCAGTGCTGTGTTTATGCTCTGCCTCTATCCTATGAAACACATTTATGCCTCCGTTACCTCCAGGACATATTGCAAATTTTCCTCCGGGAAGCGCAGGTAGAGGAGCAGGACATCGGCATACAAGCATATCAAGTGTCTCCATATTGTTGCCTAAGGCAGACTGCCAACGGTTCCAAAGCGAGAATATATAACATGGGCGACCATGGGCATCCCTGCCTGGTCCCCCTGCTGAGACGCCATTTATCTAAGATGATGGCGCCTGTTTTAACTCTTGCGATCGGGTTGCTGTATAGCATCTTGGCCCATCTTATGTACCCTGGCCCCATCCCGTCGCTATCAGCCATGGCCACCGCACTGAATCGAAGGCCTTGACTGCGTCCAACGACACAATTGCCAACTCACCCGGGTCTTTCTCTGTTTGGTCAATAATATGATGTAGCCTTCTGTGATTGTCAGTGATGTTTCTGCCGGGGATTTAGCCTGTTTGGTCTGGGTGTATCAGTTTGCCAATCACTCGCTTGAGCATGTTGGCGAGCACCGCTGTGAGTATTTTGCTGTCCTGGTTGAGCATCGACGAGGGCCTATAGGACCCACAGCCCACGTCCGGTTTACCTGGTTTCAAAAGCGGTAGAATCACTGCTTCCCGTAGGCACTCTGGCAACCCTCCCTGTTCATAGGCCTCATTAAACATAGCCAGCAGCGGCTGGAGCAGCTCCTGCTTATAGGCTTTATAGAATTCACTGGGTAATCCGTCCGACCCAGGCGCTTTACACGTGGGCAGGTGTTGGATCACTGTCGCCAGTTCATCTGAGGTGATTGCGGCATCCAAGTCTGCTTGTTCCAAATCGTCTAGAGTGGGCAGACCTATGTCTTCTAGTGTTTCCTGAATTTCTTGACCCATGTCTCCGCCCGCATCCTCATACAAGCATTTATGAATGAAAATAGTGGTACAATAGACAGAATTACAAACTACAATGATATAAAATACAGTTAAGAATGATGTAAGAAAGAGTTTCAGGGCAGCTCGGAAAGTGGGATAGGAGTGTATAGATCGTGAAGAAAGTTGGAGAGCATTCCATTGAAGATGAGCCAGTAGAGAAAAAGAGCGGAACCGTGAATATGCACACAAGGGCAGGGTACAGTTATAAGAAAGTTAGATTGAGAGCAAAGAGCACGAGAGGGAACATAACAAGAGACACACGATGTGAGATAAATAAGAGCAAGTCCATAAAGGCACTAACACAATACAAAGGACATTGTATTTAAGTTGAGTGAAAAGGCAACCAACAAAGAGAAGCCAAAGAGGTAGAAATAGAGGTGTGAGCAGATACAGAATACAGTAGGCAGATAGAAAAATGAATGAGACTTTAGGAGGAGCTAGGCGAGACCACATTGAAGTACAGAACAGTAGAATAGGTGTGAGGAAATTAAAAGCTTAGTGGCATAAAAGTTAGAAGACATCTAACTTTCCTAATGTTGAAAAGATGGCAACGACAGGAATGGGATGTAGTAGAGATATGATAAGCAAAAGAGATTTGTTTCAAGATGAAGGCAGAGATTGCGTGCCGTAAGAGAGAGATCGGCAGATGGGAGGGAGAAGAGAGGAGGAACGTGGAGACGGATCTTATTAGCTGGGGAAAAGAGTGAGGAAAAGGAAGTGATCAGAAATCCAGCCTTTAATAGCAGAGAGACAGGCTTAGAGATTCACATGAATAGCGGGTGTGAAACAGGAGAAAGATAGAACTAGTTGGGTGTCATCTGCATAGAAATGATGACAACCCAAAAGAAGAGATAATGTTAGCCAATGAGAAGCAAAAAGAGAAAAAAGAAATTGGGCGAGAACAGACACTTGTGGCACACTGTGCGAGAGGAAAAGGTTCGGAGCAGACAACAGCCCAAGATACAAGTAGGTGCAATGAGACAAATTGGATCGAAACCACGCATGTACAGAGACAGAAAATCCAAAAGAGGAAAGATTGGAGAAGAAGTAATTGACCCACTGTATCTAAAGCAGATCGATCCAAAAGTCTAAGAATATATTGTTTAACATAACAAGCAGAGAGCAGCGAGTCACAGACAGAAAGAAGAGCAGTTTCAGTGGAATGAAGAGGTTGAAAACCAGATTGAAAATGAGGTAAAATGTAATTAAGGATGACAAATGAAGAAACCAGGGAATAGACAAGGCATTCTAACAGTTTGGAAAGATAAGGAAGAAGAGAAATAGGACGAAAATTTGAAAGCATAGCTGGGTCCAAAGAAGGTTATTTCAAGATGGGAAGAAAAATTGCAAGTTTAAATAGAAGAGGGAAAGTGGAAGTAATAAGAGATATTAAGAAGACTTGTGAGAAGAATTAAGAGAGGGATAGATTTTAGGAATGAGAGTAGAAGGGACTGGCTCTTTGGGGGAAGCAGTAGGTTGAGCAATGAAGTGTGGGAATTAGAAACAGGTGAAAAGGCAGAAAGAACCATAGTAGAGGAAGGTAGGGAAGCAGAATAAGAGGGGAGAATGAAGAGAAATGGCAGACCAGAGGGAATCAATTTTAGAAGTGAAGAAGTTGCCAAAGTCAGACACAGTGAGCGTTGACAGGAGAGAATATCCAGGCAAAGGAGGAATCCATAAGCCAGAAAGCGATTGAAAGAGTCGCCGGGGATGAGATGATTGAGAGTGCAAGAGGTCAGAGTAGTAGAGACGTTTAGAAGAAAGAAGTGCATTATCATATAAACTATAAGGAGGAGAATGAGACAGCATCGGGCATAGACCAAGATTTATACCAGTGATGTTCCAAGCGACGGAGTGCCCTTTGCATAGAACGAAGGTGAGGAGTAAGCCAGGGCTCAGAAGGTTTGCGAGAGGGTAAGAATTCAGAAAGGATATAGACTGTCAAGAGAAGTAGAGAGAAGTGGAGAGAGCTGAAGTAGCTTCATCCATTAAGAGTTAAAAAAAAGTTGAATGAGACGGAAGAGTGGCAACACAAGAAGACCCGAAAAGCAAGGTATTAAAAGTAGGATTTTGACAAAGGGAGGAAGAGGTAACAGAGTGAAGAAAACAAGTATCAGAAACAGGGAGGTAAACAGAAATAAGAAGCAAATGGTGATCAGAGGAGTAGAGCGGGTAGAAGGAAACATCTGAGGTAGACCTAGAAGAAGTAAAACGATCCAGACAGGATCCATAAATGTGAGATGGGGGAGTAAGAAGGGGAGAGAGAGAGTAGGAATCAATAATAGCTAAGAATGGAATAGAAAGATGCAGATTAAAGTCGCCCAGAAGTATAAAAGTTAGAACGCGGGAGGATGACAGGAAGTAGAGCATCAATGGCATCGCAAGAAGTGTAAAGAGGACCAGGAGGACGATAAATCAAAAGTAAAGTCACAGCACAAGATTTGGAGAAGGTAGAGAGAAAGTATTCAAACCAGGTGAAAGTAGGTAAGGAATGGGAGTGGTATGAAGCTTGGAAGATGGCTGATAAAGAATACCGGTACCTCCTTTATGACCCAGAGAACGAGGAGTATCTGTGATGTGGGATATATTGACCCACTCAGCTGTGCTATGCTACACCACCTTGCTGCAGTGGTGCAAGAAACACCAAAATGGCAGTGCTGACTCCTGGGCGTGCCAGGATATCTAAACTGCTTTTTGCAACAACCAGAAAAACGCTGCACCACCCTGCCACACACATTTCAGGTGGGGTGGAACAGAGTCCTCACTGCAGGAATGGGTCGGTGTGCTCTGCAACATTTAACATTGAGTGAAGTGAACGAGGCAGCATTACTTTGCTGAAAAAACCAAAATGCCTCTTTAAATTACACCTTTTTCAACCTTTAAAAATATTTGGTGCTAAATCCACCCATTTACCATGAAACTGCTTTGATTAAAAAGGCCCTGCAATGCCCAGGGTCATTCATTATGCCTCAGAGGAACCGGCCTCATTTGAATAACAGTTCCTGTCAAAAGTATCTCAATCAAGAAAGAGGCCCCTCATCCTGCTTCAAAGGAAGTGGCATTTGACAGAAGTTGAGGGAAAGAATAAAAACTGATCAAGTGACAATGGACTTCCTTTTGGTTTTAAAGGATATTTTGTAACTGAACTTTAAAGACGTTTAACTTTGCAGCAAGAAAGAGGAAAAATATGAAAAGTGTGTAGTTCTAAATCTAATTTTATGCTCTTTCTTTGAAAACTTGGTAGAACACATTACTGCATAAGGAACAGAAGTTGTAAAAAAAATGACAGATTACGGGGAAAGTATTGGTACATATATTCCTGGGGTAAATGCACATCTGTGTACAAAATTGGGAAATTTTAAGACAAATCTTTCATGGTTAAAATTAACAAAATGTGTCAGCAAGGCGAAACCAGGTCCCACAGACTTGGGGTTTGGATTGAAATATGACGCACAAAATATGTAACCTGCGCATCTGATTTTCTCAGAGGTTGCAAATGCATACATATGTGTTTGTGGCAAAATTAGATTTTGGTTCCAGTAGCTAGGGGAGTTTTCTAAACACTAAAAAGAAATCACCCCATAAACATGACATACTTTTTCCTGTGATCCAATCAGCGAAGAGCTAGGAGGAGACTTCTACCTTGCCCAATCCTGTTATTAGAGGCAGGAGTAGTAAGCCTGCCCTCGTCATATACTTTAGTGATGTCATTTGGCATGATAAATAAGGGCAACTGACAGCACGTAAACACACTGATTCCCGACTTTCTTCCTGAATTCTTGCGTGGCGTCTTGTTCCTGATTTCTTCATCCTGTTTGATCCCGATTCCACATTTTCATTGCAAAGCCAAGGCCTATGCGTTGCTGAACCCCTTTTCAGCTAGGCCTCAAATTCTAAAAATCCCAAAAACCCAAGGGAAGCATCCTGATCCAGCCTGGCTTGCTGCTACTAATGCATACCCACTGCAAACTCGCCACCCCGCTGATCTGTAGTATCCAGAAGTGCCAGTCCGGTGACCAGAACAGCCCAGCTGATCCTGTCCCACCAGATTTGCCCAGCTGTCCTGTGTCAGACCAGATCTGTGTGGTGAACCAGAACCCTTGACGGTCCAAAATCCTAAATTAAAGTGGACTGTAAGTATTAATAGGAATCAGAAAACCAAAGCATACCTTGCCTTGTCCTAACCCAATCTCTAAACCATCCCATCTTACCTTAATTTGTAACATTGTCAGAATCCTTATTGCAATCCTGTCTCGATTTATCTTGCTAAGCACCATTTCTTTGGTCATTTTTTTCTTGTGTAAATCCTAAACTATCAATCCTATTTCCAGTGATCGGACTGGTTCCGGCAGGGCGGGCGCTGGGGATCTAGTGTTGAAGTCATGAATCAACTCCAGAGCTTACTGTGTCCCTCTTTGGTATTCTAGCCGGAATGCTCTGGTATAGAGTAAAACTATTCTTGTCCAAACTGAGTTTCGTTTCTGTTTTCACTACCTGATTTTTCTAAAAAAGCATCTCATTCTACATTGCACATTTCCCTCAGTTTAATAGCTAGAGACCTCATTTCAATTCTTGATTATACCCAACACCTATAGCTACACCCCAACCCACAAACCGCACTCCAAATCAATTTCACCCGTTTTTAATAGAAAACCGTTTGGCTAATTTTAGGTGAGAATCAACATTTTTGCAAAGTTTTACACGTGTTATTTTTATTCTAAATTATTTTCAACCTTCCATTTAAATTGTTTACTTTTGCTCAAACTATTGCTCATGACTGCTAACTGCTAGTATCTTTCCAATGTTCCTCCCATAGAAATTTTTTTACTGATTTAGGGATTTTTGTGCACTTTCAGTGTTTATTCAGCCATTTCCGAATTTCATTTTAAACAGCGTAAAGGTTTCAAATCTTTTTTTCTCTCTTGTTTGGGGAGGGAAGGTTGGATTTGAATTCTGCTTCTTCCAGATTACCTGCTGCTTCCTTATATCTATTAGAATTGATTATTTGTGGGTTGAGGAATATTGCAGGGTGAAATCCTAACTTAAGTGCTATCCTCTGGTGTTTTATATTTTGTGTTGCTAAAGAGTGAATTTAAGTGTATTACATACCTTCTTATCTGTTATTGTCACCACATTGGTGATTGCTGTGCCCTATTAAAAAGCACATGTTTCATTTGAATTTTAAATAAATAAATAAATAAATAAATATCACCTTTACCAACCAGCCTGATTCCTGGTCCATCATGATCCGGGGTATTTGAAAAGGGGTGTCATATGAGTGGTGTATCACTCAAATATTGAACCTACATATATAATAAAATAAGCATTTTGGTTGTGTGCTGCATACTAGGCCGAGACTAGGGTGTATCGCCTGACTGAAATACTTAAACAGCGAAGACAGTATCAGGTGTGAACAGGGACGCGGGTATAGCAGAGTTAAAGCAAGAAAGCCAAGTCTCAGTAATACAGAAGTGCAAGTTAAGTTGTAGGAACATATCAAGGATAAAATGGGTTTTCTTAGAGATAGAGTGAGCGTTCCAAAGTGCAACATTGATGGAAGAGTCACCAGAATTACAAGGTGGATAAACAAGATTGAAGAATTGCGTGAGAAAGGAATGAGAGAATCTACGGCAGGACCAATGAGTATGTATAGCACTAGTCATAGTGAAAAAGTAGGCCTGATACAAGTATCAGGAAGTACATGTAATAATGGGAGCAGCACTAGGATGGAATAAAAGGAGAGCACCAACTAAAAGGCAAGATGAGCATGCTGGATTTGGGAAAATCAACTGTACTGGACTGTCAGAAGAGTGACCAGTAAACATTGTAAAATATAGAGGACAGTAAGAAGAGAAACAAAAACATAAGAAATTACAACAGCAAGCAGCTGAACCCAGGCGCTGATTGTCCGTGGCCAGAGGATGGGCTGCAGAAGAGACGTGGTCTAAGTTCGAATTTCACGCCGATAAGCAAGCAGGCACTCCACACAAGGCCCCCACAGGAGCTGGTAATCAGTCAGTATTGTAGTGATTTGCAGGAGCTTGGATGCGTGAATATCCACTAAGCACAGAATGTTAATGAATACTTTGGAATGTGAGAAGTACTAAGGGGTCATGACAAAGGAGAATTTACTTGAGCACAGTGCAATACAAACTAATACAAGTGTAGTCTATGGCTATGTGACAAATCGAAAAGTGCTCCAACAGCTCCTTTGAATTACAGGAGGCTTATGTTGTCGGAGAAGACATTTAATATCTTAGACAAAAACACCAGCAAAGTAATTTTGGGACAGGAGCAACCCAGGTCTGGATGGATGGACTCTATGGTAGGCAAATGTGGAAACAAAATGTTGTTGGGGAATTGGGTGGGGCTAGGAGATGAAGTGGTCAAACCTCTAAAAATCTGTGCAAGCTTTGGCCTTCTAGTAGTATGAAATATTGTGGGTCTTGTGCTCATGCAATGCATTAGGCTGAAGAAGGAATACCTAAAAGAGGTTTATAGTAGTAGTGTTCTAGCAGCACCAGGTTATGTCCCGGGCTGATGCATTGGGCCCCACCAGGGTTATCCAGACCCTGGTCAGAGAACAGAAAAGTGAATTAGAGAAAGGGAAAGGGTTAAAAGGGAGATGGTCAAATGCACACGAATGTTTTGGACAGGTCAGAAATGGAGTGAAAGGGGAGGGATGGAGTTTGTGATCGTTTGCATGTCTGCAGAGTCAATGTAGAAAGACCACAGCATAGCACTGTTAAAAAAAGGGTAAATGTTTAATGCTCCGGCAAATGACCACATACCTGCATGGCCAGTTAATATTACTTACAGGGAAGGATTGAAATTATTAAGTGGTTGCGTAATGCATTTGATATGTGGGCTACTTGGAGATCATTTCATGTAGGTATCCTAATAAACCTGTGGAAATAATTTTTCCACATATCGGAATGTGGGGATTCTTGCATGCACATATAAAAGCAAACAACGGTTTATTAAATGAGTGCCATTGTTATCAGCTACTTTTAACAGTTTAACCTTTCAGCGAGTCAAGTGCTAACTTCAGACATGTGACCCGCAATCACATGTTCCAAAAAAGCTACCCTTTAATTCATCCCAGGTCTATCCCATTACACAAAGTATTGGTGCCCAATTAAACACTTAGTATGATCTCATGTTGTCTCCTTTAACTAGCGGTTTCTAATCACTGGTATCCACAGGATTTGGGGGCAAATAGGTTGTGTTCTCCTTACCAAGCCTGGACAACGTCTACGTAGTAAAGGTGAAAAGGTATTTGTACCGTGCACCATCACCACCGGAGTGGTCCCCAGGCGCTCTGGCAGATCGGAAAATAGGTAGGTGAAAATATGCAGCTTTAATGATTGAAAAGGTCCCAGCAGTAGGGCATTGCAAAGCAACATGTTCTGGTCGAATGGCTGGGAATAATCGCCGCTTGTACATGTTATGCCATTTACTCATGCTCCACTGCTTTGCTCTTCCCCAGTCACAAGTACGTGTTCCGTTCTGACTCAAATGCACAATGAGCAGGATTCCTCAGACGCAGCAGTGCGGGACCACAGTAGAAAATTCAACATTTATCAACATATTTAATACCCCGTACATCACATATGCGTCAGCTTGGCAAAAAAGTGCAGGCCTGAAAGAATGGCTGCGGGTTTGACATCCTAAAACAAAGTGCTGCTCAAACTAGTGAATGGTGCAACCAAGTGAATAGTAAATTCACCCAAGGTGCCAATAAGATCAGAATCTAAGTGAAGGTAAATGATGGGGTGAATGACATCACAATGAAAGTGAAGGAGAATCATGGGGTTAAGAGCATGGTGAGCAACAATGTACCCACTCCCTTCTTAGCACACTATGTTTTACTCACCACAAGTCTATTCTCACTAGCCAATGAGTAGTGGACAGTGCAAGTGTTGAGACCCGACAGGAAAAGGGCAACACATACAAAGTACACATTGGCCTATGGTGTTACCCACCATGCTTCCTGGAGTGCTTAAAGACCATGGCAACGGCAGAGGTGAGCGGTCTAAATCTCAACAAAATGACATTGCCCCCCTAACTTTAAACGTGAACAATTGCCTGGTACCCTAAAATATATGATAGAAACAAATGCTAGGCTGAAAGCATTCTCCCACCTATAACCATCTAATGTATGCCTGGAACATCCCAACAATATATGTAGAGCACTGTGTTCAGGTGTATTTTCTAGACTGGTAACGGAATACATTTCCTGTACCAGAATGAGTTCTTAAATGCGATAATTTCACAAAGAGCATGGTACGTCAATAAAAGTGGTTGAGTAGGATAAAAAAAAAAAAAGATAGAAGGTATACCAAGGAATGGTTTGATTCCAAACGTTCTGTTATTAATTATGCAAGACTTAACTTCCCAGGAGTGTTCCAAATTAATCTCAGACTCTTAAGAGATGACCTAAAGGTATTGCCTTGTAAAACATCGTCCATCACGTAACACAGCAGGTTTCTTAAAACGTTGAGCTTGTCTGGTAAACGTGCCAAAAGAGGGGATGACCCTTAAATCAAACAGACTCAACTATGCGGAAACAGTCTTGGAAGGCTACCTGTGCATCAGAGGCTGTCAAAAGATGTACATTTTACAGTTAGACAAATATTATAAAACAATCAAGCTTTTTAGAAGTCTGGGGAGGGACTTAACTTTGAACCTTGGGTGAGCATGCAACTTGCTCACTGTAAACTAATATGAGGACATGTACTGGGGTTTTACATGTACGAGGGCAGACTGCTACTTTGGTAAGTGCAATAGAAAATTAGGTCCGTCTCATAGTTAGTGGGCGTTATACAAGTCATTTCGGTGCCGGAGTTAATTCACGCTGTCACTTAATGGCAGATTCTTTCACTCAAGCAACTTTTTAGATACTATTCTTGTACGGAAACTTGAAGACTGCTTTCACTCATGTACCCTATCCATTGAGCAATCAAAGCACTTTGTATATTCTTCTGGTTACAGAATTCTGGCCATTTATTACTCAAGAACCATCCTCACTTAACCTGGCTTTCCGTTGTGAGCAGTTTTGGAAGTTAGGTAAGCTTGAACATACAAGTAAGAAAATAAACACAAGCTAGATAATATACAAAACAGAGTGCAACATATTCGTAGAATACTTCAGATTAATATTTTAGATTTTAAAAACAAATTCTTTGCATTTGTACAGTTTTTACATCACCAGTGAGGCATCTTGAAAACCCTGGAGTGTACACAAGGATACAAATTAGCATATTTAGCCTGGCCGTGCAGGTTATTAGAACTTCTGCGAGTTAGTAGGTCGTCAGGTCATTTGTATGAACGAGGCACATTAATTCATGAATATTCCACTGGCATTAGTTGTATTTCTATATCCAATATGAACATCTATATACAGTAAATTAGGTCCCTATGTGGAAGGCAAAGATGGTGCTCCTATAACATCAGATAGGGTTTACAAGTGTCAATGAAGGTGGATACCATGGCGCTTTGCAGTATTTTATTTTCAAAGCATATTACAAATAGCACACACTAGACTTACGAGTTACGAGTGTCGGAGAAGGTATGGCTTGACACGGCTGGGAGGCGTTATGACCTATTCAGAGGTGCTTTCCTCTCCAGCGTCTGTGCCGACGAGAGTTGAGAGCGGAGCCGACGACGAGAGTTCGGAGCGCGGGCTGGCGAGTACTTCCTGGTACTCCTCGCGGTGAGACGCAGAGTGCCCTGAGACTGCAAGGCCGTGAGACGGCGAGGCAAGGTGTCACAGCAGCATTATACCAGCTGCTGACCCGTAATCCGGTGCCTCATTTAAGAAGCTGGATGTTTTTTCAGCAGTGGCGAGGTGAGGATGCTGTGCCTCAGTAGAACAGCCTAGTTGATTTAGTGGCGTACTAGTCTAGTTCGTCACCGTTACTCTCCTTGCTTTGCGTTGCTTACATGAGGCCCTAGTCCAGTCTAAATGACAGGAGAAAAATAAAGCGCTATAACCGGAGAAAGGCGGGGCAAACGCCATTAGATGAATACATGGAAAGTAATTTATTCATTTGAGAAGGAGCGAACAGAGGAAGATTACAGCAGGTTTCCCCCAATCCAGCGGAGAATATATAGCGAGGCTGTAAAGTCGAGCCATAATATAACAGATTTATCTATGGCGGGCTCTGCTATGGATTATGTAGAAGGGATTGAAATATTAGTCCCCGGTTCGACATATCTATTAGCATGGAAGAAGAGATAGGCCCTACAGGCCTCGTCCACCCCGACTGCGAGACTTCGTGCCTCCCTGAGAACGTTTGACTCCCCAGACAGGGAAGAGTCTGATGTAAGCTATGCATCGGACGATCCTGACGCTCACCTGACTAGTAATGTGGCGAGGGAGGAGAATGGTGCAATGGTAACTGCCCTCCCTCGCCAGTTCATTGCATGATGGACAGGTAATGAAGAGGTCCTAAGAAGTGGAGATAGCCCGTTGGTGGCTCTAAATCTGGTCCTGCAGTGTTTTATAAGTCTGTATCATACTGTAGTGTCAGAGGTAAGCATGAACTCCACTATTCTCAAGGAGTTAAAAGATAATTTACTGAGAGGAGAACACATGGACCCAATTGACAAGCGCATAACTTCAGAGTTAAAAGTGGCACATACTGTCACGACCCTCCGCCCTGACCCCCACTGGCAAGCCCATTGGACAGGTGGAATCAGGGCTCAGATCACGAATAAGGCGTGGCATCCACTTCTCAGGCCCTCTTGGGGCCAGTCCTGGCCCCTTTGGCGCCAGGCTCATCAGTAAGGAAAGACATCTGCTTGAGGAACTACTTTATTTAGGCTTTCAGCCAACATGGAGGCATCCACATAGCTTGATTCCTAGAACCAAGCTATGCCGTCTAGTGTTTTGGGTGTGGTGGCCTAGGGACTACTTTACCTGGACTACTTTACAGTGGCTATTTAAACCACACCCGAACAAGACAACACGCTTCGCGTTACTTTGCTTCTAGCAACGCAACGCTCACCGTGCCCAGCTTTCTCATGAGCCTGGTGAATTCCGGACCTGCAGAAAAACTAAGAACATCGTTAGCAGCAGAATCTTACCTGCATTCATCATCCTTCACTGCTCGCAGCTCCTGAGCAGCTCTGTTGGTGGAGTTCACCGCCCGGATCGAAAGACCTGAGAAAATGAGGAAGACATCATTAAAGGAGGTAGTGGAGGCATTACAACCACAAAGCGCTTAAAGACTTACCTGGTTGGTTGCTTTTCGGCCGGCATAGCTCCGGAATTCCATCTGCGCTGGGAACTCACCGCGACCTACGAAAAGAGAAAAGCACAGGTCAGTGAGGACAAGACATCGCTGCGCTACGCGAAGCGCCTCCTTACCGCATCATAGCCCTATAGCGCGCCATCATCTCCCGGTGAGAACCAGCATATCCAGTTCTCCAAGAGGACACTCCGCGCTCCTAGGGAGATAAAAAAAGACATTTAGAACAGAGAAAAGGCATGCAAGAATTACAACACCATCAATCGCAATAAGACCTACCTGAAAGACACTACCAGGGCAGCAGTCCGTGAAGTAACTGGACCGCCCGTGCCCAAAGACAACGCGCCTCTGCCCAGAGAGCAGGACGGAGAGCCCACTGATTCCGACAACCAGGTGAGAAGAGAACCTGGAGGGGCTGGAAACACAAGGGAGGTGGGGGAAAACTTACCTTGGTCGCCCAGTCCTAATATAGTCTTCATTTCCAGGCGGAATCCCATCGATACGGAGACCACACCAGGGAATCATTGGGAAGGGCACCTACGACCAACTGGCTGGGTGGCGTCCCCGTGGATACCAGGTGAGCGTAACACATACTTTCCAATAAAGGGAGATGTCTTTAGAACAGGGAGGCCAGCCAACAGGTGTTGGCGAAGGATAGTGGAGAGGAGTCGGTTTGTGTCATAAGGTCGAAGGGTGGGGAGACGATGAAAGTCTAAGAACTATAAAGGCCTGAGGCAAAAGCAGACAAAGGAATGTCGCAAATTTCTCAGAAATACTTTTAATGCATCTGCTAAAAAGGGACTCCATTGAGTTGCAGACCAGGAAATTTAGAGTGGCAAATCGGACTGTAATTGTAATCGACTATTCCCAGAACCCGTCATCATCAGGGACAGGTGGCTGGACTGAGGCCAACGGCAGTAGACTCAATTTGAACTGCATCTCTACCAAAGTAGACCCAGTGAATGCATTAGGGGGATAAGAGGGAACTAACAAAAAAGAAGAAATGGAAAAAGGAGCGGCCTGGTCATACCAGAAAACTGTGGAGTGAACTTTAATACTGACCAGGCGAAGTTGGTGCCCCCGTGTAAGGCCATGTTGGAGAATACGAATATGGCAGTTACTAACTGTGCATGTGCCTGCAAGGCTTCTGCAGTCGTCAACAATAAAAGCACTGCTAACATGATGTAGCCTTGTGCAGGACTTGGTAATCCGGCGCCACTGAGAAATGTGAAAAATCAATGGTGGGACAGGCAACAGGTTAAACGTGGGACGCCTAAATATGGAACAAATGCATGCACCCCAGAATCATCATCATCACCACCACCACCGATTTTTGGCGGTATTTGAAGAGGCGAGGGATATCACCTTGAATAGATCCAGAGTACTGCAGCTCTTTACCATCACAGAGCTGAGAGCTGTGGCCTCCTCAGAAACTAAGTTTGCCCATCTATATAATAAAAGGTTGGTGGGGAAGCACGCAGTCCATCTGTACTCAGTTGATTGAGAAACTGGTCTATGCCAATCAGGAGGAATTACTGATAAAGGTTATGAATGTTATTATGCCCGGAAGAACTGGGCCTGGCTGGCGTTCACACTCACCATGTCCAAAGGCGGTAGAGCCGGATTCAAAAATGGAAGATTGTAAAGTTCTAAGCTGGAACTCTCGGGGCATGGCTGGCTTCGGAAAGAAGGTATGAGGGCTGTCTTTTTAAGATACAATATTGTTTTTGTTCAGGAAACATGGCTAACTACTACTCCTAAAATGGATGGGTTTAGTATTATAACAAATAAGGCAAATAAAGGCAGCACTCAACACCCATTTGGGGGAATCCTGACTGCTATTAAAATTAAGCAAGGACAGGCTCTCCACTGTATGACAACATCAGAAGTTATTGTAATTACCATGGGAAATATTTGATGATACTTACCATAAATATCTACTTCAATCCGGTTTGGGTGGAAATAGATTGAGTGTTAAATGAAATAGAGTATTGTTTAATGATATGGTGTCACTCAAATTTCAGAATATGTCCTTATCTCGCATCTTCCTTTGAAGAATTGGGGAGGGGAGGTGTGCTCGATGTGCCAATGAAATAGATTTACAGGGCAAAAATAGTAAGCATTGGCGAATATGGACACACTTCTTGGCGAGATGGGGCTTCTGTCAACGGAATGCATCGCCTCCCTCCGGATCACCCCCGGTACCCACGTGGCATGTCCACTCCTCACATTAGACTATAGATCATATCTATGTAGCAAACATCAAACGTGTAAATATTTAATTTGAGGTGATACCGACAGGGGACAGTGACCATGACATGCTGATCTGCTCTTTAACAATTTTTGCAAAGGGCGGGTTTACAGGGGAAACAAGGTGTACAAACCTGATAGTAAATGAATTGTATAGAAAAATGGTGTTGTAATTGGAGTAAAAATGAGAAAGCGTGCTGTACTGCTCCTGACGAGTTTAGTCAAACTGACGTTGATGAAGAAATACAGTTCCTCAATTAGCTGTTGGGAGCCAGCCACAGGTCTTTGTTAATAATAAAACACATTTTGATAGGGCTATTGCCCTAAAGAAACAGGCTATGCTGTCTGATATCAAGAAACTGAGGAAGGCCAATATGACTGAATGGAATGTTCAGAAGCAAGCTAATCTCAGTCTCGCAGACAGAAATATAAACAATGGGTAAAAGATCACAAGGTGCAGGATATATAGGAGACCCAAGATATGTTTGGGAATTTAATTTTAAAAGTATGGCAGACGGATATGGTGGCATTTGAATCATAAGAACAAGATGCAATCAGAGGGAGTATTGGTAGAGTATTTCATTGCGAAATATAAGGTGGCGCTCTGTGGTTCTAGGTTAATAATGAATGCTGTCAGATTATCCGTTATACCTAGGACATAGTACTTTGACAGTCATGAAATTGAGAGGATAACGGACAGGCTGAATGACTCGAGAGCCTGCGGTCCGGATGGTATGCCCAATTAACTTCTAAAAAATAGACAGTAACTATGAGCAGCCATTCTTTACAGATTGTTTAACAAGATCATTCAAACAGGCAAATGTTAGGATTCTTGTTACTGGTCTATTCTTGTTCCAATTCTTCAAGGTCATGGAGAAAACCCTACTAGTTCCCGGCCCACCTCGTCATTAGACGTGTCCTTTAACAAGGAGGGCTGAGTCAACAAATCAGTGCAACCCTTTACGAACTGGGTTCAGGAAAGGAATCGGGACCACACAGCGGTATGCCACTTGCCTAAAGTATGTCATAAGTCGGTAGATGCACGGGGAGAACCCTGTATGCAGCGGGACTGGATCCCTCCTCCGCATTGGATAATGCCGATTTGGGAATGTTATGGAAGAAATGAGGTTGTGGAGGATTGATTCAGGGCTTCTGCAGATGCGGTAGTTGTTATACTCCAACAATGGGACAATGGTATGGCTAAATACTGAAGGGGATCTCGCTCGGCGCATTCCTCTGGGAAAAGGAGTCAGCTCCCACATTGTTTTATCTTTATATATGCAGATCTGTGGGAAGTTAGTATTAGCTGGGGTGGTTACCACCAATATGTGCAGGTTTAAGAACAAACTGCATTGCGGATGCAGAGGACTTCATAATATTAGACTTCACTCCAGCAGGGTTGCAGCGTTCTATGAACGGAATGGCATCTTACTTGAATAGTAATAAATTGGAGATAAACCCTGCAAAGTCCTTTGTAACAACAATCAGAAAGAAAAAAAACGAATGAAATACTGGGAGTGGTCTCTCAATGATATTCGGGTAGCAGAAATGAAGACCTTCATGCATTTGGGTTTTTCGTTCTCCGTCGCAGATATATTAAAAGTCCATAAAGCAACCATGGAGACGAAGGTTCGATCCTGTATAACACTGATAAAGGTTATAAAAAGCAGGTTGTGTCAGTTTTACCGTCTTAAAGTAACTGCTGTGGTGTTAAATGGAGTTCAGCTGATAAATTTTACGAACAGAAAACATTTAGACATTCTGGAGGGCAGGGTATTGAAAGAGGTTCTGGGCCTGCCTAGATCCATGCCCATCAGAGTCATAGGTTCAGAACTGGGTCTACTGTCTTGGTGGGCCCAATACCTGACGAGAAGTCCGTTTGCATATAGGAAGTTGGTTAATATGGAAAAACCTAGTTTGGGGGATTATTTGGGAGAATTGTTGGATGGTGGGGGTAAGGGCAAGGTCTTTCTTCGGAATTTTAGGAAGCGTTGTATCCATTTTATGGAAGGGACAGATTTCTTGAGTATGGATTCCCAAGCAATTATGAAAAGGAAAATTAAACACTGGGACATGAAAAAAGATATGGAAGATCTAGATAGAATCAAGGTATATTGCAACAATGTGCTTCTCTATACTCAGACAAAGGACATTAGAAGATTTGAGAAAGTTTCCTTTGCAGACGTTTTGTACATGGCATCTCAAATTCAGACTAAACTGCCTACCGACACTGGAAATAATTGGTCCCGTCTCGGAATTCACAAAGAATTACTGAAGTGTAGACTATGTAAATCATATCTTGCCGAGACTCTCCAAAATGCGATCATGGATTGTACATCGACAGCTGAGGATTAAATAACCCTTTTAGGGCCCTCTGTGCATTTGCCTACAGCAGTTGCTTTAGATGTTTGGAATAGACTGATGACAACCTCTCAAGTTTCGCTTATTTTAGCGTTAGTAACATTTCTGAAAGATTTGCAATGACCTACAGCAAGTAATTGGTGGTGAAGATGTTCTTTTGAGTTTAGACATTGTAATTGCTAGTGGTGGTTCAAGTAATTTCTAAGATGAATGTTAAGCGGTATGAGGATTGTATGGTTAGTTGAAGTATACTGTATGTAATATGACATTTTGTGCATGTATGTATTTTATATTGAATGTATTGTGTAAAGGTATCATGTATACTATACAAACAAAATTTAAAAAACAGGACACATTGCTTGAAAAAGTGGAAATGTTAGTATGGTTTGGTATTAGTTTTATAAATCAATGTGCGTAACAAAAAATTTAGACACAAAATAGGCTTCCGATCGAGTCGTTTTGATGTGAAAGCGCCTCTCCAAACACATCTCCCCATGAAATGAAGACCAAGAGGAAGGTAAAGATTGTGCTTTCCTTATACCAGAAGTTGAATAGGTCATTGAAAGTAAGGAAATGAAGGCAAACACAATCAGACTTCTGAATGAGTTTACCTAAGCGACAACCGTGAACTATGTTCATGATGAAGGAATATGCCATCTCCACATGGAAGCAGAAGTTGAAAAAAAATGTGAGTACGACATGGGAAAAAGTAAAAAAAATGAAGCACCAATTTAAGGAACTCTGAAAATGAGTCAAAGTCAATATGAGAAATACAAAGCAAGACTGGTTTAAGTATTCTGAATCTCATGGGGGATGATGCCAACATATAAATCTACACCCTATTCCAACAAGATTTAAGACTATACTGAAGTTATGAGATGGGGCTAGGATACCTACCCATATGCAAGTGAACAAAGCACGTTCTCGTTGATCTCCCACATGCCATTTTGTATGGCATTCCTTCTCTTATAATGTACATGCGCTCTTGGGCTTCGCAACGGAAACGTGTCGAGATAAGCCGGTGACAAGTTTCCCAATGCACTGAAGTTCAAGGGTTTTGTTGCGTTAGGTTTACTCACCTTAACTACACTTCAACTAAAGTTTTTTCCTTGACTTTCAAGAGTTTTGTTTTACCATCTTTTTTTCTCCATGTCCACTGTATATATTTTTCGGCGGCATTGTTCCTTTGGCCATGCCTACTGTATATTTTTCAGAGCCAAGGTCTATGGCCTGTGGCCGTGCCCACTGTATATTTTCTGGCATCAGTGGGCACGGTCATGCCCACTGTATTTATTAGATAATTCCCTGCTCACTGGCCATGGCCACAGCTTTTGGCCGTGCTAACTTTATATATTACAACACTTTCAGGCCTTCAGCCATTTAAAATTCTACCAAGCCTTTGGCCATGGCCAGTGATTTTTCACCCACAAAGTCACTGTAGCTATAAAAAATATTTAACTATTTTCTATAACCGAGGTTACTTTACAAATAACCAAGGGCATCTGTAGTCAAAATGCCTGCAGGTTATTGGGGGTGGAACTGAAACAAATGCTTTTTTTGGCCCTCCTAGGCACTAACCAAGTGCCCCTTCTCAACTGTGCCTGCTTCCGCCCCCCATCCCCACACACCCCTCATGACCGCCTCCTCTCCTGCCCCCTCATATTCCCCTACGCCCCCCCCCGGCTCCCCCTGCACTGGTTTCTGGGACACAGTTTCATCTGTGAAGTCGGGTAACTGTGGTTATTCCGTCAATACCCGAGGGTACGGGAAAGCTTTGTGTTGCAAACTCTGTCCCTAGCCTATCTCCAACTCCCAAATTGCACTTGGTGTCCTCTTGCCCACCCCCACCTCTTGCCTAATGGCATTTGCTTGTTTTCTCACGGCAAATGCAATTTTTCAGCTTTTTCATTATCAGATAATTAAGGGTGCTACCCTTGGTGATCTCTTGATTCGAAAGGAAAAAAAAAATGTCAGTTTTCCAATTCTGATCATGACACAATACTTCATGGGGACATAGCTACAATTTTGGGAGAAGGGGCCACTCCCTTCTCCATCAAATATTTTTTAAAAACACTACTGGCTGCATCGGGCCCAAGTTGTTTCAGACCTGGCCCAAATCCAGCCGTTGAGCGGTGCAGTGGATAAAAAAAGTCCTTTTTTTGTCTATGGAGAAATTAAGGGGGAGAAGGCCGAAAGTGCTTTTGTTTCTATTTATGAATGACTTAACAAATATTTCCCAGACTTTTCAGGGTGTGGGGGGATTGTAGGGAGGAGGGTGGTGAGGGTGGGCCCAGGCGTACAAAATTGTATGCAAAATGTCATCCAAATCCGTCACACGAGTTAAAAGTTATTAGCAATACATTTCCGAAGGCACTCACTACTCACCTTAGCTATAGGGCAGCGACCACAGCCCTATAAAATATATTTATGATATGTTACTCACCGTAATCGTATCTGAGGCTTCTATCTGCTTAGATTCACATGCTATGCATAGGCCGACATCTAGTAGAAGCTGCTGAGCATTACAGTTGTTTTTCAAAATTCGAAAAGGGTCGTCGACAGGGTTTGCCAGTAATACTATCCCTAGTGCAACGTCCACTTTATCCATGGTCCTTCACGCGTCGCGGTCCCTCAGATTGTTTTGTTTCCGACATGAGGGAGCATGAAGTGTATCGCGAGAACAGGTGTATCCAAGCAGATAAATATCAAAGAAGCTCATATAACTAACATCCATGCACCATCTCAGGGGAGGAAGGGTGGGCGCATGTGAATCTAAGCAGATACAATATTCAGAAATACGAATACGGTGAGTGATGTATCCTTTCTGAGGGTTCTGGAATCTGCCTAGATCACAGGCTATGCATAGATTAGCGAGCAGTGTTAGGAGAAGTTGGTGGGTAGTGAGAAGGAACAGTGGCAAATAGATGTTTTAGAACCACTTTTCCCACCTGTGCATCTGCTTTGGAATGAGTGTCGATGCAGTAGTGCCGAGTGAAAGTGTGTACTGAGCTCCATGTAGCTGCTTTGCAAATGCTGTCTAAGGGGACATGTGCGATAAAAGCCAGAGTAGCTCCTGTGTTCCTTGTGGAGTGAGCTCTCGGTGAGAAAGGCAGCGTTTTGTTTGATAATGAATAACAGTTGTATGCATCTGACTATCGATCTGGAAATGGCATTTTTGGACAGTCTCCCTCTCTACCTGGTGCTACGGAGACAAACAGTTGGTCTGTTTTTCTCAGCGGTCTGGTCTTGTTTAGATAGTAAAGAACCGCCCTCCTCTCATCCAGTGTGTGGAGTTTTACCTCAGCTGAGCTTGTTGGATTCTGAAAGAAGTCCGGTAGCTCAATGGATTGGTTCACATGGAATTTCGAAATTAATTTAGGAGAGAACCTCGGATGTGTGCGTAAAACCAATTTATCTTCATGAATGATAAAGAAAGGGTCCTGCACCGACAAAGCTTGCAATTCAATAACTATTTTTATGGAAGTAATAGCCACTGTTGTGGTAGATTAAGGTGTCCGAACTCTATGACCCCAGGAGCCAAGCTGCCAGGTTCATTGAAGGTGGTTGAGGGTGTACTGTTATTCCCCTGTGTTGGGTCAACAGCTTTGTCTGGCACAGGAGTTTGATGGGATCACACATAGCCTATTTACGCAGACGTGGATACCATGGCTGTCTTGCCCACATGAGAGAAACTAGGATGAGCCTCATTTGTTCTCTGTGAATCTTGTGCACTACCTTGCTCATTAAGGAAGTCGGCGGAAAAGCGTAAGTAAATCTCCCTGACCAGTTCATCTAATATTGAAAATATTGTCTAGCTGAGTTTATTGTGTTTGGATACCAAAGTGTTCAGCTGCTTTAATTGACATGTTGTTATGGGGAGGCTGATTGTCCACTGACAAGTCCTGATGAATTGATGAGGCCAGGGTATCATCCTCCTCATCCTAATAATAATAATAATGATGATGATGATGATGATGTTGATCATCAGACTGCTGGTAGTTTTATCATCCTCAGTGTCTGCATGGACATCTTACAGATCACCTAGGACTGTACTTAACACAGATAGAGACTCAGGACGAGCTTTCTTAGCTCGGGGCTGGGAGCTGGAAGCCTCAGTTGTAGGAGGTGTAACTTGAATGTTTTAGTAAGCCTGTGGGTTTTTTATTCGAAGAAATTGGCCATAAAGGTCATTCTAGTCATGAACCCGTCTAGGTCTTCCGCAGTCCATAGGGCTGATCTGGGAATGACACCAGGGAACTGAGGGGTAAAGTCTTGTCCTAGGGGTGTGGGATGGCCCTGGGGTGTGGACTGGTCCTTGTTCTTTAAGGCTTCTGCCAATGAACCCTCTTCTTGTGGGACAGTGGTTTTCCCTAGTAGTAGGGGTAGACTTGTCCTTATTTGACTTATCTTTATGATTTGGTCTCTTGGAGGAGTTTTTTTGGAGTGCTTAGACTTCAGCAGGCTCTCAGGAACGTGTTTTTCTTCACTGTGGGGGATAAAGTTGATTTTTTTTGAGACTACAGCCGTTTGACAAAGGATGCCGACTTTCAGCACTGGAGCAGACCGCCGCCTCACCTTCTGACGTTCGTTCGGTCGATGTTTTGGGGGCGGCATCTTGACGGTCTTTAGACTTGTGGGTGTGTCATGGGGCGATCGGGACTTCAAGTGCCCAGAGGACAGGGATTCAGTGGATCTCCCCCTTGACGCCGTATTTGGGCGTTACGTCGACTGTGTTGAATCCTTGCCCTGGGATGTGCGTTTAGTGACGGGGTAGTGTTAGTGGCTATGCCACCGGGTGTCATCCCTGTAACAGAGCCGCCGGCCTGTCTCTTGGGGTTGGGGCCCTGCGCTTGGGAACCTAACTGTTCCCCGTCGCCCTAGCTGTCTGAAAAGAACGCAACACTGCCATCACTGAAGGCTCCCTCCACATCCATGGCGGCCTCGGCCTGCATGGCGTAATGGGCCCAGCGTTTCATTCTACGGTCTCTTAGAGTCTTTGGTTTGAAGAGCTTGCAGGCTCAACAATGGCCCTCGTCGTTGTCACGGGCTAGACAAAAGTTGTACACCCGTTGCTCGTCTATCCAAAGGAATTTTTTATAGCATGTGGGGCAACATTTAAAAGGGGTTCTATCCATGTCTAAGGGGAATGGCAGCGAGGCGAAAATGGGAATGGAGGGGAAAATACATTCTTCAATGACTGCCCCTCACTCTCCCTACTGTAAGGGCCTAGGCCCGGTGGGTTTTCCAAGGCCAAAAGGGTCTTTTGAATCTGGAATTCGTCTGACAGTTGTCTTTTCCACCACATCGATGAATACATCGAAGTCAGTAAGGAAAAGGACAGAAAGAGTATACTCATTTTAATTTGTCATAAGCAATGGCGTTAACCGAAATGAACTCTGCGATAAGCGTCCGCTCACAATGGGACCTAGACGCATGAAGGACCATGGGTACAGTAGAGGTCACACTAGGGATAGTATTACTGGCATGCCCCGTCGACTTCCCTTTTCGGATTTGGAAAACAACAACTAATACTCTGCAGCTTCCACTAGATGTTGGCCTATGCATAACATGTGATCTAAGCAGATTCCCCAAGCCTCAGAAATATATATATATACATACAAGGACCACAGACTACCAAATATTAGAGAGCAAAGATAGGATGTCTCTCCAGATATCCCAGTTTAAAATGTGCAAACACTCATTTGTAAAGGACTCAATGGTTAGTAGGATATTATAGCTACACTGTGGTGTGTGTTCTTGCAGAAATGATCCGGAACCTGTTCTGTATTATAGCCGGCATACCATTAGGACTGGGATGCTGGAAAAAGGTTATATGGATAAAAACAAAAAAAAACACGAGAGATTTATTTGGGAAAGGACCACTACCTTCAACCCTCCATCTTACTTAAGAAACATTTTATGCAATTTTGAATTCCGATCAGTGTCACCTCTATATTATGTTACACAAAGAGTGTGCAGTGGGTGGGGCTCTAAAAAGATTGGTTAGAAGCTACAAAACCAAGAATTGCAATGTGCTTTTTGTGATGGTACATCCTGATGATAATCTGCTTATGAAGCTATTCTACATTCCCCCGGCTTGGATAAGACCAGACAGGTAACCCTTCTTCAACTATGTAACAAAGGTAAATACACTCTCTTATGTTTGTCTGTACCCATGTGTACTACAAGTGAAATCTTTAGAGACCGTCTTATGTGAATTACCACCTTGTGAGAGGCATGGAAAATAGCACACCAATTGGCAGTCAAGGCTCTGTGCAGCACTTAACGAAAGGGATCTACTAGACACAGATTCGAAATGCTGTTTTAGAGTATGTGCTGTACAAGTCTCCTTTTGGTGGCACCACTGCATTATTCCAATTCTCAACTTGACTTCCAAAAACACTAAATTAGCAGGGACTGGGAATTATAGGGCATTATTTGCAGAAGTCCCCATTGCAATTAAGAGATAATGCCACAGATCGTGATTTGCAGTTCTACTCGATGAAAAGCTCTCATGCGAGTCATGAGAAAAAGTCTTCAATTAATGCATTTTCTTTTCCAGAAGAAACAATTGTGTTCTTTCTCTGCTAAGCCTCTCCAGTGGGCCACCCTTACAAGTGCCTTGTACAACCTCCTGTTTAAACATGAGACTACCAGAGTAGTAATCCTCAGAGATGGGAAGTGGACCATAGACATAAACCAGGTATAAGTGTGGAGATCAAAGGGGAGCATTTTTGCTGGCAGGGGGAGTCTTACAACCAATATCAGAAACATTCTTAATTTAGGCCCAGCAATATTAAAGTGACATCTTTTCTGTCGCTCACAGGGCAAAGAGAACGTTTTAGCTACACAAGGTGTGTGTCCTTTTGATATTTTTATTCTGTACTTTAAAAGCACACTTGGTACCGGTTAAATCACCTAACAAAACATTTTCATGACGGTCTCTCCTCCTGGTTCCAACAAGACATTTGAAAAACTGTGACTTGCTTTCATCTCTTGACTCAAACAGTTTGGGGCCCAACAAAAAACTCTCCCCATCTGAACCTGCCAAATATAAAATCTCCCTACAGTAGTCCAGAAAGGTGCTACCAGGCTGGTCTTCACTGAGGCCCAGAGGATCAATCGCATGAAAATTCACTGTCTTTGTCAATTGCTGCATCACATACAAGACTCTGTCTCACCCAGAAATGCATCCATGGAAGGGCCACAAATACAGCATAGATAAAAGGGGGCGGTCAGTTTGTAACGGAAGAACCTCAACTATGAAATGTCCTTCGTAGAACAAATGCTCAACAAAAGCAATCGTTGGAAGGAAGAAAAATAAAAATCAGTTCGCCACACTTGCTTATCCCACCAGGAAATGCATTTTAAAAAACGAGAGATTGGTTTAACAACAAGGACACCACATCTATGCCAATTGACCCTTGCAGTTCAGAGGTTACAAAGAACTTGCACCTAATCTTGCCACCAATGCCTCATTCTGATATTTGCTGAAAGAATCCTAAATTCCACCTATTAAAGTCCTTTGTACTCAATGGCCATGGAAATGTTTGCCCCCAAGCTAATATCTTTCTTTCATGAACATTTCTGAACACCTCTTGAATTTGTGTTGCGCTGGGCCCTTTGATTTCTGGCTATCCACTGTACTGTGTTTGTTATTGAAACGGTCCTCAATATAAAAGAATCTTCTATTAGGAGGGGATGCAAGCACATTCTTTGTACGGATCTTGATGGACCTCTTGGCAACAGTTTCTACACTTTTGACCCTTAAGTGCAACAAGAAACTAGAATACACAAACACACCTTAAAAAGGTGATCTTGTTTTCGCCATCTAAAGTATATATGACAATATGTTATATGCTCCCATCCCACCTTCAAGTCTGGGTGACCCTCGAGGAAGGAAGTAGAAGGCACTCAAAAGGTAAACAAAAGATTATTTCTGACAGTCGACACAAGTTTGCCAGACTCTGCTGCTAAACCCATTTACAATCTTCTACTGCAAACAGATGTCAGCTTTCATTGCTTGGCGGATGACACCCAACTCCATTTCTCAGCCAATGGAGCCCTGCTCATTGATAATGCCCAACTTAAATCCCATTTTTAATGTATTTAAGGACTGAGTTTTAACATATCAAAAAGATTCTTTAATTTATAAGTGCAATTCCAGGTGCGTACACGAACTATAGCAACTTTCACTGCATCGAACACTCAAAAGATCTCTGCATTGAACACTTCTAAAAGTCTGCCACCATGCAAGTCATTGGAATCGAACAATGGTACTCAAACAAGCTCTGTACCGAGGCCACTTGGGGGATCAAATATAAGCTCCCTACAGTAAAACATCAGATGTTCCTAAAACCATGCCTTCCAATATAGAGCCTACTAAAATGAGTGCTATGGACCAGCCAGACGCCCTACCTCCCCTTCTACAATGTGTGATCTGTACCAACAAGACTCCACATCTCCATTTAAGTCTCGTCAAATGTGCCTGCAGTGTCAAGCGCAAATCATAGAAAGAGTAAGCAGAAAGAGTGTCTGCATACCTAATGTGGGGCGAGCAAGTGTGCAATCAATTCAAACACTTTCCTTGATGAGGTCAATAAGGCTCACTATTCATTGCGCCCTCCTGCTGCCCATTAGGCACAGATTCTTCTCATTGTCACCGCCCGATTCATCTTTGAACCCCAATTTCTACTCTGAGTCTTCTGCAGAGGGCCAGGGAAAGATACATCAGTTTGATTGGTTAGCTGCAGGATATTCATACATGACTAATAACTGAGCAACACAGTCTCCAATTACCATGGTTATCAGGTCTTCTCACTTATCTGAAAACTGGATTCGTTCTGCATTTAAACAAAAACTGGATGGAATATGGTGCATCATTGTTGGGCTAAAGAAGAGAACTTTTTTCCAGTATCTCGATAACACACCTAGTTACAGTCCCCACTAATCTTGTTCCCTTTGGTTTAGAAGTCTTGCAGAAAAAACACCAAGAGAAAATGGTCTGAATAGCTTTGGGTATGTTTGAGAATTGAAAAGACAAGCTATCTGGAATAAAGAAATCTATCATACTAAGCACTTAGAAATGGTTCTACAATTCCTCAAAACTATCTCAGCTGCCCAAGGCCATAATCAATGTGACAAGTGTAACTTAGGAATAATATTTCCAATGAGGACCACCAGCATACTTACGATTACACACATTCCAGTTTTATAAAAAGGAGGACACTCCACCGATGCAAGTAAGCAGAACTATTAAGCCAGCCAGGTTCAAACACTCTTGACACCACGCTTTGAATGCAATCTTTGCATTGTATAATTCTTATACAAGTGCCCTGAGCCTGGCACAGGACAGGAATAAAAGGAAGCTCAAGACAAAGCCATGAATAGCCCTAAAATGTTACCTTTTTCATGCTCTCAAACAGGGATGGTCTCCCAGCACCATAATGCACCCGGATCACAAACTGGATTGGGGATGGAGTAGAACTCTGATATCATCCTGGAGGTTTGTAGATCAGTTCCAGGATACTTGAAGTCCAGGAGTCCGACGACAGGACACTGTAGGACCTGTTCTTCACTGGGACCCTTTACTGGAAAGAGAACAGGATCCTGAGCTTCACAAACTCCATTAGTCACATTGGGAGAGCCATCAAAAAACACAAGATGGATCCTCTAGGCTTGCTCAGCGCTGCTGAACCTCATGGCTCATTAACTTTTAGTATAGTGGCCACTCAACATGTATTCTAATCCCAAGTAGCGGGAGGAGGAAAAACACCTGCTGTTGCTCTAGTTCCCCAGCAATATCCAAGGCGGGACAACCCGGTTCCGAGCCACAAATAAATGTGCCCCATTATGGACCAACTAAGCCTTTTCAACCATAGGCAGAACTCTACATATGAAACCATTTTTTCACTACAGCTACCAGAATCCTTTGAGTCTAATCAGTAACACCTGTTAAAGAAACACAGCCTCCCTGATGATTATTTGAGATAAGAAAGCGCTTGAAGGAGAACATCTACAGACAACAGAACTGCAGCAGAAGGGATCTAACCCTGTTAATACCTGTTCATCTTTGGGATTTGCAGCAGATGGGATTTAACCCTGGTGAATACTTGTCCATTTTGGGATTTAATCCAGATATATATTTTTTTGCAACAGGTTTAATTGACCAGGCCCTGGAGTGCGCGCATCGCCCGCCTTCATTTTTAGAACTCCACATCTGTTGCATGGTACTGGCGGAAACAAAGAAGCATGGGAAGGTCATGGATCTCAGTGAAACAAATTCTTCCAAATTACATACATGCAAGTTCAAGGGTCTGAAATCCCCAATGCCACCCGCACTTAGCCAAGCCACAAACCAGGACACATACCAGACTGTTGAGGGCAGCCACATCATCCACAAAGACACCGCACAGACCTTCCCCTACACTCAAAGACAGATTATGAAATCACAACTGTGCTCGGGGGTAACGGCAATGGAAGGAGGAAAGAACTAGCTATGTGCCAAGCTGCAATCAAAGAGACTAGAACAATAAGGGCTAAAGTAAAGGGTATAGGGTATACAAGTGTAATGCAGGGGGAAAAAAGAATGCATCTGTGGTATCATTAGGCGGGATGACTGACCCTATGCTAGGAGTCAGGAATGAACAGGTTGATGGTCCAAGGATGTTCTAGGATTTTTAAAATGCATTTATTACGCGCTGTAGACTGCAGGCCTCAGAGCGCACATCAACACAGGACATTTCACCAGACACGACTTCATATAGAATAGATCTTGGGAGACTGCGCAAATAGGAGTTTTTCCAGCCACTTGCAAAAAAGGCCAGCCGATGTTTTTCCTGCCGTAGATTTATGGGGCGAGTGTTCAGGCCTGGACTGGAAAGGGTCGCTTGTTAACCCTCACTCTTTTAGTTCTTGGGTTAAACTAAGCTCTGGATGTTGCTGGAGCATAACGGTCTTGATGGTTCATATAGCTTCAGACTTTGTCTGAGGTAGGAAGGTGCATTGCCATAAATTAACCTGTGGGGCAAAGATTACTTTGAAGTGTACTCTTGCAGTCACTGGCAGCCAGTGTAGTTCTTTCCTGGCGCTTGAGGTTTATTCTCTTCGAGGTACCACAGACAATTCCAACTGCCTCATTTTGAATCACTTGGAGCCTGTTTACGTAGTCTATGTTGGCACCGATAAGGAGGGCATTATAATAATCAAGTCTAGGTAGAATAATGTCCCTAACCAGGGTTTTGCCATTCTTGGTGCCATAAATGGTTTGTTGTGTCTCAGCACCACAGGGATACAACTTCCTTCAATATTCAACGTTGTGCACTGAGTGTCTAATTTAGCCCTGGAATGTGTGGATGTGAAAATCATGAGCTCGGTATTGGCACAGTTTAAAACACATCCAGTTTTTAGACATCCAGTTCTAAACCGACTCGTATATGTAGGCTAGCCTATCTAAATATTGGATGTAGTTGCCACATAGCTCCATCCAGAGTTTAAGATCATCTGTGTAGTTTGTTAACTGTATCCCCATGTCAGAGAGACCCCACAGTGTATTTGTTCTGGTCCTGAGGTGGCATCGCCCCAAAACACACCCTGGACTTCCTGTTGCTCAAGAATGAACAGATCCATTCTCTGGCATCCTTTGAGAAATGTCCTGTGGTTGCTAGGGTCTCAAACAGGCGTTTGTGGTCTAGCAAGTTGAACGCTGCTGACTGGTCTAATATCATCAGCGGCCCCAACTTGCTTCTGTCCAGAGTGTCCAGCATGTGTGTTTGGAGGTCTAATATGGTGCTCTCCATCCTGTCGTTAGCCTGAGAGCCTCATTGCCTATAATGGAGGATGCCCAAGCTTTACAGATGTTGCTGTAGCAGGGTGTTGGCAACCTTGTCCACGATCTTTAGTAGAACGGGGGTGTTGGCAATAGATCACAGATTACCACGTTCCTTGTGATTCAAGACAGGTTTTTTTTTTGTTTTTTTTTACAAGGGGGGTTACTACAACTTCTTTGGTATGCGTCAGGAACGGAGTAATGGCCGAAAGCAGCATGTACCATGCGCATGTTTATGAGTGTTATTTCCATCTCTGCCTCAATAACTGGTTTAAAGGGGAACTTTGGTTCTCCTCTATCTTCTACCACTGGCATTTCTGGTTGCATCTCTATGCTTATGCTATTTATTATTCTTCTACAAGCTAAGGTGACTGTCTAGGAATGCCTGTTGAACTTTAACACTGTCCTCTTCAGTAGGAATGAGGATTTGTGGTTGCGAGTTACATTTTCAAGTTTCCTAGAAATCTCAAATGTTTTTTGTATTGTTCTCGGCACTTTCGATGTGGTTGCTAAAAAAGCACTTTTTTTGTTTACGTAGATTTTGTTTTTATAAACTGTTCCCAGTGATTTCCAAACTGCCTTGTTTTTTTCAGATTAGTATTTCCACACACCCACTCGGCTTGTCTTTTCTCCCTTTTTAGTTCAGTGAGGGCTGCAGTAAACTATTTTTGTGGCACACTCCCTCTCTTATAACTTTT
The DNA here is from genome assembly GCF_040938575.1 of Ambystoma mexicanum. Taxonomy (NCBI): domain Eukaryota; kingdom Metazoa; phylum Chordata; class Amphibia; order Caudata; family Ambystomatidae; genus Ambystoma; species Ambystoma mexicanum. The sequence continues at coordinate 1,203,231,283 of NC_090923.1, read as the reverse complement.
GATTTTATGGGAGCAACTTTTTCCAGGAGTGTTCCAGTTTGTGCCATAGGAGTTTACCAGCAACCCAGGTGTATCTAGGTCAGTGGTGGCGTTCATGATGAGGCACCTGCTTGATTTTGTTAAAGTTCCTACTAATCATTCTCTTGGGATTGTTGCTTTCATGTGCTGGTTTATCAGGTTGCTGCCGGGAGCACTCGCCAAACATGTAGTCGGACCAGATATACATGCTTTAGAGTCAACATTTGTCATAGTGATGTTTCGTGATGCAATCCAATCAACGATGTTACCTTTAGAATGAGTGGGTTTGTATTGTGTATTAGAATATCCATGTTTCTGAGGTGCTGCTCCAAGTTGGGTGCCTCCTTAACAGTTGTCTCTCTGATTCAACTATTAAGGTCCTTTAGTAAAATGGTTCAGCAATTAGGTTTGCTTAGAGGGGCCAAGAGATGGACCGACTCATGGCCCGACTCATTAAAGTCGGGCATGCCTTCCAGTGGGTGGTATATCAGTGTGATATTTACGCAATTGTCATTGTTGGGGGTAATCTTTAAGTGAATCATTTCACAGCCTGCACAGTCCAAGGTGGATTCAAAGCGAGTACAAAGGCCAAAAAAAAAGAAGACAATGCAAGCAACAAATAATTGGTACCAAATCAAAGGGAGTCTCACAAAGAATTTTGGATACTAGCTGGTGTCAAGAACAAAACTATGCAATAACTAAAATAAATCCAGTGCACAGAATCAAGGGAAGGAGATCTGTGAAAGATTACAGGGCTTATTTCATGAGATTGAAAGTGTGGGCAAGGTCCCTTTTATGCACAAGTGCAGTTTTACAGAAAATATCAGATACTGTAGTTCCCACAGGTGCAAAGACTGGTGTACACCGAGTGAAGCCGTCTCCTGGGGGCCTTGCACCAGTTTCGTCAAGAAACACCAATGCTGCATCCCATGAGTCAGATGCAAAGGTCGAAGGAGTGCAAGCGCATAGCTTTGCGACATGCGGGGGTCAAAGTTAAGAGGCATGGCCCAGGCATGACAGATGGCCTTTGATCTGTACAGCTGGGAAACGGCAACCACATTTGCTGAACTCCCAAGTACCAGACTGAACCTTTAAACAGTTGATCTCTGCCAGAAGGAAAAGGGAGGCAGCGAATCACTGAAGCTGGACAAGATGAGCACCAACACCTGGAGGATCAAATTGGGAAAACAAATTACCCGATTTGAACAAGGGGTCAATCCTGGAGCAAATAGGCTAGAGAGGAACCAATATGGGGAATTAATAATCAATGAGGAAAGTTGGACCTTGAAAGGTCAGGAAGGGCACAGTTTGTAAGGCATCCTTGGAGAGGAGGAGCCCGAGGCCCACAAGGAGAGACCAGAGCCTGCAACGCTGGAAACTTTGATCTACGACAGCGACCTCAGGATGGACGTGAAAATAATGCACCCAGACAGTGACCATAGACACTGGTTAAGAAATATTTGCTGGTAAGTTCAAAGAAACCCCCTAAGACAAGAGTGCAAGGGTGGGAGAAATACTTGCTGATCGAGTTGTGCCGCTATTAATGTAAGAATCCTAAGGGCGACCAGAGTAGTGAGAATATTTATGCCAAGTGGGAATACTAAAACCAGGAAAAGAAATCAATAAATAAAAAGAGCTGGGTACTCCTTCCTTGGGGCTGCGAAGTCAAAAAGAGCACAGGGCGCTATAATCGATCTGTGCGTTAGATTAGGGAGAACCTGATAAAGACCAGAAGTATTTATTTAGGTCACTGTACCCGTTCAGTATCCATCCTGATCCTAAGAACTATTCAACTCTGGAAACCTTTTTGAAACCCCAGTCCTATAGGAGTTCACCTTACCCAATCTGCTGTATTAATAACAGTGCTGAAATGGATATTGCGCTGCCGATTGTACTATTCTCTGGGGGTACATTTGAATATTTCTTTATTCATCATGTTTTCCTTTGCCAAGCAGGTCTGAGGTAGGGAACCAACATCCTCTGGTTGCAGAACTCTGTTGCTTGATTAACTGGGGTATCCAGTTAGCTCCATGCCAGGAAACCCCATATTGTTCACGTATATGGTTACTATTATGTCGCTGACATTTTAAAACCTGCAGACTTAAGGCAGCCACAGAAGACCGCCAAATGAGTAAAAATTGAGTCAGCAGAGATGGCAGTCCATGTTGTGCACCACTGCACTCGGGAGCCAGTGGGAAGGGGACATCATTTTCAAACCTAGACAGGGAAGAAGAGGATAAGAACATGTGAGGTGGGCTATAGGGAGTCCTACCCCATAACACGAAAATAAAAAAGTAAGCAAAGGATTCAAACTTGTGGGTGAAATAATTTCAGTTGGCCAATTTGCCCTCTTTATATTTTGATTAAACAGAAATGACCCAACCAAGGTAATTACATACTTAAGTGGGGCCACTGTAGAGACTTTATATGTGCCGGGTTCCTCCCGGTTCATTCCATCATTGTACTCCCATCAAGCCACTATCAGAGTTCGAGTACTAAGAGCTCTTAATTCTTCTTCAAATTCTGGCCCCTCCAGCCCCCACTTCAGATTGTGTATATATAGGACTAGCTTTCTATTGCCTTTAGTTTTCAGGATATTATCCATCTTAGTAGGAAATGGCCACTGATTAATTTAGTGTTTATTACTGTTCTTTACCCCTTTTTGACCACAGAAGATGACATTTGAGGGCACAGACCAGTCTACCGGGCCACTACCCTTGTAGGATTTCTATGAATGCAATGCCCCCAAGCAACACACATAGCCTGGTTTAAAGCCGGAATACTCGAAAGCATCTGCCCGTTTCCACACCTGTATAACCAAAAGGAAGCCAATTGAACCTGCTTTTTCTCATCATGGCAACTCCATTTGCATGGCTGGGTAGTGTCCTCTCAAAACAGTTTTGCTTTGTCCTCATTAAATCCCTGTGTGAAGCTCAGTTTTGTATGACAAAGATACAAAATGGCACAGGAGTAGACATAACCCACAGTAACTGGTACATCTGTGTAAAGGACCAGGCAATATACCTCTGGGCACATTTGTATTGACCAAGAAAGGATGGGCTTAGTACAGGAACATATCATGGAATGAGAGATTTCTTCCAAGGAGTGCTTATGGGTCCTAATGCACCAAGTACAGTATGGGCTCGTTATGTATACAGATTAACAAGGGGAGATCAATTACAATAGTTATGGGGATAGAATAGCACAACGTCCAATTGTAATTTGGGCCCCGCGGGGGGTGGGGGGGTGGTTTTTGGAGACTAGCGGTGCAGTCATGTTTCGCCAGGTGGCTGTGACTATTACTGGTCAGGGGACATCCAAGCATCATCCTGGACTAGGTCTGACTCTGGGACATCTAGTGGGTGCAACTATGGGGTCAGGGTGTCTCCTGAAACTAGTGAATGACATGCCCAGGGTGGAATTGTAAGGATCCCCTAGTCACCCCAAACTGGTCCCAATCATTTGACATGGGACAGTCTTATGCAGCCTCCCTAGCCAAGTGTCAACGGGGTGTTCTTTGCCAAACCGGGACCTTAACTCCCCAAAAGACCCCTCCCACGAATGACGCAAATAGAGAAATGAAGGTTCACAAACTTTTGAAAGTCATTCTTCAATAACTGGCATTTCACTTAGCTCTTGCTCCAATGAAAGTAAAAACTGGTAATAACCACTTTATTCTGCCCTTACGCAGTAACCATTCACATATTCATGGGGCTAGTCCAAAAGCAACACTGCCCCTTTAAGAAAGCAATGTCCTGTGTGCCAAATGGACCATGTCGGGTACATTGCGTTTATCTTGCATAACGTTACTAAGAGCCTGCTGAGGCAAATTAAGCAGATTGAACATCGTCACACAACCCACAAGAGCGAAAACACAATTACCTCAGGAATTCTTGTCAATAGACCTAGACGAACCACACCACATGTCCACACAGACCCTGAAACCAAAGCATGCTTCTCAGTAAGCCCCGCTGAGATAATTAAATGGAGCATTCACTTTGCGGCAGTGCGCATCCATGCAGACACTGAAACAGCTTGAATTTTTCAGTGAGCCTCGGTTCACAATCCAACTTAAAGCACCACCACACCACATACCCTTCCCTGCAAAGCTGCACATGGGTGACAGAACAGAAAGCCTTTACTCTACTTACCGTCACCATATTCCACTGCAAGCAGTAAACACCTACTCCAAGATATTCAGAGGCATGCAAGATCGATTCCAGAAGTAAAGAGTTCAATTCAAAATGGCAAGTCAGACCTTAAAATGCTTGGTCTACCCTCAGAAGCCTACATTAAATACATGACCCAATCACAACTCCCAATCACATCCCCTTGTACATTTACACGCAAAATTGAAGACCCTCACCAGAAGTGTAGCCCCGGGGAAGAGGTTACAAAACTATAAAAACACAATGCTGTGGTCTGGTTGTGTGGGCAATTGGAGTAGGAGCTGGTGGCAGGAGGTGGTTAAGCAATGATGAAGTGTGAAGGAGGTGGAAGAGTAAGGAGTTTGGAGAAGGTTGGTGAGCAAAACGAGTTTGGGGTAATACTGAAGCTTGGGAAGAGAGGAGGGGGTTGGAGAATAGAGGGAAAGAAGTCAGGAGGAGATGGCCAGTCATCTGGAGCAGGTTGGATCTAAAAATCAATATGAGGTAGTAAAGGAATATTAGAAGGAGGAAGATGGTGAACAGCAAGAAGATGCAATTTAGGCTTATCATATCAGGAGGCGGTAGAGAAACCTCAGGAGGCTAAGAAAGAGAACTTAATTAGCCAGACCAAGTAGGTGCAAGAGGGCATGCTTGGGCTAAAGCAGGGGTAAGGGCAGAGAGTCAACCCCACAATGTGAGCCGGAACAAACTCATGGTGCGATGTCAAGGAGAAGAACAAGAGCATGTGTAGACAAGTTGGTGAGCGCAAGAGTCAGGATACTAAGGCATGGCAGTGACGGGCACCCATCTTAAAAGCCAGCTCTGAACCCAGCTAGAGGAAATCCCATTACCACAGCAGACAAAATCAAGGAAAGCAGAAGGAGACCCCAAGAAGACCAGGAGGTTGCTAGAAACCCTTAAACCCAAGCCTGCATAACAGGCATACTCCCTTTAGAAGAAGGGGCAAGAACCCCTTTAAATCTTATTTTTGTGTTGTCCCAGCTCATAGAACAGATTGTTTTTTTCTGATGTATATTACAATTACCCGTTTGTTGTGTTTGGTCACGCTGTGTGATACTGTCAGGATTAAAGAACTTGGTTTTGTTTTACTATCATTTCTGTTTTGGCATAGTTATTGATCCCAGTCACCTTTGTGACAGTCCCCAAGAGTTATCCAGAGGCACATAAGACTGGAAGGGTATATAACCATCATCTAGGCACCCCCTTTGCTATGAACGCCTCACTGTGTCCAACAACCAGGGCTACCATCTGAGCCACTTGCATAAAAGAATTGCCAAGTGGCTAAATAGGGCTGAATCATAATATTGCTCAATTAAATTACATCTGTCAGTAAAGCCAGACAAGAGCCGGGGTCGCTTCCTTGTGGGGAAATAGCCCATCCAAAGTTATTCCGAGGCCCCTGCATTAGTGCAGCGAAGTACAAACGCATTGAGGGAAAAACTGAATATACGCAGTAGTTCCAACTACCGGGCTAATACCAAGGAGCAAGGCATATGTTACACCCGTGTATGAATGAAAATCGTAGGATGAAAGCAATGAGATTATACTGTCTGTTGTGAGGAACCCGAGGGCTTACTCACTTCTTTTCCCCCTGGATCCTCCTCTCGGGAGGCCAGGGACAGGCCATCACTTTTGCATCCAGACCCTGGGGGTGGATATACGAGGAAGGGTCACCTGGGTGGAGGGCACTTGGGGAGTGGATGTCCCTAGGCGATACATGGGCCCCTTTTCACAATGAACCCTCTAGCTCTCAACCCTTTGTAGGCTACTGTTAACCCTTTCCCTCCCTTCCTCGCCCCCATCTGCCCCAAGATGCCCCCCAGAAACATCACCTCAACACTGGGACGAGGAAGAGACCAACTAGGAAAACACATCCTCATTTGGGTGAGGCCAACATATTTTAGCCTCATATTGTTAGTGCAGGCACACATCAGTGAAGTACCAAGACGAGGAGGAAACCAACACAGTTATGCACACTTCCTTTAATTCAAACATCCACAAACACCACTCTGGTACTGAGACAAAGAAGAGAGCTATGGAGGATTACAGGTGGAAAAACCAGGCACGTTCACCCAATGAATTCTGCCAGAGCCAGGCAATTAGCCTTAATGACCCACACCAGAGGTCACTTAGCATACCAAATGGATATAAAAATCCTGGCCGCACATCACAAGGAGAGACTGCCTGAAAGCAGGCTGGAGAGTCAATGTTGGCAGGAGGGAGAGGTGCTGAAAACGCAGGAGCCAGATCAAGCAGGAGAGAGGAACGCTGAGGCCGGCGGCGAGTGTGTCTAAAGTCCGGCAGCCCTCCATGCCAGGTGCACACAGAAGGTGCTGTGGGGTTGCCGAAGCACTGCAGAAACTGCGTGAGTCCAGGAGAGCGAGTTGCGCTCTATGGGGCCCCCGCGAGGGAAAAGCCGAGCCACTGGAAGCCGGAAAGCAGAGCAAGGAGTGGAAAGAACCTGAAGGGAGCTGCCATATGCAACCAGTGAGTGGAAACAAGGAAACTCATAACGGGGCGCTAAGGGAACTTGATGCAAGCAGTTTTGAATATTGAACGTACTGAAAGTTGCTATAAGCACTTTTAAATGCTGAATACTACACAGAGAAAAAGCAGTTATGAGCACTTATGAATGAAGTGAAAGCAAATTGGTGCAAGTAGCAATTACCACTGAATAAATTGCTTGAGATACAAGTGTTGGCTAAGCCAAGATGATACCAAGAAGAGTATGAGATGAGAGACTAAGTATTGCCCAAAGCTAAAAGAGTTAAAGGAACTGCAGGTTAAGAGGAAGCCTGTATTGGTAAGAGTCAGAAGAATACAGAAAGTGTAAAAATGCATGGTGGCCAAACCAGCCATCGTAAAGTGTGCAACTGATGAAAGAAAGAAGCTACACTGTCACAGGAATGCAGTGGCCAATTGCTGATGGAAAGCAGTCCAGAAGGGGCATCGGTTGCGTGACAACTAATGGGTGGACGGTGTGGTTTGACAACAGTGCTTAGAACCCCCCTTATGGAAAAAGCCAATGAAAATATACATAAAGAAGCTTGTGTGTTGAAACAGCCGCTTAGGTGATTTTGATGTCAAGAGACAGAACATTAATGATAAATGAACTGGGAAGTGTCCCAAGGAATTGCTGGAAGATTTGGACTCTTGGGGAAGGGAGCCTGATGCGTTGTTAACTGTTTTAAACTTGGGGACGTTGAAGCGGATTACAAGCCAAGAGCTGGAAGAAGCTTGGAACTTTATTCTGAACACTTCATTTTGATGCGGACATCCCTACACATTGTATACAGTTAGTTGTGAGGGCAAGTATAGGTTTTGGACACGGACAGACTTTTGATTTGGACTTCCTTATAGAGACCACCCTTAGTTTTCTTTAGGTAAGAAAATTCCACCTTAGCATAGGGCAAGTTAGAAGTTAGACCTTGCTCCATCCTGACAAAGCCTTTTGGGAACCTATTTTTAATCTGTTGTCGGTGTCTTCTCCATGATGCCTTCATAACGTAAATGCAAGGAGGTTTGGGTCATGTCAGTATTGGCCAATACAGATGTAAAAGGCTGCGAGTGCCAGTGAAACATCAGCAGAACAAGGGAAGGCCTCCAGAAGTCGAGGAGCTGAACATATCCTAGAAACAAAACTACATATCAAACAATCAACATACGTTTATTCAACATTTAAAAAAGTCTTCAAGTCATTACATAAATACATAAGTCAGACATTTTAAAATTCAACATAATAAGATGTATCATAAATGGCAGAGGTATTCCAGGCAGATCAATTTTAATGACCAGCTAAAATTTAAGATTATACAACCCGAAGTGGGTCCCAAAGAGGAGAGCCCTGCTTACAGCCTCTATGCTTCAGACAATTTAGATTTATTATAAATGCAGATGTGTTATCTTCCTCTTCAGCAACCATGATCTATCTGTATATCTAGCTACTGCAAAAACTACAGCTTGCTGGGTGCATTGTCTTAATCTCATTGCTGTTATGGTATCTCTCATTCCAGCTTATCTCAATACAGACTTCAGATACGCCTTCCTCAGATGTTTTGTTTTCTTGCATAGCAACATAAATGTGTCAGTTTCAACTCCCAACCTGCCCTCTACACAATATACACTTGTCAGAATTCGTTTCTTTGCAGTTTGCTGTCAAACTTGCACCTGGAGAGTCCCCAGTCTCACTGGCACAGAGATATTTCTCGAAGGGTGGAGTGATATAATCACGATAGGATTTCCTACCCGGGGAACAAAGATCAAGATATGGCGGGCAAAAATGTAACCTCCTCGTGCTAGCCAAGAATCAGTAGCGCGTAACCCTCGCTCCTTTCTAATGCCAAGGAGCTGGTTTTGAGGGTTCTCCCACAGGTTCACACCATCCAGTTTCCAAAGCGACTTCTTTGCATGCCAAACCCACTCAAGGGATTTCCCTCCCTCCAGGGACATTACATGGCACAATGCTTCTTTATATTTCACAAGGCCCTCTTAATTCCAGAGTCTCAGCCAAAAGAGACTCGGGCCTAGTGGTCCAAGAGAAACAACTGGAGTTACGTCTAGTTTTTTCAGAAATGTTGGCTCAATGATAGACAGGTTTTCCAGGTTGCCATGCCCCATAGTTCGACCCAATATAGGGCAGCAGCAACTGCACGTTTCCCATGCAGGTTTAGCACTGGGGAGATAGCACAACGACCATGCTTAGCTTGAAATGCAACTATAGACCCCCCCCCAAACTTGTCGAGGTTAGCAGCAGAGCAGTTCACTTGGGCAACCCACCCCTCAGTCTCTTGAAACCGATCCCCAAATAATCATTTTCCTGTTCTATTTGATTTCCTTTCACCCCCAGAACTATGGATATATTTTTTGCAAACCTGGGAATAAACACCATTGATTTTGTCTCAGTGTTCAGGTGCAACTCCAATTCATCACATTTTTGCACAAACAATGCCAATGATTTTTCCAACCCTTGCTGTGTTTTTGCAAGGATTACCGCATCATTGGCACAGAATTATCTGGGGCCTTATCTAGTTTGGGGCAAACCTGGCATTCTGAGATGAGAGTGTCTATAATTTCCTATATATAGATTGAATAAAATGGGGGCTATTGGGCAACCTTGTCGCACCCCCCTTGTTACTTTAAAGTCTGCCGTCAGTTCCCCAACTAGCCCATAGCGCATTGAGGCTTTATTTTCAGTATAAAACAGCCTGATGAGTCTGATCAGGTGGACCGGGGCTTTGTCTAAGGGGAGCATCTTCCACAGCTTTCCTCTGGACACAGAGTAGAAGGCTGTCCTCAGATCGAGGACCACAGCATAGAATTTCATGTGCTTCAGCACCGTATATTTCTGGATAAGCATATGTAGCAAAAAACAGTACTCTATTGTTCCCCTGTTTTTCCGAAATCCTGCCTGTAGGTAACTTATTATCTTATTGTTGTCGGCCCAGAGTTGCAGTTTAGTTAAAATAATTTTCCCAAACAGTTTGCCGGAACTATGCAGGAGGGATATTGGGAGGCAATTAGCTGGACTTTCCGTCCCACCTTTTTTATAGATGGGATTATAGTAGCCCTGCGCCAGGACTCTGGCATCACACCTTCCCGGACAATTGCATTGAATATCCTGCACAACACCGGAGCCCAGATATTTAGTTCGGCCTTAAATAGGCGAGCTGGAATAAGGTCTGGGCCCACTGCCTTACCTTCTTTTTTGTGTGGAGATTGCCTGTACCACATCCTCGAATGCCATGCTCTCTTGACCATCGCTGGGAGCGTGATCTACCTTGGACCGTACCTCTGCAGGGTCGGTACACACCTCACCACCATATGGGATCTCAAAGTGAGATTACCAATCCTCTGCTCCTATACAACAATTGGATGTCTGTTCTCCCACATTTTTGTCCGATTAGCTGCCAGAATAGCACATTGTTTTTATCTTGCAGTGCCTCGGACATTGCCCTCCACTTTTCCTGTACAGAATTATTCTTTTTGGTAGCAACCTGCCTTTTATATAGCAAATCGGGCCCGTCGTAGTTTGTTTTTTTCTACTGCCCCCTATGTATTAATACAACCAAGAATTGCTTTTTTTTTGACAACCGACACTCGTCATCATACCACTCATTGTGTTGCAGCGTTTCCTTCCCGGCGGGCCTCTTCTGCTCAGAGATATGGGGCAATAAATCTTTTTTCATGTTGTCAAATACCTCTAGTACTGAACAGTCATCCATTTCGGGATTACAGATGGATTCAATCTTAGTTATAAAAATTTTATATAGATCTTGTTTCCCATTTTGTGACATCAACTTTCTTTGGCTACTTCACTGATTTATGGGCATGGCCTCCCACCCTCAGTGAGTGTGCATGTCTTGGTGCTTCGGGATTTGCTGCCTTTTGTACCCTACGACCAAACTGAGCAAACAGCGTAAGATGATCGGTCTCTGTTCTCAACAAACCAGTTCCCTAAACCGTTCAATGGTTAGCACAACTTCCCATACCTATCCAACCCTGACCTGCATTCACCACTGGAGTCACAACACACCGTGTTCATACGATCACTCTTTTGGGGTTGTCATGTTTGTGCCACCACTTGACCTAAAGACTCAGAGGCCATCCTGACAGCATTGAGAGTCAGAGGAAAATCCCCACTGGAGCTTCAGGGATTGCGCCATGTCAGAATTTGTTCAATCCTTCCTTCATGCCACCCCAAAAAATTATTTACAAATAAAAGGTTTGTTGTGTGGCCATATATAAAACCAAGAAATGCACAAATACATAGAGTACAAGAATTAAAGTCGGATATGTCATTGAGTGGGTTGAGGCCTTGGCTTCGTTTGGAGTGCAGGTCATTCTTCATATTAAATAAAAGAGGTGGTCAGGAGTATAGTTTCAGAAAATACCATGGTTGAGTATCAAAGTATGGAAACCAGCTGCAATCAGACCACTGTTACCATTTGCCCAAGTCTGTACTTGCACTTAGCTAGCTGCTTAAAAAATATGGGGGTGGGTGGGGTGCATAGGGGGTGCGGGGGGGTTATTGACTGAGAAGCCCGAGACCATTCATAGAATGTGTGGCTTGGTTTGAAGCAAAGACATTACTGTGAGGCCAAAATCAAGTGTGAGTGTGTGCATGCGTGCGTGTGTGTGTGTTCAAGCAGACCATTTTTGGGGGCCCTCTCCCCCCTCACCCCAAATGGGTGGCAGGGGCACCTCATTCAGGCCTCCCTGGGCCTCCTACAAACGGGTGTGTGAGGTACACCCCCCTCCATTTGGGGTGGGGGGGGGGGGAAGAGGGCCCCAAAAACGGTGGGACAGGCCCCCCCATGGGTGGGGCAGTAAGGTTTGGGCACCCCAGCACCAGATTGGCACACCAATGTGCCTCTGCACCAAGGGGAGTTGGGTTACCAAAGCAAAAAAGTGAAAATGGTGGAACGCTTTTTAGGGGGGGGGGGGAAGAGGGGATGTGGGGCACCCCAAAGGGTCGGGGAATATTCTAATGTAATGGGGGTGCCCCTTTCCCCCCCACACCAAATGCAGGTGGGGGTGCATCTCATTCAGCCCTCCCTGGAGACAGATGCCCCTTCCTAGGAGCAGATATCTGCCCTCAGGGAGGGCTACAAGGGGTGCCCCCCCCCTTTCCACTTGGTGTGGGAGGGGGAGGGCCACCACCATTTCAGGGAGGCAAAAGAATCCCAGGGCCCCCCACCCCACATCCCTGTTCCATTTCTTTTTTTTATTCTTTTTTTGCCCCCTTCCCTGGGGGCAGATGATCAGCCATCTGCCCCCAGGGCTTTGCACATATGTGCCCCCATGCTTTGGGAGCCTGGGGGGGGTAGAGGGCTGCTTACTGTAAGCAGCCCCCCTCCCCCCCACGTCACAAAAGTATCCCTGGTGATCCAGTGGGTTGCTAGTCACGGATTAAGCGCTCTGCGCTGATCCGTGACCAGCAATGCGTGCGTCATATACATGGTGTTGTTTGAAAGGGGAGATTCTCCCCTTTCCAACGACACCACATTTTCCTATATCCGTGGCCCCAAACCGCCTCCCATCCCCCCCCCCCCCCCCCCCCCCCCCGATTTTTTTTTTTTTCCCATTTTCACCCCTGCAGGCAGATTATCACTCATCAAGTGCTGTGGCCCCATGCTTTGGGGCCAGGGGGGAAAGTGGGCCGCTTACCTAGTAAGCAGTCACCCTCCCCCACGTCACAAACGGATCTCTACTGATCCAGTGACATTGCTGCCCACGGATCGCACGCCCTGCGCCCGATCCGTGAGCAGCAATGCCACACAAAGGGTATAGTTGGAAAGGGGATAATCTCCCCTTTCCAACGATACCTGCCTCGATCTCCGGCTTGAAATACAGCCAGAGATCGAGGAGGACAAAGAAGGGCTCTTACCTTCTCTCTTCACCGCAGCAGCCGAAAATGGCTGCTGCAGTGAATTTACTTTCAGTGTCACGCCGACGTGAAACTGAAGGTAATCCAGCACCCTGGCAGTGAGGGTGGGGGGCTCCCCCTCACAGCCTGGGGATTGGATTACAGTTTTGAGCGATCCCTGCTGTTGCTTTCGAAACAAGGTGCCAAAAAGGATGAGCTATCTCGTCCTTGGCACTGCGTATGCAATGTCAAGGACGAGATACCTCGCCCTTGGCACTTAAGGGGTTAATGTCTATGAATAACTAGGTGCAAAGATATAAATATAACAAAATCATTTCCGTTTCCCAGTTAAGACATTTTTACTCGCTTATGAAATACTCCCATTGGGAATTCCACTTACATTTTTACTCCCCAAAAAATCATTTTACTTTAAAACATAGGCAGTAAAATAAATCTTACCTGGAGCATTGGCGGCAGGATGTCAAAGCCCAGATGGTGAATGTCTGGCGTTGACTGAACATTCAGGTGGAAGTGTGAGGGTATCTTGGAGTAAGACATTGACAAGCGATTCTGAATTACCAATAACAATGTATTAACTTCAGGATGGAAAAAGGCCCATCTTGCACTATTCTACTGTACGATTTCCCTACCAGAGTAAAACAAAGGAAAATCAAAGTCCAAGAGTTCAACTAAAGGAATCTGTGTCCAAAACCTAAACTTGCCCTCACCACTAATCTATACAAAGTGTAGGGATGTCAGCTACCAACAAAACAGTATTCAACATAAAGTACGGAGCGCTGCCCATCTGCCAGCTTTCTTTCAGCTCCATTTCCCAAGTATAAGGCAGTTCGCACAACAGTCTCAGGATTGCCATAAGTTCACGACGATCTAGAATTCACCAGTACTCAGGGTTCCCTTCCCCAAGCTCCAGAACACAGTTCAAAAGAAGATGCAATATCTTGAGATATCTGTCCTCAAGTCAATAAGTAATTCAAACCTCAGGGTTACCTTCCCCCAAGATGTACTTTCAATGATAGATTGATATTTCCCGGTTTTCTTAAAATTCTGCGCCACCTTTGCACTCTTCAGCATATGGTTAGTCTTTGTACAACAAAATTGTCTTGGCGGAAAATTCCAGTTTTAATTCGCTTCTGAAACTTCATCTCCAAAGACCCATTCACTTTGGACTCCAAAAAAACCATTGGGTTTACTTGCATAATTTAAAGTTCTATTCACTTTAAAGTTCAATATGTATTGGTTTCTTTAATTCAAAGTTTGCTTGATTTATAGATTCAACATATATGTACTTTGTTTGCATTTCAAGTTTCATTCACTGTGAACCTGACAATGGGTTTAAATTGTAAAGCTTCAGTTCTTTATAATCTTCATAGTTAAGTTTTCCTTCAGTGCGGTATTCAATAAATATGAAGATATATTTGCTAAGCTTTGCATTTGTTTCGGGATAAAATGATTAAAAGGGGTTAATTTATTTCACTGTTGTTCTATGTAAAAGTTAATTTTGTTGTAATATGCCTTTGTAGTTTAACTTTAAATGTGCCCAGCACTCAGATTTTCGAAAACGTGCTTTTATGTACACGCGACCACTCTGTAACAAAGTATTCACAATTGTTCAAAGGTTAACTAGGTTCCATTGTTCACTGGTTAGCAAGGATTTGAATCCGACTCCTTCGAAAAAGTGTCTCATAATTCATGCGTCTACTCCGAAACAAAAAAAACCTAGCACATAGGATCAAACACCCGCATACCGGGTTTTTATTTTCATACAAACTCACTGGTTGCTCCGTTGCGAGTTCCTGCAGCGCAGAACTCTCAGCCTTCGTGTCTCTGCCGCTTGGCTCCACCTTTTGCCCCACAGGCACTCCTGGGGAGCTTCTCTCCCCGGGAGAACGAGCACTTCGAACACCAGAGAAATGGGGGGTTCAGGGAGGTCTCCCTGCACCGCTCCCCTTTTATTAATATTCATTTGGTTCCACAGAGCCCCAGCTCCCGGGCCACTCTCCCTTGATCCATTGGTGTGCTCCCCATGTACAGCTCCTCGCTGCTTCCTTTGGCTTCTCTGCTGCTGCTTCACACTCGCAACAGCTTCTAACGCCACTTCTTCTCCTCTTGACATCACTTGATTGGGCTTTTTATACAACTGCAGCTCAACAGGCTGCAGGTGTGAATGTACAATTAGCCCTGCCTGACCATCATTAAGGGAACATGCCTGACCACTACTACTCTCAGCAGGCCTCTTCCTTGTCCCAGTATCATAGTGGTAAAAGCACCTAGTCTTCAATACTCCTGAATGCCTCTTTATCCCAGTACTGTTAGTAGTCATATGAGGAAGTCAGTGGAGTGGATTTATAATACCCCATGAAGATGGGGGAAGGGTTGGGTTGGTCACTAGTAGAAAAAAAGGGGGATACCATGTCTCTCCCAAGGGCATCCCACTGCCAGTCCCCAAAGACTTTCCACCCAAGTGATCCTCCCTCACTTGCCCACCCCCAGGGTCGGGATGCAAGAGCAATGGCCTTTCCCTGGCCACCTGTGTAGAAGCCCTCCAGTTTCTCACAAAAGAGAGACAACAGAGAGCACCTCCACAAACCAACACGCTTACTGAGAATCGAGACCGAAGCTCGCAAGAAGCAACTGGTGTCAGTGAGAGAGTTGGAGAGGAGGTATATAGCCACTCAGGAAAGTGGAGCCCAGAGTGGACTGACATCAATAGTCTTTACTGAAGTCGAACAGAGGAATAACACAATCAAACTTGCCAAATACTGCCATGCTACAAATCCAAGTATGAAAAATAAAGTGCACGTTAATGAGTAGATGCCTAGAGGGGGTGAATTAAAGGGCCCTACACACAAGAGATCAAAATAAGTGGGCAATGGAATCCAGTAGCCTGGTCATTCAACCAAATGGATCTGAGTAACTAACTCAGAGGATGGAAAAGCTGATGCATGTTCAGAAGGGCAATCTTATGTCAATGACAAAGATATGAATAGTTTGAATGCAGAGAAGTAAATTTGCCCTAAATCAGAACAAATGAAGGTGAAAAACTGCAGTCATATGTTCTTGGGTAATGAAACGTGAACATTTTAAACACTGGGAAGTGAAGAGCAAGCAAAGTCAGAGGAGTACTCCGAGCTAGAAAATGTAGACATGTACTGAAGTAGAGCAGCTTCCAGATTTGAAACTGGAGAGAAGGTCCAGGTAAAGTCAGGCACTAAGTGGATAAAACTGATGCATAATGGGACAGGTAGTACGAGGGCATATAGACAACAGACGAGCACAAATTACTGACAACCCACAGTACCCATGTCTTCCAAAACACAAGGAATGAGAATGGATGGCACATGCAGTCCTACATTATACAATAAAGACATTTGAGAATGTAACGTATTGGAAATTGCAGTCTAAATCGAATACAAAAGATCCTCAGTGAAATAGAACGGATGTCTGCTATGAAACAGTCAATTCCACGTTGAAGGCCCACTAAAGGAGTGCAATGTGATGCATGTGGAGAAAATAAGACTGTTCTTACCAAATATTTCTTAAAGTAGCACAATGTGATGCTTACTGAAAAAGGAGGAGCTTCTGGGTAAACTATGAAACATCTGTCAGTTACGGAGACAGTCAAAGCTCGATCAAAGCAGAATTCAGCCTAGGAACGCATGAGGAAATATGACATGCAAACACTTGAATACATATTAGCACCCAACACGGGGGAACCAGCCAATCAGATGGCTAGAAAGGTGGCCTGAAACCTACAATCTCAGCCCATGTTCCAAGCGGCTTGACAGCTGGTGACCCCGGCCACCATCTGCCCCCTTCCATCCCTTATTGTTTTTTTCTACAATTTCCCAACCCCACTGACCTGTGTGTTGAGGTGGTGCATTCCACCTCTTCTCAGCTTCTCTGGCTGCCATGGAAAGTAAAGAGGCTCTGTATGGAGCCCCACCTTCTCTTTTCATGGTGGCCATCTTAGCACAGTATTTCCAGTCATTGAACGGGACGCCCCCTTCAGTGACTGAAAATAGTTTTATTTTAGCACCCCAAGTTACTGCTTTGGTGAACCGGTGTGTTAATGGAGTCAAGCCCCCGCTCCAATGGCTGGAAGGGGGAAAAACAGGCCGGGCCCTCAAATATCCCTCACTCAGCTCAGGCAATTAACCTGGGCTGCTGGCCCGTTACCCATTGTTCCAGCCCCTGGAACAGCCGCTTAACGCCACAGTAGTGAGTGAACTATTCATCTGCAGACTGAGACCAAAGAATTAAGAAAAAAGTGGAGTACAAGAAGTCTATGAAAAACGTACTGAGAAAAACATTGATGGATGTATGCTTATCAAGTGTGGGGGGGAATCAGCTGAGATAAAGAAAGCCTCTCAACCCGTCTACAGACAGTCAAGCTTTCGGGGAAAGTCTTCCCACTGCGTTTAAATAAAAGTTGTAATCTTACTTTACAACCATCGCTGATAAGATCTTTTCCTTTCTCACTTTTACCACAAACATATCCGTTGGTATATCCAACTACCTCTTTGCTATGCATCGCTCAATGGAATTCCAATTTGTTATGCCGAATTCTTCACAGCCCAACATGCCTCTTCCCTCCATAACTGCATCTATTTCCTTTCACAGGGCCTTCTCACGTCATTCCCCAAAACACAAAACTCACAACTTAAAAAAATCTCCAAGCACATACAAGGGTGCAGTTGTGTACAGACAGTGCAATTGAGGAGACAACAAAGAGTACCAAATTCGGTGACATATACAGGTGAAAGCAAAACCTGAAAAGTAGGAGTGTAAACGGAATGGCAAAGGACTACAGTATAGTCATCTTTAGTCTATCTGGGGGCCGTTTTCAGTGCATGCCAAGTAAGCTTTGAAGGGTTACCATATATCTTTTGGGCGGTTCCCCGTTGGCTTCATAGAAGCCCATTGATCTTGCGTATCGCTGGTCCATGTAACAGCACGCAGCCATTGATCCGAAGATATAGTAGTTCTTGACCAATGCAACAGCAAACATTCTGCCGCTAGCAATAAGTAAACATTTCCACGTTTATTGTACACCGCACCAGATCATCAAATACATGGAAAAGGCATTGCAAGGGAGTAGCCTCTAGTCTACCACCAGTCACATCAGCCAGTATAGCAGGCATCTTTCCAGTACCTGTCAAGCTTAGAACAGCTCTACACCATGTAGAAATACCCAGCGCCATCTTGCCCCCCACATCTAGGGCAGCAGCCTGCACTAGCTTGAGAAAAGAGTTTGTCAAGCCGGAGTGTAGGGATATCTGTGTAGTACTTAAAGCTGTATAAGGTGGAATCCGGATTTTATAAGAGACCTCCTGGGTTTGTGTGCACATATAGCCCCAGATCTCATGTGTAATGTCTAGATTCATATCCAGCACCCATTTGGACTGAAGTTTGGTTAAGGGTGATGAAACTCTGCGCTGGATCAGACTATATAAAGCAGAAACCACGCCCCGGAAACCTGGTGCATCCATAATATTTCCAAGTATGTAGTCATTCGCTGGTTCAATTGGGAAACCCACCCACCGCCCTTTACACACTGTGAAGGACGATATATTGAAGCCATTGCGAAGATTTATATTGTGCAAGGGTGGGGACATCAGCAGAAATGAATTTCCCATCTAGAAACATATTCCCCAGTAAGCCAAATCCAAACCTTGGGGTTTTCTGACACAAATAAACTTCACCAATTCACCACTGCCATGATCACTGCACCTGCCGACTATCTCAGAAATATACCATCTTCCCACATATCATAAAATAAAAACTCTTAGACCCATAACAGAACTTTGTGGTCTTGACTACTCCTTTGGCATAGTTCTTGGAATCACTCAACCTATTTGCATCTCACAACAAAGGTTTACATTTCACTACGCACATTCTGTGCGACCCCTTGCAGCTTACCAATCCCATGCTGGCTGGCACGGATCACTCCTCAAATGTCCACGGTGGATCTTTAATTGCATCCATGTTATGGTCCCCATAGCTTTCTGACACTTGCCACAGCCCAGCCCCTGCAATGGCACTCTCACTTGTGTCAGACTCAATATCCCAGTTCCCTTTGGCCTTTGGGCGGTCTCCAGCACCTGTTATTTTGAGCTCCTCTTGAACTCCCATCCCTCTGCTATCCAAAAGACTGGTGCTATCCCTGCATTGAAATAAATGCCATTCACTCTCCCTAGAGAAGGGGAATGAAACCTGCGGCTCTCCAGATGTTTTGGACTCCAACTCCGATAAACGTACCATTTACTATGCTGGCTAGGGCTGATGGGAGTGGAGTGCAAAACATCTGGAGAGCCAAAGGACGCAGACCCCTGCTCTAGAGAGTCATACCTTGCCTACATGGAAGTGGGAAGCAGGCCAAAATGGGGAAGGCTGTGTTGGATGATTCCAGTCAGAGCTACAGTTTTGGACCAGGGAGTCAACAGACCTGGTGGGGGTGCGTTGTGTATGCAGACGGACTGCCCTCCCCCTCCCCCTCTGATAATAACAGGTTACATGGAAACGTGGGAACACAATGAAGACACCAAAGTCTTTGTAGAAAACAGGAACAGATTTATTAAAGGAAGAGGAGTAAACTCATTGTCAGAAGGATAAATTGGACACACTGGACTAGCTAGGTACACCCAATGACATGGAACAAGGAGGGTGCGGTGGGAGGGGACGAACAATGCTGTGCCTGACCTTGCATTGTGTCCACTCCACCTGAAAGGAGCAGCTCCTTCCTGTTGGCTGCATCTGAAGCTGAATCTCTTCATCTCTACAGCACAGCTGTGAATTCCAACATCACAGATGACAAAGTAAGCCGAGAAGGGGCTTGGGACTGCAATTTAGGGCATGCATGGTGGCGACTGAAATTAATTAATTTCGCCATTGCTGGAGGGCCTGTATGGGCCGTGGATGGCCTGGAGTGTCATAGAAAACTGTTATAACTATGTTCTGTCCACCAGACTAATTCCTGGACTGTTCCTCTGTCTCTGGATCAAAGCCCTCCAACAATCCCTGCAGTAATGACTGAGTTTGGCTGTTCTACCATTACTAACTCTCCTGAGGCATTGCCAATGCTGTCCTCTCAATCAATTTTCTTAACTAACCTCATTCCTTTTTACTACATCTACTTCTTTCATACAGTCTATCAGGACTTCTGTTTCCCTGTGCTCCATCTACATTCAGTGTTGCTGCATTTAAACAAGTTTTTGGGGGGGTGTTGCTTAATTCGAATTTGGGTTCTTCTGTTACCCTTGGACCATGATGCACTGTGTTTCATTCTGCTGTGCCCAATATCGAACACTGCTACGTATTTGCCGTTACCATTTATTTAAAAAAAAAAAAAGATTTTTGCTGGGTGCACAACCGTTAGTTTACTACCTTTAAAAATAACGTTTGCTGCGAGTACATCCTGCATTAACGTTCGACCTGGTCTACCCACTGTCGTCGTCCTCTTCTCCCTCCCCCCCTCATTGTCGGCCTTTGCTCCTCCAACACCCTCCACTATCCATTTGGCTCTTCTGCCACCCTTCCCTGCAACCCCCATGGAATACCTTCAAAGATGGCAAGCTGCACCATATTGCCACACTTAACTCTCGCTCTGCTATCAAACACTCGTCTAACATCTGCATCCTCCTTGAACTCATGGATCTTGATATGCTCACCATCACGGAGACATGGTTCAAGGACAGCGCTGTCACGAGCATTGACAGACTCTTCCCTGAATGATACAAGATCCTCTGTTCCCAGGCCCTAGGGGACAGGAGGGGGAGTGGCTCGGATCTTCTCAGAATGAATACCAGTGTCCATCATCCCTACTCAGGTCTATTCCTCCTTTAAGTGCCTAGTCTGCAGGCTCTCACTCGCTCCTAAATCTTCTTTCCTTATGGCCACCTCAGTCCACTCTCTTCCTATCGGAATGGGCTGACCTGGCCTACTCTCTACTTTCCTTCTCCTCTCAACTCCTCCTGCTGGGTGATCTCAACTACCATCTGGACTCCCCAACTCCTAGGGACTATCCGCAACATATGCGATTCTCTCTCCCCCTCTATTTTACCCTCTGGCTCCACGCACAAAGAGGGGCACACTTTGGATGCTTTCATCTCTACTGACATCCCTCTCACTGCCTCTCTTGAACGGAGCACCCTCTTTGCTCATCACACTTGAAGCTCTCCTCTTGCATCGGCACACACGGTGCAGCCACTCGGTCTCAAAGTCACCAGCCCCATGAAAAGATTGACTGCGGCTGGATTTGCCTCCACCTACTTTCTGCCTCCTACTCCTGCGGCTGACTCCCACCCTGACACAGCCCTTGCTAACCTCAATCAATCTCCAACACTCTTGATACTTTTGCCCCTGTCATAAGGGTCCGACTGAAGCCTTCCCAAAAAGTGTAACTCTTGGTACGACTCCGATCTGGCTGCCCTTAAACGCAAGTGTAGAGCAGCTGAGCAGAAATGGAGTTAGTCAGGTGGACCCTCTGACAAACTGGACTGCCGCCTCCTTCAAAGGCAATATCGACTCTGCATCCACACCGAGTCTTTATTCAAGTCCGCATCTCTGCGGCATCAAAACAACACGGCTAAACTTTTCAAAGTCTGTAAGGAACTGGCCAATCTTGCAGCAGCTTCCTCTTCCGTCACACCCACCCAGGACCTTTGCCCGGCCCTGGCTGCACACTTCACTGCAAAAAAACACAAGACATCCTTTCCTCCCTCTCCTCCACACCACCTCATTCACCAAAACCTATGGGGCCTCCCTTGGCCCCTCCACCACTTCTCTCTTCTCACTCCCGTCACACCTGATGAGATCGCCAGACCAGTCCTGTCTATGAAGGCTTTACAGGTGGACCCCTGCCCCTCCAAAACCATTAAGGACAACATGGACTATCGCCCCAGCCTTGGCTGATCTCTGCAATCTCTTTTTGCCACTGGAGTGTTCCCAACTTTTCTTAGGCACTCCCTTGTGCACCATCTACTTAAGAAAACTCTGTCGACCCCTCCATTCCGGCAAACTACCACCCTATCGCTATCACCCCTTTCCTGGGCAAACTCCTGGAGAAGCTAGCCGTCTCTCAACTCACCCTCCACACTGAAACAGCTGGTTGCTTCCACGATCATCAGTATGGTTTTGGAGCATCCAGAGGCATGGAAACTGATCTTCTGAACACCCATGAAGACCTTCTCTCAAATCTCAACACCAACACTCCCTCTGTGCTCATTCTTCTTGACTTCTCCTCTACCTTTGACACAGTAAACCACAACATCCTGATCACACGTCTGCATGACACCCTGGGACTCACAGGTCAGGCTATGGCATGGTTAACCTCCTTCCTTTCCGACTGCCCACCCCAGGTGGAACTTGGGTCCTTTCTCTCTACTTTCACTCTTTCAACCTGTGGCATTCCCCAGGGTTCTAATGTATCCCCAGTGTCTGCATTGCTGCCCCTGCATGTGTGATTGCCACTTTCATCTCTAACTTCCAGTGTTATGCAGATGACACAAAACTCTCCTTCAGGCTACCCTCAGTCACCTCCTCTACCTCGCTCATATCCGACTGTCTACAATTCAGTTATGGTGTGCTGTAAACAACCTCTGCCTCAATGCCAGAAAGACTGAGAACGTTTGCATTGGACTCCTGCTCCCGCTTTTCCACTCTCACTCTGGCCGGCCTCACTTGGCCTGGCGCCCGCAACTACATGCGAGGCAAAAAATCTTGGGGGTCAGCTTCGAATCCACTCTCTCCTTCTCCACTCACATTTCAGCTCTGAAACTACCAGCTACACCTCCTCAGAGGTTCTCTTCCTTTTCTCACCGTCCGGCCGCAGCTCACTGTCTCCAGAGCCCTGGTTCTCTCAAGGCCGGCTACTGCAACAGCCGCTTTCTCAATCTCCCTGCCTCTGCTCTGCAACTCATCCAGAACAGAACGGCAAGACTTAACCTTGGCCTCAAGCACAGGGACTGCATCTATGCGGCGCTGACATCCATCCACTGGCTCCCCGTGACTGCAAGGATCAAGTTCAAGACCCTCTGCATTGTCCACAAGGTTTTCTGGGGTCTGGGACCTACCGATCAACATTGCCTACCTTAATACTGTCCTTCCCGAGTCCTCTGCTCATCTACCTCCAACCTTCTGCGAGTGAGCCGGTTCTCCAAGCAGAGATTTGGGGGAAGATGTTTATCCTCTGCATGGGCCTACATGTGGAATAGCCTCCCGGCTACACTCAGTCTTGAGCCTGATCTCAAGTTCTGGAAACTCTTTAAGACATTCCTCTAATCTGCCTTCCCTCTCCTCCTCCCCTGCTAACCTTTCTCTCTGCTCTATCCCTCTCGCCCTCCTTTTCTGTGCAGCCTGCTGACTGGCCGCCTGGTGTACCTCAGTCTCACAGGTCCCAGGCACCCTCGCCAGTCCTCTCGCACTTGCCTTCGGGCCTTACACTTGCCTCATTGTTACTGAACTTGGTCAATGACCCATGCGAGTGTCATCTCTCAGTACTAACACCAGCTTCTGACTGACTGGGTGCACTTGGTCCCCCCCACACCCCTCCAACTCCCTGCACTTGTCCCCCTTCTCCTGCACCTGTCTGCACACTTGCACGATCTGAATGCACCATGCCTTGAAGATCATCTGTTTTTCCCCTTGCCTCCCCTACTTGCATGGTGGCGCCTCAATGCACTTGGAAAAACTGCAGCATCGTTGTCAGACATATTTGCGGTTATCTACACCGTTAATTGTATTTTATGCACTTGTTCCATGCAAGTGCGCAGACAGGTACCATTAGTGGCCACTGTGCCTTTTTACTAACTTCTTTCAAACACCACAAGGGAAGACCTAACATTGCAGCTCCAGACAGTGGTGCCCCTGGTTCTCAGATTGGGATTTACATGCAAAATTGTTTAGGGGTTACTTGACTGCTCACCCAGGCAATCCAAAAATAGGCTTGCAATGGAGAAGTGGGGAGTGTTTGATGTCATTGAGCACACACACACACACACACACACACACACGAAAAATAGTTCAGCCTTAGAAACAAAGGCAAAGCCAACAGTTATGCCTTTCCAAAAAGACCAGTTGTTTCCCCACTTAGAACTAGCATTACAACTTATATAGATTTAAATTTGCCACATATCGAAAATGTCACACCTGCACTGCCTTCCTGGCAACCCCCGCCCTTGGGGACTGTTTTCTGTATCTCTACAGTCCCACTCCCAGCACTCGACACCTGATGTCTGCACTTACCTTTGCCACCTGCTGGCCGTACTTTACTTATTGTTATTTATTCTATTATCCCATGTACTGCACCGTCCTATTCCTCCGCCCCCCCCCCACACTTTCCCCCTTCCCATGCACTTGCACGAACTGAAAGACACCTGGCCTAGTAGGATCGTTGCCTTCCCTCTGTTCCCCCTCCCTTGCCTCGTCGCGCTATGAAACACTTGTGTATAGGTGCGTTATAAATGCCATATCATATTATCCTAGCTCAGAAACAGGCCCAAAGAGTTGCTTGAGAGCGGCAATTAACCTATTACCTTTCATACAAATGCTTTTGCAGGCTGAAATCGGCTTCATTAAATCACTTTAATCTGACATTGACTCATAGCAGAATAACAGGTGATTTGCCACAGGCATGCTACTCACATACAAGCATCCCTACAGAAAGAAAACAATTACCCGATCTCCATGAGACATCACTTAAAAAAAATAAAATAATAATAATACTGTCACAATGAATTCAGTCACTTTAATGGGAGCGGGCTTGGCTGCATGACGATAGAAATCAGTAGATGGCCGCAACAATGAAGGATTTTATTGGAAACCCTTAAAATGCACGTTTTGACATGGTTTTATTCAAGTTTGATAATGTAATAGTCTGGGCTTTAAGACCCTTTATTGGACTCACGGAAACCAATATTGTCAGATGGTACAAATAGATTAGCTTTAAAAGGAGATCTCTTCGTCTGGAGGTAAGCACAATGAAAAGGAATTATAGAAATTTCTTTCACATACACTTTTTTGTAACCATATTGGGAACAGATGTGCTATACAAACTGAAAAACATTTGCAAATTAATCTTATCTTCACAGAAATACTTCAGAATGCAGGGCCTAGTTTGAGGACACTAGAAAACTAGCGGTACCTTGAGTCAAGGTCAACTAACAAAAAAGTAAATGGAACAGAGGGATTTAACACGTGCAATTTAATCATTTTTAGGTGACAAGGTCAAACCTATATATCCTAATTTTGGGTCCCTTCTCGTCACGGGGAGCCCAGGGCAAAACCTTGTTTTCACTGGCACTTTGGAGGCCCTGGAAGTGGGTGGGGTGAGGATGCACTCAAAAAGGTTAAGGTATTTCTGTAGTATAAGGCATTTCGGGTGGGCTTTGGTGGCTGTTGGTTGCACAAAATTACTTCCAATTATTTTATTGTTTAAAGCACGGACCTACCTCGAAAGCAGCAGAGCGCTATACAGTGTGTGGCTAGCCTGCCTTTGGGCCGGCATCGTCGAACAGTAGCGAAGTACTGCAAGTTGCAGTCCGTGCATCCTTTAGGATTAGTCCTTGGTCAGGTGTTCAAGAGTGGGGGTCATGGAGATGTTTGAGCAGTGGCCATCTTTAGGGGGTGTGGCGTTTAGGGTGTATATATTCAGAGTATTGAGGGGATGTACAAGCCGTTCCTGAAGCCCTGGAAAAAAACGAAAACTCCAAAGACCTCAATACCAGGAATTATGAAGCGCTACAGCTACGACTCCAAGGACAATATAGAGGCCAAGGATTTGAAAACCCTTCAAAAAAAAAAAAAAAAAAAAAAAAAAAAAAACACACTATACCCCTGAAAGTCCGCCGGCACCGGCGCCAGCCGTCGATGAGGACCCTGATGACACAGTGGTTATGGATACAATGTTTGAGCGATTTGATATGTTGAATCTTGGGAGTGGAAAATCGCCAGGGGTCATCGACTCCGGTGTAGATGACTCCTACACTGATGCAGACTACGTGATATGAATGAGGCTGTTGAGGCTCTTAAGGAGGCTCTGTATGAGGATATGAATGTTTTAGAGCAACTGTTTCCAGAGGCCGCAATGACCCCGACGTTAGACACAGCATCCAATGACTACAAGTTGTTAGCTCCTCTATACTGGAAGATGCTGGTTCTGAAACGTGTACTGTGGTAAGTAATGAAGTATGATGGCATGTGTGTATATGGGTGTGAAAAACCTGTGAAAACACATGCTTGAGAGCTAAACTTCTTTCTTTTTTGAATTGCAGAAAATTCCAGGCCCACAGTGCCGTTACGCTTATCTGAACAACTAGTTTAACGCTGTCTATTATTGCGTGTGCTGTTCAAAAAGGATCGAAAGTTCAGTATTCCCAGATGGTGATACGTGTAAAAAATGTGATACTTTGAAACGTTTTAAAAGTTCTGATGAGGAAGATGAAAATATAACCCTTTTGGAGACTAACGGTTCAAGCTTTTGCAGCGTCGGCTGTGAAAACGTGTTTGAAGCGTGACTATTACCGTTGGTGTGAAGGGCATAGATACGGATAACCTCCGTAGGATGATCATGATCGTTTACTCCCGAATTATCAATCTGTAGCAATATGGGCGATATGTCAGATGTTGAAGTCAAATAACGTTTATCAGATGCTTAAAAGTGTTTATAAAACCATGGGTATGCATGTACATGCGAGTGTGGGTGGACTGCTAATAAAAACAATCCTGGAAATTCAAACGTGTCGCGAACCTGAGGAAAAAAAAGTGAAATCTTTACGCCTGGCAGGACAAGTTTTATTTTTAAAAACATGAAAATACAGCAATCCTGCTCCTTCTATGTGTACTGTTGTTTCTAGGGTAATGTTTCTGGAGGACAAGCCGGATGTGTGGAGCGCTACCTGACGCCTGGACATTTGTGTGGGGAAAAACTTGTATACGCTATGCTGAAGGCGAGAATAGCTGTAAACAGCCCACACCTGTTGTGGCGCTTTTATGTACCGCGGCTTCGATATGCGCAAATTTGTGAAAGTGTAATCTGTATAAGTGAAATCTGTAACATCATCAAGATGCAGGTGTGTGATGAATACGGTTCTGTATTTCGATACAACTTGGGTTCTTTATACCTGGGTCCGAGAACAGTGTTGAAACACCACGTGACTGAAGAGTATGCAAGATTCCTACGCCTTCAAGGCCGTATTTTACAAGCCTCTGCACTATCTGAACTGTTAAATGCTTTGAGTATCTGGTGTCTACATAGTTGCAGGCGGGGTAACCACATTGATGTTTATAGCTTGTTATATGATGCGTCCAATAAAATATGTGGGGTGGTAGCGGTTCGACACCCCGTATATGTATACCAACCAGTATAAAGAAAAATAAAACGTCATACACCAACCCTCTGTCTGGTTATTTTTTTGTAGTGCTTCAATGGCTAACACACGTTCAAGATTGCATAAAAGCTATTATGATAAATGTGGTGTAGGGAGTTATTGTGGTGTTGATGCGCTTTATCGAAAATTACAGAGTGATAAACACCCCATCACATGCGGAGCTGTTAAGCCATGGATATCTGGCCAGGAGACGTATAGCCTCTATAAAAATGCTAGAAAACGTTTTTTAAAAGAAGAATGACCATTGTCGCAGCTGAAGACACGCAGTGGCAGGCTGACATGGCGGATGTTTCTAACCTTGAATAGCAGAACGATGGTGCACGGTATACTGACGGTGATGGATGTTTTATCAAAATACGCGTTTGCAGAGACCTTGAGGGATAAGACTGGTGCAAGAGTGGCTGCGGCCTTCAAGCAGATCTTCAACAAGGGCCGTGTACCTGTAAAATTACAAACTGATGCCGGTAAGGAATTGCTGAATAGGCCTCTCCAAAACCTTCTAAATCAACACGGCGTGCATCATTTTAGAACACACACAGAAGTTAAAGCGGCAGTTGTTGAACGTTTTAATAGAACCCTGAAATCTAAACTATGGAGATATTTCACAGCCTATAATACGCAACGCCATGTGGATAGATTACACACTTTCATCGATGTGTATGATGACCGCTACCACCCGTTTGTTAAAATGCCTCCCAGTTCTGAAAACTCATCAGCGTGGCGAAACCTGTATGCTGGATGGATATCGGAGAAGATCAAGAAAACAGCCTTCAGTGTAGGGGACCACGTCGAGTATCCAAGTTAAAAGGGGTCGTTACAAAAGGCTACCAACAGTCCATTACCGACAAGATTTTCATAGTGAAAAAAGCAGCCGTGAAAGAGGGGGCATACATATATCAGCTAAATGATTCTGCTGGTGAAGATGTAACCGGTAATTTCTACACAGAGGAGTTACAAAAGGTGGTTGACGATACCCAGCGTCTTTATAGGGTTGAGAAAATTATTCAGAGTAAAAGGTAAGGGGTCTAAGAAAAAGGATCTGGTAAAATGGCAGGGATGGCCTGAGAAATTCAACAGCTGGGGCAACGCTCCCTGAGCAAAAGAAGATGGAAAACACCAGCTTTTATATCACCTTGCCCAGTAACGCCTCTTTAGATACATTGCCCAAAAACAAAATAATGGATTATTCTGTTAAGCTGGCTAAACCCGTTAATTTACAAGGTCAGTGAAAGCAGGGTTGATGGAGATTCAGTACCCCCATACATGGGACACACTGGACAAAAGAGATTCCTGGTATACAATCAGACGTGGAGAGCCTGCTGAACTGATGGGGTTTCCTCATGGCTTCTACCGCACAGTAGAGGCGCGGCTAGATACCATCAACAAATCGATCGCGAGTCTCGAGCGCTATGCAGATTTACATCTGTTTCTAAATAACTTACGCCGGAAAGTATTTGTAAGATCACCCGATCTTACTGTGGAGTTTATATGTAGCAGGAAACTTTTGATGGTGTTGTGGAACGTTCAGCATATAAAAAATAATACTAAAAATACGGACAAAACACATGCAGACGATGGTGGATTTTACAGCCTCATGATCTACAGCAATTTAGTAGAATACCAAAGGGTTGGTGACTCATATGCACCCGATAGTCAAGGGTGAAAATAAAAGCATTGTTAATATATACAATACATGAAGATTGATTTTATTCCTGTTTCTAAGTGTCGTTTTAACACCATCAACATCCAGATAAGGGACGATCAGGATGATCTGGTCTCATTTACATACGGGAAGGTCCTGGTGAAACTACATGTGCGCCCTAGACGCAAGAGAGACAATTAGGACATGGTGATCATGAAGAATTACAGGGAGCCGCACGGTTATAGGGATTATTACAGCAGACAGGCGGTAGACATTTTATGGAAATCAACCCTACTTCCAAGGTGCGTCTGTGATGTATGGTGAGGGTCTAGAAAGTATTTTCAGAAGTCTTTTTTTCGGAGAGCAATGCCCTTCCTGCGCAAAGGGTTTGAATTAGCCAATCCGCATATGAAAACAGCTGCTACAAACATTGCTAAGGATGTGGTGTCTACTACAACAACCTCCATCGCAAATCGTTTCAACCAAGCAGCACAAGAGGGCTCTGGTCTGGTTTACGTGGGTAAAAGCCCTGCAAAAAGAAAAAGGCGAGCTTCACGCAGGCGGGGTCCTCCAAAGCTCCATAAAAAACAAAGATCAACTAAAGCCGCTCAGAATAGAAAACGCACGTCAAAGAACAGACGGATCAAGCGAAATAAACAGACCCGGCATCAATATTTTCTAAAAGATGGCCTTTACCCACTGTGCCTCGGGTGAATGTGTGAAATCGGAACTAGATCCGTTTGTCATGCCCCCAACACAGATGAGCATCAAAAACTGTTTTTTCATGGAAGTTGCGCCCCTAGCGGCACTATCACCATTAGCCCCCATCGAGTTTTACATATCGGACTCAATGAAGACGTACCTGGATTTGAATTACACCTTACTCTTCCTAACCTGCAGAATAACAAAAGTGGATGGAAAAGCTATCGGAACGGCGGCGGCGGTCATGATTGCCTATCCGGTGGCCACCCTTTTCAACCAGGTGGACATCACTAGGTGATCGAATGATTACATAGAGCGACAATATGTATGCCTATAGAGCGTATATAGAAAGCATTCTGAACTACAGCAATGACACTTCGGACACCCAGCTCACTGCAGGGCTTTTTTATAAAGGACACAGCGGGGCATATGGAGGATTATGCTCTAGATGGAAACAACAAGGGCTTTATAAAGAGATCAGCGTATGCGACAGGTAGCAGAAACTTCGATTAACTAGGGCATCTACACGCAGATCTGTTTTTCCAGGAGAAGCTGATGGTGAATGGTGTTGATATGAAAATTAAATTCTCTCGAAATAAAGACGCTTTCTGTCTGAACAGTGATGATGCAGAAGCCTACAAAATGGTAATAGTATCAGCGAGTTTATTCATTAAAAGGGTCAATGTGTCACCAACGATCAGACTCGCTCATGCTGAAGCTCTACAGGTATCTACCTTGAAATACCCCGTGGAGAGGACCTCCTTGAAAATCTTCAGTGTACCAGTGGGCAGCCATGTCGCCACTCAAGATAACTTATTCTCGGGACAGCTACCTAAAATAATCATTATTGACTTTGTGGATAACACCGCTTTTTCCAGGGGATTACGCGAGCAATCCTTTTAATTTTAAGCATTACAACATTAACTACGCTGCTCTTTTTAAGGATGGGGTCGTCATACCCGCCAACGCCTACAGCCCTAGTTTTCAACAGAAAAATACAATTAGGGAGTATCTGGGGCTAGTCTCCATCAGCGGCAAGCAAATGCGCGATAAAGTATTTGTGATACCACGTGATGACTACAATGGTGGCTACAACTTGCTGGCTTTTGATTTGAGACCCGATAATGCATCATCAGGACATTATAATCTGATTAGGAATGGTAATGTACGCCTTGAGGTACGGTTTGCTGCAAATTTACCAAGTACTGTGAATTTCATTATTATGGCCCAATCTGCTGCGGACTTAAACATTCCTGCCACTTTAGTGGGAAATATGGGGCATCGCAAACTGCTCGAGACATTGAAAAACACTGGTGTTAAAACCCTGTCCCTAGATATTTCCTTAAAGAGAAGAAAAAAGAAAAAGAAACCCAAACGCGAGGCCTGGTTTACTGTGCAACTGTATTTTTCTCTTAATTTTAAGAACAGTGTTTAACCATTGTAGTGTGTATATGTATATGGTTTATGTATCTGTTTTTATAAGTATACTCGCACTGTTGATTAAACAAATGCACTGTTTGTAATAAAATGTGATTTATGTTAATGCTTTTAGATCTATACCCCACACAGCCTGTATAAATAAAGGTTCTGTTTGTATTAAAATACCTTTATTATTTAGTCCAACCACAAGTTTTACGTCTAATTATTTCAAGCAGGTCTACCACAATAATTTTTTTAATTGCGTTTTTTAAAAAAAATATTAAACTGGACACAAGTAAGAAGGAGAGTTGTTTAAAAGTACAAGAGGTTTTTATTTAGCCCTCTACACATATCTACTGGTTATTAACACACTTACATTTCTGGCAAAAACTATATACATTTACAGGTGGCTGGCGATATTTACGTTTGTTCACAAAATCCATCACCATCCGATCATTTTGTCTGAGATCAAGAGAATAGGTTTGCATAACAGACCGCAGGGACTGTTTCTCAGACATTTTAGATACAAAGTAACAAGCATGCTGCCCCTGGGCTATATTATAATGTACTATGGGTGCTATATGTTTAACATAGTCCAACAGATAGCCGTCATATATAGGGTGGCTTGGGAAACACCCCAGACTATCAAAAACAGTTACTGCAACAGTGTCTATAAACAGCCATCCAATGTGTGCCTTCTTGATGCTGGGGATCGGTGTTCACAACAAAGCTGATGGGCAGCTCACCCGGTATATCCCTTGGAATGTTATCACGAAAATACACGCCTCTAAATGTTTTCATAGCAGGTTCGTCTTTACGCAGTAAACGCATGATCTGGTAGGTATCCATTACATATCGTACAGCACCTGTCGCTGGTTGTTGATTTCTATGACTGAGTCAAATAGGGCCATTATAATGAGATTCACCGAACGTGGTAAATTTTCAGCACGTCGTACCTCAAGGCATAAATTACCATTCCTAATCAGATTATAATGTCCTGATGATGCATTATCGGGTCTCAAATCAAAAGCCAGCAAGGTGTAGCCACCATCGTAGTCACGTGGTATCACAAATCCTTTATTGCGCACGTGCTTGCCGCTGGTGGAGTCTAGCCCCAGATGCTCCCTAATTGGATTTTTCTGTTGAAAACTAGGGCCGTAGGATTTGGAGGGTAGGACGACCCCATCCTTAAAAAGAGCAGCGTAGTTAATGTTTAAAATTAAAAAGGATTAGCTCGCATAAACCCCTGAAAAAGCCAATAATGATTATTTTAGGTGGCTGTCCCAAGAATAAGTTATCTTGACTGGCAACACGGCTGCCCGCTGGTACACTGAAGATTTTCAAGGAGGTCCTCTCCACAGGGTATTTCAAGTTAGATACTTGTAGAGCGTCAGCATGTGGGAGTCTGACCGTCGGTGACACATTGACCCTTTTAATGAATAAACTCGCTGATACCATTACCAGTTTGTAGGCTTCTGCATCATCACTGTTCAGACAGAAAGCGTCTTTATTTCGTTAGTTTAATTTTAAGATCAACACCATTCACCATCAGCTTCTCCTGGAAAAACAGATCTGCGTGTAGACGCCCTAGTAAATCAAAGTGTCTGCTGATCTCTTTATATAGCCCTTGTTTCCATCTAGAGCATAATCCTCCATATGCCCCGCCGTGTCCTTATAAAAAAAGCCCCACAGTGAGCTGGGTGTCCAAAGTGTCATTGCTGTAGTTCAGAATGCTTTCTATATACGCTCTATAGGCATACATATTGTCACTCTAATCATTCGATCACCTAGAGTGATGTCCACCTGGTTGAAAAGGGTGGCCACCGGATAGGCAAACGTAGCCTCCTTCGCCGCCGCTCTGATAGCCATCCCATCCCCTTTTGTTATTCTGCAGGTTCGGTAGCGTAAGGTGTCATTCAAATCCAGGTATGTCTCTGTTGAGCCCGATATGTAAAACTCGATGGGGGCTAATGGTGATAGTGCCGTTAGGGGTGTAATTTCCATCAAAAAACCTGTTTTCGATGCTCATCTGTGTTGGAGGAATGACAAACTGATCTAGTTCCGATTTCACACATTTCCCTGAGGCACAGTGGATAAAGGCCATCTTTTAGAAAATATGGATGCCAGGTCGGTTTTTATTTCGGTTGACCTGTCTGTTCTTTGACATGAGTTTTCTCTTCTGAGCGGCTTTAGTTCTTCGTTTTTTTTTAAGCCGCTTCGGAGGCCCTTGCCTGCGTGAAGCTCGCCTTTTCTTTTTGCAGGGCTTTTACCCACATAAACCAGACCAGAGCCCTCTTGTGCTGGTTGGTTGAAACTATTTGCGATGGAGGTTGTTGCAATAGATACCACAACCTTAGCAATGTTTGTAGCAGCTGTTTTCATATGCGGCTTGGCTAATTCAAACCCTTTGTGCAGGAAGGGCATGGCTCTCCGAAAAAGACTTCTGAAAATACTGCCTAGACCCTCACCATACATCACAGGCGCACCTTGGAAGTAGGGTTGATTTCCATAACCGGTCTGTCTGCAGTAATAATCCCTATAAGCGTGTGGCTCCCCGTAAATCTTCGTGATCACCATGTTCTAATTGTCTGTCACGCGTCTAGGGCGTACATGTAGTTTTACCAGGACCTTCCCGTATTTAAATGAGACCAGATCACTCTGATGCTCCTTTATCTGGATGTTGATGGTGTCAAAATGACACTTAGAAACAGGACTATAATCAGGCTTCATGTATTGTATATTAACAATGCCGTTATTTTCACCCTTGATTTGTGCAGTCCGCATCGGGGGTGCGTATGAGTCACCAACCCTTTGGTATTCTACTATATCACTGTATATCATGAGGCTGTAAAATCCACCATCAATATCTGCACGTGTTTTGTCCGTATTTTTAGTATTTTCTTTATGCTTAACGTTCCCCAACACAATCGAAAGTTTCCCGCTACATATAAACTCCACGGTAAGATCGGGTGATCTTACAAATACTTTCTGGCATGAGTTATTTAGAAACAGATGTATATCTGCATAGCGCTCGAGACTCGCGATTGATTTGATGATAGTATCTAGCAGCTCCTGTATTGTGGGGGTAGAAGCTGTGAGGAAACGCCATGTTTATCAGTTTACCAAGCTCTCCACATCTGATTGTATACCAGGAATCTCTTTTGTCCAGGGTGTCCCCATGTATGGGGGTGCTGAATCTCCAGCAACCCCGCTTCCCACTGACCTTGTAAATTAACGGTTTAGCCAGCATTAACAGAATAATCAGTTATTTAGTTTTTGGGGAATAGGTCTAAAGAGGAGTTACTGGGCAAGGTGATATAAAAGCCGGTGTTTTCCATCTTCTTCTCAGGGAGCGTCTATTTTTTAGATCCTCTAGAGATGCCACGTTGACTCAACTGTTGAATTTCTCAGGCCATCCCTGCCATTTTACCAGATGCTGTGACTTAGACCCCTTACCTTTACTCTGAATAATTTTCGTAACCCTATAAAGACGCTGGGGATCGTGGACCACCTTTTGTAACACCTCTGTGTAGAAATGACATCTTCCAACTTCACCAGAATAATCATTCAGCTGATATATGCATACCCCCTCTTTCACGGCTGCTTTTGCCACTATGAAAATGTAGTCGGTAAAGGACTGTTGGTAGCCTTTTGTAAAGTCCCCTTTTAACTGGGATACTCTGACGTGGTCCCCTACATGGAAGGCTGTTTTCTTGATCTACTCCGATATCCGTCCAGCATACAGGTTTCGCCATGCTGATAATGAGTTTTCAGGGGTTTCAGAACTGGGAGGCATTTTAATAGACCGGTGGTAGCTGTCATTATAGACATCGATAAAAGTCTGTAATATATCCACATAGCCTTGCCTGTTATAGGCTGTGAAATATCTCCATAGTTTAGATTTCAGGGTTCTATTGAAAACGTTCAACAATCGCCGCTTTAACTTCCATGTGCGTTATAAAATGAGGCACGCCGTGTTGATTTAGAAGGTTTTGGAGTGGCCTATTCAGAAATTCCTTACCGGCATCACTTTGTAATTTTACAAGTACGCGGCCCTTGCTGAAGATATGCTTGAAGGCCGCAGCCACTCTTGCACCAGTCTTATCCCTCAAGGCCTCTGCAAACGCGTATTTTGAAAAAACATCTACCACCGTCAGAATGTACCGTGCACCATCGTTCTGCTTTTCAAGGTTAGAAAGCCAGGTCAGCCTGCCACTGCGCGTCTTCAGCTGCGACAATGGTCATTCTTCTTTTAAAACGTTTTCTAGCATTTTTATGGAGGGTATACGTCTCCTGGCCGGATAGCCATGTATTAACAGCTCCGCGTGTGATGGGGTGTTTATCACACTAATTTTCGATAAAGCGCATCAACACCCCCATAACTAACACCACATTGATCATAATAGTTTTTATGCAATCTTGAACGTGTGTTAGCCATTGAAGCACTAGAAAAAAATAACCAGACACAGGGTTGGTGTATGACGTTTTATTTTATTTTTCTTTATACTGGTTGGTATACATGCATGGGGTGTCGAACCGCTACCACCCCTGATATTTTATTGGACGCATCATATAACAAGCTATACACATCAATGTGGTTAAGCCGGTCAAGTGGCACAGCGAGTAGAGCGCCCGCTTTGACACCCGTGCAGAGCCTGTTAACGCAGGTTCGAATCCCGGCGGGGCCAAACTCAGCCTTTCATCCTTCCGAGGTCGATAAATGAGCACCACACACCGTGGGTAATAATAAGCAGCGCTCAGATACCTGAGGGTTTGTAGCGCTATATAAAAGCCTAATTATTATTATTATTTATTATTACCCCGCCTGTAACTCTGTAGACACCAGATACTCGTAGCATTTAACAGTTCAGAGGCTTGTAAAATACGGCCTTTAAGGCATAGGAATCTTGCATACATTTCAGCCACCTGGTGTTTCAACACTGTTCTAGGACCCAGGTACAAAGAACCAAAGTTGTATCGGAATACAGAACCGTATTCATCACACAACTGCATCTTTATGTTACAGATGTCACGTACACAGATTACACTTTCACAAATCTGCGCATATCGAAGCCTCGGTACATAAAAGCGCCACAACAGGTGTGGGCGGTTTACAGCTATTCTCGCCTTCAGCATAGCGTATAAACGTTTTTCCCCACACATACGTCCAGGCGTCAGGTAGCGCTCCACACGTCCAGCTTGTCCTCCAGTAATGTTACCCAGGAAACAACAGTACACATAAGGAGAAGGATTATTGTATTTTCATCTTTTTAAAAAACAAGCTTTCGGGGTACCGTACACCTCTAAGGGTTACTCCTGAGACTGTACAGGTGAGAAAAGTCTCTGCATTAAACGGGTTATATGGATTCTAAAAATCACGGGTCCTGCCAGGAGTAAAGATTATTTATTTTCTCAGGTTTGCGACACGTTTGATTTTCCAAGATTGTTTTGGTTAGCAGCCCCCTCGCCCCCACTCCCCGCACTCGCATGTGCACACATGCCCATGGTTTTATTATCACTTTTAAGCATCTGATAAACGTTATACGACTTCAACATCTGACATATCGCCCTTATTGCTACAGATTGATAATTCAGGAGTAAACAATCATGATCATCCTGCTGAGGGTATCCGTATTTATGCCCTTCACACCAACGGTAATAGTCACGCTTCAAACACGTTTTCACAACCGACGCCGCAAAAGCTTGAACCGTTACAGTCTCCAAAAGGGTTATATTTTCATCTTCTTCCTCATCAGAACTTTCAAAACGTTTCAAAGTACTGCATTTTCTTTTTTTTTTTTCAAACACACACACACACACACACACACACACACAGTCATACTTCATTACTTACCATAGTACATGTTTCAGAACCAGCATCTTCCAGTATAGAGGAGCTAGTGACGTCCATAAACAATGTGTCTTCATCGGATGCTGTGTCTAACATCGGGGTCATTGCAGCCTCTGGAAACAGTTGCTCTAAAACATTCATATCCTCATACGGGGCCTCCTTACGAGCCTTAACAGCCTCATCCATATCCACGTAGTCTGCATCGGTGTAGAGTCATCTGTGGCAGTTTCCCACTCCCAAGATTCAACATATCAAAATGCTTACACATTGTATCCATAGCCGCTGCGTCATCAGGGTCCCCATCGATGAATAGTGCCGGCGGACTTTCAGGGCTGTACTATTTTTGAAGGGTTTTCAAATCCTTGGCCTCTGTATTGTCCTTAGAGTAGTAGCTGTAGCGCTTCATAATTCCTGGTATTGAGGTCGAGTTTGTTTTTTTCCAGGCCTTCAGGAGCGGCTTGTACATCCCCCAATACTCATCTGATTATGCACACCCTACACGCCACACCCCCTAAAAATGGACACCACTCAAACATCTCCACGACCCCCACCCTTCAAAACCCAACACCACACTTCTGGGTCTTTGTAGGGTCCCCACTTGGGCATTCCCTGTTGTCACCCACAAAGATCTGGAAGTGTGGCGCTGGTGTTTGAGGGGGTGGGGGCATCCATGGGAAGCCCCATTTGGGGCCCCTAGGGACTCCAGGCCTTGGGGGGGGCTTCCAGCTAACCCCCATGATGTCACATCCAGTGGGACACCCCGCTAAGGACCAAGTGCCTGTTAAACACACCTACATCACTTCCGGGGTGGGATTTTGCCCAGGCGGAACTTCTGGGGTAAACCCTAGAGGGCCACGCCCCGGATATGACATCATAGGGACCGGATATCCCACCCTAAAAGGGGTGTGGAAACCCGTCAAGGCTACTTTGATGAGGAAAGCTATCTTTCTTCACTACTAACGTAGTTCTCCACATGGCTAATGAAACCTTTGCATATATAACTCCGGACCAAAGGGAGATTTAGGAACCCCACACATCCTTAAAGAGGGAATATTTAGAAACCAACTATAGAAACCAAGTATGGAAATCCAATCATCTAAGACATGGACTGTTTTTAGGGGAGCCAGGTGAGTGGCTGAGAGCCCTGACGGGAAGGCACCTCCACCCCGCCAATCGATGTGCCAGAACACAAGGGCATGCAATGATGTCCTGCGGCGGGATGAAGGGCTTGGGAGCCAGGATGCGTGGGCTTTCTTGGTTTTGCGTTTCTCCAAGTACAGGCTGCAATCAATGGTGAAGCCTAGGGATTTTGCTCAATCTGAGTTGGGGATCAAATCCTTCTAGGTGCAAATCATTAAGCCATTGCTGGACAAGTTGGTGTTTAGCAGGGGGACCGATGAGGACAAATTCAGTCTTGGATGGGTATGTTTGAGGTAGGTAGTCAACATCCAAGACTGGACGATGTCAAGGTAATCACAGAGATGACTGAAGTCCTTTGGGCTTTTTACTCATGTGCAACAGAGTATTGATCGCATATTGGTGGATGGCTATATTGGGATTTTTGAGGAGTGCAACCAGAGGCCCCATGTAAAGATTATAAAGGATCAGGGGGGGGAATCAAGACATGTAGGACTGGGCAGGAGATGGGAAACTCTGTTAGAATACAACGTGATCATCTGGAAGATCTGGTGTCTGCCCGAGTGGTAGGCGGTAAGCCAATTCAGGAAAGTGTTAGGGAATCCCCGACTGTCATTGAGGAGGGAGAGTAGGTTGCAGTGATCGGCCATGTAGAATGCAGAAGACGGGTCAATGAGGATGGGGAAGCAGGAGTCACAATTATCCATGATTTGGAGGGCAGCATCCACCACTTGGATGGTGGCTGTCTCAATACTTCACTTGGGGCAGAACCTCGACCTATAATTATTGAAGAGGTATAGTTGTTCGATTCAGGCGAGTAGTTGTGTAGCGACTACTTTTTTTACCAATAAACAGGAGGTTCGTAATGGGTCGATAGATGGCCATGTTGACAGGGTCTGTTTTTCTGAACGAGGTGGTATGAGACCAGCCTTGAGTGCGTCAAAGAATTGCCCTTCTGTGAGGGCTGCATTAATCACACAGGGGAGTGTATTGACGGCCGGGCCCATCACTTGGTTAATTACGGAGGCTGGGGTGATCCTGTCAAAGCAGGAAGTAGGTTTGAGGGAGGAGATGGTTTATAGGAAGTCTGGGAGAGAGGAGATAATTCAGTCCAGGGGCCAGTGCGCGTGCTAGAGTACTGGGGGGGGGCAATGCTCTGGAAGGGGAACTAAGATTATTTTTTTAAAATAATTGTGCCATATTATGTGATGAGGAAATGAGAATCTTGTCTTATCACAAAAAGTATCACCTCTCCCAAGTCGCAAATGTTTCACAAAATGGCAAGTTTAAATAAGGGACAGGAAAGATGTGAACATATGAGTAACAGAACCACATTACCTTCATGTCCCTCCTCGTTCCAGTACTTGTAAGGTACTAAACCCCATGACATTAAACCATTTGTTTTTACATGCCCAGTCTCTTCTTCCAGCAGTGCAATAGCCCCAGAATCCCAGCATGCCTCAGTTAAATAGTTACATTTAATTCTGCCTTACTAGGCAGGTTGCTGGGCCACCCACTGAAACAAAATGCTCTTGCTGCAGGGCTTTGAGGGGCTAAGTGATCATATCCACCTTAAGATACTCCCTTCTGCTGCGATTAGGATATACATTAAGGTTGGAGAACCTCCTGGGACACCTGCTGGCCCACTTGAGGGATCCAGAATGATGCAGGCAGCCTCATATAGCAAAGCCTCACGGGTTTGATGAAATGAAGGACTCCATGTGACCCTGAAAAATCTAAAGCAGGAGAGTCCAAGACACCTAGCCGATGATGGAGAGATGCTCTGTTCCTGAGCAGCTGTAAGGCAGTGTCTGGAGGTTACAGCTTATGAGGTTTATATATATGGGTACGTGAGCAGCCATCTTGGTTTGGGAACTTGGGAGACGGAACATAGGTGCCTGAAAGATTAATATGTAGGCCGGGGGCACTGTTACAATACTGCAATCCTGGCCCAGGTCTGGCATCGCAGTATCCACAAGCATAGCCTCTGTAAAGCCAAAACATGAGTTTACTGGAAAAAACAATCATTGCCGAGGGTAATGAAAGCTACACTTTGGAACAGAGAAAGTTGATTTCCCAAGAATCAGACCGGACAACAGTGATCTGGAGTGCTGGCCTCGCATCGAGAAGAGACAAAATTTGATGCAGTCTCCCTAGTCGTACCGTCGTGGATCGGGCGTGCAGACTTGGTTGAGGTTTTGGAGGGACCGCCCGTGTGAATAAGCAGGTCCCACACTGACTGTTATGTCCCAAGATCACCTGTTATTACCATTCAAGTGTTAACGCTTTACCATCCTCCTGAAGCATTAACATGCCAGTGAGGATCGGAATAAGAGATAAACTGCGAGTCTCTGTTTTCTACATTTTTATACTCCCACTCGCATTCCCCTGACAACGCTGGACCTACGTGCCCCTGAAGAATAATTACACAGAAAGAAACAGGTCGGGTTGGGGAATTTGATGCTGTTCTTGACAGCACTGATAAATATTGTATTGAGCATTTTTTGTATTAGACCGTACAATTTACGGTGGCTCAGTTGTGAAGATCTTACAGTTCATATTTGTAATGAACAGAGGTTGTGTTGTTGCATTTTAGTATGTGGTTTTAGATTGTGATTTAGATGTCATAATTGAATTAAATAACAAATGATATTAGGTTGTGTGATTGAGTATGAATGAGGTATGTCTGGCATGTGGTTTGTTGTGGGAAAAGGTGGGAATGTGGTGCCATATCAGTTGAGTCATTGACCCTCTGAATTGGTTGAAAAGTACACTGATATTGACACACGTGATGATTTTTAGAATAATGAGATCAGTTTTTTTATAATGTTTTTTCTATATGCGAATTAAAATGTTGAATTATTTGACAGTGTCCATTGATTTGAATTGAATGATTTCATCTCATTGACTGGTTACATAAGGACACTTTCTTCTTTATCATTTTTTGTGTTATGACGAGATAATGACTGTCTAGTTGCATGTATTATGTTAGAGCTCTCCACACAGAAACACTAGTGCTATGATCTTTGATGTTGAAACAAATATATTGGTTCTATCCAGGCCAGATCATAGAACTGAGATAATCCTGGTATCCCCTGCCACTCCTGTTTGTTGCTGGCATTACAGTATAGGATACCCTATGTAAAGCCAAAACATGAGTTTACTGGGAAAAAAAAGAAAGGAAAAGGGCTAAGATGTGGAAAGGGATTCAACAACCCCTACCTTAACATACAGAAGGTGAAGGAGGGGACGTAAGAGGAAAAAAGGGTGCAGAGAAACATCCAAGAAAAAAAGGAGCCAGATAAATCTAGAAACAATAGGAAAAGAAAGAAATGACTTTCCTTCCTCGTGACCCTTCAAGTTTATCCTCTACCTCATCTTTTTCAAGTGACTCATGTCTGCAAGAAGACTATCCTAAAGGCAAATACGTGGATCAAAAATCTCTAACCAGAGTGCCGATTAAGGTTGCTGAGTTCAGGGGTTTTCAAGGAGGAAAAAGCAGCTAATTCTGGGGATAAGATAGCTAGGGCGTCTCCCCTCCAGTTTAAACATGCCCTGAAAGCAGGAATTCTCCCCTCCAGTTTAAACATGTCCTGAAAGCAGGAATACCGGACAAAATGTTTAAAGAGTGGAATGATCCGGAATGGGAATCTGTATACAAATTCATGTCAAAACGAGATTCCCTGAAATTTCTACCAGTAGTAAAAGACGAAGACAAACTAAAAAGCAACAGGCATGAACAGCTCCTTTGAAAGGCAGATGCTTTTTGGATATACACATGAACATAAAATCCATGAATTCTCAAAGGAAATAAACACCAAAAGGCTAAAACTGAAATCAAAACACTGGACAGTCTATTGGACATAATGTAATGAGCAGAGATTTCAGTAAAACCACAGGCAAACAGAAAGTGCCATACAATTCATGGCTACCCTTTTCACCATTAGAGAATCAGAACTGGTTGCCAGGTGCTTGGGGGCTAGGTTTTTGAAGGGATGGAACAACACTTCGACAGGTGCCTGAATGAACAGGGTAGCAAGATGGGGATACAAAACAGCATTTGAACCACTCCTTTGCCCCAGAAGCAATTCATACCCCCCTCCCCCTCCAGAGGGGCACAAGCATGGGGAGCGGACGGTCCAGAACATCCAGATACAGTTCATCAATTGGTCAATCAAAAGTGTAGGAACATGATTTCATTCAATAATATTCCTGGTATCCAGTCAGTGAAATTCAGGCTGGTCCTAGACCTGAAACACCTACATCAGCATGTGGCTACTCAGCCCTTCAAATGCAAAAACTGCAAAAGGAAAAAATTACACTGATCAGGGAGAAGGACTTCCTGGCATCAGATGTGCAAAGTATATGTACTTCTATACAGAGTCTCTGGGAATACCAGAGGTACTTACTGTTAGCAGTGAGCAGGAGCACTTCCATTTTCAGAGCCCCCCCCCCCCCCCCGACGCTCCTTTGGGCTAAAGACAGCACCAAGTGCCCACACAAAGGTCCTGGGATCCGTGGTAGCCTTCCTGCACACAAAAATGATTTAAACCGTCTCCAATTTAGGCGACTGGCACTTCCGAGTGGAATCTCCAGATCAGCTTGACATGCATGTGGAGACAACATGCAGGACCTTCGAATCAGTGGGGTTCGCTCTGAACTAGAGAAAGGTCTACTTGATGCTATCACAAATATGAAATTCATAGTGGTGCGCTTCTAACCCTACAAGGAGATGGGAATGTTGCTGCAAGACAAATTTCCTGGTCCTGGAAATAGCAATGTCGGCACCATTAAATGTACACATACTGGAAAAATGTTGGGGGTCTGGTGCGATAATGAACAATGAAAATCTACTAAAATAATCGAAAAATAATAATTAAAAAAATAGAAAATTAAGTTGCAAGACCAATTAAAGTCTCTGGCTTTCCTGGTGGGAACTGCTAGGAACTGCTGTTATTTCTACAGACTTCACAAGCAGTTGCTTTTGAACGTATAGAATCGATTTTTGTCAAGTTCCTTACAGTAGAATCAGTCTGTTTAGAGGCCATCCTGTTATCGCTTAAGCAGGAGCACTGACACGTAAAGACCCTTATCTAATGGTTCAATAAAATGTATTGTTCCTCAGATGTGACCTGACTTTTGTACGCAAGGTGATGCCCAAGTTCCATCTCTCCCAAGA
This sequence comes from Ambystoma mexicanum, assembly GCF_040938575.1. Taxonomy (NCBI): domain Eukaryota; kingdom Metazoa; phylum Chordata; class Amphibia; order Caudata; family Ambystomatidae; genus Ambystoma; species Ambystoma mexicanum. Next base: position 1,203,188,396 of record NC_090923.1, on the reverse strand, counting down.
GATTGTCACGTCATCCTCCTTTCAGAATCCTGCCTCTCCACATGAGGTGGGATAACGCAAACTAGAGGTAACCAGATCACTGCACACTTACTTGGAGAGCAAAGTATCACACAGGAAGTCAAATGGGGTGTTCATAACATTTGGAGGGTCTATGTCAGGCAAGAAAGCATCAGTCCCGACAATCAGCAGATAGAATGAGGCAATTGAAATAACACAATAGCACTTCTGGTACTCCCTTTCCTCCTTGTTGTAAAAGGGAGATCTACAGGGGGCATGGTGGCTTCCTGGGCAGGGACCCAGAGTGTAGCTATCCAAAACATTTGTATGGCAGCTACATTGTTTGACTGCAATACATTCACTAAACACTACACCCTAAATCTGCACGGACAGGGTGGTGGTGGTTTCTTTGATACAAAGTGAGTATGTGCTCACAACACAGTGTGGTGTTTGTCATGTTTTCTCAGGTGCATTGATCATTGGATTTGGTATGCCTCATTAATAAATACTGGTCTGAGGAAGAGGGACATGGAGGTAATGCTCGGATTACTCACTGGTAACCTTCATTACTCCTAGTCCTACTCTTCCTCACCACAGTATTTAAAACCCGCTTTGCCCACTCTACAAAGGATGGATTGGGCAAATATGAAAATGATAAAAAAAAAAAAAACAGACATGATGGGGTTCTGGAAGAAGGGTTGCTGAAGTAAAAACAAAATAAATAAAATGGGTTAGTGTCATGGAGGTTGGTACCTCAAAATCAAGTACAGCAACAATGAAAAGTAGGAGTAATAAAGTTACTCACTGTAGTGACTACCTTACTGCTAGAACATAGTCACCTTTCGCCCATACATCGGGAAGGGACCACTTTGAAGTAATAACTATTTTGTCCTTTTATTTTTACACAGGTCCACAGCACGTGACCGTAGCCCACCATCCTGTGCATCGCCCTTGAATCCTATTCGATCGCCAAAGTCGAAGGACCATTAGCAAACTAGAGGATACTTTTTTCAGGGGACAGCGGGCGTATGGAGGAAAGGAGACTATGGACTAGGAGCAAGTTAGTCACTACAGTGAGTAACTTGGTTATACTTTTACATCCCGTCCCCTTTCCTCCATACTTTTGGGAGATTCCCAAGCACTGACCAAAGAAACCCGAGGATGGAAATTTCCCTTACTGGAACCGGTTCTTAAGAACTGCCTGGCCAACCTGGGCATCAGCCCGGGACATCAGGTCAAGACAATGTCTGCAAAAAGCAGAGGGAGAAGCCCACATAGCAGCCTTGGCCATGGACTCCCAAGGGACATTTCTGGAAGGCAACAGCAGCTGCTTTGCCACAGACCAAATGCGCATGAACGCCCTTTGGGGGCTAAAAGCCTTGAATAGTATATGCCTTGGAGATGCATGAAGTCATCCAGCGTGAGATGGATGCTTTCGAAGCTGGTTTCCCTTTTGGGTCAACAAACGTAACAAAGAGTTGTGAAGAACTTCTAAGTTTACTGGTTCTGTCGAGTAAAGCTTCAGAGCTCGTCTGACATCTAGGTTATGTAGAACCCTCTCTGCATCCGAGACCAGGTTAGGAAAGAAAACCGGCAAGGATATGGACTGATTTATGTGGAACTCAGACAATTTTTGGAAGGAAAGAAGGATGAATGCGAAGCACAACCTTATACTTGTGGAAAGTCAGGAACGGGTGTTGGACAGAGAGCTTGAAGCTCACTTATTGTTCTCGCTGATGTTACCGCAATCAAGAAGGTCACTTTACAAGAAAGGAACTTATGCTCAGTAGTGGCCATTGGTTCAACAAAACGGTGAGTACCATGTTCAGAGCCCATTTCGGGCGAGGAGGACTGACCAGCAAAGAGGTGAAGACCTGCGAAATGCCTCTTGTTTACTGGGTTTGCCAGTGAAAAAGAGCAATTGTCTGGACAGATAAACTTCAATGGCTGATATGTTCTGCACAATAAGACGTGGATGCCAGAGGCCGCAGGGTTTGATATAAAAGTAAGACAGTCAATAGAAGCCGTCAAGGATCAAGCTGTTTAGCTAGACACCAATGACCAAAACGAAGCCATTTACGTTTGTACTGAGCCCTCGTAGAAGGCTTATGTGCCGCCTGAATTATGCGCCTATTAGCCAAAGATGAAACTGCGCTAAAGACCTGAACTCATGTACCAGGACGCAAAGCTGAAGGATTGTGGTGAGGGGTGCCACACCTGGTGATTGCTCTGGTGAAGGTGGTCTAGAATCTACAGCAACCTGATCGGGTTGCATATCGGTAGTCCTGCAGCTCCGAAAACCAGAACATGGCTGGCCACCAAGGAGCTTTGAAGAGTAGAGTGCAGTTGGAGTTTCCAAAGCGACCAATGACTCAATGGCAAAGGCGAGAAGGCATAAATCTTCATGTACTCCAGGGAATCTACAGGGCATTCCCCAAAGAAGATTCTCCGAGACCATCCTTCGAAGCATAAAGTGGTAGTTTCCTGTTCGTTGCCGTCACAAAGAGGTCCACCGTGATGTACCCTATTGCTGGAAAAGCTTGGTAAAAACATTGCTGCTCATTTCCTATTCGTAAATCGCCACAGACTGGCGGCTTAGGGAATCTGCTGCAACATTGATCTGACCCTGAATGTGCATGGCCTGTAGCCAGACATTGTGCTGGACTGCCTAATTTCAAATCTGGATAGCTAGATCCACCAGAGGAGGAGCCCTGGTACTCCCCGCTCCCCTGCTTGTTGGTGCAGAACATAGCTACATAACGGTCTGTGCAAATTCACACCACTTTATTGATGATAGAGGGATGGAAAGCTTCAATGCCAGTAAACTTCCAACAATTCTAGGTAATTGATATGAGACATTCTGTCCTTGGGCTTCCACAGATTGTACACCTCGAGGTGACGCAGCATCGCACCCCACCATAGGAGGGAGGAGTCTGTTTTAACCGTAAACTGTGGGCAGGGCTCCTGGAAGGGGTTCCCACTGAAAGGTTGCTGGCAGATGACAACCATTGAAGATCTGCCGTCATGGCGGATGGAATAGGAATACATTTTGGACTCCGGGTCCATGGATTGGGACCAGCAGCCCCGAATCGCTAACAGTGGGAGTCTCATTTTCAGTTTCACCTAGAGGTAGGGTTAACACACATGAAGCTATCAGCCCCAGGAGTCTCTGAATCCACCAAGCCGACATTTGAGAGGGCTTCAGGAAAAGATGGTACGTGGCCGATAAATCCACGACTCTGTCCTCCATTAGGAACCCTGGCACTGACAGTATCTCAACGGAAACCTAGAAAAATCAGGTCTTGAGCAACCGTCAGACAATTTCCGCCAGTTCACCGACAACCCCAGTTGGAACAGGAGCTGGCGGAGGGACTAAAGATTGGCCGTTGCAGCCCGTGTGCAAGGACTCTGCAGAAGCCAATCGTCCAAATATGGATAGACATTAACTCCCTGCAGTCTGAGGAACGCTGCGATGACCGCCATCATCTTCGTAAAGACACGAGGTGCCCGAACTGAGAGCAAGCGGCAGAACTCGATACTGGAAGTGTTCCCACAGAAAACCAAAGATATTTCCAATGTGGCCCCCAGAACAGGATAAGCATGTTAGCATCCTGAAGATCTACCACACTGACCCAATCACCCTTCCGGAGAGAGGACCTTATGTGGCTGGCCGTGATCATCTTGAATTTCACTTGGGGTAGGAAAAGATTGAAGTTGGAGGTCGAGGATAGTGCGCAGGACAGCCTGGGTGGGTTTGGGCACTGTAAACAGGCACTAGTAATAGCCCTCCACTTGCACCTGCAAGGGAACAGGTTCCACTGCTGAGGTCCAGAAGTTTCTGTACCTCAGCTCTGAGGGAGGGAGATCCAATCTGCTGAAGAGGAGGAGAGGGTGGGGTATGAGGGAAGGGGCAAGCAGAAGCCTGCTCGGGTGACTGACAAAACCCATCAGTCTTCTGTGATGGTCTGCCACGCCTCCAGATGAGGCTATATACATCCTCCCTCCAGAGTCTCGTGTGACCGATGGAAAACACAATTTGGATGGTTTGCAGTGGCGGGGCCAGCTGTTGCCAAAGAGGAGGCTGATGACCGAGAGAAAAACCAGCCACTTCGCCTTTGCTGCTTGCGACGAGGTGCACCAGAGGAACCTTCTGCCCGGCATGCTCGACGCTCCTGGAACCCTCTGAAACCTGAGAAGGACCTTTACTTGGACCCCGACCTCTGCATATAGGCAGCTTTAGTTGGGGGTTTGCAAGGACCGACAAAGATTTAGACGTTTGTATGCTTGCCTTTCTTTTATTGAGTTCCTCAACAGTGGAGGAGTGGAACAGCTCTTTACCTTCGAAGGGAAGATAAACTACTTTGTCCTGAACCTCCTTCAAGAACTTTGTAGTATGCAACCACGCTTGTTGGGAAATGTTTACTCCAACCAGAAGGCCCAGAGCAGAAGTGTTTACATGATGGGCCGCAGCCTCCAGCAGGTCCCGGGCCAGAACTCTGGCATCGGATAGGCCCTCTTTAAAATCGTCAAGCCTGTCCTGAGGTATACATTCCTGAAATTCAGAAAAGCTCCTTCCACAGCTTGAGATTTGCCGCTGCAAGCTTGGCTTCGGTATTCGCCTGGCACAGCTGAAGACAAGAATTGGAAAATACTTTTTTTCCCCCCAATGGTGTCAAGAAAGTTTATCCTCTTTGGACAGGACCCGAGAGGCAGCCATAGAGAATGTGGAGGACGGCTTAGACTGGAGCATAGCTGCTGCCACCACCGTTGATGAAGGGGTAGACATGCAGTCAAGGGTGTGTCTTCTGACGAGTGTGCCTTGTAGCGAGCGTCAATTTTTCTATTTACGTGCTGCCCAGTTTGAGGTTTTTCCCAGACCTTGCAGGTTTCAGCAAGCACATCCTTTTGAAGGAAACAGCCCGTGCGCTCCTGTGTCATAAGGATTAAGGCTCCAGAAAGTACACCTTGTTGTGGAACTGGGAGGCTCGGGTATTGGAATATCCAGCAACGCCATCATATCCATGACCTGGTCACGAAAGGCTCTGACAGAATGGGGCGCAGCATATGGTACCTCAGACCATGTGGCCATACTTTTCTGCGCAACTGGCGTCTTAAGCACTGGTGAAAGTGGACGCAGTGGTGGCAGTGTAGGAGGGGGGGGGGGGGGGGGGGACCCACTGGAAGAGGAGGAAGCAGCACTACCAAAACCTTCTGAGGAGTAGGAGGAGGAGCAGGCTGCAGCTCGAGCGGCTTAGGATACATTTCTTTGAATAGAGCTTTAAAGTATGCCCTTCATCGGGTCAGAGCGCGTGAGGGCCTGGAATTTGCCAAAGAA